>NC_084481.1:85609207-86233207 GCF_030035675.1 Rhineura floridana | reverse complement strand
AGGATCATGCAGTCTGATTCTAGAGATACTTAACTGAAGTGATTTAACACATATGGTCATCTATCTTCAGCTTCGGTGATAGACCTATTTCTCTAGATTGACAGTTTCTAGTCTTTAAAATCCTACCACAAGGGTACACTTTATTCAATGACAGATGACATAAAATCAATTTATGTGTAATAAAACAGCCAAGTAGGACTGAGGTGAATTACTTGAGGACGTAGAAGCACCATGCAAAACAAGACAGACTAAACTGAAAAATCTGAGCAGGCCAGTGTCTGACAATACTGTCGGTAGCCTGGAGTTTACAAATCTGTCATGAGGCATCAGGAAAACTATTCTGAGCCATTTGGAGATATTGTGTGTGTATGTGTGTGTGTATGTGTGTGTGCATAACTGTCTTCTCTAATCCTCAGTTATAGATGCAAAAATAATATGGGGATTTTATGCATCCTGGTATGTAAATGAGGGAGGCAAGGAGAAACTCTCCCCAGTCCAAGACATTTTTCCATGTAGATACTGTAGATTCTGCCCCTTATCCTTACAGATTAAATATTTTCTTTTCTTTTTTCTTTTTTGCCAGTCCAGTGGAAAATAGGAAATATCAGTTTGGCCTCTTGGAAAAGCTACAGCAAGCTTTGCATTATTTTGAGAACTAGGAACTTGAGTACAACTTGCATATACATGCATGCAAAAAAGAGATAATGTCTCCATGAAATGGACAGTCTCCCATTAAACAATGCAATTTAGAGCAGCTGGACTACAGACGTGCAAGTCGGGCAGGAGGGGAAAGGGGAGGAAGGGGGAGGAGAGGGGGAGGGGTGGGAACTTAGCAGAGAGGAAGCCTCTTTCTTTTTCAAAAGGAAAACATTGTGAACAGTATCATTGTTCTTCAGCGTTTCCCCCACCTTTTTATTCTACAGCTGGCACATGTAGTCTCCCACCAGATTTAAACCAATGCTGTCCCTGGCCACATCCACACCAGATCTTTGTGTTACGTGCCACCCCAATCGCCGAGCGGTGAGAGATTTCCAGGGGTCCCTGCACTTACCCAGGGTTTGGTTTCCTTGGAAAGAAGGTCAGCAGAGACTGTGGTATATTTATGAAATTTGGTTTATTTACTGACACACATTCCAACCTTAAAATGGAGGGGTTCAAAGCATCAGCAGTCCAATAAATCTGCATTTTCCATCAGGCTTACCTTGGTCCAGTCAATGGGCACTTGATAGGCCCATTAACTCACCTGGCCACTGTATTAGACTAACAAAGGGGGCTCATCTGACAAGCGGAATGGGTTTCTCACCCCAGACTCAGGGTTCCAAATCAGAGGCTGGAAGGGGACTTGTAGAAATCACCCATCTCAACCCCAAACCCCATAACAAAACCAAAGCTGTCCCTGGCCACATTCACACCAGATCTTTATTTCAGTTTAGACAGCCATGGCTTTCCCCAAAGAATTCTGGAAAGTGTAGTTTGTGAAGGGTGCTGAGTGTTGCTAGGAGAGACCCTATTCCCCTCACAGAGCTACAGTCCCCAGAAAAGGGGTTGACTGTTAAACCACTCTGGCCACTGGTGCTCTGCCAGGAGAATAGGAATATCCTAACTCTCAGCACCCTTCACAAACTACACTTCTCAGGATTCTTTGGGGGAAGCCATGACTGTTTAAAGTGAAATAAATGTCTGGTGTGGGTGTGGCCACCTGATTAGCCAAACCAAATAGCTGTGAGTCTGGCTTTTAGAACACTGACGATTCTTACTGAGCATGCCCAACATTATAATAGATTTCAATGCTAAATTTCTCAAACTAATTAAAAATCAGCCATGCATTTTTTTTAACTTTTAAACTGCAGCAGATGAAGGTCAGTGTATGGGGCAAGGTCAGTAATAGGATTACAGGTGCTCTGTGAACATGGCTGATTTTTTAAAATTTCAACAAATTAGGAGAACACTGACACAAAAATGTCCAACAGGGGTCTGGATTTTTTTCCTCTTGTTTTACAATTTGGACACTCATTTCTCTCTGACTGTTTTGTGTATCACCATGAGGGTTGTTAAGCAAGTGTTTCTGAGTTCAGGACTATAGGTTTTGTAAGGTTTTGTTTTGAAATGTGCTTACGGGAAGCAGCAGAATGGTGTGGGGGTATTTTCATTTTAACATTGTGGAATGTGAAAAATCCATGCTGGGTATAGTATACAGCCACTCTTATAGCTGTATAATATTTCGTACTGAAGAGAGACAACATGGAGAGAAAATAAATGTAGCTTATTTTCTAATAGTATTAGAAATTAAGGGCAAGAGGGACTAACTTTTTCTAAAACTAAAAAAAAAAGACTGAAGAATGAGGACTGTGGAAGGAAAAACCAGGGAAGTGTGGAAACTTCAGTCAAACACTGCAGGCAAAAGAGGCAAGGCAAATAGGCAAAGCACAGACCTTGAGGCAAATGAATCACAAGAGCAAATGCCTCAGGCAGGGAGTTAGAAAGAAGTAAAATACAAAAAGATAGGTTGGGAACAAGTCAATGAATAGAGAGCTTGAAGGCAGGAATGCATTTTTTGTGCATTGAATCCAAAGACTCAGCAGACGCTGTGATGGGTATTAAGGACTAATGAGAGAGTCTGGGCATAGTCAGTGTTCCAGCCAAAGTAGTTAAAGTAGGGATGTATAGATATTGACACCCACTGCCAAGAAAAGTTTTATTTTATTTATTTAAAATATTTTCACACCTCCCTTCCTTCACATCCATCCTAAGGTGAGTTATAACAGTAAAACACAACTTAAATAAAATGATTTTCTTCACTGACTGCTGTTTTAACTGTTAACTATCTACATATTGCATTTTATTATTTTATTGTGCTGCCTGTAACCCACCCTGGGACTTTTTGTGAAGGAGAGGCAATACAGGTGCTTAATGTATATATACATGAATGTAAATAAAATCACATCACAATAAATCAGGCTAAAATGCAAACAATCACCACAGCAGCCAGTCTTTTACAGCTTGGTATCAGTAACCCACGAAGCTGAAAACTCAACACAGTTGGTGCTACAGAGAGGGTTTAATGGACTATTTATGTATTAAATTTTATTTATTTATTTATTAAACTTATGTCCTGCCCTTCCTCCCAAAAGGAGCCCAGAGTGGCACTAGGTACTGCAGCATAAAGGCCTCCCCCTGGTTGTTGCCTGATGTACTTCAGCAGTCTACGGGACTACCAAAAGGGCCTCACCCCAAGATCTTCATAGCCAATAAGGTCTACAGATGGTTATTAGTCTTATCAAAAATATAATTATTTCAACATACATTAGATATTGGTCCCAGCCAGGAACCTCAACTTCATCTCAAAGTTTCACTGCAGACAATATTTATTTATTTATTTATTTATTTATTGCACTTGTATACCGCCCCATAGCTGAAGCTCTCTGGGCGGTTTACAGCAATCAAAAACATTAAAACAAATATACAATTTAAAACATATATTTTAAAAACAATTTAAACACACAATTTTAAAATTTAAAACAAAATAAAAACAATTTAAAACACATGCTAAAATTCAGTTGTCTACAATGAATAGGCAGATCTCATATCACTAACTGCAGGCTAGCATCCAGTACTGATGAAAGTAAACCCACACCATGTTTGTTTTCATGACAAACTTGCATTCATATTTTTCTCTAGCTCCTTGGTTGGATTATGTGACTGTACATAATCACTGCGGATAAAGAGTAGCAAAATGATAATATTCCCATCCCCTGTTTCTGAGTGTAAATAGTGCCTCTAATCAGAGTTTGTGATTTTTCACTAATAGGCTAAAAATCATGTTACTGTTACCAACAAAACGCCCCAGTCCCTTTTAGGGGTCCTGGTGGCTTGAGTTCGCTCCCAATACTCACCCCAATAGAGTCTCAGAAACGACGAAACAAAGATGGAGGAAGAGTATATTTATTGCTAACACGTGCACGTGGAGAAGTAGCCTGGCCAGTTCTGGCAAAACCAAGCATTGCTGGCCTTTTTATCAGTTTTGTTATGTTAATTACATTAGCATCATTATCATCATAACTACATCACTTTCATTTTCCTTACATCACTTTAACCATGCCCACTGGTACCTTCCCCTCTGTTCCTAGTTCCATATTTGGAGTTATTATTCAAACTTGTTTTTCCCATTTCAACCTTGGACGTTGCAACAAAGTTTGATACCTTTTTCTTCAACACAGCTGGATATTGCAACAAAGCCTGATTTTCCCAGCTATTTTGCAAACACAGCTTTATACAAACAATACCAGTCAGCAATTTAGCATTTCTGTTAAACACACACACAAGCAAATTAACTGTAAGTTCACCACAATTCTTAAGTAAACCAAGCCAGAGTAAATTAAAATGCATTTTAACTTAAACAAATAAAGTCCAGTATCACATTACCAAATTCTTCCAAGCTACACAGGAAGTGGATTGGACTGTGAAAGACCAACCCAATTGTGTTTCCATTTTGACAAATTTGTAGGGCAGTCCAATATCTCAGAGAGGAGGTCAGATCTCTTGCTCCCCTGGTGCATTCACTGCAGCTGTCCAATTTCCTTGCTTTTTAAAGTTTGATAGAAATATCTGTTGGCTATAGCTACATTCTTAAACCACAAGGGTTTTTTTTGCCTATTAGTGAATTTCTCTGCTTTTTAATCTGAGAGGTAAGAAATGGGATCCTGTGCAAGTTTGCTGAGAATGGATTGATTATTTGCATGCTTATTGAATTTACTCCTCCACAATCATGAGGGGCAACTTACCCGAAGAGAAAATCTGATTTAGATGATTATTTGATTGATATATGTCTGGGACTACTTTTTCTTGGACTACTTTCTTTAGACGAATCTGCTGTTCGTGTATGTTACTAATTGTTCGGCGCTGTGAACCAAATTTGTTTTGCATTCTTGGACGTGCGGGAGATAAGAACTGTGCTGGCCAGATGATGTCAACAGGCCTGGAATATTAACTCCCTTATTGCTGGAAAAAGAAGCAAATTACTCTTTGCTTGGGAATTGTGGCTATATTGGAAATTTGAAGGGTTTTTTTTTTCGGCTTTAAGAATGACAATCAAAGAAGTGGCAGAGACCCTGGATATACCCCTGGAAGGGTTTTCCCCTCTGGATATGTTTCAGAAGATAATGGATGAGATTAAGATAACGAAACAAGAACTGGGACAGAGTAGACAAGAGATGGCAACTGAATTTGGTAAAGTGAAACAGGAGCTGAAAGAAATAAAGGATTATATGAGAAAAGAAGCAGATGGACAAACAATAGAAGATGAAAAAGAAATTAAAGGGAAGGAGCAAATTCTGGAGATTGGATCAGATATATCAAATGTGGAATTGGAAAAAGATTTGGACTTTATGGCAAAAATTGAAGGGAGGATGCAAGTCCTGGAGATTGGAACACATATATCAAGTGTGGAACTGGAAAAATATTTGGAGTTTGTGGATCCTGGAGATAAAGATTACTGTTTGGAATTTGGCGTTGTCTCTGGAGAAATTGATGAAGATATCAGAGATAAAGCTATCAATGTTTCGATGGAATTTCTGGACTGGAATGATTTGATGGAACTTGAAATAGAGAAAATTTATAGAATTAATTCCAGATATGTGACAATGGAAAAACTCTCAAGAGATGTGCTAGTGCATTTCGTAAAAAAGAGGAACAGAGATTTGACCTTACAACAATATTTCAGCAACACATTCAGAATTGATGGCAAGGAAATATTTGTGATGAAGGAAATTCCCATCAGACTCTTACTATATGACTATGACTATGACAGCAAGATTATTATGGGTGCAAGGATGGAAGTTGGAAGATGGAATTAACACTGATAATGGAAAAATGGCTATTGAAATTATTGGACCTAGCAGACTTGATGAGATGGATTAATTGACATGTTTATTTGGAGAAAAATCGATGGATATATTTCTCAAGGAGTGGAAACCTCTCTTTGACTTTTTGCGGAAATAATAAAGCGATTTTAATGAGATTTGATGATTAATTAAGATAACTACTGGAGGAAAGTGATTTTGTAATATGTTAAGAGACAGGTTTGTTATATATCATAGACCTATGGCTGATCTGCGACAAATCGGAAGTCAACATTTTATTTTGTTTGATTTGTTTCTTTTTTGTTTTGTTTTGTTTTGTGTTTGAAAATTTGAATAAAATTAATGATAAAAAAAAAGAATTTACTCCTCCACAATCATGATTAGGATAGGTGAAACTGACCACATGGGATGAGGAGGGGGGAAGGAGGAAGGACAGGGGTAGGGGAGAAGGGGATGCGAGCAGGCGGGGGGGAGGAGGACAGGTTTGATCATTTGCATGCTTACTGATTTCATTGGGATTTACTCCTGTGCAATCATGCTTAGGACAGGTAAAACTGACTATGGGAGGAAGAGAAAGAAGCAAGAGGGGAGGGGAGGAAGAAGGGAGAGGAGAGCGGAAGGAGGGGAATGCAGTTATGATCATTTGCATGCTTATTGAATTCAGTGGGATTTACTCCCATGCAATCATCCTTAAGATAGGTAAAACTGACAATGGGGGAGGGGCAGGGAAGGGGGAAGAGGGATGGAAGGGAGGAGGAGGGGGAGGGCAGGAAGGGGAGGGGAAGGGAGAGGGTAGGGGGAGGGGTGGAGATTGGGTGGCTGGGTAGTGGGCAGAGGGTAAGCATCTTTCCTTTCCAAAAGGAAAACATTGTGAACAGTATCATTGTTTTTCAGCGTTTCCCCCACCTTTTTATTCTTCAGCATACACATTTAGTCTCCCACCCAAATCAAAACCAAAGCTGTCACTGGCCACATCCACACCAGACCTTTATTCCACTTTACACAGTCATGGCTTCCCCCCAAGAATCCTGAGAAGTGTAGTTAGTCAAGGGTACTGCTAGGAGATGCCCTGTTCCGCTCACAGAGTTTCAGTCAGAGTGGCTGACTGTTAAACCACTCTGGCCACTGGAGCTCTGTCAGGGGAATAGGAGTCTTCTCTCAGCACCCTTCACAAACTACACTTCCCAAGATTCTTTGGGGGAAGCCATGACTGTCTAAAGTGAAATAAAGGTCTGGTGTGGGTGTAGCCCTGATTAGCAAAGCCAAGCAGCTGTGAATCTGGCGTTTAGGACACTGACAGTTGGTTCTTACTGAGCACGCCCAGGCTTATCATTGACTTTAATGATAATTTCTTAAATTAATTAAAAATCAAGTAGGCATTTTTTAAGCTTTTAAACTGCAGAAGATGAAGTTTGGAGTATCGGGCAAGGTCAGTAATAGGATTACAGTTACTCTGTGAACATGGCTGATTTTTAACGAATTTCAACAAATTAAGAGAACTGTCACAGAAAAAAGTCCAAAAGGGCTCTGGTTTTCTCCCCTCTCTTTTTACACTTTGAACTTCCAATTCTCTCTGACTGTTCTCATGGCTGTACAATAAACAGAGAAGCAGGAAGTGAAAAGTCTTCAGGGTTACATGATCTGGAATAAATGGGTATGATTTTTGTATATTTGGCCTGAGCTTGCAGCTCTGATGTGCATGATCAGTTCCACATCAACAGGAGCTGTCCTATTCACCTAAGTGTCAAAGAATGTTTGTCATGCTCAGCTGGGCTTGAAGTAAGTGGGGCAGCCTTTGATCAATGAGAGATCTGTACTCATAGTGGAGTCCTACAGAGCTTTGTATTATGATCTTATCATATCCCCTCATACTCTGTCTTATTCAAACATTAGCTGAACTAGCCTTTCTTTAAACAATCATAGAAATTACAGCACATAATAAATTACAATTTTCTCACTATATCATTAAACTTACAACATACATTGAAATCAAACTTACAGTTCATAATGACAATATGACGGTGTTCACAGTAGAAATTAGTGGTCTGCTGAAATCTGCCCTCCAGTTCCTTGAAAGTTTTTACACTTTACAAATGAGGCTTCATTATTTTCTGCTTCATTCTCAGAGGACCTGAGAATTTCTTTAGAACGTGGGTCACCAACCAGGACCTCCTATGGCATTTGCAAAAAATCTCAGTAAATATCCCCTCAAAAATCCAGTGTACGAGACACTGTTTCCACTTCCTGCTTAGTTCCTGTTTGCACTGGCTTGTCCTCTTCTATATCGAACATACCCCATTAAACATGCCCACAATTCATTGGACACCCAGTATTGGACACCTACCCTCCCTGCCTTTCTGAACAGAGGATAGTTGCAAAGAGCTTCTCTCTGTAATTGAACACAGTGGTGGCTGATCTATGTGCCTTTTCTCCCATTGATGGGGGTGGGGGGAATGGCCACACCATTTTGAGTTCCTATTTTTTTTTTACTATTTTAAATGCGGTAGTCATTTTGTGTTATGCCACACACCACAGCAGCTATTTTGTAACTGGCACCCATGACATTTCCTCAAAACTTCCAAATGGTCCAACTAGCCCCAAAAGCTTGGCAGCTCCTGCTTTAGAATCATAGAACAGTAGAGGTGGAAGGGGCTATAAGGCAATCAAGACCAAACCAATGCAGGAAACCAACTTATAGCATACCTGACAGGTGGCTGTCCAGCTGCCTCTTGAAGGCCTCCAGTTTTGGAGAGCCCACTACCTCCCTAGGTAATTGGTTCCATTGTCATACCACTGTAACAGTTAGGTTTTCTTGATGTTCAGTTGAAATCTGGCTTCCTGTAACTTGAGCCTATTGTTCCGTGTCCTGCACTCTGGGGCGATCGAGAAGAGATCCTGGCCCTCCTCTGTGTGACAACCTTCCAAGTACTTGAAGAGTGCTATAATATCTCCCCTCAGTCTTCTCTTCTCAAGGCTAAACATGCCTAGTTCTTTCGGTCTCATGGAAATGTTTGGTGTATAGCAGCCTTCCCTAGCATTGTGCCCTCTAGACGTACTTGTTACCACTTCTTCCCTAGCTTCCTCCCCTGTGACCTCACCAGGCCCTGCCCCTGAAATCTCTGGCAACTCTAGTGGCAACCTTTCAAGTACAGTAATACCTCAGTTAATGAAGTAGATGCATTCCTGGACATTACTTCTTTAACAGAAATTTTGGTACCAGAGGTAGGAATAACATGGAAAGAATAGGGATAGGTTTCTATACCATAAAAAAGAAGAGCAGTTCAACATATTTCAGCAAACTTTTTATTCAGAACTAACAATGCACATGTCTGAAATGAAACAACCAGGTTGGGTAAGACTCACGTACAGACCACTTGAAGGCTTAATTTTTTTATTTATTTAATTTAATTTATATACCGCCCTAAGCCCAAGGGCTCTCTGGGCGGTGTACATAAAATAAAACAGTCAGGAATATATAAATACAATAATACAATAAAATCAAGCCAACAAAAGTAAACAAAAATAATCAAACAGCAGCAAAATACAACAATACATATAATAAAACGCATTAAAATGCCTGGGAATATAAAAAGGTTTTCACCTGGCGCCGAAAAGATAGCAGCGTCGGCGCCAGGCGCACCTCATCGGAGAGACCATTCCATAGTTCGGGAGCCACAACCGAAAAGGCCCTATTTCTAGTCACCACCCTCCGAGCTTCTCGATGGGATGGTACTCGGAGGAGGGCCTTAGATGTTGAGCGCAGTGTACAGGTAGTTTCATATTGGCAGAGGCGCTCCACCAGGTATTGCGGTCCCATGCCATGTAAGGCTTTATAGGTCAAAACCAGCACTTTGAATTTAGCCCGGAAACAAATAGGAAGCCAGTGCAGACGAGCCAGAATGGGTGTAATATGAGCGGACCTTCTTGTCCGCGTCAACAATCTGGCCGCTGCATTCTGGACTAACTGTAGTTTCCGAACTGTCTTGAAGGGCAGCCCAACGTAGAGCGCATTGCAGTAGTCCAATCTAGAGGTTACCAGAGCATGAACGACTGAGGCGAGGTCGTCACTGTCCAGATAGGGACGTAGCTGGGCTACCAATCGGAGATGGTAGAAAGCATTCCTTGCCACTGAGGCTACCTGAGCCTCAAGAGACAAGGAAGAGTCGATAAGAACTCCCAAGCTACGAACCTGTTCTTTCAAGGGGAGTGTAACCCCGTCCAGAACAGGGTGAACAGCTTCTCCCAAAATGCATCCAGGGAAGCCTGCCTTGCCTTTTTTCTTTTATCATGTAGCATCTTGCTATACTAATCTAAAGCTTTGAGCACATTTCTCCTGTCCGTACACTCGAGCAGGCAAGCAAGGGGTAGCTACCACCACCACCCTGTGCTTGTTCTCCCTCCCTCTCTTTCTCTTTCTCTTTCTCCCATCCTCCTCTATACTTGAGCAGACACATTGGCAGTATTTTATTATTTATTTATTATTTGATTTATATCCCACCCTTCCTCCTAGTAGGAGCTCAGTAAAGAGTGCTTCTGTTGAGAAAATCCAGATTGTGTGCATAACAGAACTACAGTACAACTACTTTGAAGGTCTAAGGGGACAGATTGCAATGTACTAAGATAAGAGTAAAGAAACTAGCTGGACATTCTGGTTTATCTTGTTTATGCAGATGTAATTGGCAGATACCCAAAAGGTGATGGCACATCTTTAAGTTTTGTTTTATTAAACTGCTTGATTGTAACTTTTATTGCCACATAGCATCGAGCTAAGGTATAAAACAAAGCCTGTTCAGTAATATGGCAGGCAGCTCACTTTACCCATGAGCGGTGAGTGTGTCTCTATTCTGCAGAATAATAAATTTGAGTTGAACCCTCAACTGACTACTGACTTCTCGTTCTTGGTGGTAATTCAGAGACAGCCTACCAGGGAAACGAACAGCATTTTTGCAACAAAAACTGGCGAGCCAGCCAGGAGTCCCCTGTGTGACTCGAGAGCCGGTGCTGCAGACAATGCCAGGGGTGGAGGACATCCCGAATCCAGTTGAGACTCTCCACTCGAGTAGGATCTGCCCCTTCGGTAGCCTGACTTCCAATGGGGCTCCTGTAAAATCGAGAGGAAGCAGCGAGGGTTCATTTGGGGACGGGACGCTGTCAATCAGTTTGGGACCACCGTCAGATGAGTAAGCACACCCTTTTTCACTTTTGTTTTACACTCATTTGGGAATTCCGTTTGCAACACGGGCCGATTGATGTTAGAGTAGTGGCGCCGTATATCTGAGTGAACTATGGGGGCGGCTGGGTCACAGGAAGAGTAAGGAACAGATCCCTTGGCATGCATGCTTCAGAATTTTAAAGTGTTTAAAAGGGATTATGGGGTAGAAAAGACCTCAGATTCAGCATCTGTTTCCTGACTGCTATTTAAAAGCAGGAAGAAATGACCAAAGATAAGCTTATCACATTTTGTAACAGGGAATGGGTAACATTTCAAGTTGGCTGGCCGACCAGGAGTACTTGGGACCGAGAAGTAATTTCTGCTGTGCATCAGAAGGTGATTTGAGATGGCCACTGGGATTAGTTCCCATACATTGATGCATGGCAGTTCTGGGAAAATAGAAACCCACCGTGGGTAAAAAGTGTAAAGGAAAAACTTGTAAAGCTATGATGGTGAAAACTGAAGAAGGGAAGCAGCACCCTCCCATCTTACTCGATTCTGGATCGCCCAAAGGCCAGTGGGGGTGTGGGAACCCTGGGAGAGATGCTCAAGGAATACTGGGTGTAATGCGACTGGTAGTAGGGAGGCCAGTAGTCTCAAATCCACCCGGGACAAGCGGAGGTGTTAATGCCGCTGCTGCTGCTGCCGCGTTAGAGAGTTGTTAAAAGAAGCGGAAAATGCTGCATGGAGGGTGGACCCAGTTATGAACAAGGCTTTGGAAGGACGGGAAGATGTATATTCACACACCCCCATACCCGGGCAAAGACGAATAAAGGCTCCTTTGAATGTCCGAGCAGACTGCCCCAGGAACACTTTCCCTTACGTGAGATGGTTGGACCTCAAGGGGGCAGGGTCTTTATATACGTGCCTTCACAACTTCTGATTTGTTTAATTGGAGAAACCAAAACCCCTCTTTAAGAGAGGATTCGGAGAAGATGTACAGATTATTTACATCTATCTTCCGGAGCCATAACCCCACATGGGGAGATGTAAATGAGCTGTTGAGCCCAGAAGAACGACAATTAGGGGAAGCCCAGGTGAGAAGGAGGGCTGGTGTGGGACAGGCAGAGGGAGGGCCACTGGTTGCTGCTGCATTGCCACTTGAAGACCCAGAATGGGATGTGGGGGAAGATGGACAAAGGGAAGCCCTATTGCAGTATAGGAGGCTTATCCTGGAAGGTATTTGAACCGCTATCCCAAAGGTAACCAACCTATCTTGGCTCTATGAAGTCAGATAAAACACCACCGAAGACCCCAGTGTGTTCTTAGAGAGACTGACCATTGCTTTCCGACGGTTTAGTGATATAGACCCGAGTGCACAAGAGAATGCTAAGTTGGTGAACACTATGTTTATTGCCCAATCCGCCCCTGATATTCAGAGGAAGCTTCTGAAAACGGATGGAGCCGCAGGGATGTTATCGCAGTTGGTGGAAATTGCCTTTAAAGTGTATGTGAACAGGGATCAGGTGGAAAAGAGGGAACAAGAGCAGAAAGCTAAGCAAGAAGCGGCTTTATTGGTAGCAGCTATTACTAGCCGGCCGGGAGACTGGGAGGAACAGATGAAGAAAAGAAGGTCGCAGACAGCTAGAGACAGATGAGAGTGCGTATTGCAGAGAAAAAGCTACTGGTGCCGAGACAGCCCAAAGTTAAAGAGGAATAAGAGGGGGGCAGATTTGATTATGTTACAGGGCGAAGATTCAGATTGACGGGGACTTAAGCCCAGACTAAGTACGACATATCAGCTTCGCCCAAGTCCGAGAGAGCAAAAGGGAAATGGAAAAGGCTTTTCTCAGTCTAAAACAGGCATTGCTCTCTGCTCCAGCATTAGCCATCCTGGAGGGAAGAGAAAACCCTATCGCCTTTAAGTTGAGAGGATGAACAGAACTTTGAAGGGGGCCCTAACCAAATTGTGTATTGAAGCAAAGCTTAAGTAGCCAGAGGCTCTCCCTATTGCCCTAATGAGATTAAGGGGCCAGCCAAGGGGAAGTTTGAAATTGACACCATTTGAACTATTATATGGCTGACCCCCCCAGGTTCTCACTATTGGCTAAGAAAAAGGAGTGTAAATTTAGAAATAGAAGATGTTCAGTTGAAAGAATATGTTACTGCCGTGCAGTCTGTCTTGTTTTCTCTCCACAGATTTGCAGCCCCAGTTCCGAGGTTGCCACTTGAAGGGCCATTGCATTCGCTAAAACCAGGTGACTGGGTATTCCTAAAGACGTGGAAAGAAGACCCACTGAAAGAAAAGTGGACCGGACCGAAGCAAGTGCTATTGACTACCCACTTAGCTGCAAAGCTCGAGGGGACGGAGAAGTGGGTACACCATTCCAGGCTGAAAGAGGTGCCGGAGCTGGAGGACGAGACAGCCAAGGTCTCACAGCTGGAGGGGAGAAAAACAAGCACCCAAAGAAAAGTGGTTATCGGAGACAGTACCGGGTTTCAACCTGAAGTTAAAGCTGAAAAGAATTAGAGACTGAGAGAGGTTTTACATGGGAGGGTGAATCAAGCCAGTATTAAGCACTGAATATCATTTGTTCCCCTCTTTAAGAGAGCGAATAGAAAGAGTCAGGTTAGGTCTTTCTCCACATGAGCGGGTGCCACAGCCTGAACCAGTAATAATGGGAATTGCTTATTGTAGAACCAACTGGACTGTTTCCATCTGTCAGAAACCTCTGGTAATAGGAGCAAGGGTTGGGCACAGAGGATAATCTGAATAGTTATTCATACCACAGGTGGGCAAACAAGAGGAAACCTCGAATAGTGTATACTAGCAAAGGGCCAGTTTATCTCTCACCAGGAAATACCTGGGAGTAGAAAGATGACAGGCCCTTAGATATGGGCAGTCATCCTTAGCTATATAGCTGGTATAACACATGGAATACTCACACAAAAATTTGATGGCCAGACAAATGTTTGGATTTATATAGCCAGCCAAATTGTAAACATAAGCTCCTTTTGCCTGGCAGGGGGAGACTCCGTTAATGAAGTGTTTACATCGTGTCTGGTAGGGATCTCAACCCCACCAGAAGTCCTCACAAATGTATCCTTTTTAGGGAATTTTGAGAATAATAACTATCATGCTTGGGGCCAAATCGTCACCCATAAGGATAGGAGGTGCTTTGCCCTCAAGGTTCAGATGGTAGCCTCTCCAAATAACACCCAATGTGTGAATTTCATTAATTGTTCTCGAGAATGTGTGGGTATAAGTCCTATGAATGCCTTTAACTGTAATGTAATAGTTAATGCCTCTTACATGTATGCCCATGTAGTATTGCCTCCAGGATGGTTTTTTTATGTGGAAGAATTGCATATTCCTATGTTCCAGCAAACATAACAGGTGCTCCCTGTGCAATGGGAAGGTTAACAACTTGGCTTCCCCCTTACCCACACCTGATAAAGCCCAGGAGGGGAAGGGACCAGAATACCTTGGATGCCACCTGTGATGATAATGTGAAATTATTAAGTAAAAGTGAAGTAGTGACATAACCATGGGTGTGAAGAGTTTAAAGGGCTCATTCAAGCCTCATAGAGTCCAAGGTAGCAAGTGTCAAAGAGTTGCAGACACATCTGAGACAGAGTGATGGATTGGATTTGTCTTGGCTTCTCTCTCTTGGTTACCTGAGGGGGGTGGCTCAAACAACTCATCCTGGGACTTATAATTCTTATAGTTGTGCTTTTGCTCATTACTTGTATGTTTAAATGCTTAATTTCCTTCTGGGCCAAGAAAAATTATGGGTTATAAGAGAAAAGCCTTTTGAGGGGGGAGTGTTGAGAAAATCCAGATTGTGTGCATAACGGAACTACAGTACAGCTACTTTGAAGGTCTAAGGGGACAGATTGCAATGTACTAAGATAAGAGTAAAGAAACTAGCTGGACGTTCTGGTTTATCTTGTTTATGCTGATGTAATTGGCAGATACCCAAAAGGCGATGGCACATCTTTAAGTTTTGTTTTATTAAACTGCTTGATTGTAACTTTTATTGCCACATAGCATCGAGCTAAGGTATAAAACAAGGCCTGTTCAGTAATATGGCAGGCAGCTCACTTTACGCATGAGCAGTGAGTGTGTCTCTATTCTGCAGAATAATAAATTTGAGTTGAACCCTCGACTGACTACTGACTTCTCGTTCTTGGTGGTAATTCAGAAACAGCCTACCAGGGAAACGAACAGCATTTTTGCAACACTTCCAGGGCACCCACCTGTGCCACCTGGCAAGGAGCACCACTCTAGCCATGAGTGAGAGAGCTGCCTGCAGCAGCTGCAATCCAGTAGACAAGGAGCCACATTCTGACTATGTCAGAATGTATGAGCCCTCCCATGCCCTCCACATTAAAAAAACACTTTGGCTTCTTTCCTGGAGGATTTGTTAACTGAGGTATTACTGTATTTCCTGGAGCACTTGTTAAGTGAGATATTACTGTACACTTAAAGAGTGCTATCATATCTCCCCTCAGTCTTCTTTTCTCAAGGCTAAACATGCCCAGCTCTTTCAGTCTGTCCTGATAGGGCTTTGTTTCCAGTCCCCTGATCATCCTTGCCCTCCTCTGAACCTGTTCCAGTTTTCCTACATCCTTCTTAAAGTGTGGGGTTTAGAACCAGATGCAGTACTCAAGATGAGGCCTAACCAGTGCCAAATGGAGGTGAACTAGTACTTCACACAATTTGGAAATGACTGTTGATGCAGAATTAATTCTGTTAATAGCACTTGCCCCTTTTGTTTTGGGGCCACGTCACACTGTAGGCTCATATTCAGTTTGTGATCAACAATTCCAGGATCTTTCTTGCACATAGTATTGCTGAGCCAAGTACCCCCTGTCTTATAACTGTGTGTTTGGTTTCTTTTTCCTCGGTATGAACTTTGCACTTATCCCTGTAAAATTTCATTCTGTTGTTTTCAGCTCACTGCTCCAGCCTATCAAGATCACTTTGAATTTTGTTTCTGTCTTCTGAAACTATCCCTCCCCATTTTGTATCATCTGCAAATTAGATTAGCGTTCCCTGCACCTCCTCATCCAAGTCATTAATAAAAATGTTGAAGAGCACTGCGCCCAGGACCAAGCCCTGCGGTACCCCGCTTGTTATCTCTTCCCAGTTTGAGAAGGAACCATTGATAAGCACTCTTTGAGTACGATTCATGAGCCAACTGTGGCTCCACCTGATAGTTGTTCCATCCAGCCCACATTTAGCTACCCTGCTAATCAGAATATCATGGGACACTTTGTCAAAAGCTTTGTTGAAGTCAATATATATTATGTTCACAGCATTCCCACAGTCTACTAGGGAGGTTACCCAATAAAAAAATGAGATAAGATTAGTCAGGATTTGTTCTTGATAAATCCATGTTGGTTTCTAGTATTCACTGCATTGTTTTCAAGGTGCTTAAAGAATGACCACTTTATAAACTGCTCCAAAATTTTCCCAGGGATTGATGTCAGGCTGACTGGTCTGTAGTTCTACGGTTCCTCCTTTTTGCCCTTTTTGAAGAGAGGGACAACATTAGCCTTCCTCCAGTCATCCAGCACTTCAGCTATCCTTCACAATTTTGCAAAGATAATAGACAGTGGTTCTGAGAGTTCTTCAGCCAGTTCCTTCAATACTCTAGGATGCAGGGCCCTGGAGAACTGAATTCGTTCAAAGTGATTAGGTATTCCTTGACCATTTGCACTCGAGGGGCGAAATAAAACACAGAGATGTCAGCTTGGGTTGAACAAGGGCCACTTTATTAAATTACATTAAACAAAAACTCAATTTAAAGTGACCTGCAGAAGGAAAACCTAGGTGCGGGAACTGTCTATAAGCAAGTATCTTGCCATACAGCTCTCGGGCGACCAGCCCCTGCCGGAGGAAGGGCAAGCCCATGCGCTTACCTTTACCCAGGCCACACCTTGTAGGTGAGTAGGGGGGCCTTCCTACGTCATCCCCACCCGGGGCTGGATAACCCTTGGGTAGATGAGATAAGTTGGCCCCAGAGGCAGCCCATATCCTGCCCTCAAGCTGGAAAGCTCTGACAGACAGGCCTCCGAAACCGCCAGTCACCTCCAAAGGTGCCTAAGGGGGCCACCTAGCTGTCCTTACCTATTTCCCTTCCCGCACCTTCCCGCCACAAAAGGGGGACAAATCTCTATTTAGTCCCCCTTTACCCCACTGCCGAGAAGAACCTCTCACAGACACCTCTGCAGGTCTTTCAGGAAGAAGTCGTTACCTGCATCAGACAGGTGAACACCATCGGCCCTATATAGTTCAACCTCTGAATGCTGAATATGGGGATGCAGAATGGCTAAATCCCCGTGCCCAAGAAGAGCCAACCGAATATGCCGGTTGACCCTCTTCCGTGCTCTATCGAGCGCCCATGGATTCCATACCCCACGCCACACCCTACGTGGGAGCAAGTCTGACCATAGCAGACGTAGCGAAGGCCACCTCTGCCTTATCACCTGCATGTCCTTACATGCCTGAACCCTGAGGGCCTTGCCCTGCAGCAAACCAAGGTCATTACCACCCAGGTGAATGACCACCACGTGTGGGGTTGTCCGCACTACATCCTGCTGGAACAGAGTGGGTAGGAGCCCCTCCCAATGCATTCCTCGCCGGCCAAGCCACTGTACCGTAGCCCAATGACTGAGGTCCAGCTGCGAGCCCATGCTCGACCTTGCTGCCCTCCGGGCTGCCCAGAAGATCATGCTGTGGCCGCATATGAGGATGTGCGTCTGCTCCCTCCCCGTCCAGCAACCTGTCAAAACAAATAAAACTTATTAGGCTTCCACATTCCCAAGCCCTCTAAAAGGGGCGAATGTAGCCCTTAAAGGCACCAGAGGACCAACGTCCAACTGCCTGTACTCTTGTTTGGGGAAAACCAAGACCTGGTGCCGTAGAAGCAGCTCCAATTCTGAATGAATGGGTTCCAAACTGTGAGGGGTCAAACCCCAGCTTATGCAATGCTTGCTTTGTTAATGCCCAAAACTGGTATTTTGTGAGGGGAACCTCACTTGCATGGGTAAATAAATATCCATCCCCCCGTCCCCTATCTGCCAAAATTGCTTGTAAAGCCCGCACTGGGCAGAGGGTAGTCACTGTGGATGGGGCCAACCTGACGCGTCGTCCCTTACACTTCTGGTCCGTCTTAGACCTTCTCAGATTTATGCAAGCATAACCCCCTTCCATGGTAATATCTGCCAAATGAAGGGCACGATGAGATAAGTCTCGCTTGGAGCCAGCTACCACTTCTCCAATTCGAAAGGCACCAAAAAACAGTGTGAGGGCCACTGCCTGAAATAGGGAGGCTTCATAGTTGGAGGAGCAAAATTCGTCCCACTGGCCACTCAAGGCTATTAAAATGTCGACTGAAATAGGTTGATGGGAATCAGGCATGGCAGGATGCTCCCTAGCCCACCCTGCCAACATGCGGTGGACCCTAAAGTCCCCTGCATAATCCTGAAAACCACCTGCCTTTGCTAAGAATGACAGCGGGGGAGGGTGACACCAACCCCGGCTCCTGGGTTATCACGGCCTGTTTCAGAGCAGGAAGCCACTCCGGGGACTTCCACTGGGGGGGCTACCAGGCCAAAGCGAACAAAAGCAAAGGCTCCAGGTGGCTCAAAGTGGGGCAGCGGCAAGGGGCTAACAATAATATCCTTGCTTTGAGTTTAGCGAGGCTTGACGCTCTTGAGACCTGCCCTGACTCTACCCAGATGGTGAGTGATGGGCCAGTGGCTCCCCCTGTGCCAATAGCGGCGATAGGGCCTGGAGGAGAGGTGGCGACACCCCAGACTGGAGTGACATCAACAGCTGTGGTGGACTGCCCCATTACTGGTTTGGCTGCGCCGCTGGTGGGAACAGGTGAGTCTGTTAGGCCTGCTCTGGCCACTGGGTCGCCAGACTGGGGGTGGACTTTTCAAGGCCCATGGGTTACCAGTCCAGGGAAGTCCTTTCCCAGCAGGTTCCCTATCTCCAGCATCATATAAGCCAATCAGCATGAAAGGGGAGTGTGTTAGCCACTGAGAAGAGTAGTATAACTTGCTTCCACGACCTTTCCTGCTGATTGGAGCTGATCAATGATAGCGAGTGAGTCAGCTGTTCTAAAGCCTCCAGGCGCGTCAAGATGGCAGCCCATGGTGGCGCCATCTCCTCATCCGAGGAGCCAGGTGCTGGGGGAGGGCATTTTTGTGGCTGTCTAACTATTGTCAATGCCAGGAACATGCTGTGCCCGAAAAAGCATATTGAAACGCAGGCACTGGAGAACAAAAGCCCAGACAAGGCTCATAACCCTGGCGTTCCTAGATGTAAGGGAGTTGATAACATGGACCGTGGCCATGTTATCACACCAAAAATGCACCATAGAGTTCCTCAGCCTCTCAGCCAATAAATAAACAGCCACCACTATAGGGAAGAATTCCAGAAAGGTTACACTCTGTCCCTGGCAATTACCGCCATAACTAAAACAGATTGAAGATTATAGGCCATGAAGGCCAGCCGGGAGTTGGAGGCCATGAAGGCCAGCTGGGAATTCGAGTATCGGATTGTGAAACCAACAGGGGAAAACACCATAACACAGACAAACCTCCCCTTAAACCGGGTAGCCTGTAAACAAAGTTTGTAGTACCTTGAGTCTAACTTGAGTCTAACCTGAACAGCTTATGCTGGTGGCTTCTTCTTACCCCTTTGAAGGCCTCTTGCCTCTTATCTCACTGTTGCACATATCCTTCTGCAAAGGGAAGGAAATCATTTATGAGTAAGTACACCTTACGAACTACTATTTAGTTGCAGCTAACCCAGTTACCCCAAAGCACAGAGACTGAGGATATGCTGCTGTCACCAATAGTTGGACCCACTGCAGCTTTTTCCTAGCGGGTTTCCAAAGCACCAGTCAGAATAGGTGTTCAAATTGCAAAATTTGCATGCTATATTGATTTCAAGTAACTGATATCCTACATATTAAAATAGACATGCCAATGTTGCATGCTATATATGACTTCAGGTAAATGATATCAGAAATGTCGTTGTAAAATCATCAAGAAAGAATGAAGAGTCTGCCTGAATCCTAAAAGGCAGCTTCCGTGTCACAATAGTCTAAGATCCTGTCAAGACCACCCCCTGTTTTAGTAAGGTCTAAAATCCTAGCAATGAGGATAAGAGCCTCATAAGTAGCCTGTCTTTCCTCTTTATTCCTATCCACCCATCAAGCCACATTATCATCTGCTAGACCTTCAATTCCCTGCAGAAGTTTACATATTCCTCTTTGAATATAACAAATGCCATATGCTTTGTTGTTGATATGAGACCAAATTCAAATAAATGCAAATTCTATCTCATAGTTAACAAGGAATGTGTAACTGACACGTGGAAAAGGATCACTGTCATCTAAGTTATGGTGATGTAGATGTTTTCTAGCAAACCCTGTCATCTCTGCACACCATTAGTATCCAACCTGGAGACTGAAAGGCCCAAAAGGCTCACCCGGCCCTACAAAGGCCACATGTAATAACAATAAACATAATAACAATAAACTTAGCTACCTCAACCGAATATATTCCTGGGCCTAGCAGGAAGTCAGAAGCCTAACCAAAGAGCTCTGCACCCCCCAAAGCAGCCACCATGTAATAAAATTAATAGAATAAAGTACCTTGAACTTAATATAGGCCCGAGTCATGCAAAGGCCGTAAGCCTAACCAAAGAACCCTGCACAATGGCCAAGAGAGGCTGCCAATGTGTCAACCACATCCTTCACTGTCTTGCGCCCCCTACCTAACCTAGGTAGAAGCCTAACCAAAGAGCTCTGCACCCCCCAAAGCAGCCACCATGTAATAAAATTAATAGAATAAAGTACCTTGAACTTAATATAGGCCCGAGTCATGCAAAGGCCGTAAGCCTAACCAAAGAACCCTGCACAATGGCCAAGAGAGGCTGCCAATGTGTCAACCATATCCTTCACTGTCTTGCGCCCCCTACCTAGGCTGAACTCACACCCAGCCTTGGCAACCAAAAAGGGGGGGGGAATAGGGCCTGTTGAGGCTCGAAAGGCTTGTGCAGCCTCCTCTCCCATAATTAGTTCTAAGCCTGCAGCCCACGGCTATTGGGAAGATTTGAACCCTGATCTCCTGGGTTACAGTCCAAACCTCAACCACTACACCAAAACCTATCCCGGGCTTATGGGTGGGGTAATTTAAAAATGCCCAAAGGCCTGCATTTTATGAGGGGACCTCTCACACACACACCATTTCCTTTCTTGGGTGGCATTATTGCTTTAAATCCACCCCGACTTATAATTATAATTATGAATATTATTATTAATATTATACCCAATGACTGTATGGGTGATTCCTTCGTAATCACCACAGCCAAAGTAGGCTTATTATTACAAGCCCCTGACTGTAATTACTGGTGTAATTAGCCTATTGCCATTCTTAGCAAACCACTATAAACACACAAACAGTATCAGCATCAAACAATGTCAATATTAACTGCTTTAAGACACTGATTAATGTATAAAACCTGTAACACCTATAATGTATTCATAAACAATAAAATCTATTTAATTGTATAAATTCAAATATAACTGTGTTGTGCTCTTGTTAACTGGCTGGCAGGCAGCCTTGAGGTGGTGCTGTTGGAGTGCCCCCTGTGTCTCCCTCCCCTACTAGCTGGGGGTAGGGGGTGGGTGCCTGCTGCGTTCAGCTGAGTAGGCCCCTTTAACGAGGCCCACTTCGGCCACAGCCGCTCCTCCAGGCACATGACCACCCTTGCCTGCAGCCCACACCCGAAACGAGGGAAATATAGAGGCCGAAATCGGCCCGAAATTGGGCCTGTGAAGCTTTAAAACAAGCTCCTAAAATGGCGCCGACCATGCGGCCATATCAAAATGGCCGCTGCAAGTGCCCAGCAGCTCCTATCTGAACTGCTCTGTCCCTTGACGTCTGCAAAATGGCCGCCGCCGCTGCTGTTGCTCTTCTCTCTGTCCTCTCTGTCCTGTCCCTCGACGTCGACGTCGCGTGAGCAAAGAGGGGGTAGGAAAGGGCGGCTGGGCTTAAATAGGTCCTTAAGCCCCGCCACCTCACGCTGCACGTCACGCGTGCGTAATAGACGCGACGCGCGACTTTGCCCTTACAGAAGATGGAAGCAGCAGCTTCGCCTCCGACTGCAACTAGGCCCCACTCATCAGTTACACGGTGAGTGAGGCCTCATTTCTCTATCAATCTCAAACTGCAATCCTGTCCCTTCAACTTCACATTTGTCAGGAGGGTCATAGACCCTCTTTTGGAAGACCGAGCCAAAGTTGGAATTGAGCACTTCTGAGATTTTTTTTAACAGTTATAATTTTGCCATTCTCATTGAGTAGCTGTACCACCATTTCTTTTCTCTGTCTTTTACTATGGATGTACCTGAAGAAAGCTTTTGCGTTGCTTTTGGCATCCTTCGCTCACTTTAGCTCATTCTCAGCTTTAGCCTTCCAGACACCATCCCTGCAATTCTGTGCTACCTGTCTGTATCCTTCCTTTGTGGCCTGGCCTTCCTTCCACTTCCTATCTGTGTCCTTTTTTGTTTTGTTTTGTTTTGTTTTCAGGTCACTGTTTTGATTGTCACTGCTCAGTTTTGAGCTTACCTTACTGTTGTGAGGTGGTCAGAGGTGGTCTATGTGTTTTTCATTCCATTAAACATTTGTCCAGCAGTCTGCAGCCTCCCTGGTTGCCCATGATAAGAAAAACAGTTGTCTTATGATGTTGATTGAAGTCCAGACACCGGGAAAGGTGGCCGAATGCAGACTACTGGTGAGATGATTTCTGGAATGAAGGAAAAAACTCATCAAGTTTTGGCTACCTCAGAATTAAGGTAAGCAGAACAAAACCTTGCACCCCACCCATCAGAATTTCATTTTTTTCTTCCCTTTGATAATTTTCAAATGCTATTTCTTTTCTCATGAATTGATGGAGAGACTGGTCAAGAAAAATGCAGGAGAAATTTTTAGCACCACACTACTATAATTAATCCATTGCCTGATTTCGGGACGTTCCAAAAGCCTGGGTGAATTAATTAAATTGATATTGAAAAGAGAATACCAAAGATGCTTGATGGACCCCCAGAGGCAGGGAGTTCCATAAATGGGGTGCCATAACAGAGAAGACCCACAATGAGCAACACCCATCCGTGGGACCATGAGAGGACCATGCAGATCTCAAATGCTGGGTTTTCAGAAACCGGGAGAGGCACTCCTTAAAGTTTTTAGGCTCCAAGTATAAGTAAGCATTATTATCACACCATCAAAGCATATTACAGAGGACAGAAGGACAGGTCTGTGCCAAGAGGACTTTCAATACATAATTTGACACAAGAAAAAGAATAGTGGAAGGGGAAGGAAGAGAAACGGGAATATGTGAAGAATATGTGCCTTGTTCAGTAACATGTACTCAGGCTTAGTTACGCTAAGGCATGGAGGCTAGGATGTTACTCCAAGGACTTCATGAAAAGTGGATATTACAGAGGAATTTAACAACAGGGGAAGAAGTGGATCATGCAGGTGTGCTGGCTGGCAGTTTCAAGCATAAGTACACATGCTGTATGTATGTACATCATGCAAAATTGAACTGAAAAAGTTCTACCAGCGAATCCTATAACTGGAAAAAAGTAATAATGTCTAATGCGATTAACATGATTGCAGCTGTCTTATCCTCAAAAATATGGTATTCACATACACAAGAAATTGCCTTCCTTTGTGGGCTGATACTAAACTGCAGTAATTAAACTGGTGCTCTTTCACAGAGAATTGGCTGCTTTTCAGGAGGAATTGGGGACCATGGATGTGTAAGATCTTTCACAGGTGCCTAAAACCATTAGGTGCCTGCAGGTGGAAGATCGGGGGGGGAGATCGCATACTGGGAATTCATGTTGACACAAATGTATTCCAGCAAATGCCCCTCAAAATCTTCCTTTGATGTTGAACTTTCCAGTATTTTCTACATGCTTGGATATTCTCCAAATATTCAGCATCTGTATTTGTCATCCAATTATATTTAATGTCAATATTTGATACTTGAAAATGGATATTCTGCAGAATTTGATTGTTGACATGCTGTTGTCTTTAGCCAAATGCAGTATTGGATAGCTGGCATACAATGATAAATATTATCAGAATAGTTTTCAGACTTTCCGCTATGGTAAATTCTTTTCACATCCTTTCTCAAAAGGATCCTGTATATGTCTGTCACAGAACTCTACGTTGCAGGAGATTTGGGGACATTTTCTAGGGAGTGCACTCAAGTAGGGATGAGGGAGGATATCCACTAAATCAGACTTAGTAATGGATTCCGACTGAATTTGACAGTCAGCTTTCTTTTCAGACCAGCACTGATTTCTTGCAGCGGGCTGCGGCTGTAATCAGCACAGATTTTTTTCGATTTCCCCCAATTTTACGTAATTATCTTCATAATTTCCTCTAAGTTTATTCATTCGTAACAGTGTGTAGGAGTGATAAATAGGAAAGAATAAACCACGTGGAACACTGTGATAATTTACATAGACATTTACATTAAAAATTATGCAATTTATTTTTCGCAACAAAAAACACACACCAGTGGATTGATTCAGCAAGTGCCAAAGCAAGTGGAAACAAACAAAGGGCGGATCAAGATTGAATGACGGACTATCAGAATACATGTGGATCTCAACTAGGCAGCAAACCCAATCCCTACACTCAACACAGAAGGAGCAGTGCTGGACCTTAGCACTAGCCATTGCAACATTCTCCTATGGCTCTATATAGTGCAGAAAGATCAGCAGTGGTGGGTAAGCTATTTTTCTCATTGAGGAACTTGTGATAAGCTTTTTAAAAAAATACATGTCAGTATTTAGACTGGCATGAACTACTTTGTTATCACCATTACTTCCTATATTTTATATGTTTTGTTGGTTTAAAAGTTGTTTTATTGTGATTATGGTATTTTACTCACTAGTGTTGTAAGCCATCCTGTGTTCCATATGAAGAGCAGGATATAAAGGGCAGTATCCAGTGAAGTAGTTCTGTTATCTCAAGGACTTCTGGCTGTGCAATGGAACTTTCCCTCCCTATCCTCTTGTCACATCTCCACACCCCCTAAATCTGTCCAGGGGAGGTCCCAACCCTCAGAAGCAGGGCCAGGAATGCTGGGGCCCTTAGGCATCAGCTTGCCCTGGGCCACTGCGTGTGTGTGTGCGTGCGTGCACCCCCCCACCTATCTGTCTGCTGTCTTTTACCATTGCCTTTAATGAAGATGGCGGCCACAGTTCCCCTAAGGGGATGATGCCTCCGCTGCCATCTTTGTTGATGGCACAAGTGAGTGCTACGTATGCGCATCTCTGCCATCAACTAAGATGGTGGCAGGGGCTTCAGTACCTTAGGAAAACTGCGGCTGCCATCTTCGTTAAGGGCAATGGTAAAAGACAGCAGACAGGTAGGTGGGGCATGGGGAGCGCAGATCATGGAAGGGGAGAGAAGGGGCAGCTGAGGGGTCCCCTGTAGCTCCAGGGGCCGTCAGGCCAGTGTCCCTCCTGGCCGCCCTTTAGAACTGGCCCTGCTCAGAAGCATATTTGGGAAGGGCACGGAGGAAAAGAAGAGAGAGAAGTTCCATGATGCAAACAGAAATCCCTGTGCTAATACTACTACTGTATAGGGTTGCCAGGTCGGAACCATCCAAAAACCTGAGAAAATGGGGGCGGCCCCTAGTGACATCACGGGGCGGGCCCTAGTGACATCATTAAGCATGATACATTATCAACCACAGTTGCTTGGAGCATACCATTCAAAAAAAATTTCTCTGGGTCAGATGAATTGACGAGCTGTGCATGTGCATGCTCATGCGTGCTCATGTGTGAAAAGAAAAGAAGACACGCCATTCATTGTCATAAATGAGATGGGCAGAGGTGGAATAAACTTTTTAAAACTAGAGCAAAAGGGTTTGAGTGCAAATATGAGAATAAAGCTCACACTTGTATCATAATGTTCAATGATGTACTTTTAGTTTCTTGCACCCATCTACAGCCATACAGAAATGGAGAGTTTACAATCCTTGATTAAAGCTAGTGGAAGCTAAGCTGCTAAGGATTTCATCTTTACAAGTGAAAATCCAACTGTTTCTTTAAAAAGTTGCTTGGAGACAGCGTCCGAGCAGCCTGGTAGCCTCAGCAGGAGCCGTGAAGAGGCGGTGGCAGTGGAGACCGGGCCGGGCCCTTCTTAGCCCCGGAGCTGGTTCCCCTGCTCCGGAAAGGACGCCCGCTTCACCCCTCATGCTGTGGGCGCCGCTGGGCGGGAGCAGCCATGATGGGGGCCCCCAGGCAGAGACGCTGCGGCCGCCGCTGCCACTGCTGAGCACCCCATCGCGGCCGCTCCCACCCAGCCCTTGAAAACCAGAGATCTACCTATTTAGCTTAAATATGGCCGGAGGCCGGAAAGGGCCCCCTTATGCCGGAGACTCCGGCCATTTGCCAGAGATCTGGCAACCCTACTACTGTAGTGTATTGGCCCTTCAGGCTTGCCATACCAGGAACTGCTGAGTCAGCCCCAGGCTGTGGCAGTTTCAGTTCCAGGACTGCCTTACAAGCAGTCCCATGCTAGGGTTGCCAGATCTCCGGTTTTCAGCCGGAGTCTCCGGCATAAGGAGGCTGTCTCCTGTCTCCAGCCATACTTTAGTTAAACAGGTGGATCTCCGGCTTTTCAGCGGCCCCCTCAGCCATGCATGCATGATTGACACACGCATACGTTGGGCTGTGGCTGGCCGCCTTCCCGCCCTTTCTCAGTCAGGCAGGGACTGCAGAGACAGGAGGACTTGAGCCGCTGTAATCATTCCTGTGCTTGAGCGAGGCCCAGCACGTCTAGCCACTGCCCCTCCAGGGACCCCCCCAGCAGCAGCCCCTGCCCACTGGCAAGCGGCACACAGCTGCAGCTGCAGCAGCAGCCCCACCGCCCAGACAACCGCAGGTGAGGGTGCTGGACGTGGAGCCCGCAGCTGCCTGGCTGAGCGAGGGCAGCCTCCTGGCCCACATCTGCCACGACGTGGGCACCTTCATCCAGCCGCTGCCCCTGCAGGGACCCCCCCAGCAGCAGCCCCCGCAGGAGCGGTTGCTAGAAGATGGCGTCCGAGCAGCCTGGCAGCCTCAGCAGGAGCCGTGAAGAGGTGGTGGCAGTGGAGGCCAGGCTGGGCTGGCTCCTTCTTAGCCCCGGCCCGGAGCCAGTTCCCCTGCTCCGGAAAGGACGGCCAGCCACTTCACTCCTCATGCTGTGGGTGCTGCTGGGTGGGAGCAGCCACAATGGGGCTCAGCAGTCTCTGGCTAGGGGGCCCCATCTTGGCCGCTGCCACCCATGAGGGGTGAAGCAGCCAGCCGTCCTGTCCGGAGCAGGGGAACCGGCTCCGGGGCTAAGAAGGAGCTGGCCCTGGCCGGCCTCCACTCCTGCTGAGGCTGGCAGGCCGCTCGGACGCCGTCTCCTAGCAACCGCTGCCGAGACGGGGTCCACGCGGCCTGGCAGCCTCAGCAGGCGTGAAGAGGCGGTGGCAGTGGAGGCCAGGCTGGGCTGGCTCCTTCTTAGCCCCGGCCCGGAGCCAGTTCCCCTGCTCTGGAAAGGACGGCCGGCCGCTTTACCCCTCCTGCTGTGGGTGCCACTGGGCGGCAGCGGCCAAGATGGGGCTCAGCAGTCTCTGACACCCAATTATTTGTCTGTTTTGCCTAGAATGCCCTCCCTTGTCCTTAACATGGCTGCAACCATATCTACTCAGAAGTAAGGCCTATTGAGTTCTATGGGGCTTAGTTCCTTAATAAGCATGTTTACAGTTGCTGCCTTCAGGGGCATCTATCTGTGCTCCCATCTAACATCTCTGCAACACTAAGCTCCTTTCTTCCAATAATGGCCTGGCCTGAGGCACGTAAACCCTTCTTGCCAGAAGCAAGTAAACTAGATTAAATGTTCCCTAAAGGCATTGAACTGTGACCTGGCAGACCAGGGTTTGAATCCCCACACAGCCATGAAGCTCCCTGGGTGACCTTGGGCCAGTCACTGCCTCTCAGATTCAGAGGAAGGCAATAGTAAATCACCTCTGTCTGAATACTGCTTACCATGAAGACCCTATCTGGGATCAACTTGAAGGCAGTCCATTTCCATTTTGCATCCATGCTCCCTAAGCTTGTGAGAAGGAATGACCTTGTCACTTCAGATGGACCTGGGAACACCCTGTTTTAGGTAAGATTTCTATTTTAATCTCCAATCAGAGATATTTTTTTTGAATGGTATGCTCCAAGCAACTGTGGTTGATAGTTAATGTATCATGCTTAATGATGTCACTAGGGCCCACCCCGTGACTTCACTAGGGCCCGCCCCATGACATCACTAGGGCCCGCCCCCATTTTCTCAGGTTTTTGGATGGTTCCGACCTGGCAACCCTATCCCATGCTGTGGGGCTTGTTCTCTGTATATAATTAGTTATAGCAAAGTTCTTGTTATTATAGATCCTCCGTGTGGCCTCTTCCTTCATGATACTTTTTAACTATTTTGTTGGATACTGCCACAAACCATTAAATAATAAAATATTTGTCTTATAATTGTATTTTTTAAATGGGGGGGAGTTCATTATTTATATAACTAAAAACATTTCAGGTTAAAGGTTGGGATAGAAATTAAATTATTTATTATTGTTGTTGTGGGACAGAAATTAAATTGTTGTTGTTGTTGTTGTTGTTGTTATAGCTGCCCTGGGCTCCTGCTGGGAGGAAGGGTGGGATATAAATCAAATACATAAACAACAACAACAACTTATTTTTTAAAAAATATGAACCACACCTTAATACCAAAAATGGATTTCAAGGTAGTAAACATAAGAATTTGAAATCTACATATTAATATTAAAACAACATAGTACATTGAACAGCAATATAATAAAACTGAGAATAAAACTATTCAACCAGTTGAAAATTAAATAATCTAAAATGCCTGGGCAAATAAAAAAGTTTTGTGCTGAAGTGAATGCACTGTCAGCATTGAGTGGAGGGCATTCTTGCAGCATTTGATAGATAAAATGCTATGGAAATTAGTAGCTGACAGTTGACAGTTGATGAGATTTCCTGCTTGAAGCCTGCCAAGATCAAAACAATCAAGAGATACCAACAAGTTTAAAGCATTTGAATTTCAAATTTGCAGGGATAAATTGCAGGGATTTTCTAACTCCTGTGTCTATAAAAGAAAATCCACTTCCTGTGGTCAAGGATTTTAATTACCCTACAAACCGCATCAATGATTCTGATTTTTGTCTCCACCCCCCCCCCATACAAAACCTCATGGGTGGTACTCAGTGCTGCTCCTACTGTGTAGTACCATTGAAGTTAATGGACATGATTAACTTCATCTGAATGGTCTACTCTGAGGGCTGAGTTGAATACAAACCCATGAGTTTAAAATGTGTGACAGTTCATTTCTATTTTATAACGTGCAAAAATAATGTAGCAGGGTGTCATCATCCCTAACAAGAATGTTCTAGCTCAGGGGACCCAGCCAGCCAACTATGCCTTTTCCCAGGATACTACAAGCTGTATGGGGTTCAATATGGCCAAATTACTCCTTCTCCCACCCTAAACCCCAGCCTCAGTTTTTCAATTATCAACTGACAATCATTCCTGGAGGCTGCTGAGTGTGCTGAATCCTCACGGGGCTATCTTTGTGTGTAAGGGGGTTGCCCCTCCTTTGTAATGTTTCGCTTTTCTCCATACCTTGGGATTTTATGCCTAATACATTCCTCCTGTTTCTTAGTGGCCCTGTTTTAGCTCCAGTTCGGTTGGCACCAAACCACCTGAGTTTACAACTAGAATGAATGATTTTGCAATTATTTGCTCATGGGCCTGTGCACCTCTTTGCAAGATCTTTAATCTTCGAAGTATCCAAAATGTCCTAAATTTAATCTTCAGGCAAACTTTTAATGGGAAGAAAGAGCTACAACAAGGAACAGGGAGGTCAGATCTTGTTTTTCTAGCAAGTTGTGTTTTATGCTAGAGCGCTGATGGGAAGATACCACATAAAAGAAATGATCTGCCTTTTCTCTAACCTTTGTGCTTCCTGACTGGCACAAACAGATGAAATTAAATGTTTTGTGAGCTTTGCTAACAATGTGCCTTAGGGTGGCAAGCTTGAACAGGCAAAGACAAATAGGAGAAAAAAGGAGTGAGGTTTTCGTCCCAAATGTGAAAGTTTACAAAGAGAACCATATAAAAAATCATTTCAAAGGCAAGAGTTAAATTGGTGTCTTGCAGTTCCTTAGGGCAGCATCTTTGTGTTGCCATGTTGTACTGGTGTCAGCCAGTTTTCACACAAGGAGGGCATGCCAGCTTCTTATTTGGCATTATGATGCTAAACCTGAAACATAGGAATTAGGTGGAATCATCATCATTGTCATAATGGTTTTTTTAAAAAAAATCTTGATGAGTGTGTGCTCCCACTAAGCAGAATCACTTCATTAAATAAATAAGGCTGCAGTCCTGCACCCACTTTCCTGACTGTGAGTAAATATAATTGAACTCAGTGGGGCTTACTTCAGAATATAATAGTATAGGATTGCACTGCATGTCATCCTGCTGGCCCTAAGAAAACTGTGACAAGCAGCAGAACTACCCTCTTTCATTCCATAAGCAGTAAAAAGAGGGCCAGCCCAATCCTCTCCCAAAACACAAAACAAAAACCATAGGAAGCCAAAAAAGAAAGGGTCTAACGATGCAAACCTAACCATATCGGCTCAGAAATCAGCCCTGTTTCATTCACTGGGGCTTACTCCCAGGTCAGTGGGGTTAGGATTGCAGCCTTAGTGTCACAATGAGGTTTAAAAATGGAAAACTTTTACCAGAAGATACAAATATCCAACACAGTTTGGCGTTATGCAAAGAGCTTCCACTTGTGATGATTCAGTCAAAGCATGTTGTCTCAAAAACTCTTTGCCCCTGGAGAATGTGTCGTGCCAAAATGCACTGGCCATTTTGAATCTTCCAGTAAAAGCTTTCTAGTTTCAGCATGATTTTAAAGTTCAGCCTATGCCCCCACCCCACCCCACCCCACTACTCCTTCGGCTTCCTGCTATTTAGAAACGTTTGCCTTTTTTTAAAAAAAATGTGAAATTGTTATGTCCTGCTAACTAACCAAGTTTCTTGAGACAGCTTTTACATCATGTAAAAATCAAATAGGCAATGGATACTAAAAGATATATACTAAAAATATAACCAGAGCTTGGAAAAGTTACTTTTTTGAACTATAACTTCCATCAGCCCCAGCCAGCATGGCCACTGGATTAAGCTGATGGGAGTTGTAGTTCAAAAAAGTAACTTTTCCAGGCTCTGAATATAACATAACACAACCCATCCAAAGATAAGAAAAACAGCAAAACCAATGACAGACATATAGTGAAATCCCACACATGCTGTAAGTTCTGTAGAGTTTAATGGGACTTGCCTCTAAGTAAGCATGCATAGGATTGGCACCTAAAAAGCTAAATACCGAGGGAACTGCAGTGTTTTTGGTGCCTAATTCAAATGACCAGTCATTTGAAGACTGTTGAGGGAGTTTCATAAATGAGAATCACTTTCCCTATCCTTGGTAATCACCCACCTTTCCTCAGAAATTGAGGGCTCCCAGGGCCAGGCTTCCAATGAGGATGCTAATAATAGGACACATTTGTGTGGGTATTGGGGACCCTCTAGCTTTCCTGATCTGAGACCATTTTGTGCCACATAGATTAGATGGAACCCAAAACTTTCAATTGTACCCAGAAACAAAATGGTACCTAGTGAAACTCTTTAAATAGTGTATAAATGTATTCTTCATTCAGCCCCCATAGAAGGTTTGTACTCCTCTATGCTGGAAAATACATTAATCTACCTTTAACTTTTTTTTTAAATTAGAGGCGCTCAAACAGCAACACAGCTATTCATTTTCATTTTGCTTTGGCCATTCCTGATTTGAGGACGCATTAATATACTTTTCCAACATTTTAACTCTCCCACTCCAACAGAGAATGTAGATCATTTTATGCTGACCACAAGACCACACTCTACATTTACAAACTCTTAGGAAATGTCATGGTCAAAACCCTTATAATTAATATTCTATATATTACCAAAAACCTTAAGGATTTTTAAAAGTCTAAAAACCTCAGATAGCTTAAACTAGGGATGGACAGACTTCAGGTACCGTCTCTGTTATCTTTTTGGTGCCTACAGAAGACCTTCCTCTTTCAACAAGCCTTTTAAGTGGAGACCTTATCCCAGTTTGCATATGTGTGGGAATTACTTTTTAAGATATTTTAGACCTGTTTTTTTTTTAAGTTTGTTTGAATATGTTTTAGAGTGTTCTTAGTGTTTTTGTTTCCTGCCATGGGCTCCTTCTGGGAGAATGGGTGGGATATAAATAAATAAATAAATAATGCAAGGTTTCCTTACAGGTTGGCAGGATAGGGCTCACCTTTGGGGCTAACCTGTACCACCCACTCAGAGGTTCTGCGGCCCTGAGGGGGGGTGGAGCAGGAAGACCTCCCTAACCACCCTGTGGGGATGAGGCCCGGAAGAAGGGATTGGGCTTGGCTCACCCCCCTTTTCCCATGGCAGGGTGCCCTCGCCCAATGGGGGTGAGATAAGCTCCATACTGGCTCTGCAGATCATTCTACCATGCAATCAGGCATGTAATTGGGTTTATTCAATAAACGTGGCCCTTGATTTATCCACACCTCATCTTGCCTCTTCATTTCCTGGCTATGCGCTGCAGTTCCCACCATTGTCAGTTCAAAAGGCTCTGGCGAGGGTGGGCCTTTGCAGCCATGCTGGGGAAGACCTGGCATGGCTTCAAACCCCATGTTGGCGCGGCGTGGCCACGTGCGCCTGTCACGTAAGGGGCGGAGCAGGGCAGTTATTTAAGCCCTGCTCCGTCTCCCCTTGGCCTCTTTTCGGCCTCACACAACACCCACCCACCCTCCTTTAGGGCAGTACAAGTTTAATTGGTCGCTTCGGGGCCGGGTAGGAATTTTTAGCTCACCAGCCTTCGTTTGCTGGCAAGTTTTTTTGCCTACCCTGTACTGTTCTCCTAATTTGGCTGATTTGCTTAATTTGATTTGGCTGATTTGTTGCCTGCCTTGTTAGTTAAAGCTATAAATAGGTTATTGGGTCACATTGAGTGGATTGTGGTGGAATTTAACAAGGTAGGGTTTGGTGACCACCCTTAGGCACCCTTTAAGGTGATTGGTGGGTTCTGAGGTCTGCCTCTGAGGTTGTGCGGTCCAGAGAGAGAGCCCCAGAGGGCCACATTCTGTCCCTGGGCTTGAGGTCTCCCAGCCTCGGTGTACACTGTGGAAAAGTCAAGATAGAGAGTCATGTTAAAGGCTATGGAGCTGCAAACTACCAAGTCATTCAATATTAAAATAATGAAATCACCAATATGCAATGAGGCCTAAGCGTAGTAAATTCCTAACATTTTGGCAACTAAATTAATCTCTAAATGAACTGTGGTTTTGCACTCAGGCAAATCTCCTAAGTACTAAAGACGTATATAAAAAAGAAAGGCTCTTGTCTCTTCAATGCACATCCAAAAATGTTTGAAGTTTGTCCTGCACTTAGCCAGTGAGCCACAAGTCGACAGAGGCTGCATTCAGACATGGGGTTTATTGAGTTAGTTTTTACTGATAATAATGGTAGCGCTTCTGTCACAAGTTCTAACATTTCTGTCACACTGCAGTACCTATTGCATTATAGAACGATGGCTTTTTGACCAATATACCGCCATGGCATGCTCATACCAGTGGGCATGGTGTGACAGAACAATGAACATCATTGGATATGCCATTACTCCCCCACCCTTTCCACACATGCACACTTCTGTTCCCCCATGAATTCCCCAATGAAAATGGCAGAGAAGAACTGTATGCTGGAATACCACCCCCCAATTCTGTCACTTTACTCCCACAATTTTCTGGATTATCAGGGTTATAAATGTATGTTTTCTGGAAGCAATTAATCCGGAAATAAGTGCTAAACTTCCACTATATTCCACTAGATTTCCAGAAGTGGCTTTTATGTCATGTGAAAGATAGAATACAATGTGAACATTACCAGGTAAGGAAACACCAGGAAAACAATATAAAGAGCTGTCTGAATGCAGCCAGAGTAAGCTGTTTTGGGCTAGAATGACCAAGTGGTCCGACACAGTGTAAGGCAGCTTATATAAGTTCAACTCAGCTCCCCTTAGAAGTTGGGCTATTGTTGGCTGTGTGTTTTTTAATGGGGTCAATACAAGTTGGCTTATTCACAAGCTATATAGGCATTTATTAATGGAAAGGGATCATGCCCAATGGCTTTGCCTCACCCCTGCACATCCACTGAGAGTCTGCACAGAATCTACCTACATACATCAGCACATCATATGTGCTACCGGGGACTGGGACTTTTCAAGGTTCCCAGTCAAGTGGAGAGAGCCCAGAGGGCTACATCTTGTTCATACATATGCTCTCTTCACAATTTTGGTTAAATGTGTGGAGGCTGGGAGGAGGGACTGCCGGCAAGATTCCAATCACTTCCCCTAAGGGATTATTAAATTTATTTATATTTATTTCCAATATTTATAGACTGTTTTTCACCACAGATGGTCACAAAGCAGTTTGCAAAAGAACCAGTAAAACTGTGGGGAAAGGGCTACAAACAATGGATTGCATCTGCCCTTGCTTGGCTTTTGAACCAGTGGTCACCTCTGCTAACAGAATAGGAAAGGGGTAATTTTTGCAGATGTACCCTGGTCACCCTGCAGTCACACCCCCTTCCTCCGCTCTCTAACCAAGCACCTTCCAACCCAACTGGATGGAGCTGATTTTTAGGGGGTGCTGTGAGCTTCGGTGGGAAGAGGAAATAATCAAAAATCCCCTCCCTTCCTCTTCCATTAGTGGAGGCATCTGTTGTTTCCAAAGCCCTAGTGCAAGCCAAGGGCATTAATTGGATGCCATCCATTCTTTCATTTGTTTATGCCTGAGGCAATTAATAGGGTGATAATGAGAACAAAATATCATTGATGTTTCTAAGCTTTATGCATATGTTGTTCTTCAGTGTTCACTCAATACCTTCCAGTGTGATGGTGTCCCCCAGGATATCCTTTCATTCCTTTAAAAAAAAATCCACGGTATCCATAGATAACAGCTGAATTAGAGTATGAAATAGGTGAAAATGATCATTAAAACAAGTCCCATCCAAATGTACTGAGACCACGCCAAGTTTCACGACTTGGACACTGTATCATTTTTTTTTTTACCCCAGGCTAGCTCACAGCTGTATACCTCATCAGAAAAGACAAACACTGTGGCTGTTTGTGCATTAATAGGCTCATTATTCACAGGAGATCAGGATCATTATGTATCTGCGAACATGTTTTTGAGACATAGATCTGAGTGCTCTCACAAATGGAATTGCAGAGGCAAACCAGGACATAACTGGTAAACAGTGAAAAAAACTTATGTAGGGTTGATAATATCCCATGGGAGAGTCAGTGTTTGTGAGTTCAGAGATATGCCAAAGCAGCAACGTTGTGTTTTTTTTAAATACTGCAGAAGAATAGAACTAGCATCAATTTTTTTCCTCCTGCAAATCACCCTGCTTTGCTAAACTATAGGTTAATTCTCCATGGTTCTGTGCTTCCTCTGGACATGCAGAAGATATTGAAGGGATTCAGCTATTGTAGCATTGAAGATCAGCTGTACGAGAAGCAGCAGTCCTTTAGCCAAGCCTCTTTCATCCAGATCATTCATTATTCTGCACATGTGTTTTCTGCCTCCCATGTGTTTTTCAAACACCTATTCAGAAACTGGTGTTTGCTGTGCATGGTTCCTGGTAGTATGTTCTAAATATTTCATTCACAGCAATAGATAAGGGGAAAGGCTTGCCTACTGGGGAGGAATGGGTTGCTGAATGAAGGCCAGGGGAGCCGTTAGGAGTGTTCGGTTTGCTTAATTGATCTGGCTTTGCATAGAAGAGGGCTTTGCATAGAAACCCCAGGGGTTAAATGTGGTTCTCAAGACCCCTCTGTCCGGCCCTCAGCATCATTCTTGCTCAACACCATTCTCAAATGTTTTTGCCTGGCTTGAATGTGTCAGTCAAGTGTGATAGATGCTTCTTGCTTGCTTGGATGGAGAGACATGCATTATGATGGTGGTGATGATGATGATGAATCACTTCCCATGAGACATCCCGATGTGATGTAAAATATAACAACAAACATAAAAGAGTTACCTGTATAAAAGCAGTTATAAACATAAATATTAAAAAACCCAGTTTAAAACCAGCATACAGTATGCATAAAATCAATTAAATTCAAGACAAATAGCAACTTGGGTAAAGATTTTGGAAGGCTTGTTGAAAGAGGGAAGAGGCTCTGGAAAGATAACTGAGAAGGCACCTGTCAGTTATGCAGTAGGAGGGAGTTCTAAAAGGTAGGTGCATGTAGACACCTCTAATTTTGTGTATCTGGAATGTAGCCACTGTAAAAAGGTAACAGTCCCATCCATTGTTTCAGTCACTTTTGCCTCCGGTTCTGGCCACTGCTGCTAAGTGGCCCCTGGGAGATTTCCCATGAGGTAATGCAGTCTTTGGGCTGAAAAGGGCTCTCTACCCTGGCATGCCTATGGGAAGCCCACAAGCAGGAGGTGAAGGCAATAGCCCTATCCAGCTCTTGTTTGCTGGCAAACGTGTTCACTAATATGTGAATAATATTCGGCTCTACTTCTCTCTGTCATCTTCATTGGGTGAAGCTGTCCATAGGACTTCAGCTTCGTTGTATTACCATGGCTTCTAGTATTTGGAGAAAGGTAGAAAAACATCTCTCTATCCACTTTCTCCACACAATGCATAATTGTATACATCTCTTTCATTCATGAGCCCACTTACTTGCCTCTTACTTCTAAACTAAAACACCCCAAATGTTGAAACATTCCCTAGCAGAGAAGTTGCTCCAGCCTCCAGATCATTTTGGCTGTCCATTTCTGCCCTTTTCTAGCTCTACAATATCCTTTTGGGGGGGGCATGGCAACAAGAAGTGCAAAGAGAATTTAGTCTCACCCCAGATTTCTGTGACAACATTATTGGCAGTTTTATCTTCAGTCTCTTTCTGAAAAAGATCTTACTGGAATCAGGTCTTTTTCACAGCTGCCACACCCTAGTATTGACTTTTTAAAAATAATTTTTAATTGTTCACTATGTGTAGCTGCAATTAGAGTTGGAAGGATCTGTCAATTTTGCTGCTTTCATTTTCTCATTTTTCCAGACTTAAATTCAGTTCCCCTTGTTTCTGCAACAATTTGTGCTTTTTTTAAAAAAAATCCTCATGAAAATTCTTCATTTTAGAGCAATTTTTTCCTAATAAACACATTTTTGTATGCAGCTTTGACTAATGTACACACTTTTGCAAGCAATTTCTCCTAATATTTTGCATTTTTTTATGTTATTTTCACTAATTTTTTAATGTTGTTTTCACGAAAAATAGCAGTATTATTAAGAGCCAGTGTGGTGCAATGATTAAGGTATTGGATTCACCTGGAAGACCAGGCTTTGAATCCCCACTCAGCCATGAAGCTCACTGAGACACCTTGGGCCACTCACCGTCTCTCAGCGTAACCTGCCTCATATGGTTGTTGTGATGATAAAATGGGGAGGAGAGAACCATGTATACCTCCATGAGGAAAGGTGGGATATAAATGTAGTAAATAAATACATACTATATTCATATTATGCACATACATTTTTGTAAACTTTGGTTGGAAAACTGCACTGCAAAATTTGGATAAGTGCTGTGATTAGGTTTTCATATTGTTTCAGAAAGTACGGATTTGATATATGCATCTTCAAATGTCAACTAAATCAAATTCTTCTCCCATCCCTAGATGTGATGCAATGCATTGAGCATGGCTGTCAGGGCCACTTCACACAGACATGTCAAATGGCATAATATCTACATTAGGTGGGACCTCAGAAAACATGTTTTGCATGCCCCAGATTCAATACCTAGCGTGTCCAGTTAAAAGGAATCAGGTAACAGATGACTGAAAAAACCTCTTTTGAGATCCTGGAGAAACACCATCAGCCATTGTAGACAATATTCGGTGAGATGGATAAAAGCTCTGAACTGATATAAGTATAAGGCAGCTTCCTGTGAGATGACTTTCTTTCTGAAAAGTGTTTATGTTTCTGAAAATACATGATAAAATCCCCTCAGGACAGGATGTCCAAGATCTCTTGGGCATTTTTAGCCTTTTAGACATTAAAGACAAGTCATGGTTGGCATAATCCTAGGGGTCACAAAAACAGCACCCACAGAGCACTTCCCTGATACTCTCAGGGCTCCTTCCCTGCCCACCACAATTAGGCTTGATAGAAGCTTTCTCCCCCTGTAGGATGAACACCTTAACATGGTGAAGGAGCTTGAGAGTGTTGAAGAAGCTGAGAGCAATGCTGTCAGGAGTCTAGACCAAGAGGCTATGGTCAAAGCTGAGACACCAGACTAAGATGCTTCCAAACTCAGAGGAAATTGAAATTGAAACTTTATTTTTACCCCGCCTTTTTTCCAAACTGGAACTCCGGGCGGCTTACAAATAAAACTACATGTAGTTAAAAACATAGAAAAACATACAATTAAAATGCAATTAAACTATGCACAATTTTAAAACCATAAAAGGCACTTAAAAATCTAAAACCAATTTAAAATAATACAGATAATAATATAAAACATTAAAACAAGCCTTGTAAAGCCCAATCCTAAACACCTTCTATCCCAAAAGCCTGTCGGAATAAAAAAGTCTTTACTTGCTGACGGAAGGATGGCAAGGAGGGGGCCATTCGTGCCACCCGAGGAAGGGAGTTCCAGAACTTAGGAGCAGCCACCGAGAAGGCCCTATCTTGCGTCCCGACCAATCGCACTTGCGAGGGTGTTGGGACTGAGAGAAGGGCCTCTCCTGAAGATCTCAGGGCCCGGGCAGGCTCGTATAGGGAGATACGGTCTGACAGATAGCCTGGACCTGGGCCGTATAGGGCTTTAAAGGTCAAAACCAGCACTTTGAATTGTGACCGGAAACAAACTGGCAGCCAGTGGAGCTGTTGTAACAAGGGAGTTGTATGTTCCCTGTAACCAGCCCCTGTTAATACTCTGGCTGCAGCTCTTTGTACCAGTTTAAGTTTCCGAACAGTTTTCAAAGGCAGCCCCACGTAGAGCGTGTTACAGTAGTCTAAACGGGAAGGCAATGGTAAACCAGCTCTGAATACCTCTTACCACGAAAACCCTATCAACAGAGTATCCAAAATGCAACACAAGATAGTGCCGGAAGATGAGACTCAGAAGGCACTCAATGAGCTACTGCGGAAGAACAAAGGACAAATACGAGTAGCACTGTGACTAATGATGCAAAAAACAGCAGAGAGAAAGGTAGGTGAAGCGGGGGATGGCGGGCGGCTCAGAAGCTCCTGTTCTGCGATCCGCGGCTGCTGCTGCGGATTGCGGAAGGGGAGCAGAGGGCCCAGGGAAGGCTGGTGCCCAAGGGCCTCAACATGCCTGGGGCCGGCCCTGTAAGTGAATTAAAATGAACGGGAATGGGACATTTTCAATCAGGCAACTACAAAATATTTTATGCACCAAATAAGAAATTAAGAAGAAATGGGGTTGCTTTAATAGTAACAAGTGTTGTAGAAAAAGCAATTAGGAGCTATAAGGCATGGTCTGAGCAAGTTATATCAATGAGATTAAACAGGAAACCTATTAACATAACCATCATCCAAGTCTATGCTCCAATGACAAACACAGAAGAAGAGGAATTGGAGAGATTTTACACAGAAGTACAGGAAGAATTTGATCACACACCAAAACAAGATGTTCTGATAATCATGGGGGACTGGAATGCAAAAGCAGGAAACAGAGAAGAACTAGGCATTGTGGGGAAATGGGGCTTAGGAGACAGAAATGAAGCAGGAGAAAGGTTTATTGAATTCTGTGAAGCTGATAATTTGTTACGTGCAAACACATTTTTTGAGCAACCGAAAAGATGACTGTATACATGGACATCACCAAATGGTCAATTAATCAAATTAATCAAATTAATTATATAATTGGTAGCAGAAGATGGAGAAGTTCCATACTTTCTGCAAAAACGAGATCAGGAACAGACTGTGGTACAGATCATGAACTGGTAATAATAAAAATCAGAGTAAAGCTAAAGAAGAAGAACAAAGCAATCATAATGCCAATTTAAATAACATCCCAGAAGAATATAAAGATCAGCTAAAAAAACAGATTTGAGGCTTTAAACTTAGTTGACAGAGAACCAGAAGAACTATGGAGTGAACTCAGAAACATTATCAGGGAAGAATGCAAAAAGACAATACCTCTAGCTAAAAAGAGAGAAAGACCTCAATGGATGACTGAAGAAACTCTTAAAATGGTTAAAGAGAGAAGGAAAGCAAAAGCAAAAGGAGACAGAAACAATTTGTCAAGGATTATCGAAATGGAAACAATAGTCAAGAAATCAGAAGAAGGCTAGGACTGGGGAAGGCAGCTATGAGGGAACTAGAAAAGGTCCTCAAATGCAAAGATGTATGAATGTGAAAGTTGGACAGTGAAAAAAGCAGATAAGAGAAAAACTCATTTGAAATGTGGTGTTGGAGGAGAGCTTTGTGTATACCATGGACTACGAAAAAGACAAATAATTGAATGTTAGAACAAATTAAGCCAGAACTATCACTAGAAGCTAAAATGATGAAACTAAGGTTATCATACTTTGGACACATAATAAGAAGACATGATTCACTAGAAAAGGCAATAATGCTGGGGAAAACAGAAAATGGAAATGGACAGCCTTCAAGTCTATTTCAACTTATGGCGACCCTATGAATAGGGTTTTCATGGTAAGCGGTATTCAGAAGAAGGGAGTAGAAAAAGAGGAAGGCCAAAGAAGAGATGGTTTGATTCCATAAAGGAAGCCACAAACCTGAACTTAGAAGATCTGAACAGGGTGGTTTATGACAGATGCTGTTAGAGGTCGCTGATTCATAGGGTCACCATAAGTCGGAATTGACTTGAAGGCACATAAGAACAACTAGAAGTCTTCTGTTGGAAGGGAGGGGGAGGTGCAGCTAAGGAAAGGAAATTAATCAGAATTTTAGTGAAAATTAATCAGTATTTTAGTGTGAAGTTTAGAAGTTTAGATGTCCATTCCATATATTCATAGCAGTTATAGCATACTAGAACCTAGAGCAATTCCAACTCAGGTTTTTTTTAGGACTCCAGCTCTCTCTGTAGTATGTACATACACCAGGCCTGGTGAGGTAGCCATGAATGATTTTGGTAGGCCTCAAGCTCGATTGATACTAAAGTTGCTGTAATAAAACCATATCTTGTAAGATCGCTACTCTGCATTTCCCTGAGTCCCTGAATAATCTTACAACTGGCCCTCACATTGCAAGTAACCTGTGAAGCTATCTTCATTGTTTGGGAGAAAGCAAAGGATATTTAAATCCCCTTTTTCCCTTTCAATGGAAAGAGACAGAACTGAACTCTCATGCCAGCTTTGAAAACCAATAGATTTGCTCTAATTGGTGTGAAATACATTTTAGTAGTGGGACCTCCAGAAAGATAAAATAAGACCCTGCTTGCCCAGGCACATGTAGACCACCATCAGGGGGAGATGGAATCTGTCTTTGTGTTTGTACGCATTCACTGAGAAGACGCACGTGTGCACAAATGATGCTGATGCATGAATGAGAGCATTTAACTGAATTTGCCAGAGAGTGATTTGATCCTCCCAGAAGCTTGCTTTTGCTTGTTGCTACTCTTTGAAATCTGTACTGAGTGAGGATACACATTTCACATTCCCTGCACTCTTTTTTTTTCTTTAAAGTTAAAAAAAGATAGCCACCTCTTTACTTTGCCACAGAAAACATCGTTGCATTTCCTCTCATAGTGCTTCTGGGAGACATAGTGTCATAATTCAAATATCTGCAGGGCTGTCACGTAGAAGATGAAGCAGGCTTCTTCTCTGTTGCTCCAGAGGGCAGAACTAGAACTAATGGGTGGAAATTGCAAGGGAGCAGATTTCTGCTAAACATTAGGAGAAACATCTTATCGGTAAGAGTTGGTTCCCAGTGGAACAGACTGCCGTAGGAGGTAGTTATTTAAGCAAAAGCTTGATGCTCATTGGTCAGGAATGCTGTAGTAGGTGCAGATTCTGGCGCTAAGCAGGGCATTCGGCTAGATGGCCACCAAAGCCCCTCCCAGCCCTAAAATTCTATAACTCTGTAAGAAATTGCTGTGGATTGTACCATGAAGAGGGACTGCCCCATGATGAGTCAGAAAGCTTAATGTAAAACCAAATTTTAACGAGAAGTAAATTCCAGTGACATGGTTGTACTTCCAAGTAAATGTGCTTAGAATCAGAGTGTAAATTTCTGTTGGCAGGTATTATGCATTGGGGTGGAAGTGGGGGTGGGGTGGGATAGATGTTCTACGGAAAAGTATCACTAAGTGTTTTCTCCTTGCAGATGAATTTTTTGTTTTTTAAAAATGTACTGTTTTCTTAGGATATTTTGCATGGCTCTTAGGATGGCATGACTGATGATGAATTTTTGGTCATTCAGTTAATTTTGATGATTTCTTTTTAGGGACTGGGTGGAATTCCAGTAGAGGATGCCTTTTGTGTACTTGCCTATTGACACGTTTGTGTGAACTGATTTTGCCTCTTGAAGGGATGAAGCATTGCATGGGGATCAGAGGGGTTGAGATGCCTTGTGCAGCCTGCAAGCATGGGCAGCTCTGGCAATGCCAACTTAACGTCACACAAGTCATCCAGTTCTTGGCAGGGCAGAATTTGCTGTGCCTTTCTAGAATGTGGTTCCTTTCTGGAATTGGCTACATGAAGGAGACTTCTTTGTCTACCCTGCTCTATCATATAGTAAGGATTAATGACTAGCATTATCTGGCTTATGTGTTTTGTTTCATAAATAGGCCACAGCTGAAAGCTCACTTTGTGAGACTAGAAAGGCAAGGCACAGTAGATGATGTCATGGGGAGCGGAGCACCACAAGGCATTGGAATGGTGGAGGGAAGCTTACCCACAACATGAGATTGAGAAGAAAAGGCATAGTCAGGGCTGGTGCCAGGCATGACTGCAGCACCATAGCCCAACACCCCTCTATACAGGCAGTGTGGGGCTAATAAGCCCACCTGGATGCCCCACCTACCTCTCATGTTGTGTGAATGATGTGCGTGCATAGCACACATGCCTGCCATCAACCAAGATGGTGATGGGATCATCAGCCCCTTAGGGAAGCCCCCAGCACCATCTTTGGTGATGGCAGGCATGCGTGCATAGCACGCATGGTATTCACACTGACAGGAGAAGTAGGTGGGGTGTGGGCTTATTGAAGCCCATGCTGTCTGTATTGGGGAGTGCCAGGGAGCTCCCTCTCCGCAATCCATGGCAAGGTTAGGGGTGCACCACCAGACACTGTAGCGGATCACGGAAAAGGAGCGATGCCCTCCCACCCTAACAAGAAGCCCTTCAGAAGCCCCTCTGGGCCACTGGGGCTTTCAGCCAGAGCCCGACTTGGCAGCCGTCTGGCACCGGCCCTGGGCATAGTGTGTACTACAAGGCATGGGAATGCTGGTTACCTCACACAAAACTGTTGGCTCGATTCACTGAGTCATTCCCCGTGTTGGGAATGGGTTAATTGTTACAATGTAATTATATGAAGGACACACAGCTGCACCGGATCAAAGGGCTTGGCTATAAAATACAAGCTCAGAGAGCCAGTCTGTGTGGGGGGATGAAAGTAGGAGAGTTTATGTTGGTGACTGTTGTTTCTATGCACTCTGATAAAGTTTGTTTTGCTTGCACGAAGCCAAAGAGTGTTGGAGTGCTTTCTTACCGTTTTACTACCCAGACGCGCTGTGCATATGCACATCTCTGTGTTCTCCGAGCAACAAGCTGTGAGTAACCTGTTGGTTCGGGACACAGAAGATCAACAAAAACCCTCTTGACTCCAGAACTAGGGGTAGGGAGTCAACCGTGGAGTCCTGATGGCCATGTTAGAGCTTGGGATTGATGACATCTTTAAGATATGCAGACAGTGAAAAGTAAAGTAATGGGGATATATTACTGATCCAGCACTTGGAACTATGATGGGACCAGTACTTGCTTAATGTGGGCAGCAATCTTGGCCCCTGCACTGAGGGTAGAAAGTATGGTTTTAATTTGTTGTGTACTGAGGAGCATAGTAAAGTTGTGGTCTAATGCGGTTCCTGATTTTTATTCTGGTGTGTGTGAGCAATTAACATTTTGAATTATCTTATCTTCTTGAGAGAAAATGGTTAATGGTCAAAAATGTTTATGTAGCCCAAGCAAATCACATACAAATAGCCAGTCCATTGATTTCAGTAGGAGATGCTCACATGTTAAATTAGGCACATGATCTGCTGGAGCTACATCATGTCTGTCATTAATAATGACATGTTTACTTGCTGTGTAGAATTATTCAAGCTGTCTTGCTCAATATACAGTTTCAGGAACAAACTGAACATGTGCAAAACAAATAAAGCACTCAAGCTATTTGAGAAATAGTTTATTTATCATATTAAATGCTGAATGGTCTCTTAGATTATGAAGGCAGGATCTGTGCTGCTTTTAATAGTTTGCACAGTGCTTCTTAATAAAAGAAGAAGCTGTCTCCCAAGAAGTGTGTGTTCCATCCTGGCCTAAGTGAGACCATCTGTATCTTTCTTGGGGCCAAGACTGCCCAGATCATGGGAGCCTTCGGGAGACACTTGGACAGAAGACTATCCTCTTCCTTTTTTGTGCAAGAGGAAAACCAGAGTCAAGTGGAGGCTTGTCTTCCAATTCTGGACTAGGTGAGGATATCCCTTATCAGAAAGAAATAGTCACCAGTCTCTAGGCTGGTGCTTGGTAGTACCCGTTTCTGATAAAACTATTTTGAACTGAAGTATGTGTTTGCCTTGACCTGCATTAATAGCTTTTGCTTTTATGAAATGCTGCTGTGTTTTGCAATACAATCATATGCTTATATTGATGGAAATGTTATTTATATGTTGTTTTCTAATGCTTTGTTGTGAGCTGCTTTGTGCTCAACTTTGGCCTCAATTTTGGAAAATCGGCATACAAATATTAACTCCAATAAAACTATTGGGATTTATATACTGCATCAGAATTTACACTCAGGATTCTAGCTCCTTCGATGAAAGGAATGGCTTTGGCTTACAGGTAAGAGAAATTTGTTTATTTATTTAATTATTTATGCATAAAAATATTATGTCCCACCCTTCATTACAAAATGAGCACAGGGCAGGTCACAGCATACATAACTACATAAAGTCATAAAATATTAAAACATTTAAAATTCAGGATTCAATTTTACATATTTCCTCCCTCTGTCCCTTTCAACACAAGGCAAATACTTGAAATTCAATAGACTTAGTGGACTAAGACTAATGTTTTTAACAAGTGCCCAAACTCTCATGTATTCCATATGAGAGATAAGAAAGAAAGGGAATGGTCAAAGACATAAATCTGATCTTCTCTTTTAATTTATGATCTTTCTGAAGACAGAATATATTCCAGATAATTTTTCTGTTTTAATTGGTCTAAATCAGATGCACTGGATCTTTTTAAAAAATTGTGATACAAACAAGAGCTTTATAGCAAACCCACCTATGGCCAGATGGCTACCATTTTTTTGTCTCTTATAAATAAACAACTTCCTGTAGTAAAGATGAAATATCTATAATCTAGGGTTCAAAGAAAGCCACCTCAGATTGTAGAAGTACTCATAATCTTTGTTTGCATCAGAGCAAAATGCCTCTCCTTTGGTCATCCGTCTTTACCCTTGCTCCTTTTTATGGCCAGCTGGCTCCAAATCCCATTCATAGATCAGTTTGATTGAATTAAGCATTTGCACCCAGATCCAGTAAAGGAGAGACTTATATGGGGGAGTTTGCTCTGTGTCAATTTTTTAGATTGTAAGCTCCTTGGGACAGAGGCCTGTTCTCTTGTAAGCTGTACATTGTAAGTGCCATGTACATGGACAGTGCTATATAAATTATGGTTGACTCATCACCATCATATCTGTATTCTTTTAATACAGCTGGGGAATGCACATTGGCATTTTTGGCCACTAGTTGTGTGGCACGTTATTTATTTATTTATTTATTTAACTTGTTAGTTGCTTCATGAAAAAAGTATATAAGTCAGGGGTTCCCAAACTGTCATCCATGGACCACCAGTGGTCCATGAGCCTCATTCAGGTGGTCTGCAGCATGCCTGCATTAAATATTCATACTGATTTTAATTATATTTTATTGCTTCTTTTATTTCTTATATTTTATTGTATTAAAATTTGAGTTCTATGGAATGCAAATTGTAACACAATAAAATACAATATATTAGAAATAAAAGAAGCAATAAAAATACAATTAAAAATGCAGTACCTAGCACAGCTGCATTAAGTGGTCCGCCAAAACCCTCAGCAATTTTCAAGTGGTCTGTAGGGAAAACAGAGTTACACTTCTCTCTTTTATACAAGGAATTAAGGAGGAGGAAAGAAAATTTAAAAAGCTTATCTTATTTTTTATGGCAAAAAGCTGGCCTGAATTTGGAAACTATAAAGATTAAAACAGATGAGGGGCAACTTCCCCGAAGATGCTCTAAATGACTTACAAAAAAATTAAGAGCCATAGGTGTCATATAAAACAGACAACAGTACCTTACAATGAAACCATTACAAAGCCCATGAGACAGACCCAGCAACAGCAGAAAACTTGAGCAGGAGAAAACATTTAAGCAATAAACAAGAGCACTTAACGTTTTCTGTCAAATGTCTGGAAAACAAGAAGGCACTGAAAAGATGTTAATGGTGGCACCATGCAGACCTCACTAGGAAAAGTGGGGAGCCACAGCTGAAAAGGCCCTCTTCTTTGTTGCCACTCTCCAAACCTCTCTCAGGTTTAAACGATCCACAACGGGCGAGCTTTCTTCTGTCTAATCTTATCATTTGGCTTAAATTACTACAGTAAAAGAGATTTGTTTAAGAATCAGCAATTAAGATACCTGGGTGAGTTACACTTCTCTCTTTTATACAAGGAATTAAGGAGGAGGAAAGAAAATTTAAAAAGCTTATCTTATTTTTTATGGCAAAAAGCTGGCCTGAATTTGGAAACTATAAAGATTAAAACAGATGAGGGGCAACTTCCCCGAAGATGCTCTAAATGACTTACAAAAAAATTAAGAGCCATAGGTGTCATATAAAACAGACAACAGTACCTTACAATGAAACCATTACAAAGCCCATGAGACAGACCCAGCAACAGCAGAAAACTTGAGCAGGAGAAAACATTTAAGCAATAAACAAGAGCACTTAACGTTTTCTGTCAAATGTCTGGAAAACAAGAAGGCACTGAAAAGATGTTAATGGTGGCACCATGCAGACCTCACTAGGAAAAGTGGGGAGCCACAGCTGAAAAGGCCCTCTTCTTTGTTGCCACTCTCCAAACCTCTCTCAGGTTTAAACGATCCACAACGGGCGAGCTTTCTTCTGTCTAATCTTATCATTTGGCTTAAATTACTACAGTAAAAGAGATTTGTTTAAGAATCAGCAATTAAGATACCTGGGTGAGTTACACTTCTCTCTTTTATACAAGGAATTAAGGAGGAGGAAAGAAAATTTAAAAAGCTTATCTTATTTTTTATGGCAAAAAGCTGGCCTGAATTTGGAAACTATAAAGATTATATATATAAAGAGAAAAGAAGATCGCATAGAAATAAAACGTGCTTTGGTAAAGGCACATTCTGTTGTTTAACAAGGTGGTACAAACAAGGGCTGTGTTTGTTGGCCTCCTGTAACTTCATCCTAACTTTTCTTGATAATATTGAAACATAGAAATCAAATGGGAGATACATGTTCACATGGAAGAATCTACACCAGCATCAGAGAACAAATGTGGGGTCAGTGTTTGCACCTTTCACCTGTATAATTCTGACTTCTGATACGGTTTCTATGTAACTACAATGCCAGAACAGTATGAAACAAAGGTATGTGGGTTTCTTGTTGAAGACAGAGTTCTTGTCTATTGTTGTTGTTGTTGTTACTGTTATTATTTCCTACAGGAAAGTTCCTTACAAAACAGCACCCGTAGACCTGGAGAACCACTGCCTCTGCTCATCAGGCAGGAAGGAGAACAGCGGCTGCCTCTTCTTTCTGCCTGATGCTCTGCCCCCAGACGGCTCCAGGTTGCTCTGGGTCATCTGTAGTGATCTATGGCTGTCACAATACTGTCACAAACAGCTGATGAGGTGGTAAACTTGTGTCTTACTCTCAGCTGTACCCCTTCAGATTGCATAGGGTAGAGGCATCACATGCCTGAATGGTACTCTACCCATAGCAAACAAAGCGCATGCATGGCATCAGTACTGTAATACTGTTCTCCAGTCTGGTTGTTGGTATAGGAACTCATTAAGCTTAAAGTGATGTTGCATTTATTTATTTATTTAAAATATTTCTATCCCACCCTTCTACCCTATTGTTGAGAAATTTAAAGTGGCAAAGGATACCCACTGCTCACCTCAAAGCACCCGGGCAGAAGTGCGAGCTGAGATAGAATCCTAATTATTCGTTTGGCTAACAGCCACCCAGATATCAAGTAAGACACAGACAACTTCTTGATCAAAAAGGGCTTTCACACTCACACGGGCACAACAGCCTGGCAAGGATGAGAGCAACTCTTTATTGTTCAGCATGACAATATATAGTATTCTGAAACGTACTATCAATAAACAAAATGTAACTAAAACAAGAGAAAAGTAACAGGCCTAAGCTACATATCACTTGCTACATATCAAAGTCAGGAAGTTTCTCTTTGAAAATCAGAACCCATGTCCATCTCATCCTGAGATAAGGAATGGTATGTTGGGGTGAAGTAACACTTTGGGGCACCATAAACGAAAGACACATATACAAAGAGATACATATGGCCCTGAGAACTATCTTCCAGGAATATTCTATTACACACTTCTGAGGGGATATTGACACATTGGGGGAGACTGTAGTCATTTATTACAAAGGAAAACAGCATGGCATGAAAGGAGTTGAGAATACACAGAGTACAGGAAAATAAAACAGTCAAGGACAGCTGAATGATTATCTCATCCGGAACATAGTTGCAGCCTGGCAGGCACCATCTCACATACGTTCCCACAGTGAAGAAACGAAACTTAAAGAGTGCTTTCCTGCCAGTTGGGCCCATGATGCTTTGCAACATTGGTTCTACTTGCTATTTAGATCAAACTCAATTGAGGCCTTACTCTGATTTGTCCCAACACTATAATAGGTCATTCAGGGCAGCTACAATAAAATTGAACACATATATAATAAAATACACAATAAAAACACAAACATTACAGTAAATTAAAATGCATAAAATACAATTAAAATACATAAAATGCATAATGCATACACACATACACACACATACAAACCTACATGTATATATGTGCATACTCATATTAGGGAGTAAGAATAAAAGAACTTAAAAGATAAAAATACAAGATAAAAAACTTAAAACAGTGTCAGGCTGACCTGTCAGTCCCAACCAAAGTCTCTCCGGAACAAAATAGTTTTTACAAGTTTCCTGAAAACCATCAGGAAGGGGGCAAAGTGGGCTTCTTGGGGCAGGGAATTCCAAAGTCTGGGAGCCACAATTGAAAAGGCTCTCTCCCGCATGCCTGTCAATCTAACTTCTTTCATTCCAGGCACGCAGAGGAGAACCAGAGGCAGATGATCTTAAATCCAGGGTAGGAACACATTGTCTAGCTGCCAGATTGGTAAATTATCTAAGGCTAAGCCTTACATGACTGGTTTTTTAAAATTATTATTGTTATCTCTACTCCAGGCCTGAACCCTGTTCTTGAGAACATATTACAAGTGAGTCAAAGCTAAGTCCTAGTGAATCCTGACTCTTATCTATATATTTAAGTAGTTGAAATCAGGTCTGGATAACATTTTAAGTATAGATAGAGATAAATGCTGTGTCCAATTAAAGCACAAAACATTTATTTTAATTGGGGGGTTGTCCTTTTTTTTACCGCTACCTTTCACAAAACCCTATCCTGAGATAAGCAGTCTTTGAGATCTATATTCAAAGCTATATTAGCTCTGAGAGCTATTGTTTTGGTTGAATGAAATGGATCCTTACTAGCTATCTGTTGAAGTGCTATATGTTTACCACTCAGAAGGTTAAAAAAAAGAAAACAAAAAATTGCAAAGACACAAGGCCAAGGTGGGGTTATTAATGCTGTTTCAATAGAGGCAGGAATTGGGGTAGCCAAAGTGGTGTCCTCCAGTTATTGTTTGACTTCGATTCTTATCAGCCCCAGTCAGCATGGCCAATTGTCAAGGATGATGGGAGTTTGAGTCCAACAACATCTGAAGGATTGCCTAACCATGGTGTATGCAAGTATTACATGTGAGTAGTATAAAGATGTGTGTATGTATGTGGATGAGAAAGTGCGCAGGGCACCAATAAAGTATTAGACACTCACATAAAATACACCCACAAATTTATGTAGGTCTCCACAGTCCAGTAAAGTCCTATTTCCATTTTTCCACATAATAGTAGGGCCATTTAAAAAATAATAATAATAAAGCAGGGCAGGGAGATGTAAATTCCAGTTTTCAATGCACTTTGTACTCACAAGCAATTTCCAAAGTTGGTCTGAAAATATTATAGCAATTTTCTTGCTTGCTTCCTCATCATATTATTATGCTTTAATGTCTTTTCTGCTGTTTTTCTCAATACAGTTAGTGATCTTATTGCTGACATTAATGGGCATGAAGAGAGAGAAAGAATAGTGTTATTAGAAGTGGGGCTAGTGTTCCATGCAAATCTTCATGACAAACACTGTCCATAAGCCCCACGAGATGATAAACTGTATGTGGCAGAAGAGGCAAATGATTATATTGTAAGACTCTGAACACACACACGTGCACACACACACACACACACACGAGTACAGCTGTGAAGCCATTAATGGAGATAGAAATAAATTAAGAGGCATACACAAGGGATAAAAATATATTTTTAAGATGGCATTTGAAAGAAATGAAGAGTCAATGAAGTGAAGAAATACTTTCTAAAATACCATATTTTGCTTAATCTACTGTATATTCCTCTATTCAGTCTTTGCCATGCTTGCATGCAAACATACAGAAAAGCACACTTGTATCAAAACAAAAAACAGGAATCAAGCAATAACCTATTGTGAAATAACATAAAAGTAAGGCACTTGATTTATCAAGAAAAAATCTTGAATGCCTTCACATAAGCAAAACAGATGCTTGTGCCATGTGAGTATTAATATGCAAAAATGCTGCAAGATGAAACAGTGATGTCACACAAACACACATCTTCCATTTATTCAGCCCTTGACATTCATTTAAGTGACCAGGAACAAAGCTATTGTTTTCAAGCCCTGCTTCTGGGATTCCTGGGGACATCTGGTTGGCCAGATTAGGAAATAAGGAGTTGCAATTTTGGATCTTTGGTCTCATCTAGGAGGGCTCTTTCCATTTCTCAAGTATTTAAATTGGTATCTTGCACTGAGACATTCCACAGTATCACCCAGAAAAATTATTCTGCAACAAAAGTATGCAAATTAAGCACATTTGAACAATTTCTCCTTATGTACATAATTTGTTCTGTCATTTTGATCTCTCAGCAACTTTTGATACCATTAACCATGGTATCCTTCTGGGCTCACTTGGTGAGATGGGTATCGGAGGCACTGTTTTACAGTGGTTCTGATCCTATCTCCAGGGTTGTTTTCAGATAATAGCATTGGATGATTGTCTTTCAACCCCCTGGCAGTTGTGTTGTGGGGTGCCGCAGGGTACCATCTTGTCCCCCATACTGTTTAACATCCAAATGAAGCACTTGGGAGTGGTCATTGAGAGATTTGGGGCAAGGTGTCAGCAGTACGCTGATGATACCCAGCTCTGTTTCTCTGTAACATCTGAATCAGGAGAGGCCATGCAAGCCCTGGACCGTTGCCTGGACTCGGTGGTGGGCTGGATGAGGGCCAATAAACTGAGCCTGAATCCTAGCAAGATGGAGGCACTGTAGGTTGGTGGTTCCAGAGTTCAGATAATTGGTCAGTTGCCTGCTTTGGATGGGATTGTACTCCCTCTGAAAGAACCAATCCATAGTCTGGGGGTGCTTGTGGATCCATCTTAGTCGCTAGGGGCCCAAGTGATCTCAGTGGCTAGGAGTGCCTTTTACCAGCTTAGGCTGGTAAGACTGCTGCAGCCTTTTCTGGTCTCGGATAGCCTGGCCACTATTTTCCATGCATGGGTAACCTCCAGACTGGGTTATTGTAATGCGCTCTATGTGAGGCTGCCTTTGAGGTTGGTCTGGAAGCTGCAGGTGGTGCACAATGAGGTGGTATGACTGCTCATTGGGCAGGGTATTGCCAAAATGTCACCCCGCTGCTGAAAGAATTGCACTGTCTGCCCATTAGCTACTGGGCCAAGTTCAAGATTCTGGTTTTGGTGTACAAAGCTCTATATAGCTTGGGACCAGGATATCTGAAAGATCATCTTACCCATTATATACCCAGTTGATCACTGTGCTCTGCAGGTGAGGGCCTCCTGCAGATACCATCTTATCAGGAGGTCCGTTGCACACAACATAGCCAGTGGACCTTTAGTGTAGTGGCACCTACCCTGTGGAATTCCGTTCCCTTAAATATTAGACAGGCGCCATGTCTGTTATCTTTCTGGTGCCTGCTGAAGACCTTCCTCTTTCAACAAGCCTTTTAAGTTGAGACCTTATCCCAGTTTATGTCTGTATTATACAGCCACGAGAGTGGCTGTATACTATAGCCAGCTGGGATTTTTCACATTCCGCAATGTTAAATTGAAAATACCCCCATGCCATTCTGATGCTTCCCATAAGCTCATTTCAAAACAAAACCTTACATAACTTATAGTCCTGAACTCAGAAACGCTTGCTTAACAACCCTGTCAATTTTCATGACAATACACAAAACAGTCAGAGAGAATAGACAGTTCAAAGTGTAAAGAGAGAGAGAAAAACCTCAGAGCCCTTTTGGACTTTTTTTTCTGAGAGTTCTCATAATCTGTTGAAATTCATTAAAAATCAGCCATGTTCACAGACGTTGCCCCATACTCTGACCTTCATCTCCTGCAGTTTAAAAGTTGAAAAAATGCCTGGCTGAATTTTAATTAATTTAATAAATTTTGGCTGGAACCCAATGATAACGCGGAGCATGCTCAGTAAGAACCAACTGTCAGAGTTCTAAAAGCCTCACAGCTGCTGGGCTTGCCTAGTCAGGGGGCCACACTCACACCAGACTTTGATTTCACTTGAGACAGTCATGGCTTCCCTTAGAGAATCCTGGGAAGTGTAGTTTGTGAAGGGTCCTAAGAGACTCTTATTCCCCTGAGAGAATGGTTTAACAGTCAGCCACTCTGACTGAAGGTCTGTGAGGGGAGCAGGGCATCTCCTAGCAACTCTCAGCACCCTTCAATAACTACACTTCCCAGGATTCTTTGAGAGAAGCCATGACTGTCCAAAGTGAAATAAAGGCCTGGTGTGGATGTGGCCTGGGAAAGCTTTGGTTTAAATTTGGGTGGGAGGCTACATGTGTCTGCTGTAGAATAAAAAGGCGGGGGAAAGCCTGAAAAAGAATGATTCTATGTACAATGTTTTCCTTTTGGAAAGGAAAGGGGCTTCCCTTCTGCCCAGTGCCCACCCACCCAATCTCCTCCCCTCCCCTCCCTGCCCCTTCCCTGGGTCAGTGTTGGACTACGACCTGGGAGACCAGGGTTTGAATCCCCACACAGCCATGAAGCTGACTGGGTGACCTTGGGGCAGTCACTGCCTCTTAGCCTCAGAGGAAGGCAATGGTGAAATCACCTCTGAATACCGTTTACCATGAAAACCCTATTCAAAGGGTCGCAATAGGTGGGGATCGACTTGAAGGCAGTCCATTTTCATTTTCAAACATGATTGCATAGAAATAAATCCCACTGAACTAAAAAAATATGCAAATGATCAAACCCTCCCTCCCTTCTCCTTCCTCCTTTTTAAGTTGGTTCTTACTGAGCATGCTGTGCGTACCCGGCATATGCGGGGGGGGTAAAGAAAGGCCGGGGAAGGAACTGGCAATCCCACCCCATATATACGGTCTGCCTAGTAAACGTCGCAAGACGTCACCCTAAGGGTCGGAAACGACTCACACTACAAGTGCGTCTTACCTTTTTTTAAAAAAAAAAATTCCCTAAGTTGGGTCCATGTGTAACCAGTTTGAGTTTTTGAGAAGTTTTTAGTGTTTATATTTCATTATGTTTCATTTTGGTTGTCCTTTCCTTATTAATTGTAGTTTTTGGCCAGCATTATGCAGAATGTTGTTTTGTTCATTTTTAGCAGATGTATTTATGTATTTGTTTACATTTCAGAATTTAGTCTGTAATTGATTTTAATGGTGTTTATATACAGTATATGCTTTTTCAGATTGCCCTTGACAAAGGGGTGTGTCAACACCTGAAATACTTTGGGCTGCAATAAAAATTCCTACATTCACTTTCTGCTGCCTGCTGGTCTGCCACCTTGCGAGTTTTCCTCTCTTTGCCTGGAGCATTAACATTGGAATAAACTGAAATAAATATTGTCAATATCCATACATAGTTCCTGTGAAAGACTTTGGTACAAATTGGTGTTTCCAGAGCATTGTCTGATGCTATTTTCCCAAATTCTTTCTCTGTACCTGTCCATCACAAAATATCTATACTGCTTGTGAAACTGCTTGTTTATATCTAGATTTTCACTCTTGATTTCTTCCAAGGGGCTAAGAATACATCTTAGGTGAAAAATAGAATCTAATTTATAGTTTAGTTTAGTACACAGCACACACAAATTGGATAAAAGTGAGATGACAACAACATCCATAATAATATAAAACATTAAAACCTCACGACTGATTATGCTTATTTTTGTTGCAAAAGCAAGCAAGCAAAACAGGCATTAATACCTGATATGCCAGTGAAGGCTGCCTGGCAGGAGTGGTTCTAAAGGGCGGCCAGGTGGGGCACTGGCCCGAGGGCCCCTGGAGGTACAGGGGCACCCTCAGCCACCCCTCCACTCCCCTTCTGCGATCCGCGCACCCCCGCACCTACCTGTCTCCAGGCTTTTACCATTGCCCTTAACGAAGATGGCGACCATGGTTTCCCTAAGGTACTGAAGCCCCTGCCACCATCTTAGTTGATGGCAGAGATGCGCGCGTGTAGCACACATGCGTGCCATCAACAAAGATGGCGGCAGAGGTGTCATCCCCTTAGGGAAACCACGGCCGCCATCTTCGTGAAGGGCAATGGTAAAAGACAGGTGACAGGTAGGTGGGGGGCATGGGGGGGCTGCATGCGTGTGTGCACGCATGTGCACACCAGGGCCCAGGGCAAGCTGATGCCCAAGGGCCCCGGCATACCTGAAGCCAGCCCTGCTGCCTGGGTTTGAGTCCAAAGACTAAATCCAGAAGTTGTACTGCTTCCCTCAAAGTATCTCTGGCTTACCTTTCTCCCTCCCAGCCTTAGACCACAAAAATGATAACTTTGCATGGCAAGGAGGAGTCACTCCAACAACCCCTGGCAAACTTGGACAACTGCTCCTTTGTACTCAAAGAGTGCTTACCAATGGTTCCTGCTCAAACTAGGCAGAAGTAATGAGTGGGGTGCCACAGGGCTCGGTCCTGGGCCCAGTGCTCTTCAACATTTTTATTAACAACTTGGATGAGGAGGTACAGAGCATGCTTATCAAATTTGCAGATGATACAAAATTGGGGGCACAGCTAACACCGTGGAAGACAGAAACAAAATTCAAAGGGACCTTGATAGGCTGGAGCACTGGGCTGAAAACAACAGAATTAAATTCAACAGGGAAAATGCAAAGTTCTACACTTAGGAAAAAGAAACCAAATGCACAGTTATAAGATGGGGGATACTTGGGTAAGCCATACGACATGTGAGAAGAATCTTCTAATTGTTGTTGATCACAAGCTGAATATGAGCCAACAGTGCGACATGGCTGCAAAAAAGGCAAATGCTATATTAGGCTGCATTAACAGAAATATAGCTTCCAAATCACATGAAGTATTAGTTCCCCTCTATTCAGCACTGGTCAGGTCTCATCTCGAATACTGTGTCCAGTTTTGTTCTCTGCACTTCAAGAAGGATGCAGACAAACTGGAACAGTTTCAGAGGAGGGCAACAAGGATGATCAGGGGACTGGAAACAAAGCCCTATGAGGAGAGATTGAAAGAACTGGGCATGTTTAGCTGGAGAAGAGAAGACTGAGGAGATATGATAGCACTCTTCAAGTACATGAAAGATTGCCACACAGAGGAAGGCTGGGATCTCTTCTCGACCGTCCCAGAGTGCAGGACACAATAATAGGCTCAAGTTGCAGGAAGCCAGATTTCAACTGGACATCAGGAAAAACTTCCTAACTGTTAGAGCAGAGATTCTCAAACTTTTTTGGTTTGTGGCGCACTGTAAAGCATATAAAAATTTTCTGGCGCACTTCGTGTACAAAATTAAAAATATATTAATATATTTTAAGGGGCCTAGCCTAGCTATTAATTGATCACGGATGTAATAAATCTCTATACAAAATATACTTTCATAATATTCGTGGCACACCTAGTCACCACTTGCGGCGCACCGTTTGAGAATCACTGTGTTAGAGCCATATGACAATGGAACCAATTACCTAGAGAGGTAGTGGGATCTCTGACACTGGAGGCATTCAAGAGGCAGCTGGACAGCCATCTGTCGGGAATGCTTTGATTTGGATTCCTGCATTGAGCAGGGGGTTGGACTTGATGGCCTTATAGGCCCCTTCCAACTCTACTATTCTATGATTCTATGATCCCACTAAATCACAGAGGATCTTCCTCAAGCTGTTTTTGTGGATCCAGTCAATTTCCCATAAATGTTTTGTGGAAATATGAATCATCTCTCCTGACTGTGCAAAGATGTAATTTGACATCCAGTGGTCTAGAAGGCTTACAAGTGATCTCTGAATGTCAAATGGGAGGGGGAGAGGGGTTCACTTTGACTCAGAAATGAGTTAAGTCATCTCCTCAATTGGGCTTATTTCCAGACCAATCTGATGCAATTCATGGGTGGCTCAGCTATCACGGATCATCACCAGGATAGAATTTATAACCTCTCCTATGAGGCCTTCATCACTAGGAAAGTGAACAGGAAAGGGTGGAACAGCACCAAACACTTCCCCCAGGTATCAACAACTTGTCTACTTTCCCAGGTGTCAACAACTCATCCAATATAAAGGGACAAGTGGACACTCTGGACTCTTCTGCTATAAACCCGATTCCTAATGTGAAGTCAAAGCTGGAATGAATCTGAGCTATTTGCTAGATGAATTAGAGCTTAACTGAAATAGCCTCTACACCACTCAAAACAGCTCAGCTGGACATTACTGTGCACAAGAGCTGTTTAAAGGGAAACTAGCACCAATACATGTCATATTTCCCCCCTGAGTTTCCTGCCATTCATTTTTTTTCCCATTACGAGAACACCACTCCAATTGGGATCAATTTGTTCACATTGTTATTACTAAGCTTGGATAAGTCAATTGTAAAAATCAACCTGTCGCTTTAATAGAAGTCAGATTGGGGGCCTTGCGAAAAGTGTCAATTCATTTAGAATCAAAGCATGATTTGTGTGCCTGTGTGCGGCCATTTCAGATAGCAATAAAAAGGATGCTCTTCCTTTTCCACCTCATCTCCTTTCTAAAACCACCAAACAATAGAATAATTGGCAAAGAAATCATATTATTTTGATCAATCCTCTTGCAGAAGCCAAACATGTTTCCATCTGTGTCTCTTGGAAACTGAAAAGCACCTATCACTGTTTTGAAAAACGTGCTACAACTGGAGCCCCAAGATTAATATCCATTTGGAATTTCCTTCAGATATTTGGAAATATCAGTGTTGTGTGTCAGCAAAAGGCATATATGCATGTTGCTTATTTTGTGTTCCTACAGCAAGCAAAAGACCTGTGCCACCCGTCTCTTTTCAGACCTGTGGAATAATTCCAAATGCCCATTGTTTCTGGCCCTTTACCACTTCTTTGTGGAAATATCTTGGTGCACCTATCAAAAGAGGAACTGGGAATGGGAGAATGCTTGTATTGTTACATCTATGCTATTCCTTGTCTCCCTAGATTCAAGGGTGCATCAGGTACTACCTTTTTTTGTTTTCAGCCTGTTGCAGCCAGCAAGTCAAGCTGCAATCCCCACTTATTTGTGTCTGAGACTTGTTATGGTATGACCTAACATGAATTGCTGGTAGAGTGCAATGCTTGTGTGTTATTACTGCCAACCCAGTGAGGAGGATTAGAGTTAAAACAGGTGAAAGGTTAAAAAAAACTGACAGAAGAAGACAACAGGGAAGGAGAGGAAAAGAAAGAAAGAAACTGAAGGAAGAAAAGGTTGGGACTGAAAGATGGATGTGTGTGAGAGGGAAAAGAGTGGCATAATGGAGTGATGAAGTTGCAGAAAGAGCTGTGGTACAAACAAAAAGAGGCGAGAGTTAATTTGGCACCCTTACTTCTGGGGTAACCCCCCTTTCCTCATCTCATCTTCTGTCACAACATAATAGCCCTCTACTCTGCCAGACTGATTTCCTTGTTGTATTGGGAGAGATTCTTGTATACAATCAGTTGATTCTTAGATGGATTTCCACCATTGTCCAATAGTGTGTGTCTTTGCCTTTTTTGGGAAAAGAGCAACACAGATGCTGGGAGTAACCTGAGGCTCCAAAAAAACCTTGGGGATGAGGAGAGGAGGAGGAGGAGAACTCCATGTTTTCACAAGGTCTGAAAAGGGCTGGAGGTACAGAGAAACCTGTGCAGTGGGTCTCTCTGCAGAAAAGAGGGGGTAACAGAAAAGGGTGTGCTGAGAAAGCTGTGGTAGGGTTGAGAAAGAAGAGTGCTATGGGAGGCATAGAAAAGGAGTAACTAAGCAATGGGGATGCAAAGAGGTATATGGATTAAAAAACAGAAGGTAACTGAAGGTGATGCAGGTGGACAGGCAGAGAAGTGAGCATGTACTATGGAGTGCCATGGAGTGTGGAGAGAAAAAGAAGGACCCCATAGTCCTTACAATAGAAAGTACAATAGAAAGTGTGCTATGCGATGTAGGAGCAATAGAATCAGAGAATCAATTAAAAATAAACACTAAGCTATAACAACAACATTTCCCCCCCTAACGATAACATAGCAGTTGTCACTCTTAGATTACTAAGAGTGATTCGAGTTGTGTACCTCTGTCATACAGCAAACTCGGATTTGTTAGGCATATTCCTATGTAATGTGCTGCTTGGGACATCCTTTGGCAATTTTATATCCTTTCCTGCTGCAAACAGAGGATGGAATCTCAGTATGAATCAGCTCTAAGTAGGCATGACTCATACATGCAGTGATGTGGCTGCCTTTGAAAATAGCTTCACAGTCACAGAATGTAAGTAGGGATCAGTCTAAATTTCTCAGGCAAACATTTTCTGACAATTTTTTTTTATTTTCTTCTTGTTTTGAGTTCCTGCTGAACAGTTGGATAATTTTAGTTCTGGCCTGGAGACAATTAGGTGAAATGGGCTCCCCAGTTTTACTGTTCATGAATTTTGGTTTGCAAACTGTAGATATAATTTTAATAACAATTATATTTTTTTAATATATAACTTGGCTCCTACTCCACCCAGTCCTCTTCTCTAAGCCCATTGCTTCCTTCATCCAACCATATGAACTCAGAATCGAGTTTCATGCAACATTACTTGAGATGCAATTTCTCAGAAAAGAATGTCTAAGAAAGCTGTTGGAGAATTTCACCTTCCCCGACAGAATATTCGGCACAATGCTCCTCCTTAATTTGGCTTCCCTCAAATAGTATGGAGGGTTTTGGAAGGCCAATTTTGCTCAACCCTAGAGTATGTGAGTTGGCTTACAGTGTGAGCTGTCCAGATCATGAAGTAAGTGTCTGCTATATTGAGGTGCCATACTATGGGTATTTACTATGCGAGCTAGAAAGATTATGTGAAAAGGTGATTCAAAAAGCGATGTGAAATCCAACCACACAGAAGCAATATCGGGTGGACACAATAACAGTGTGGATACATATTACTCTTTCTTGAGCTACATACTTTATTTATTTATTTTTATTTATTTATTGAATTTATTAGTCGCCCATCTGGCTGGTTATCCAGACACTCTGGGTGACATACAAAATAAAACATCCAAATACATTAAAACATTTAAAATCTCAAACTAGAATAATAAAACCTAACCCACCCCAAAAGCCTGCTTGAAGAGCCAGGTTTTTAAGGCCCGGCGGAAGCCCATCATAGAGGGGGCATGACGGAGGTCATTTGGTAGGGAGTTCCACAGGGTGGGGGCCACAATTGAAAAAGCCCTCTCCCTAGTCCTCACCAGTTTGGCTGTTTTAACTGGTGGGATGGAGAGAAGATCTTTTGAGGCTGATCTTGTTGGGTGGCATTGCTGATGATTCTGGAGGCACTCCTTCAGATAGACTGGCCTGAAACTGTGTAGGGATTTAAAGGTCAAAACCAACACCTTGAATTGGGCCCGGCAAGCAACTGGTAACCAGTGCAACTCCTTCAGCACTGGAGTGATGTGATCTCGCCGGCGGTTGCCTTTAATCAGGCGCGCCGCCGCATTCTGTACCAGTTGCAGCTTCTGGACTGTTTTCAAGGGTAGCCCCATGTAGAGCGCATTACAGTAGTCTAGGTGAGGAGACCAGGGCATTTACCACCGATGGGAGCAGATGATTGGGAAGGTTGGGGCGCAGCCTCCGTATCAGATGGAGTTGATACAGCATTGCCCAACTCACAGCCGAAACCTGAGCTTTCATGGACAGCTGGGAGTCAAGGATGACCCCCAGGCTGCGGACCTGGTCTCTCAGGGGCAATTGTACCCCATTGAGCACCAGGTCCAAATCCCCCAACCTTCTCTTGTCTCCCATGAACAGTACCTTGGTTTTGTCAGGGTTCAGCTTCAGCTTATTCCTTCCCATCCAGCCACTCACAGACTCCAGGCACTTGGACAGGGATTCTACAGCCACTCTTGGTGAGGATTTAAATGAGAGATTGAGCTGTGTGTCATCCGCATATTGGTGACATTGCAGCCCAAATCTCCTGATGGTGGCCCCCAGTGGCTTTATATAGATGTTAAACAGCATCGGGGAGAGGATGGGACCCTGTGGCACCCCACAAGTGAGAGGCCAAGAGTCTGAAAACTCATCTCCCAATGCCACTCTCTGGTGCCTACCCAAGAGGAAGGAATGGAACCACTGCCACACAGTGCCCCCATGCCTAACTCTCCAGGCAGTCCAGAAGGATACCCTGATCAACAGTATCAAAAGCTGCTGAGAGATCCAGGAGAACGAGGAAGGTGCATTCACCCCTATCCAACACTCTCCTCATATCATCCACCAAGGGCACCAAGGCTGTTTCAGTCCCATGTCCAGAACTGAAGCCTGACTGAAATGGATCCAGATAATCTGTTTCCTCCAAATGCGCTTGCAACTGCTTCGCCACCACACGCTCAACCGCCTTGCACAGGAATGGTAAATTTGAGACTGGGCAAAAGTTGTTCAAATCTTGGGGATCCAAGGAGGGCTTCTTTAGAATTGGTTTTATTACTGCCTCCTTGAGGGCTGATGGCATTCCTCCCTCTTCCAAGGATGCATTTACCACCGCCCTGATCCCCTCGCCCAGTCTGTCCTTGCAGCTCATGATGAGCCATGACGGGCAATGATCAAGTAAGCAGGTGGTTGGCTTTAAGGTTGAAAGCACCTTGTCCACTTCATCAGAAGGAAGAAGCTGGAACCGATCCCACACCATCACAGTGCCACTGGCCGACTCTGGCTCGCTCACTGTGTCCACAGTGCATGGAATAGCACTGTTTATATGATCGATTTTATCCGCAAAGTGCTTTGCAAATTCCCCACAGGAGGTCTTAGTATGTTCGTTGGTTCCGGGGCAGCTGGACCGACCAGGCTTCGGACCACTTGGAACAGCCTCCTGGGACAGCACTCTGCGGACGCAATAGAGGCAGCATAAAAATCCTTTTTTGCTGCCCTTGTTGCCACATGGTAGGCTGCCATAGCCGCTCTAACCCATGTCCAATCGTCCTCCGAGTGAGATTTCCGCCACCGGCGCTCTAGCCATCTCACCTCCTGCCTCAGAGTTCGCAACCGTGGAGTATACCACGGTGCCGTCTGAGCTCTATTCACTCCTCCACCAGGGTCTTGACCAAGTGCCCGTCTGCAGGCTCCATAAAATCCCCAAGCGCATTCAGGAATCCATCAGGATCCATCAGACGCCTGGGGCGGACCATCCTAATGGGTCCTCCACCCCTACGGAGGGTTTGTGGCACCAAGAAGTCCACCCTCACCAAGTAGTGATCTGACCATGACAAGGGGGTGATGGATGTACCCCCTATTTTCAGATCACTCCCCTCCTCTCCCGAGACAAATACAAGGTTGAGTGTATGACCAGCTATATGGGTGGGCCCCATGGAAATAAGGTGCAGCTCCCAGGAAGCCATGGTTTCCATGAAGTCCCGAGGTGCCCCTGTGAGGATGGCCTCCGAATGTACACTGAAATCCCCCAGAACCAACAAATTAGGGGATTGCGCCCGCACATCCGAGACCACCTCCAGCACCTCGGCCAGGGAGTCCGTCGTGCAGCAGGGTGGACGACACACGAGCAGAATCCCTAGACTGCCCTGTGGGCCCAACCTCCACTACATGCAATCAGCAACCTTGGTCTCACGGAGAGGAGGCCTGGTGAGAACCAAGGCCTAATGAAAGTCCATACATGAAAGACTAATGTAGATATGCTGGGAAATGGCATGGCAATATAGCATTTGAACTTTTTTTAAGCCTGCTTTCAGAGTATTTATATTTAGCTACTTGAGATAAGCAAAGGGAGTGGGAGCTTAAACAAGTTGTGTCATTTTGCATCTTATTGCCACTTGGATTTCATAGCTTAGATATAGTTGATTCTTATCTTCAAGCCAACAATTGAAATAGAATATTGTGAGAAAAGAACCTGTAATTTTGCCTGGCTTTTGCTTAGCTTGTGAGATGCAGAATGTTTCTGAGCTATGGAAGGCAGCTCTGACAATCCACCAAATTCTAATCAACAAAAGTCATCATGGTTATTTTTTGTAATTGCTCCCTACATCAACTTATCTTCATAACAAAACATTTGACTTTCTGCAGGAACAGATGTATTTCTGACTATTTGCACTGAAATACCCAAACATTATAGTAAAGCAGCAATTTACAGTTGGCTGACTGTGTCTCATCTTTAGCAGACAATTAGTGAACAATGAAGAACTCATTATCTTCTTATTTCACTATAGTCAAGGAAACAAACAATTAAAATCAGTGGTGTAAAAAAAATATAATCCATCCCCAAACAAACAAACATCTTGACTTTCCAGAAGCAGTGGTGCATCTGCCATTTCTGAAACTGCAGGTTGATGAAACACAGCAAATGTGCTGGAAATGGTGTATCTTCCATGAATGCCTTTTCCTTTGACTTTGATACAATGAAGGTGGCAAGAAATATGAAAAGAACTACAAATGCAAGGTTTCTTCCATTAAAATAATGTTGTATACAGCTTCTAAAATTAGGGATTCTGGGCCTGAAAGCCATCTAGATGAGGCAATTAATGTTTTAAAACTGAAATTGTGGTCAAATCACTTCCAAATCATGATCCAAAGTTCCTCATGATTATTTTGAAATCAGTAATGATTTTGATCTATGGCCATACTATCCTCGTCTGATCTCGGAAGCTAAGCAGGGCCAGGCCTGCTAAGTACTCGGATGGGAGACCGCCAGGGAATACCGGGTGCCGTAGGCTTAGAGAAAGGCAATGGTAAACCACCTCTGAATATCTCTTACCATGAAAACCCTATGAATATATCCAAAAAAGATTCATAGGATCGCCATAAGTCGTAATCGACTTGCAGGCATACAACAACGATTTTGATTAATCACAAGTCATGATCACAGAAATGAGCTTTGCATAGTTCTTGTTCTTTGAGCCAGTCTGTCTGCATCACCATGATATTTTAAACTTTTTGCCCCAAAATGTATCTATTCCTGGGGTATTGTAAATTTTTCATGCCACATTTGTTCATTGTCATAAGCAAAGCACACAAAGGCATGCAAAATACCTGTATTGTTTCAATATTTCAACCTTATAATGCCAAGCCATCTGTGATTTCCCAAGCAAGGAAAATACACATGCTGGAGAAAACATTTTTAAGCATCTTTAGGATTATAGCATCCTTGATGAGGTGAGTTTGCAAACAATGCATATATGTATTGAAATGTATGGAACATTTAACTGAAGAGAGACATTGACAATATTGACTGAATGGTTACTGCAGCAGACAAGACACATTTCCTATGAAAATCCGTTGTCTTGGACTGGAAAAACAAAGCTGAAAGTGGAGTTGCGTCTGCAGCTTCTTGACGTGCCTAACAGGGCATTCTTGTTTACTCAGAAGTAAGCTCCAGTGAGTTCATTGAGACTTACTACCAGGTAACTTGGAGATACATAGAACTGCAGCCTAAAGCTGACATAGACATTTTCTTTTAATTACATGTGTATGGGAATTAACTTATTGCATGTATGAGGACTCCAACAGACAGTGGCAGAGGTTGGTCTTACATTGCCAACCTTCCCAATCAATCACATACAAGAAGAGGCTCAATGTGCCTCATGGAAGGGTTGGCTGTGCAAAGTTTTGCCCCTGTCAGATTCTGGGTGTTAATTGTTGTTGTTATTTAGAATTATAGAACTATATAGAACTATATTTCTCTAGCATAATTTAATAAGAATTAACACATAAGTATTTTTATACAGTTGCATGCATTGTTTTATGTGCTGGTTATGTTCAGAAACCTAGAACGTATATGTGCATAATATGGATATAATATTATACATATAATAGGGCTGTATATGCCTCCTCCCAATCTGGTCCAGGGCTAATGCAGCGCTTCAGATAGGCCCTGATACAACACTGGGCTGGCCCAGATCTGGCCCTGAATCGATGAGGGGCCACCTCTAATTAATTAAGATTTTAAACTATAATTAAACTTGCCGTTAGGAAGAGGAGAGAGAAGATGGAAATGCAACTTCTCTTCCCCCGCCCTCCCAACCACATGTTTAATCAAGGTTATAACCCTAACTAAACATATGGAAGAAAGAGATGCTGTGTCTCCTTCCCACCCTCCTGACTCCATGTTTAATCACTATTTTACACCACAATTAAACATGTGGCTGGGAGAGGGGCAGGGGAAGAAGGGGAGAGATATGCCAGTTTCTTAAAGTCTCCTAGGTGGCCAGCGACAATACTCCGGATCTCCCTTAACAATTCACCCCTCCTTGGGGGAAAAAAGAAGAATTATTAACTGTGGGCAAAGGAGAGAGCAAGAACCCCTACCTGATGCTCAGACTTCTACATCATTTTCTTAGATTGTAGATACAGATTTTAACTTGTGAAGATGCTGAAATTCTGGTTGCTTATGTTTATTTAAAGTCTTATGCAGGACTGGAAAGGAATGTGGAGTTTGCCAAAGCTACTTCTGGGGATTGGGGGCTTTAAAGGCATCAAGGCATGTGATGTGTGTGTGTGTGGGGGGGGTTGAGCTTTGTCCCATCAGGCTTTCTTCCACCAAATCTGCCACCTTGGTCACATGGAATTACTTTCATATTTTCCCCCACCCCTCTTCTCTATCCCCTCTTGGAATGGATTCTGTTCTGTTGGGCTATTCAGCACTAAAACAGACACTCCCTGCCTGTCAGCAGTAGGGATGTGCTAGAATTCTGCCCAGTTCAGATCTGGTACAGATTAGTTTGCTTACTCTCTATTCTTGTGGATTGGACTTTTATGTAGTGATTTTCTGCAGCTATTTTTTAAAATGATTTTTTTAAAAAAAATGATATGAAGAATGATAATTTTATCAATATTTCCTTCCATTTATTGATATTCTCTTTGAAATTATCAATATTTCCTTTCAAAATACTATCAATATTTTGAGGGAGAAAAAATGGATTGGTGAAAGCAGGGGCTAGCGGACAAAGAATGAACTTGAATTGATACCTTCCTGTTAGGTTGATAGAATCTTTTGAAGTGGCACTTGCCAATGGATCCCATCCCTTTTAAAAACTGCTGCTGGATTAACAAAACAAAACACCCATCCTCTCCAACTGATATTTGCAAAGAAAGAAAGAGCATGTTGTGGCTGTTATCCAAGGGATGCTTTTTCCAAGAGAGTAAGGGTGCAATCCAGCTTGATTTTGCACCGGGCTGGGGGGAGTTGAATGAGGCAGATCCCCACCTGAGCTGGCAGGCTCTTGGTGCTGCCAGCTCCACCAGGCTCCACCAGCAGAAGCTCCCTGTCCAGGCTGAACTGCGGTGCTGCCAGGACCCTACCAGCACCTCTGGGGATGGCCAGCTGGGTGGATGGAGAGTTGCAGAAGTCAGCAGCAGGACATTCTGGGTGTGCGGTGGGAGAGGAGTCATGGGGGGACTTATGCGACATCCAAGTCCCCCTGGGAGCCCTCCCCAGGTCCCACTCCACATAAGAATTCCACCAGCAAAAAGGCTAGCAGAGTAAAATAATGACAATGGTGGTCTATGGGGAGTGCTTGCTCCCCAGTAAGCTTATTTGTGGGAGCTGGTTCTTCCCGTCTTGCTCCCAACGCAGCTCCCGGTGGAGCCTCTGTTCAGTCGGGCTGCCATTTCCCAAGTGGCAAGTGGAGGCCATGGAACTTCCCCCAGCTCCTCTGCCGCTGCCCCCTCCTGCCAGCTACCTGTAAGTTAGATTGTGCTGCCTGTCCCTCTGGACTCAATGGGACTTTCTTCCAGGAAAGGACTTCTGCTTGCATATGTGGAAGATCTGTTGCTGTTTAGCCAGATCCTATGCATGCGTACTTGAAAGGAGGGCCCGGTGAGATAAAGAAAGTGCACTTTCTAGTGTATGTCTACTAGGGATGGGTGAGAATTTTGATTCACTTCATATTTCAAGCAGAATTTATCAAATTCACAATTTCCGAAACAATGCGAGAACCGAAACAGGGCCATCCTTCAAAATTCACATTGATTAGAATTTTGGGATGCAGTTTGCCAACTAAACATTTATAAAAATGGATATATTAGCGGAAAGTGTGCATAAAAATAAATATATGCGTGAAAAGAACATGCAAAAAGGCAAGATGTGATGAGAAATGGCTTGCAAAAATGTGCACCTTTGTCAAAACTGCCTACAAAAATCTGTTTATTTGGAGAAATTCACACTAAAATGGTGGAGAGTTTTCATGAGGATTTTTTTTAAAAAAAATCACAGATTGCTGCAGAAATGTAGAGAACTGAATTTAACATTAGAAAAGTGAGAAACTGAGAGAACCGAAATTGGCAGATCTTTCCATCCTGAATGTCTACCTCTCCTTCTCCCCACCCGCCCAACCCCACCACCTCGCTGGCCCTGCTGTCTGATCACCTCACATTTTGGCAGCCCCAGATTGCTCCAGAAGGGTCTCGCAAAAGCCCAGATCAGCCCAAATTGGGAGAGTTCAGTTTGGGATGCAGGCTTTGGCTGGATTTGGTGCACAGCCCTCATGTATAACAATGTGCATATTCATGTATATGAGATAGTTGTCCACACCAGTGAAGCTTGTAAAAAAAAAAAAAAGACCCTCGCTTCTAATTGAGAACAAGGAGTGAGAGGAGAATTAGAAAAAAATCCATGCAGATAAACTCAATATTGAGATTTACAGAAAATCCCATTTTTAGTCTTTACTCCTAAAAATGGAAATAAACAAGGAAAGAAGAAAAGAAAGTAGTGCTGGTTCTTTTCCATTACACTTGGCAGATTTAATCATCAGTATAGGGCAGATTTGCCCAACCTGGTGCCCTTCAGACATTTTGAAGTACAACTCCTGTCATTTCTATTGACCATGCTGACTATGACTGATAGGGATTGTAGTGCAAGACATCTGGAGGGCACCAGGTTGCAGAAAGCTAATATAGGAGGTTGTAATAAACATGTATTTCAGGGGAGATTTCTGACCCAAGAATCCCTTAAACTAGTAGAAAGAGTTGCCCTGACAAAGGGGTGTTTTGACTTGAGTTTGAAGAACAAACTGTCAAATAACTTTTTTCTTGTTGCACTCAAAAAATACAATGAACAACATTCAACTTTAAAAATAGAGTGCATTGCAGCTGGAGCGAAAGCAAACATGAAATAAAGAAATTGGGATAAAAAAAATACATACCAGGAACTTTTACCTACAAGGTTCAAACAAAGAAAAAAGAGGTCATTCATCAAAATACTTCCCTCCTCAAATGAAAGTCTTGCCAGGGGGCCATCGACAAGCCTTTGCTCTGAAAGAGGGGAGGAAAAAAACATTTCCAGCAAAGGTAGAAAAACAAAAGCCAGGACTTCAAAGCAACCACTCCAATACTTGCAATACAAAGAGTTATACCAAAAGAGGTAAAATAGATGAGCACACAGTTGCAGACATCAAGAATGAGAAACTGTTATGAAGGGAAAAGCTCCAGCCACACCGAAACACAAGCAGCAAAGTATGTCCAAGCTGTACTACATGGAGTATGCATTCTGAATTACACTTTAAAAAAAAAGGCTTCTTATTCAAAAGATTCAGTTTGTTCAAGGTGTCTTTGTTTCAATGGGCAAGGAAAACTTGGGTTGTTCAACACAGTTACATTCACACAAGGACTTTCACTTGTGCAACAGGTCTTCCCTTCCCTCTCCTCTCCCCTCACAGTCCCCAAACCTGTTCTGGATTTTGCCCCAACTCTCCAGAGCAGATTGGGGATGGCATAGGGAGAGGGAAAAAGGAGAAGTTCTGTTGAGCAAGCAGCAATCCGTCCATAAATGGAACAACTTCTTTGGATACGACCCTCTGCTTTTCCAAATGGTCACCAGCAAAATCAAGTAAATATGTATATTGTAGCATATTAATAGATTTGAAGGAGATGTTACAACCCAACAAGCATTTGCTCTGTAACTGGTTTCAGGAAACAGAGCGATTTCCCCTCATAGTCAGGAAATCACTTGGGTTATTCTGAGCTCCACCATGAGAAAAGTCAAACCCAGTTACACCTCCAATTAAGGTATTGCCCGGGTGCCATTGACACAAGTAGTGCACAAGGGTCTAGTCTAGAGGTGTGAAGGTCCGGAAAACAAACGTTTTTTTTTTCTGTTCTTTCCCAATGTTTCAGAGAAAAATGTGGGGAACAGTTTTTTCCCCATTTTTCTGGGCCTTCACATCTCTAGTCCAGTCCCTCACTCACAGCTATAAACCTCCAAATCTCCTTCTCCTTCCATCAGTCACTCATACACACATCCCTATGAAGTGTCTGGCAATAATTTGCTCAGATACAAATTACATGCTATCTATCTATCTATCTATCTATCTATCTATCTATCTATCTATCTATCTATCTATCTATCTATCTATCTATCTATCTATCTATCTATCTATCTATCTATCATCTATCATCTATCATCTATCTATCTATTATTTTATTTATATGCAGATTGTCTTCCCAATTAGAAGGGCTTTTGGTTACCGTTGACTTGGCTGCAGTGACTACATAGGATCTGGGCAGGTGAAAGATCCTAAGAATGGATGGATAAAAGAAGCAAGTGACAAAGGAGTGGTGTAAGAGACTGAAAGGATGAGGAGAAAGCAAAAGTCAGGAATTTGAGAGGAAAAGGAAAACTGAATAAGAGAATGGGCAAAGAGAGAACCCATGCATTGCTGAGGTGCTGAAATCCACATATAGATTTTAATCTAAGTAGCCAAATCTGTGGCTACAGGATTCTAGTAGGGAAGAGATACAGTGCACAATGATCTGATTGGAGAAGTGAAGTATCCAGACTGCATGTGATGAGTAGGGCTCCAAGATAATTTCATTAGGTCCACATTTTAAAGCAAACCGGTCTAATTCTCACCTCCCAGATGAATATCCAAAAGAAAACATAAGTATCTGTTGGATTTTTGTACTCCTCTAAATGTTACAATACAGTTCTCAGCTTAGGGGGAAAAAAACCCAAATGACCAAAATGTGTAAAAAAAAAACATGTTTTAGGATAAAATAGATGTAGAAATGTGCACCTTGAGATAAAATAGTGTTCAGATACATATTTTGTGGAAACAGTATGGATAAATGAGCACACATAAAACTTGACCGGATTGCAAGACTGCTCTGTCCATCCTTAGCGACGAGCAGAATCTTAACAATGCAAACTGTGAAATTCTGCATGCCTCCTTATACCCTGAGAATATTTCCCCATTTATTGCTGACTGCTTTATAAATCACCTTATTTCCATAATATCAAAAAAACAGAGGAAGGGGGATAAAAACTCATAATGAACTTATATTTGTTTCTACCAATTTAAAGAAATGAAATGGAACAATCAAAAGCCACACAATGCCATTGCTTCCAATCACCTCTTCCTGTCCCTCTAGGGGAGATATTTATTGCATATTTTGATGGCCACAATCAGGAAGCTGGTGATGAGTCTATCAAATAATAATGTAACCACTGACTTCGTTTATTAAACTTCACAAGGACCAGCCGTGAAGTGTAAATAGGAAAATTGCTATCTCCAGACACCTGCGATGATAATTGCAGTGACAGTTGTTGCAAAGGCAGCCCCAGTGTTTTGGCAAAAATAAATGAAAGGCAGGTTTCTCTCAGAAGATAAACATCCGGTTGTAGTTCTGAGAAGATAAAGCCAAGTGAATGTTTAGCAAATATGTTGCTTATCACCCAAGTAGCTAGGAGAAAGGAATGAGGAAATCAAGCCCCAAAGAGGAATAAATGTTGAATGCTGATAAAAATATTGATACAAGTTAATCATGCGTATGGACTGGGTTTTTTTTTCTCTCTGTGTGGATTGTAGCTCAAATGACTCTGTAAATTAACTGCCCAAGATTGTGAAATAACACTTGCTTAACGTTCTGTCCATCGTCCCTCATGTTGATATTAGTTGCACACAGCATTCATGGCTTATATTTGTATTATATTTTGCTTCTCGTAAACATCTCTCTCTCTCATTGTGAACCCATCCTATCATTTCATCAGGAAATGGAATGGAGAAGGAGAAAATTTCATTACAAGTGCTGCAGCTTTGGAGATGAACTGTAGATGACTCTCATTTACCCTCCTACCCTGTTTTCGACGGAGATGAGTTTGGAAATGGAAGCATTAGGGGGCTTCTCTTAAGAGTAATGGCATGTCGAATAATATAAAGTACCAGTTATTGCCAATCTCACTTATAGGAGATTGTATTTTCTATCAGCCCAAACATTTGTCCCGAGTTCATTTGTTACTATGCTGCTCACGGATATTCCATTTCAGTAGATGTGGTGAGAAGTTCACAAAAGCTGGACGTTTAGTCTCTCTGGAGGTCTCCTTCTGAGAGAATTTTGTTCTCAGCCAAGTTATGGAGCCCTGTCTAAAACAGCAGCAGATGCTTATTCAAGCTGGTGGGGATGAGAGTATCCATCTTCAATATGCAAGTACTCATTCATCCTAGACTACCCATATGCTCATTTTATCCTTCTGTGTTTTTATTTGTTTCCTCATATTTCTACTCATGTTTGGCCAACATACGGTGGCCATATTGCCCGGTTAGCCAGGTTTTACCTGGATTCTTTGCATGCCACCCGGTGCCCGTTTAGCCCCTTAGGTGGCCCGGATTCTCAGCTTTAATTTTTTTAAAAAATTAAGTTTCTAGGTGGTCCGGTTCTCGAGATATACATAAAAACATCAGCCGCCCCCCTGACTGTTAAATCTTTCTTTAAACAGTACTGTATAGCACTTCGTAGCTTTAACCCCGCCCATTCAGGATTGCAGCCAATCAGTGAAGCCAGGGTTGCATTTGGTTGACCTGAGGCAGTGTCTAGAAAACGTCATTGCAATGCCAGAAAATGGTGTTTCCCACCCCCCGTTTATCTGAAAATCTCATAAATTGGGTAAGTATATACATTTCAGTTTTTTTTCCTCTTGTGTGCAGGAGTCAGATCCTGGGCAGTGTTTTCAAAACCTTCCCAATACTTGCTTTTGTAAAAGCAATGCTAATCCCATATGCCCAGAGTAAATCCCATTGAATTCAAGTGGAGTTACTTTTGAGTAGACATGGCTATGAATGTGCTGAAAATCAATGGGACTTTGGAGTGAATGTAAAAAAGAATTGTGTTTGTGTTCTAACTCTTTCTGTCTCTCCTCCAGTCCTATTTTACAGCAAGTAGGCAGGGCTTACTTAGGTATTACAGTTTTTATTCTGCAGGAAACTAATACTGATTTTTTAAAAAACTAATACTGATTTTTCTGCAATGACCAACTGATTTGACAATAAACTATTATATGGGCTGTATGTATTTATACATCTGCAGTGTGTGTGCGTGTGTGCGTGTATGGAGTCTTTCCAACAACCCTGTGAGGTAGCGTTGGAAACCAAGGCAGCTCACAACAAGAAATAAAGCCATTTAAAATCCAATAACCATTATAACAAGTATAAACAGTTGCAAAACAGCATAAAGTAGCATGATTCAGAATTTTGGGTTGTGTGAATGAAGTTGCTTATCACTTGAGGTTGCATTTCTGTCCCTGTTTGAGTAAGACCCACTGAATACACTGGGACTTGCTTCTGAATAAATAAACCTAGGATTGCACTATAAACATCTTTACAGTTTGTGTAAATAATAAATATATTTGATAGTCATGCTTATATAAATATTTCTTCATTTATCATATTTTTGGTTTTTGGTTAGGAATCCTGACTGGTTGTGAGATGCTTAGTTTTCTGCCTTACTCATAGGAATCTTGTTGTGGTTGGTATGGTGTTACATTTAAGAAATCATGGTACAAAATGGCCTGAATCAGTATAAGGCAGATTCCTTGGTTCCTAAAAGTCGGAAGAGACTCAAGGCCACAGTGACTCCAACATTTATTTATGTATTTTTATTTACAACATTTATATACCGCTTTATTGTAAAAAAATCTCAAAGCGGTTTACAGAAAGAATTAAAACAATAAAATCATTGGCAAAAGCGTTAAGGACAGATACTTAAAAACATTCAAAACAATAAAACCAACAATGAGTTAAAAACAGATTTAAAAACACAATAGCTTCCACATGCCTGGAGAGGCTTGCCTCAAGAAAACTGATTTTAGCAGGTGCTGAAAAGAGGCGTCTGCCTAATGTCAATAGGCAAGGAGTTCCAAAGCGTAGGTGCTGCCACTTTACAGGACTGATTTCTTACAAGAGCAGAACAAATACTGTACTATGTGGCACCCATAACATGGAAAGCACAGCTTGAACTTGGCCTGGTAGCAAATCAGCAACCAATGCCGATTTCAGAGCAGAGGTATTATGTGCTGATAGGATCTCACTCATGTCAGCAATTGTGCTGCAGCATTCTGCATTAACTGCAGTCCCCAGGTCAGGTTGTGCTGCATGGGGATTTCTGTGACCTTGGCTGACTGTCTGCTAGGACTTTTTTAGTTTGGGTTTTTGGTTATGAATCCTGACTGGTTGTGGGATGCTGAGTTTTCTGCCTTACTCATAGGAATCTTGTTGTGGTTGGTATGGTATTACATTTAGGAAAGTGTTACTGCCTTTTGTGTTGTGTTTTCCCTATTTGCATTTCACTTATCTTTAACCTCACTCCGTTACAGCCATAGAAGCAACAGCAGCATATGCAAGGTAATTAACTCCCATTAGTGATAAGAGCAAGAATTTATAATTATTATTTTAATTAAAACAAGAGGCTTATGAGTACTTTGAAGAGGACCGGATATTTATTTTCTTTCTGAGCCCAGGACTGGGTCTTTCATGATGCCCGGTGGGTGGGTGGGGGAGCAGGAGAGTAGTCGATAAGACAGACATCCTGGTATTGGTAATCTAATTAGCAAGGTATGTGTGGGGTTGTTGCACACTTCCAGGCCCAGTTTCATTTTGAGTATGGAGGTGGAACCTGTGTAGATGTGGTTGATCAAAGGGAGAAGAAATTTTGAGTTAAGCAAAGCTCTGCTTTTATAAAACCTAAGAAACATACAGATACTTTGAATGTCTGAGTGCCTGCACCAGTGGAATACTGGAGGAACTTGGAAAGCTTGCTGCAACAGTATTTAGAACGGAGCATGTGGTGTGAAAGACTCCTTTTCCTAACATTTTGGCTTCTTGTTTTTCTCTACCCACCACATCTCTGAAATATATCATATATGTAATGGTTAACCATACTAAAAAATGGTTGTAAGTTTATTTCGGTCAATGACCAGCAAAGGTTAACCATACTGCTGCCCTGACTTACTTTATGTTTGTTGCTATTTTGAGTTTTTATTATGTTTTTATATTGATTGTGCATTTTTATTGTTTTTATTATATTTGTAAGTTGTGCTGAGCTCTGTTTTTAACAGCAGAAGGGCAGGATATAAATCCTCTTAATCAATCAATAAATATTCCATAGTGTTGGAAACTAGAGTCTAAGCATTTAAGGCTGAATATGTTGCTTTTTAAAAAAAGATTTCTCACATCATTCCCCAGTTTTTGGTGATAATTCCTAGGCACAAAAACAAAACAACTGGAAAATCCAAATATTAATATGCAAATAATTAGCATAATATGCAAATAACATGCAAATAATGTGCATAATATGCAAATTAGCCTACCCGGATTTGTGGAACTGGAATATGGCAACCCTAGGCCAACAGGACCCTAAGATAGGTTACAGTACCAACAAAGAGTAGATAACTACTATCTAGAAAACAATAACAAAAACAATGCAATACAATCAATCTGTTGCACAGGTAGCCAATGTGGTGCCTTCCAGGTGTTGCTGGATTACAGCTCCCATCACCTCCCCCATCAGTTGGACTACATCTCATTAATGTTCAGGGATTTTGGAAGTTGTAGTCCCAGAACATCTGACTATTAAAGCCAGCAATGACCTCCCTGAAAGGAAATTCAGCTGTGAGAGAAGGGAGTCATCCATTATCTTCTACCTACTTTCAAGGGCTTGACATTAATAATAATAATAACAACAACAACAACAACAACAACAACGTATTGGCATGCTTTCTAAAAACCACCAAACAAGGAACCTTATAGATATCCCATTGCTTTCAAGAAGACCTGTGCTTGGTGGCCACTGACAAGCCCCACAAAACAAAGGATTTAGAGGATAGCCTCACTAGAAGATCTTGACATATGGGGAGATTAATACTATTTATGTATGTCCACCAATGCCATTTGTTGCATTTTTTTCATGTGTGAAATTTGGAAGAAGCAAGGCTGTTAAAAATGTTGTTTGCAGAGGAGCTCTAGTTTGTTAGCACAATAGCAGAGGATTTTTAAAAAAAGAAGTTTAAAGATCAGCTTTATTGAAAAACCCTACATTGCTCTGGTTTAATAACAACAAAAATTCAGAGCTTTTCGAACTGCAGGCAGTGCTCCAGACAGCCTCACGTTGTAAGGCCTTTCGAAGACTTGCAAAGGCCTATTGAGAGCCTGTAAAGCCTATCAGCTGACAGAAGCAGGTCTTTCTGAAAGATATGAAGCTTCAAAGTTTTAAAAAAATGTACAAGGAAGAATACACACCATTTGGTCACCTCTTAATTATTTTAAGGCAAAAAAGAGACAAGGGATTTTGTAGGAAAGTGAATCCCTTTTTCTTCATGCATTTCACTCATGTCTGTACGTTGGCAGGCTTAATCCACTCCAGAGGGGTTCCTGTGGCTGTAAATTTCATTCATTTTGGTCAGAAAGGAAAAAAGTTATAGCTGTTTTTAGATTCCCTGTTATAGTGAATGAGAGAATATAGAACTTCATTTTATACAGAAGCAAAATTACAGACAGAAACAGATAGTGGACAAAGCAAAAACAGGTCAGAATTTTTAAAAAATTCACGTATGCAACTACAAGGTGAATACTGAGGCGTCTGCATACCTCTACTAAATATGCACAGATCAACCAGTGTGTTATTTTACACGCACCAATAACTTTGCTGGATTGCACCATAGAAATTTAGAATGTCTGTGGCCAGTGTGGTGATTAGACTGCTGAATTTGGAGAAAGGAACTTAAGCTCAAATCCCCACAGGACCATGAAGCTCAGATGGCCAGTATCTCTCAGTCTAGTTTATCTCACAGGGTTGTTATGCTATCTCATTCTTTCCCTTTTGGGAAAAGGGTCACAAAGGGTTTGTGAGGTCATATCAAACAAACAAGAGCAGTGAGTGAAGTGCACATTTAACAAAATAAGAACTTTAATGCCCTTTCTTTTTCAAGCTACCTTTGATTTTCTCTTCCTTTCCTTTTCTATCGATATAATGGTGATCATAGTTCATGGGTATGCTGAGGGTTTCAAAATTACTACATAAATTTCAAAAACGAAATATTTTTACCAAACATTTGAAGCAACAATCTTCAACAGATTTAGCGTTGTTGTTATGAGGGTATCTATATTGGGGGGGGGGGTTTTTTTCTCATAACTCGGTTCATAGTAGTGGATGTTGATGAGAGTGCCTGAATTACAATAGACCCTGGGAGACAGCCCTTTCTGTGGACTCTGAAGTTGTCTGTGACTTCCAAGAGTCAGAACAAACATCCTGGCTTAAGGAGTAATAATTTAAAAATCCTAAATTTTAGTATCATTAGAGGAAAGAAACTTCAAAGAACAATGGTGCCATCCGGACAAAGTTAATGATGTCCGTTAACTCAACCAAGATAAGGTATAGATTTCTCACAAATAGGAAGTTATGCCAAATATTTTACAGGAGACAGTGGGCTTATTGGCAAAGTTCATCTGGTTAACCTAAACCCTAATCCTAAAGTTTAAAGAACTTCATTGTTCTCCGTTTAGTCACATAAGCACTCCCCCTCCCAATTTACATTCACCTCAATGTAATTTTAAAGTACATTTAAGGTCAGGGTTACTGGCATTCAGGGGCACCTTCTTGGGGCTCCCAGGACTTCCTGAATATTTCGCATCACACATTAGGAACATGACATCACTGTGCAGAACCATCAGAGCAATAAAGGGTGTGGTCTCTGTCTAGCTTCAGGTTACATGAAGGGCAGAGTTTTGGCTCTTGGGCTAGATAAGGAAATCTTATTCCTGACTTCGAGTCTCAATATTATTCAGGAAAGGTATAACTCTATCACTTTCTTTCTTCTTGGGTGTGAGTTTATGTATGCACGAACTTGGAAATGCTTAGCACAGGGTTCTCTCTTAATCTTTCTTATTTGTAGGGAATGAATGATTGGCATTAGATAAATGGTGCCTGTAATCTCAAAAGTAATTGCAAACATGTTTTTTCTGTTTCCTCTTTCAATAAACCAACCTTTATTTTACCTTTTGTGTGCTTTTTTGAGTAAGGTAAGGGCAGGTATACACATGTAAGAGTGATGTGCGAGTTTAATTCCAACAAAAGACTCAGCATTATGATATCAGCAGTTTTATTGTTTATAACTTTCCAAATGATCCCTAGCATGGAAAAGGTCCAGTGGGCACCAGCCACCACTGAGCAGGCAGACTGCGAAGAGTCAAAGAGGAGGGAGGTATCCTATGGCCAGACATGATTGTGTTCACACTGTTTGCTGTTGAAGGTTGCTATTTGCAGGTCCTTGTGGGTGTTTATTGAAGAGGGAATGTAAGGAGGAGTTTCTGACATGTACAGGGTGGGAAATAAGCAATCCAATGACCTCCTAAGGATTGGAGATCTATCCAATAACAGAGGGCAAACCACACTGTAAAAAGAGATGGTGGTTGTCATACATTGCTACAAGACACCTAAAGATCATGACTAAGGCTGCTATCCAATACACACTTACCTGGAAATTAGTCCCAATGGATCTTACTTCTGAGTAGCCATGTGTTGGATTGCAGCGTTATTTATTTAGATCTTTAAGCCACCATATCAAACAATACAGACCATTTCCTGTGATACTGCTTCCCCATGGCCCCAACCCTACCTCCTACTTCAAATGAGATCTGTCGAGTCCCTTGTTATTAAAGAACGAATTTTGCAAGCACAGCTCATCATTGTGTATCCTTAGCATAATAATCATTATGTGCACCCTGTTCTACTCTTAAGTCTCCCTTTATGACCGCATTATCTTATTCCATAGTATAACACTTCTGGCTTGACACTGGGTCAAGGGACCCAGACATTTTTGTTTTCCCTCCTGGTCTCCTTTAGTGTTCCAAATCTTCCTCCTAAAAAGGATAGGCTTGGGCAAAGTTAAATAGAATACACAGCCTAAGTCTCTGGAGTGAAGCCCTCTCTTCAGATGGCCAGTCTTCTCCTGGGAGTGGTGTGTGTATGTGCAAGAACATCCCAAACAGTCTGCTGACTCTATGCAACATCACTTCCAGATCTAGTCAGGCTGTGCTTGTTGGTGTGATTAGACTGATGCCAGCCACTGTCGGCCTCTCAGAGGTTTTGATCAGTCTGGCCATGACATTTCCATGAGCTTGGTCAGTCAAGGTCAGGGATTATTGCCAAGGTAAGGTACAGGATAGAACCAGGGATTCTAGCAGCATGAGACAGGGTCACTACTCTCTGAACCTCCATGGCAGCATTCAAGCCAAGGCCTCTCATATAATGTCAGAATGAGTACTGCTGCACATAAGCCTCACCAAAACAAGTGACCTGAGGGACAAGCAAGTGCCTGACTGACTATATAACTGTTGCCATAGGCTTGATTCCTTGATCTGAGCAACTTGTCATTTGAATCCTTATACAGAGTACCTCACCTTCTCTGTCTGTTCCAGAACCTACTGCCAGCCCATTTTCACCTGTCACCCTATTGGGCCCTGACAGCTACCAAAGCAGTGTCCTGTGGCTTAGCTCACGATTGCACAATTCCCTGGAATCTGAAAATCAGAAACTATTTGTTGATAGCAGTCTTTCTAAACCACCAACTCATTCAAAAAAATATCAAGACAATGTTCAATGGAAGCATTACAAGAATTATAAAATCATAAAATACAGAATAAATGACCAACACTGATTCAAATTAATTCTCTAAAAAGGCTTGGCAAAATGAATTATTTCAGCAGGTGACGAAATAGCAGAATTGTACATGCCTGCTTGATTTCAATGGGGATACTGTTCCAAACTACTGGTGCCACAATAGAAAATAAATCAGAAATAGCTGTGGGACAGTCAGGAGGGCTTCTCCGGATGATCACAGTGATCTGGCGGACAAGGAGGTCCTTTGGGTACCCTGGCACTAGCTGTTTCAGGCTTTATACACTAATACCTCTAAGGGGATTTTGCACATTTATTTTAGCATCCAAGAACTGGACAGAACATGGACAACATTGTGATGGTCAGTTGAAGGCACATTGTAAAATTGGGGTGATCTTTTTTGTGTGTAAAAGTGATAACAAAACTAAGAACTCTGTTTCAGCTCAGTTGTATTTTGTACTTGAGGAACCTAAGTACAAAAATGGGCAAAAAGAGTATGTTGTGTCATAAAACAAAGGTTATAGCCCAATTTATTTGGAAACAAGGCAACAAGATTATGACCATATAAATGTGTCAATCACAACGTTAAGTGTTTATTACAAGTATTGTATTACCCAATGGGTTAAAGTTGTAATGCTAGTAAAAGAAAGTATATATATCACAATAATAATATAATTCACTAATAAGCAAAAAACCTTGCGGTTTAAGAATGTACCTATAGCCCACAGGTATTTCTACCAAACTTTAAAAAGCAGGGAAATTGGGCAGCTATAGTGAATGCACCAGGGGAGCAGGAGACCTGAACTCCTCTCTGAGATATTGGACTGCCCTACACAGTTATCAAAATGCAAACACAATTTGGGTTGGTCTTTCAGAGTCCAATCCACTTGCTGTGTAGCTTGGAAGAATTTGGTAACATGTGCCTCTGAGCATATGGTGAGTGGTGGCAACACCTGCCATCTGCAATGATGGAGAATTATATTTTTGTATGTTTGTTGGTGTTCTTCTTACTTTGCTTCTTTCCTGTGTTACTAATGTTTCTGCAGAGAATCTAAACCAGAAAATTTCCCCCCTCCTTATTCATCCTAGAAATCTGTGTCAAATGTATTTTTATTAATTTCAAAGCCTTTTTATTGGTCATTGTCAGGTGATGGTGAAGACAGCCTTTTGTGTTTTATATTGGAGGTTATGTTCTATTTCTATTTTGGGTGCATTTACAGTTGAATCTGAAACTGCAGTTTGATGTAAAATCAGACTGATCACAATATGTTGCTACTTCAGCAATGACTCTAGCTGTTGGAAAAAAGAGGATGCATGTTTTCAGCCTGCTATGTTTAAACCACTTTATTTAAGGCAAGGTGTTCACGATCAATTAAAAATATAAAGCACATCTAGAATTTTGCTAGAATATATTTCACCTTCCACTGTCTTATCTTGTGCAAATTGAGATACTTTTGAGGTCCACTGGAGACTATTTTGCAGAAGTCAGTGCCATTATTCCACAATTATGTCTGGAGTTTTTTTAGTGTTGCTGTACTTCACATATTCATAGAAACAAAAGCAAAAGAAAATGATTTCCTATAGGAAAATTCACTAAAATTGCAAAGTAAATCAGACATATTTAAAGTGACCATCTCAACTATATCAACTGTCTTAATAATGTTGCTTCCTCCCGGCTAAAACAAGATCAGCACAAGACATATCTTCTTTCTATTATTTGGGCTGATTACAGGTGTTGCCACCACTCACCATATGCTCAGAGGCACATGTTACCAAATTCTTCCAAGCTACACAGCAAGTGGATTGGACTGTGAAAGACCAACCCAAATGGTGTTTGCATTTTGACAACTTTGTAGGGCAGTCCAATATCTCAGAGAGGAGTTCAGGTCTCCTGCTCCCCTGGTGCATTCACTATAGCTGCCCAATTTCCCTGCTTTTTAAAGTTTGGTAGAAATATCTGTGGGCTATAGGTACATTCTTAAACCGCAAGGTTTTTTGCGTATTAGTGAATTTCCCTGCTTTTTAATCCGGGAGGTAAGAAATGAGATCCTGCACAAGTTTGCTGAGAATGGATTGATCATTTGCATGCTTATTGAATTAAGTGGGATTTACACACACACACACACACGGCAATCATGCTTAGGATAGGTGAAACTGACCACAGGGGATGGGGAAGGGTGGAAGGAGAGGAGGGAGGGGTGGAAAGGCAGAGGGGAGGACTGGGATGGGAGCAGGCAGGAGGGGGAGGGGAGAAGAAGGACAGATGTGGTCATTTGCATGTTTATTGAGTTCAGTGGGATTTACTCCCGTGCAATCATGCTTAGGATAGGTAAAACTGACCATGGGGAGGGAAGCCTGGACAGGGGAGGAGGCAGAAGGAAGAGGGCAGGGGAGGAGAAAGGGAGAGGAAAGGGGAAGGAGGGAAAAGGCAGGTCTGATCATTTGTATGGTTATTGAGTTGAAACGGATATACTCCTATGCAATCATGATTAGGATAGGTAAAACTGACCAGGCTGGCCTGGCAACCAAGATGTCTTCTGTAAAATTGTGCTAGGGGAAGGGAGAATTCTACCGTGTGGTTTTTCCCATTACAATGTTGCAAGAACACCTGCACATGGCTGACTTTCTCTTCTACTAAAGATACAGGATCAGTCTCAGGCCCTGAACCTGGCAACCCTACCTCCCACCCAAATTTAAAACAAAGCTGTCCCTGGCCACATCCACACCAGGCCTCTATTACACTTTGGACAATCATTATTTATTTATCTATTTATTTAGTGTATTTATATACCGTCCCATAGCCAAAGCTCTCTGGGCGGTTTACAATAACTAAAAACAAATATACAAATTTAAAAACACATCTTTTAAAAACAATTTAAAAGAATTTATCATGGCTTCTCTCAAAGCCATGGCTCAAAGCCAATCATGGCTTCTCTCAAAGAATCCTGGGAAGTGTAGTTAGTGAAGGGTGCTGAGAGTTGCTAGGAGACCCCCTGTTCCTCTCACAGACCTTCAATCAGAGTGGCTGACTGTTAACCATTCTCTCAGGGGAATAGGAGTCTCCTCTCAGCACCCTTCACAAACTACACTTCCCAGGATTCTTTGAGGGAAGCCATGACTGTCTCAAGTGAAATCAAGTCTGGTGTGGGTCTGGCCCTCTGATTAGCCAAGCCCAGCAGCTGTGAGGCTTTTACAACACTGACAGTTGGTCCTTACTGAGCATGCCCCGCGTTATAATAGGCTTCCAGCCAAAATTTCTTAAATTAATTTTCAACTTTTAAACTGCAGGAGATGAAGGTCAGAGTATGGGGCAAGGTCAGTATTAGGATTACAGATACTCTGTGAACATGGCTGATTTTTAATGAATTTCAACAGATTATGAGAACTCTGGCAGAAGTTCTCTCTCTCTTTTTAGACTTTGAACTCTTGATTCTCTGTGACTGTTTTGTGTATCACCATGAAAATTGACAGGGCTGTTAAGCAAGCGTTTCTGAGTTCAGAACTATAAGTTTTGTAAGATTTTGTTTTGAAATGAGCTTATGGGAAGCATCAGAATGGCATGCGGGGGTATTTTCCATTTAACATTGCGGAATGTGAAAAATCCATGCTGGCTATAGTTTACAGCCACTCTCGTGGCTGTATAATAATAACTTATCCAGAATTAAAGCAAGCTTAGAATGCCAGCAGAAAGTTCTCTTACACTAAAAGAAAGGTGGCAGGGGGGATCATTTTCTTGTGTAAGCTGATAAAACAACCAGATGTACTTTGTTTTTGTCTCTTTTCAGTCCTAGAAAACTAACATCAAATGTACTAAGCAAGCTGTAACTCCACAGATTGTACCAGTTAACCATGTTCAGCCTATCCTTTGCAAATGAAAGAGGATTAAACATTGACTGCTGTTCTTGACTTTCCAGCATATTAGGAGATCTGGATGGGCAGATGTTGTTTTCCGGCCAGTTTATTAACTGCTTACGGATAGACAAATTAGTTCAGAGGCACAAACATGTGTACACTTTAATCAGTTTGGAATTAAGCCCCATTGATTCCAATTCAATTTACTTCCCATTAAGTGTTTTTTTGAGGATTACAACTTTCAGACTTACTTTTATCCTCTGGTGGTGGCCACTCATACATATAACTATGCTTTAAATCAGCAGTTGTTACACTTTCTTGTACTGTGGACCACATTTCAGCTATACCTGCTATTTGTGGAGCTGTATGTATATTTTAGTGGTGACCACCAGATCATAAGTTTCATATAAGGCCAACTTCTACTGCACTCTGATTCAGTTGTACTGGATGTAAGAGAAGGAAGCAAAGGGTAGTTCTTGCTAGATTTCTTCAGCGTCATGAAGACATTTGTCACTCAAGGGACTACTACTTGGGATGTCTCAGGGTCATAGACAATGTGAGAAACTGACAATGACTTGCTACTACCTAGCAATGCTTCCCTTGCTCCATCAACCTATGTGGTTGGAAAGGAAACCAAGATAACTGCAAGTGTGCTGCTTCCAGGGAGTAAAGATGGACAAATCTTTACAGTTTTAAGTTCAGTTTCCAATATTTCTGCATCAGCTGCTATTTTTTAAAAGGTCCTCAAAATTTTTTATCAGCATTTTATGTGTATTTCTCCTAGTGTACACATGCAAAAGCCAACGATTTCCCCAATTGTAATGTATTTTTGTTTGTTATTTTCACTAATATATGCCCTTTTATGCACACTTTCTCTTAACTTACTCATTTTTGTATACATTTTTTTGGGGGGGGATTGGAAAATTGCATCACAAGATTTAGAGAAATGCAAATTTCTAAGCATAGCTGTGCCTCAGTTTGTGGATTGTTTTGGGAAGTGCAAATTAGGTAGGTTTGCATTAAAATCTGGATCAAATTCCCTCCTCCCATCCCTATTCAGAAGTCAAGGAGAGGGGCTGTTTGAAACCAGCCAAGTCACACATAGAAGAGGCACCTGGCCCCATCTCAGTTAAACAGAATGGTAGGCAGCTGGCAACATCTCAAATAGAGGCCAAAAGTGGGTGGTGGTCGTCTAGCTGTAATAATGGACCGTCTATTCTGCCGCTTCAGGGCAGGTGTGAGCCAGCCAGCAGCTCAAGCACAAACAGAAGGAGACTGGTGGAATTTACTTGACAAAGGCACCAGATGGAATGAAGTATCACTCTCTCCTCAGAGTAAATACTGAGCTGGCAGTCACCTACAGTAGGGCCCCGCTCATACGGCAGGTTCCGTTCCAGCCCGCCGCCATAAAGCAAAATCCGCCGTAAAGCGGAACACATTGACTCACATTGTCTAAAATGGTGCCTGACATCCAAAGAACACCGTAAAAATGGAACAAGCGCTGTAGGAGCGGGGCCTTTCTGCAATTGACAACCGCCTTATTGGTGGAACGCTGCAAAGCGGAGCGCTGCAAAGCAGGGCCCTACTGTACTCTGAAAAGCAAAGCCCCATGAGCCCCTCCGCCTCTTCTCATTCCTGAAGGCATTGCTGTGTAATTCTTCACCTTACAGGCCATATTTTTCCTTCATTGCAGGGAGCTCCAATGTGATACCCATGGGTGCCTGCCAGTACCTTCCAGTTTACTTATGAAAGGTCTCAGTAAATATTCCCTAAAAATCCACAATGCACAAGAGACTGTTTGCTTCTCCTGCTCAGTTCCTGGTTGCATGGGCTCAGACTCTCCTATATTGAACACACTCCCTTAAAATATGTCCATAAGTCATTGGATGCCAAGATTGGGTGCCCATCTTTTCATCTGTCTCAACAAAGGAGCGTGCAAAGAGCTTTTCTCTGTAAGTGACTGCAGTGGTGGCTGCTGGGGGGCATGCCTGTATCATTTTATGGTCCTGTGTCTTTTTCTACTTTTTTAGTTGTGGCAGCCATTTTGTGTTATGCCACACATCCTGGCAGTCGTTTTGCAACTAGCACCTACAGCACTTTTTTAAAAATCCCAAATGTGCCTACTGGAGCATGTTATTCTTTTACTTCAGTGCAACTATCTTTGTTGTTGTGCTTGATTGTTTCTGTTTCTTTGGAATGCTTGAATAAACCAGTCCCTTCTGGACAGTAACTCCCTGGCTCTACCTTTGGCCTTTTCTTCAAGCCATGGTCAGGCACCTGTAAATAGCCCACAATAGCACTTGTGCATAAATCACATCCTTGTGCAATGGAAGCTCATTGAATCCCAGTCAATATAATTTAATCCAGATTAGCAAACTTTAATGGCCTTTCACATTCACAGGGTGGCCAAACAGTGTTTAAAAGTGGATTTTTAATTATTTTTTCAGCGCATGGCTGCAGGTTTTGATTCAGAGTGATTGTGAGGATGGATTTAGAGGGTGGGAGTTACTCATAGTAATTAATCTTGATGAAAACGGTGATGTTTAAATTGTGTTTTTGTCAAACTAGACTTTGGAAAGATGGAACAGAGCTCTTCTGAGGCATGGTAGACAATCTTTTCCTATTTCTCTCTCTGTATGTGTGTGTTTGTGTGTAAAGTTTTGCAGTTAAGAGAATGTCAAAGAAACTCTTGGAAATATCCCCTAACTGCAAGTAACTAGAATGAAAAATAATTTGGAACCTTTGAATTCAAAAACCCATTCATGCCTGGATGTATTAAGAAAGCTAACTTTAGTTTCCAGCCTATCTTATAGTTAAATCAAACCAGTTTATTCCTGAAGCAAGACACGCAGCAATTCAATTTGTGCTGTTTGAGACTGGCAAGCTCTGGTAAATATTTTATTATCGCTTTTATTATTTTTTGTAAATGAAGTACATAAAGGATCTAAAGAGATTATAGCCATTTCAGTATTTCTATTCTTGTTTTATGACACCTCCCTTCCCTCAAACATTAGGTGAAAAATTGTGTAAAGTTTATCCATAATGGGCAATGATACAGCACATAGATTCTAATAGAGCGTGTTACCGTTTATAGCTTTCCTTAAGCAAAGTCTTATGAAAATGGATTTTGCTGTGTGCTGGGCTGGATGTTTGGATGTTGGCAAGGTATCTGAAGAATATTAATAACCATAATCAAAACACAGTTACTTTCTCTCTAGATTGTGAGCCTTAAACTCTATCCTAGGATCTCGTCCTTTAGCACAGTTAGATCTAGTTAATTGCTAGATTTGTCATCAATAACTGGGAACAGATTTTAATTTGCAATCAAGATCTGATGTGACACACAAATGAAAATTGTCAGGGCAGACTAAAGTAATAATTAATTAACATTTCAAGAGCATCTGGAGTATGCCAAGTTCTAAGTATTATTTGAATTATCATTGCTAGAGTAAGGATGAGCGAAAAAAAGAATTACTGCTCAATTAGCAGTAATTGAGCATGCACTTAACTGTTGCAATATGAGTGATTCTACTGAATGTTGCCGTACCTACCCAGCCAGAGCATTGATTTTGTTATAAATTATAAACTGAGAATCAAGGTGTGTGTGTGCGTGCACACATTTAGGGCCAGTATCAGTATTTTTTATGTGGCTGTACACTGAAATTTGTTTCAGTCAGTGCCAGCTTTATTTCATTGCTACAAATGTAAATCACTCCAAATTATATCTATGGTGACTTTCTGTAGCTATCACTATATGTCACCCTTCCCCAACTTGGTTCCACATTTCCATCATTCCAGACCAGTGGCCTTGTTGGCTGGGCCTTGTAGTCCAAAATATCTGGAGGACATCAGGTTGGGGAAGGCTGCTATACATGACAGAATTGTCCAGAGAGGTGAGGAGGCAACATTTCAAATGAACCATAGGATAAAAGGTATAAATTGTAACAGGAGCCACAACTGCACCTCTCCCCCAATCTCCTCAAAATTCCTTCTCCCCAATCTTCAGGGGCAATTTCTCCTTCACCTCAAATGGCTGAAAGAACCTCAGCTGAAATTTATGTATACAACTTTAAATTATCAGTACAGAATTAATCTGTTAAGTCCTGCTAGTGAAACACCACTCAGTCCATCAGGAATGTAGAGAACAGGGCGGGGGCGGGGGAATCCTTTCTCATTCAGGGAAAGGAGAGGAAAAAAAACCTACCTGGCTCCCAGGACAACCAGTTCTCTATATTCCCCATGAGGGTAAATGGGACAAATGCAAGTGCATTCCTTGTGTATTCACCTTGCACTTCTCCAGATACTGGCTGACATGATGCGACTTCAAAACTATGGTTCTAATAATGAAACCTAAAATGGCATTGCCTACTTTTGATGCCGCCTCATACTAATGATTTGTGTTCAACTTGTGATTGACTACAATCGCAAAACCTTTTCCACATGTATTACTGCCAGGCCAGTTATTCCCTACCCTATGCATTTCATTTTATTTATTTTATACTCTAACTACAGAACTTTTTATTTGTTGAATTTTGTTTGTTTGGGCTCGGTTTCCTATTCATTCAAGGTCATTTTGGATGTTCTTCCTATCTTCTGAGGTGCTAGTTCAGGGAAACTCTGGAGAACTAAATCTTTCTTTCCCTTCATATTGGTATAAGGGCCCTTTATTTGTGTGGCCCTGACACAACATATTTCCACAGGAAATGTGGGGAGAACATGTTGTGTGGAAAGGCCTTTAGCTGCAGCTCTTGTGATTTTTTTTTAATGCACTTCAAGTATGGTTCTCTGGTGTGAACAGGTAAGGCCTCCTTTGCCAAATATTTGCAGTCAGAAACTGAGCCTGCTTGATTTACGCCAGTCAGTAGAAAAGCTAAGTGTAAATCCAGGAAGCAGGATTTTGAGTTCCTGCCCCTCTAAATGCTAGAACACATCCCTTGCTAAGCCAAGTGGCTATATCTGCTATGCACAGATGGATGCAAAGCCCTTGAAGGTGAGAGATAAGGAAGAAGGAAAGGCTTCCTGAAAGCAGAGGGAGGGAGATGTAAATGATTTGTTTAACAGAAAACAGCAGTGACATCAGGAGGAATAGAAATGCAAGGGAAAGGAGAGAGAAGGAGGTGTTCAGCAGGGGACAGACAGCTATCTCCTGCAGTTCCTGTGCTCATTAGCTCCTGCCAGACACACATTATGAGGATATGCAATTTAAGATGACATAGAGCCTGTAGCATAATAGCTGCCAAAGGATTTGGCAAACGGGATTACATTTGTTTGTTTCTAACCCACCCCACACCTTGCTTCCTGCAAAGCAAGAAGAATGAAAGTGGGGGCTCTAAACAAAATAGGCAAGCTTTATTAAAATCACATGAATGTAATAAGAAGCTTTCCTTCATGGCATTCAGACAGAGCTTGGAAAAGTTACTTTTTTGAACTACAACTCCCATCAGCCCCAGCCAGCATGGCCACTGGATTGGGCTGATGGGAGTTGTAGTTTAAAAAAGTAACTTTTCCAAGCTCTGCATCCAGAGCACTTTGAAAGAAGGCATCATTGGTAGGGTGATTTCACTTATTGGGTTAAAAAAAGATTATCTACTGTTTTTGTTCTGTTTTTAACGTCAGAATTGTCTTTTTTTCCTTTTTTACAGGAAACAAAACTCAGCTGGAAAAATGTGGTATGGCTTATGAGTTCTTACACTTCCTTTAATGTCTCAAAAAGGCACCTCTTTTGAGGTTTTGGTAGGGAACAGATTTATTAAAAATGAATAGATTCAGTCATCATCTAGTTAAAAGGCAGACATTTTATCAATTAAAACTCTTTAAATTGCTGGACGGTCCTAAATCTTTTTTGTTGTTGTTAATATATGATTGTTAACTATTTTGTATTACAAAGTAATAAGTTTGAGTAGAGACGTCTGACAATAGTGTGATTATTATTAGCAGCAGAACATGTCAATAAGGTAACATGAGAGTTTGAGTGCTGGGAGGGTTATCCATTTACTTGTAAAATTCTCATATTGAAAGCTAAATCAGGGATAATGTATGTAAGAAGAAAAGCTAAACTTTAAACACATTTCTAAAATTGAGTTGTATTTTTAATTCGCTCTAGATTTAGAGTTACCCTACTCTGATAGGATTTTGTTCCTTTGAAACTAATTATCAATGAAACTTTAAAATAAGTTTAAAGAGTTGAATGCATGATCCAAATTCAGCTATGAAACTAGGAATGAACAGATTTCTTCCTATTCTGTTTCCAAATTTCTGGCTGATACATTGTCATCCTCTTTCCCACAGCAAAATTCTAAAAATATCATATACAGTGCATACAGTAGGGCCCCACTCATACAGCGGGTTACGTTCTGGACCCCTGCTGTAAAGCGAAAACCGCTGTAAAGCGGAACGCATTGACTAACATTGACCAAAATGGTGCCCAACGGCCAAAAAACGCTGTAAAAGCAGAACAAGTGCCGTAGGAGCGGGGCCTTTCTGCAATTGACAACCGCTGTATTAGCGGAATGCTGTAAAGCGAAGCGCTGTAAAGCGGGGCCCTACTGTACTGTCCTGGCTAGTGGCAGAAGCTGACCAGGTAGGGCACTGGCCTACAGCCCCTCACTTCAAGGGGGCCCACACTGCCCTGGGACTTATAGTAATCTGTCAGCCTGCCACCATTCATTGACTGCCTTACTCCTCACTAGGACACATAGTCATTGCAGTAGCAGGGAGGGGAGGGAGGAGCAACTTGCTTGCTTTGACCCATGAAGGGACTTTTGGGGAGGACCAGAAGGAGCAATGGGGTCCTGGTCTTGGTTGTTTGTTGCCCACCAGCCATGTGCTGCTGGTGGGCACTTGCTTCACCCCATAAAGGGGCTCTCCTAATTATTGATGGAGGAGGAGGAAGAAGAGGTAATGGGACCTCCGTCTTGGCCACCAGAAACATTCTTCACCCCTTAAAGGGGCTTCCCTGATTGTCTGGGGGAAGGTGTTGCTTAGTTTGGTGTGTGTGCGCACTCATGCATGTGTGCAAGCATTGTCAGACAGATATGGAGGGATGTATAGAGTGTGTGTGTGTGTGTGTGTAAAAGAGAGAGAGAGCATGATAGAGAGAGAGAGAGAAATGGGAGTAGGTAGGTCTGTATTGTAGTGTATTGGACCTCCAGGCTTGCCATACCAGGAACTGCTGACTCAGCCCCAGGCTGTGGCAGTTTCAATATCCAGTCCTGCCTTCCAAGCAGCACCATGTTGTGGGCCTTGTTCTCTTCATATCATTAGTTAGTAAAGTTCTTGTTGTTGTAGATCCTTTGTGTAAGAAACGTGGTCCTCCTTAAGGGAAAGACCCCCTTTGAGACCCCAAAAAGGTCTTCTATGGACGACCCATGACAGAGACAATTGTGAAGCAGTTATAAAGCTTTATTTCGTTCTTGCAAGAGCGGGTGTCAACCACACAAGGCAGACACACCCAAATGACATTAGTACAAATCTTTTATCCTCTAGCCCGACGCAGTGGATCCCTCCCTTGTTTCCTCATTGGACAGAGTACTCCAAGGTTTACAGCCTATCAGAGCCGCCTGTCTCTGTCACATGAAACTCCTCCCCTGTTTACATCTCCCACCCCTCAGTTTTGGGCTACCTTATACCCTTATTTATTATTTCCCATATATGGTATATTGCTCCCCCTCCTTGTCTCATTAACTAAGCATAAAAACTCCCTTTACGTCAAGCAAAGTAATGAAACAATGAAAACCCCAGCGGAATCAATTAAGCGTAAATCCCCTTTCTATTTTAAAGTGGAACTTGACCACAAGTTGTCTGGTTCTGCTGCTATGTTTGAACTTCAGACAGCCACGTCCTGTTCTAAGAAAAAGCCCCTTTTCTCTATCTACGTTAACTCCAGCCTCTATAGAATATCTATTACAAACAGTCTATCAATTTATTAACCACTTATTCTTAACAATAAAGAATCACATATTATTTATCTTTAAAATATTTCTGAAAAAGCAACACCTTATATGCACATATCACACTTTGTGTGGCCTTTTCCTTCAGGAATATTTATCACTGGCAACAAGGATGGGATTTCGTGAGGCACATCACGTGTTTTTTTCTTCATGCATTAGAGGCTGAAAGGGAGAGAACATTTCTCCTTAGACTGGATTAGAACATCAGCTTGGGCCTTGTGGAAACCACTGCAAAGCACTCCAGGTCAGTGTGTATCTTGTGGAATATGGCCACCCAAGGGCATCTTGAAGAATTTAACCCTGCATGTCCCAGCAAGTGGGAAAGTTAGGCAGCCAGGCTGGAGTTTTACTTGGCAGCAAATGGCATTACAGAGTCAGAGAAGAAGTGTGCTGTGTTACTCAGTGTCTGTGGGAAGGGGGTGAGATGTAAGTAGGCCTGTGTGTGAGGGAGAGAGATAGAAAGAGGGGGAGGGAGGTCTGTGGTGTGTGTGCGTGCATGAGAGAGGGAGGGAGGAGAGGGAGGCAAGTATGTATGTTCTTCTTGTTACTGTCACTGTGTAGGGGGGAAAAACCAATCATTAATCTCTGAGGTGTGCGCCACCGTTGCTGCTGTCATCTGCTGCTGCTCGGGTGTGGATACTGCCGTCGTCGCTGCCGCCGCTGTTGCTTAGCTGTGGATCGGTTGGGTCTGGCTGCTGCTGTGGTTCCCTCTCGGGGTGCGCGCCGCTATCGCTGTTGCTGCAGCTTTTGGCTGTTATTATCATACCATTCGAGACAGGTTGTTACTGTCGATGTTTTTGAACGTGGACTTGCTGCTGCCATTGCTACAGTTCCCGGCTGTTGCCATTATCTTGGCCTTATTACCATCTTGGCCAAGACAGCCACTGTTGTCCCGCCTACCTGAATGTTGAATGTTTTGACGTCTGCTGCTGTTGTTTTAGCTGTAGCTGTTTGGTGTGGATGAGTTTGAGTCTTTGTATGAATGTGTTGTCTGGGTTTCTGTGTGGCTGATTTGTGGTTCGTGTTTGGTGTGAATGGGACTGAGTGAGTGAGTGAGTGCATCAGCGTGAATTTATGTGTGTTTTGTCATGTGCCTGGGAGAGAGAGTTCGACCGGGGGGACTTTCGGGGGCCCCAATTAACGTAGTGACGGGTAATGGGAGGTATGGTGTTGTGAGAAGAACATGCCAGGTAAGGGGAACTCATCCCAGACAAGTTGTGTCTATACCTTGTTCTGGTCCTTCTCACACCCACAGGACTGTTGGTTGTCCTATCAGCCAGCTCTCGGATCTCCAAGTGCTGCTTCTAAACGCCAGGTCGGTACATAATAAGATCTCCCTCGTCCACGACTTAATTGTTGATGAGGGGGCTGACCTGGCATGTATAACCGAGACCTGGGTGGGTGATCAGGGAGGAGTTACTCTTTCCCAGCTCTGCCCACCTGGGTATACGGTTCAGCACTGTTGTTGATCCGAGGGTCGGGGAGGTGGGGTGGCTGTGGCCTATTTATTTATTTATTTCATTCCATTTCTATACCGCCCTTAGCCTATGGCTCTCTGGGCAGTTCACAGCAAGGAATAAAATACAATACAGTAAAAATCAGATAAAATCATTAAAACATACAACTTGAGCATTTAACTAATATAAAAGAAATTAACAATAAACATTAAAATGCCTGGGAGAATAAAAAGGTTTTAACCTGGCGCCGAAAAGATAGAAGAGTAGGCACCAGGCGCACCTCATTGGGAAGACTGTTCCATAATTCGGGGGCCACCACTGAAAAGGCCCTGGATCTAGTAACAGTCCTCCGAGCTTCCCTATGGGACGGGACTCGGAGGAGGGCCTTAGATGTTGAACGTAGTGAGCGGGTAGGTTCATAGCGGGAGAGGCGTTCCGCAAGGTATTTTGGTTCTCTCTCGCTCATCAAGCACCCTGTCCAGGTGACTACTAGCTTGGAATGCCTCCACCTTGTGCTGGGTCAAAGAGACAGACTGGGAATTTTGTTGGTGTACCGTCCACCCTGCTGCCCAACAGCTTCCCTAACTGAGCTGTCAGAGGTAGTCTCGGAGGTACTGTTGAAGTCCCCCAGACTATTAGTACTGGGAGACTTCAACATCCATGCCGAGGCTGCTTTATCTGGGGCAGCTCAGGACTGTTGCGTGTGTGCGTGTATAGATCATACAAGGATGGAATCCAAGAGTTGCATAGAACAGTAAATAAGCCAGGCCAGGCAAGTTTCTTGTAAGAGTCTTTACTAGGCAAAGACATTAGACACAGTTCTCTTCACAGAAGCCTTCCCCCACACTGAGACACAGCAAGCATCCCACCTTATCAGGCTTCCCAGCCAGCTACTGACCTTGGCAAACCTGGCGCTCTGTTCTCACAGCTTAACCCTTCTGCTTCAGGTTTCACTCTCTCTGCTAAAAACCCTGTCTGTGAGTCTCACAGCATGCTTCACTGACCAACAGCCCCCACCTGAGACTCACAGATTACAAAACTTCATTGTTCATTATTACATTTCTACAATATTCACTTTTCATTACAATACATGGTTTGTTTTCTTACAGTTTCTATTTACATTCTTTTTTCAGTTCTTGTTTCTTTATTCACACAAGTTTTACAAAGTTTTGTTCACTTTTATTTGATAATACATTTACATTTCATTCCTCAATACAATACTTCCACATTAGATCCATTGTTTCTTTATCTATTGGTCCTTCTTTTCCCCATTCTACTGGAATTTCATCTGTCTCATCATTTTTATGTGTAACATTAAATGTGAATCTCTGAGGAGGTTGACCTTTCGTTTTTCTATCTGATCTCCTAACATTATCTATTTCCATTTCTTCCTCACTCTCTATTTTACTTGGACCTGCACCTGTGTTTGCACTTGTACCTGGCACTTCTGTATCTTGCATTGCCATGTCTTCACCTCTCAGCCTTTTTACAGTACGTTTGCCACCGTGAATAAGATCAGTCAATGCAGTTCTTAATGGAATTTGCTGCCCAAAAGGAACATCTGCTGCTTCCTGCTTGCTTGCACCTTCAAGGATCACTGTTTGACTCTCTCTCCAAGGTTTATCTATTACCTTTATGCTTCTGCTTAACACTACTTGTTGTTTCTCAGGCAACCAAACTCTATAATATGAATTCTGAAATCCCAAAATGCGTCCTGCTTGTGCTCTTGACTGTTTTGCAACATGTACCCAGCATTTTGCCCCAAAACGCTCTATGTGTTTCACCCTGGGCTTTCTTCCAGTCAACTTCTCATAGGGAGACATGCCTATTGTTCTGTGCATAAGGCGGTTCTGAATGTATGTAGTGTACAGAATACATTCACCCCAATAAGTGTTATTCATATCAGCATCTGCTAGCATGGCTCTCATGGAATCCTGCAATGACCGGTTCCTCCTCTCTGCTGTTCCGTTGGAGGATGGGCTGAAGGGAGCAGTGAGACTCTGTATTATTCCCTTCTTTTCCAAATATGTTTTAAATGAATTACTGGTAAATTCTCCACCTCTATCTGATTTGATGTTCTTGATAACAACCCCATATTGTGTCTCTGTTCTCTGTATAAATGTCTTTAATTTCTCTTCTGCTTCACTTTTCTTTTTCAATAAGAATACATGTGTAAATCTGGAGAAATCATCCACAATCACTAAATAAAACCTTGCTCCACCTTTTGAGCATTGAAAAGGTCCAGCCAAATCCACATGTATGAGCTGATAGGGTTCAGTGGTCGTGCTTTCACAGCTCTTATTTACTGGAGTCACAGTCATTTTTGTTTTATAGCATACCTCACATTCATCTACATGCTCACAATGTGTTAATTTCAAATCTTGACTATGTTTTGGGGTGTTTATAACTTTCTCATAATGTGCGTGTGCTAATTTTCTGTGCCATTCATGGAAACAATTATCATGTTTATCTTTATTAACTCCTATCCAAGCACACATGGGTTTATCAAGCTTGCTCTCAACCATAAACATTTGATTCTGTAATTTCCCTTGCATGCATATTTCACCATCTTTTCTCACAAAACATCTATCCCCTTCAAATGTAACTTTGCAACCTATTTGAGCCAATTTTCTCACTGATAGAATGTTATATTTTAAACCAGAAATCAATAATACATCTGTTAATATAGTTCCCAAAGTACATAACCTGAGTGTGCCTCTTGCAATCGCGTCCTGAGTCGATCCGTCAGCCAGATAAATCTTCTCCTGTGTCGGCTTTGAAGTGTAAAATAAACTAGAGTCTGTGATTAGGCAATTAGACGCTCTGCTGTCGAGAAGCCACTTAGAGTTAATGAGTTTATTGTCCTCCTTAGTAACAAAGTTCACGCTTGTTCTCTGACTTCCAAAGTCCCTGTTATTTCTCTTCTTTAAACAATGTCTCTGTATATGTCCACGTGACCCACAAAAGTAACATATTTTAGTCTCTTGCCTGTTTCTTTGAGTTTGTTGTTGTTGTACAGCCACAGTCTCTTTTAACTCTGTTTTCTTATTCTCTTCTCTTCTATTCCACTCTTGTTGAAGTTTCTGTTCTACAAAGTCCAAATTCAGATGTCCGTCAGGTAAAGTTTCCAGACTCGATACCAGCACATCCCATTTTTGATCAAATGAAGATAACAGGATATAGACCATCTGAATGTCACTATGATGCACTCCTCTTTCTTGCAGCTCAGCATTTAATCTCCGAAATTCAGCCAGATGCTCTGTCATAGTCACTTCATTTGTAAAACGCATTTGATAAAGTTTCCGTGCTAAGCACAGCCTGCTCCCTGCAGTTTGCTGTACATGAGCGGCTCTTAGTTTCTCCCACATCTGATTAGCTGTCGGCTCATTACTCACCAGCAACAGTTGTGAATCAGACAGCCCCAGAGTAATAAAAGCCTTCGCTTTCTCATCTTTCTTCAACCACGCTGCTGAAGGAGCTGCCGGAGGGGGGTTTTCTACGACATCATTCAACTCTTCTTTAATCAGAACTGCTCTCATTCTCCATTTCCAGCTGGAGTAGTTTACAGCACTCAGTCTCTCCATCGGCATCCCGGATAACAGGTTTCCAGCCATGTTGCCCACTCTTACTTGCCTCTTGTTTGCACTTTGTTTCTCTCTTCACCAACGTCACGTCAACAGCTCTCGAACCTGCTACCTTGTATGATAAGCTGGGCCCATAACCCCTGTTGCGTGTGTGTGTGTATAGATCATACAAGGATGGAATCCAAGAGTTGCATAGAACAGTAAATAAGCCAGGCCAGGCAAGTTTCTTGTAAGAGTCTTTACTAGGCAAAGACATTAGACACAGTTCTCTTCACAGAAGTCTTCCCCCACACTGAGACACAGCAAGCATCCCACCTTATCAGGCTTCCCAGCCAGCTACTGACCTTGGCAAACCTGGCGCTCTGTTCTCACAGCTTAACCCTTCTGCTTCAGGTTTCACTCTCTCTGCTAAAAACCCTGTCTGTGAGTCTCACAGCATGCTTCACTGACCAACAAGGACTTCATGGCCTCCATGGCAACCATGGGGCTGTCTCAATTTGCCACTGGCCCAATGCATGTGTCGGGGCACACTCTTGATTTGATCTTTGCCACTGGACATGGAGATGGTGATCTGGAGGTGGGGAGTTTTTTATCGACCCCATTGTCATGGACAGATCACCGCTTGCTGAAGTTTAGGCTTACAGCCACCCTTTCCCTCCGCAAGGGTGGAGGACCTATTAAGCTGGTCTGACCTCGGAGACTAATGGATCCTTTCGGTTTGCAAAGGGCTCTGGGGGATTTTCCGGCTGATAAGACAGGCTCCTGTCAAAGCCCTGGTCGAACTGTGGAATATGGAAATGACCAGGGCCGTGGACACGATCGCTCCTGCGCGCCCTATCCCATGCAGAGCTCATGCAGCCCCGTGGTATACCCTGGAGCTGAGAGCGATGAAGCAAAAGAGGAGAAGGCTTGAGTGCAGATGAAGGCGTACTCCTGACGGATGCAACTATGCCTTGGTAAGTGCCTCCACTAAGTTGTATACAGAAGCAGTGAGGGCAGCGAAAAAGCGATACTTCGCTGCCACTATTAAATCATCTCTCAACCGCCCAGCGGAGCTCTTTAAAATTGTCTGAGGGCTTTTACATTCTAGCCCTCAGGATATTATAGAACCTTCAGAATCCCGCTGTAACGAGTTCGCTGGGCACTTCCAAGATAAAATCTCTTGCATCCGCCGGGATATAAATTTAATAAATAAATAAATAAATAAATTAGACTCCAGTATTATGGCAGTTGAACCTAATGAGGTATCCGGAGCACGGTCTTGTCCTCATTTATTGGATGAGTTTCAGTTGGTACAGCTTGAGGACGTTGACAAGGTGCTTGGATTGGTGCGTGCAACCACCTCTGTACTGGATCCTTGCCCCTCTTGGCTAGTGAAAGCTGGCAGGGTTGGAATAGCCGGCTGGGCCAGGGAAGTGATAAATACCTCCTTGAGAGATGGAGTGGTCCCTAGTTGCTTAAAAGAGGCAGTAGTGAGACCACTCCTGAAGAAACCTTCCCTGGACCCAGATAATTTGAACAACTATAGACCGGTAGCGAATGTTCCATTCCTGGGCAAGGTCTTAGAACGGGTGGTCGCTAGCCAGCTCCAGGTGCTCTTGGATGAAACCGATTATCTAGATCCGTTTCAATCCGGTTTTAGGCCCGGTTTTGGCACTGAAACACCCTTGGTCGCCCTGTATGATGACCTATGTCGGGAGAGGGACAGAGGGAGTGTTACTCTGTTGATTCTCCTTGATCTCTCAGTTGCTTTTGATACCATCGACCATGGTATCCTTCAGGGGAGACTTATGGAGTTGGGAGTTGGAGGTACTGCTTGGCAGTGGTTCCGCTCCTACTTGGTGGATCACCTCCAGAGGGTAGGGCTTGGGGAGTATGGATCGATACCCTGGACTCTCCATTGTGGAGTCCCGCAGGGATCTGTCTTGTCCCCTATGCTTTTTAACATCTACATGAAGCCGCTGGGTGCGGTCATCAGGAGTTTTGGAGTGCGTTGTCACCAGTATGCTGATGACACGCAACTCTATTTCTTCTTTTCGTCTTCTTCAGGTGAGGCTGTTAATGTGCTGAACCGCTGCCTGGCTGCGATAATGGACTGGATGAGAGCTAATAAACTGAGGCTCAATCCTGACAAGACTGAGACACTTTTGGTGAGTGCCTTCTCTGACCAGATGGTGGATGTTCAACCTGTTCTAGATGGGGTTACACTCACCCTGAAGGAACAGGTTCATGGCTTGGGGGTTCTTTTCGATCCATTCCTGTCTCTCGAGGCGCAGGTGGCGTCGGTGGCACGGAATGTGTTCTACCACCTTCGGTTGCTAGCCCAGCTACGTCCCTATCTGGAAAGCGACGACCTCGCCTCAGTTGTGCATGCTCTGGTAACCTCTAGATTGGATTACTGCAATGCGCTCTATGTGGGGCTGCCTTTGAAGACAGCTCGGAAACTACAGCTAGTGCAAAATGCAGCTGCTAGACTGCTGACGAGGACTAGGCGGTCCGCACATATAACACCTGCTCTGACTCATTTGCACTGGCTACCTATCCATTTCCGGGCTAAATTCAAAGTGCTAGTTTTGACATATAAAGCCTTACACGGCGTGGGACCACAATACCTAGCGGAACGCCTCTCCCGATATGAACCTACCCGTTCACTACGTTCAACATCTAAGGCCCTCCTCCGAGTTCCGACTCACAAAGAATCTCAGAGGGTCGTAACAAGATCTAGGGCCTTTTCAGTGGCTGCCCCTGAATTATGGAACAGTCTCCCCGATGAGGTCCGCCTGGCGCCTATACTTTTATCTTTTCGGCGCCAGGTGAAAACCTTTTTATTCTCCCAGGCATTTTAATCTATCTTTTAAGCTTTTAACGTATATTAGGTTGTTTATTGTTTAATATTTATGCTCTTCTGTTTTTGTGATTTTATTGTATTTTATCCTGTGTTGTGCACCGCCCTGAGAGCCTTTGGGCTGTGGGCGGTATATAAATCGAATAAAATAAATAAATAAAATAAATACAGTCGGGATCAGCAGGGCATAACTGACTTTCAATAGTAAGCATGAGGTTGCGGGGAGGGAGATGTTGAAAAGGTAAGTTTCCATGTTGCCACCCTCTAGACCTCCATGGAGGGGGTACACAATAAAGGGCCTCAGATGACGATGACAGGATCTGGCTCAGTTCATAAGGGGAGAGATGGTCCTTGAGGTATTGGGGTCCTGAGCTGCATAAGGCCTATAGGTCAAAACTAGCACTTTGAATTCAGCCCAGAAACATATTGATAGCCAGTGTTATATGTTCAGACCAACTTGCCTGGGTCAGCAGTCTAGCTGCCAAATTCTGCACCACCTGCAGTTCCCAAACCATCTTCAAAGGCAGCCCATATCACATTGCAGTCTATGATGAAAGAAGCAGTGACTCCATCTTCCTTGCAAGGTAGGAAAAACTGAGAGGTCCTAACCCTCCGCTTCTTAAGTTACTAACAGCCACCACTCATATTGGTCAACTTAAATCTGAACATGTGGGATCTCATGCTTTGGGCATTTTTGAGAGAAGGGGCAGACTTGGCAGCTCCCTTTGCTTCTCAGGAAGCTTTAGACACAAGCAGTCACTACTAGAGATGTGAAGGCCTAAAAAAAAACACGGGAAAAGTCAGAAAACAGTCGTTCCCCCCCATTTTTCCAGTTTTTTTTCTGGGCCTTCACATCTCTAGTCAGCGCATGTGAAGCCAATTCTGTGAGCAAGCCAAAGCTCTCCAGTCAACCCCAGTCTTCTAATTCAAGTCTTTATTAAAGGACTGAAGATAAGTAAGTAGCATGAAAATTGCACACACAAAAAGCAAAGCAATAATTTCTAGCTAACGTTACTTGAATACAATTCCTAGGTTAGTCTCAGCAGCACATACATAAAACAAAGCATTGTGGGATGTGCAGAGTTGCATGAGACCTAGGAAACTGAATTCCTCATGAAAAATTTAGACTAAGCTACCCATTTGTACGTGTGTTCTGGAAAGGGGTGGCATTTGGCAGATGGGAAGAAGACATCCAATCAGGATCTTGGGTGAAGTTTCCTCACTAATCTTGAGAAACCAAGGACACTACTACTGCTTGCCTTTTTCCTATCTTATCCCCATCTCATCCTATTGGTAGGAGTTAGGTTTAAGATTCCCAAAGGAACATCAAAAGCTGCCTTATATTGAGTCAAATCATCGGTCCATCAAATTTAATCTTGTCTACAGGTGCCCTCCAGATGCTATTGCTGTATGCTCCCATCAGCCCTAGCCAGCATGACAAATGGTGAGGGCTGATGGGAGCTGTAGTACAGCAACATCTGGATGGCACCACACTGGCTACTCTTGGCTGGTAGGAGCTCTTCAGGGGTCAGACAGATTTTTTCCCAACCTTAGAAATGTCAGGGACCATAAGTGAAATGTTGTGCACACAAAGCATTGTTCTGCTACTGAGTTACAGCCCCTTTGACTATTCTTCATTGCTGAAGAATGCAAACCAAGATATGGTCTTTACAATGCATTAGTTCAACAAGTGTGGTGCAGTCAAGAAACACAGCGCAGAAAATCAACAGTCCATAACTGGCTGCAAAGACAGATTTATTGTAGAAAATGATACTAAAAAGACCCACACATTTTGAACTGTATGCAGGTCTAGCTTCATTACAGTCTGATATATGAAGATGCACTTTCTTTTCTTCTGTCTTCCTCTTTGTTGAAAAGTTGTCAGTTTTGTGTGTTTGATTTGTTTGTGTGTGTGCATGTGTTTTAAAGTCAAGATTTAATGTAGCTTTTTCATAATGTGAAGGGACTTCTAAAGTTCATGTAATGAAATAATTTGAGAAGTATTTACTTCTGAATTCAAAGCTGAATCTTTTTAGATGAACAAAGATGTGAGTGTAGCCACTTCCTATTTGGAAGGGGAAAACTGACATCCCCTTCATATGCACATTGGACCATACTCTCCCACATGGCTATGATGGTTGGATGGATACTACAACCATTGGTCATAGCTGTTTACCCGAGTCTTTTCCACCAGGATTTGCATCCTTCATTCTGGCAGGTAGCTTGGGACTTTTTTTACGGTCACCCTACTCATGTTGCTGGTTATGGTATTCACATAGATACGTTTGCCATGTGGGAAAGTGAAAACTGGCTTACCAAGTGATAAATGGTTGTCAGCAAAGCATTCATCCTCACTTGCCTTGAGCTTATTTCCTTCCCCCTCTGCCACCATCACACACAAAAAAGTGATGTGATACCATCTGATTTGGTCCTGCAATATTACCAACCATCTTGTATTTGCATTTCCAAACCAATATGTATTATTGTTACAGCTTGCAGTTGCTTGGTTTGGCTTCGATGTCATTTAGTAATTTGGCATAAAAGTTTGTAAAATCACAAATGTGCATGTATTTTGGCCACTTGATTGAGCTAAATTCAATAGTTTCTATTGTATAGTTTGGCTTTTTCATCCATCCCTTTTCATATCTTTGTAAGTACTTCCCCAATCTAATTCTGATGTGCAATGACATGTAATGTTTGGAAATATTTTTGCAAGATGGTACAGATACTCATTTAGGGAAAAGAATATTGATCTGTTAGTCAAAGACAGAAATATTAATTCTGCATAAAGGTTTTGAGATAAAGATAAAGTTTTGTCTTGATTGCACCGCAAGCCTGCTACTTAAATTCTATGAAGAATAGCTGTTGTTAAAGCTCTATTTGTATTAGTTTGGTGGTGGATCTGAAAACCTTGTACATTCTGCATCCAGAAATTCCATACATGCATATATTAAGCTGTTAGCTAGTACTTGCACTGAAAAGTTTGACTGTTTGGAGAAAAGTGCCTGCTAAAATTAAAATATATAACTTAAAGATAATATGGAAGAGGTTAAGCATCTGTACTATGCAAATATTTCTGTTTTTCTCTTTCTAGTGCTTGCCATCCATATTCTGCCATCATAAATGCATTATTTGGAAGCTGTGTTGGTTTCCGTAGGATCTGGTTTCTAAGCTGTGTGTATTTAAGATTACAGCTAGACCTGTACCAAGCTTCATAGTTTTTTATTCTTGCATTATTGGTAGTTGCCCTTTTTGAAAAGGCAGAGCTTTTCATCGAACCAGAAAGATTATACAAAACTCCAAGTATTTTCAATTGTTTTGTTGGGCAGTTTTCCAGCATCTGAACCACGTAATACTTGAGCGATTTCTAAAGGAACATGCCTGGGGAATCTACTCAAGGGATTCCCAAGTGAGCCAGTCCTAAAGAGCAAACCAAAAGAGGGAGTATGTTTGTGAGATTTATTTGTTATATACTTTATAGCTCACCCTTCAAAGGCATTGTAAGGTTGGCTTACGATAAATATAAAAACATTATGAATTAACTAATACATTAAAATAAGCTAAAAGCAGCAACTCTATAAAAGCAGCAGCCAAATAAAACAGGTCATCAAAAAGTTTTATAAAGCCTAGGAAAATAAAAATGTCTTTGCCAGATGCTGGAAAGACATCCGAGTGGGCACTAGGCAAGCCTTTGTGGGGAGAGCACTGTAAAGTCACATGCTGCCACTGAAAAGGCCCTCTCCCTGGAAGCCATCTCAGATGGCAAAGGAGCCCACAAAATGGCTCCTTGAGCAGGCAGAGATGGAGACAGGCTATCCTTCAAATATTGCACAACACAGTAAACACAAAACTAATGAACAGAAAGAAGCAGACAAGATTGGGTACTATAACAAGGTTATTCATGGGACTAGATAATTTGAACATGTTATGTTAGTGCTTTATCATTTGTACTGCCTTTCAGTCTGCTACCAAATTTGAAGTGCTGGTTTTGTCCTTTAAATCCCTTAATGTCTTGGGCCCAGGTTACCTGAAAGATTGTATAATCCTGCATGGACCTACCCAAACCATAAGATAATCTTTGAGGACCCTTCTCCAGGTGTCCTCACCAAGTGAGGTGTAATGGGTGGCTATATAGCTTTTTCCATGGTGGCATTGCAGTTATTAAATGCTCTCCACAGAGAGACTCAACAAGGAACTTCATTATACTCTTTTTTTTGGCACCAGGCTTTTAAAAGAGATGTGTGCTCTTAATCAACTGCATTTTTCACCTGCTGTGTACTTCTAGTGATGCTATGCATCTTATTACACCATTTTACTTCCTGCTGCTGACATTTTTATGCTGCTTTTTATTGATATATTGATTTATTCTTGTGAGCCAGATACCATGATTTGGTGTCGTATGAATACTGTGAATAAAGAAGTCAATCAATCAATTAAAGACAAACCTTAAAATAAAAGAAAGTGTGCTGTATCCAATGTTAGTCATACTTAAAGTATACCCATTGAAATGGACATGACTAACTTAGATCCATTAATTTCAGTGGGTCTATTCTGTGTAGAACTTTGTTGGATGCAACCCAATCAAGCAATCTCGTTTGCACAGTGACTGGTGCTTGTGCAATGGAATGTACCCTCCCTCTCCTTTTCCCACATGCCTCCTGAGCCCCTCATGTCTTCTCCAGAGGGTTGGGGGAATCCCTAGAACAGATTTGGGGGCATGCAGGGGTAGGAGAAGGAAGAGAAGTTCTGTTGCATAAGTGGAAGTCCTTGCATAAATAGAACAATTTTGTGGGATACAACCAAATATATTGACAGGATAAACAAAGGGCACAACTCCAGGTGATGGTTAACATTGTGAAATTAGTTTTGTGTTCAATAGGAGAGACTTAAGCATGTGTTTTAATTCTCCCACTGATATTATGAACCTAAGTTTGGTTAGATTGTGCTGATATTGTGTGTGTGTATAAAAGTTTAAATATTTCCTTTCACCAAGGCATGCATCTCCTGAGCAAATAGATCCTTTCAAGTAAGTTCTATGCCAGAAGGCAGAGCTGAATCCATTATTGCCAAGCCATTGGATTCAGTGAACATGCTGGGTAGAGTGGCAGCATGTGCCATACAAAAAGTGGATTTTCATCAGAAGGAAAACTCTGAATGGTCCTTTAACTGCGATGGACTATAATTTTGACAGATGCGCCTTTTAACAAGGAAACAGAAGTGCAATTGTTTGCCTTTAAAAATTCTCCCTCCAGACATCTATATCATAGGTCTTTGTGCTAGGCTGAAGGAAAACCAGACAGCCAAAAAAAAAAGATTGTCCAATAGCAGGTTTGTTTAAAATGAAATTAAAACAAAAGAAATATGAAAACAATATATTTTGAAGGGTCAGGTCCAAGAGAATACTTTGTCAAATGCATTAAAAAGATAGTGGGCATGTATTTCTGAAAGCTTGCATGTTTTGAAAGTATGTTATATCTTTTGCTGCCAAGTCCTATATTATTTATTTATTTATGTATTTATGTATTTGATTTATATCCCTCCCGTTCTCTCAGTAGGAGCCCAGGGCGGCAAACAAAAGCACTAAAAACACTTTAAAACATCATAACAACAGACTTCAAAATATATTAAAACACAACCATTAAAAACATATTAAAACAAAACATTTTAAAAACATTTTTAAAACAAGCTTTAAAAACATTTTAAAGGTTTAAAAATATATTAAAATATTAAATATTTTAAATATTAAAAAGCAATTCCAACACAGATGCAGCAAACACTAGAACCCTGTCAAGGCAATATGTTAATAACTCAGATATCAATGCATGGAGAGTAGACCAGGATTTGTACCCAAAGGCACATTCCCAATCATCAATTAATCAGATCAATCCTATACAAATCAGATCTCCGACGGTATAATGTGATGGGTGGGATGAGCGGATGCCATGCTACACCATTGGTATCACCAGATTTTGTATTGTCTGCACAAGCCTTATATACATTTGAACTTGATTCCTTCAGAGCAATCACTTCAAACTAATCAATATCTGTTATCCCTCAAATGTAAAGGTTGTAAGGGAGCATGTAACAACTGTCCTGCTTCTTGTATAGTAGCTTTCACCATCCTTGTGCCCTCCAAATGTTTCAGACTACAACTCCCATCAGCCCCAGCCAACATGGACACCAGATTGGAGGAGACTGCTCTATAGTGTTTCCATTCGCCCGGGACAGTCACATGCATAGCAAAGACTAAGGGGCATGCTTAAAATAACTACAAGGTGAGCACCTCAGTAGCTCTATGCCTCGGGTCTCTACTTTCAGGATAACTAATAAGCCCCCAAACTCAGCCTTTCCCAACCAGTGTGCCTCCAGATGTTGTTGGACCACAACTCCCATCAGCCTCAGCTAGCATTGCCAATGGTCAGGAAAGATGGGAATTGTGGTCCAACAACATCTGGAGGCACACTGGTTGGGAAAGGCTGCCCTAACTAATCCACCACTATGTATATGAAAAATGAGCACTGACAAGCTTGCATGACATATCAGGCCCATTGAGATTTGAGCTCTGCCTTCTAATAAACATTATTACAGTATTCATTGCACTATAAAATGTGGTTTCTTACATCCTGATTTGAAGTTATTGGCTGATGAAATTTAGTACTGGTGTTGAGGATAAAATAATTCCGCTTTGATCCTGCTGAACAAATATATATGTTTAGGTATGGAAAGATATATCAGATTCAGTTCTCTCAGATTCTCATTTTTCCAATCTTAAATTCTGCAGCAATTTGCGTGTGTTTTTTTTTGGAATCATGAATATTCTCTAATTTGCACTTTAGTGCAAATTTCTCCTAATAAACATTTTCTCCTGATAAACATATGTACATTAGGCAGTTTGACTAATGTTCACATTTGTGCAAGCAATTTCTCATAATATAATGCATTATTGAATGTTATTGACATACATTCATTTTGATCCACACCTTCCCCTAATATGCATTTTTGTAAACATTAGGTTGATGAACTTCACGGCAAAGTTTGAATATGTGCAAATTACAAAGGATAGCTATGTTTTGGTTCTCATATTGCTTCAGAAAACATGAATTCGATAGATTTGGATTAAAATATGAACTGAATTGAATTTCTCTCCCATCCTAAATATGTATATGACAAAATATATATTCTATAATTGTAAAAGTATTAATAAATAAAAATAATGATACATCCTGTGGTCTAATACAAATGGGTTGTTTTCAACTAAGTCCTGATAAGTGTAGACCCATTGAAATGAATGAACCTAAGTTAGTCATGTCCCTAACATCTCCCCGTTATGGATGGACAGATCTGTCAATTTTGGTTCTCTCACTTTCTAATTTTTTAAAATTCAGTTCTCCACATTTCTACAGCAATTTGCAATTTTCTTTACAAAAATATCCTTATGAATATTCTCCAGCATTTTAGTGCAAATTTCTCCTTACAAACAAAATTTTGTAGGCAATTTTGACTAATGTACACATTTTTGCAAGCAATTTCTCACATTATTATTATTATTATTATTATTATTATTATTATTATTATTATTATTATTATCTTTATTTATACCCCACCATTTTTCCAAAACTGGAACTCATGGCGGCTTCCAGATAAAAAATACATATAATTAAAAACATACAAAATCTACATTAAAATAAGATTAAACTATTTCCAATATTAAAACCATACACACATATAGCTAAAAAAGTTCAAACTAGTTTAAACATGATATAATAGACATTAGCAATGCAGCACCCTTCACGCCCTATCCTTAGCCTTCAATTCCAAAGGCTTGTTGGAATAGGAAGGTCTTTGCTTGTCGGCGGAAGGACTGCAAAGAGGGGGTCATTCTTACCTCCCTAGGAAGGGAATTCCAAAGCCTAGGGGCAGCCACCAAGAAGGCCCTCTCATGTGTCCCCACTAGTCGTACTTGAGAAGATGTGGGTATTGAGAGAAGGGCCTCTCCTGAGGATCTCAGGGCCCGGGCAGGCTCATACAGGGAGATACGGTCTGATAATGCATTTTTGTATGTTATTCGCTCTCATATATTCATTTTTATACACAATTTTCCCTAACACATGCATTTTTGTAAACATTGGTTGGTTGGCAAACTGCACTGCAAAATTTGAATAAATGTGAATTTCAAAGAATGGCTGTGTTTTGTTTCATAAACTGCAAATTTGATAGTTTGGCTTCAAATGTGAACTGAATTGAATTTTTGCCTCATCCCTACATCCTATATGCTGTACTTTTCCAGTGCTTGGATCCTCATTAGACCATCTGAGGCGGAGTCTAGTTCCACTTTGTCTACCTGTTTTCACAGCCCATTAATTCTTAAAACGTGCATGTAGGCATACACACATATATACATTGGGCTAGTAATAAGCTTGGTGTCCATATTTCTGTTCATGCTGGTACAGGGCAAGAATGTATATCAGATTTTTTGTGATTGGTAGCAAATTGGCATGGCATATTTTTTTATCCTTGCCATAATTTGCCACCCTGTCTCTGGTGCATGAATAACACCTATTCAAAACCTGCTAGATTCTGTAGTCTTTTGCTTCTGACTTACCCTGGTCAAGTAATTGCCAAATCTGGTCAGGGCAGGCATCTTCCTAGGATTTGCAACATTTCTCTATTCTGTTGCACCTGTGAATTGAAAAATTCTGACAGGAACCATTGTCTGGAAGGAAGGACTGGATTTTTGACAGTTTAAAAATGTGGCCCACCTTTGGAGGGTTGAGGGGCAAAAGAGGGAGAAAAAATTGACTGACCTCTTCTACCTTTTGGGGGAAAATAACACAATTTTAGGAGGGGTTGAAATGCACTGGAGCTCCTAATAACTGATTAGCTGGTGGTTGCCATTTTATTTTCCCCAGAAATTGCACTTGTTTGAACATATTTGGAACCATAATTGAAATAACATTTGTCTTTATTGTGCCCAGTATAATTTCTTTTAAAAAAATAGGTTACATTTCTCCAATAATCATAGACTTTTTAGTCAGGTGTATGTCTTGGCTGCACACTGTCAGGATTCAGCCCTCCCCAGACCTGGAACCTGAGGTCTCCTCAGAGAAGGAGGACATATACACCCTGCAGCAGATATCCACACTCCCAATGACCTTGAAGGGCCATGGCATCCAGAAATCCCTGCCCCAAGACTAAAGTTCACTATACCAACTGCTAGGGCTCGTAGCCATCCCTCAAATCTTGCTGCCCCAGGGCAGTAGCTCAGTAGTAGAGCATCCGCCTTGCATGCAAAAGGTCCCTGGTTTAATCCACAGCATCTCCAGGTAGATCTGGAAGAGATTCCCTGTCCGAAACCCTGGAGAGCCACTGCCAGTCATTGTGGACAATACTGAGCTAGATGACCCAATGGTCTGACTCGGTATAAGGCAGCATCCTATGTTCCTGTCTCCTAGATGGCTACAGGAACAGAGGATACAGGGAGCCAATCAGGTCTGCCACCAACGTGCCCATCTAGCTGCACCTGAGGCAACTCAGGAAGATGGGGTAGCTCGTAGAAGTACCTGACCAGATCAGAGTCTGCCTGAGAGCCAGGAAGGGGTAGAACTCTGATAAAAGCTCCCAGTGTGATTTGCGTCATTGCTGAAGCAAGAGTGCTGAGCTCCAGCCCTCCAAAATAGGGGAAACAGAAACACATTTGAAGGCTTTCAAGAAAATATAGCTTCCTGAAGCCATGTTAGCAGCAGTCCATTGTGTTATGAACCTCCAGAGATACCATGTTCCAAGTCAAACAGTGAATAATTCTCACTCTCATGAATCTTGAGGGGATTAGATGTGCTGAAAAAACACAGCTGATCCCTTTCATTCTATCCTTACAAACATGCCCTTCACAAAACATGTAGAGATGTCTTAGATAAACATGTGATGATACAGGCATTACATATTCCAGAGTTATCCACCAATGTCTCTTGAGGAATAATTCCTTCTTAGCCCAAATACAGGGACCAGTAACTTATGAACAGGCCATTGTTGAAATGTCCAATTGAAAGCCAATTAAAAAAAACCCTTGAATATCCAGCTACTTCTTTCAAGGTATTCACGTGCCTAAGTGTGTGTGCTTGTCCTAAAGCGACTTATTGATGATGGTTACAGATAATTTAGCAGAGCAGGAAGAAGGTGAAAGTCTGAATGTAGCACTGGAGATGTTGCTTAATCATTTTGAAACAACCCTATGGGGACATATGTATGGCATATCACCAAGGACAAGATCAGTGAATAAATGAGCACACACACCAGAGTTACAGAGTGTTAGGTTGTAAGCCCACAGGCTGTCTATATCACCTCTTAGGAGTGTATTTTAATTTTACATGTGTAAGAGTGTTACATGCGGAGGAGAAGAAAGGCAGTGGAAAGCCAATAAGTTGCTTGGAAGGTTAAAGGAGAAGCTGCAATGTCTCCAATGAACAAGAAGTTGGAAATGATTCACTGGAGATTTCTCAGAGATGGTCCACTGTGGCATGGAACTGGGCAATTTTAGGACATCTCCAGCCATGTTATCATTGTCCACATATGGAGAAAGATGATAACTCGTGGAGCATAGCTCCATAGTCTTATGGTAGTGTGAATGCTTTCCTGTTACAAGGATCAAACATTTAATATACTGCAGCTGATTATCACAAATATCTCAGTGATTCCCAACCTTTATGAGTATGGGACTACCTTTGTAAGCTCAAACATTTTCATCACCACCCCCACGCTAAATGTAATTTTAGACTCTGTTAATTGAAAAAATGGTGCATGGCAAAATCACATCTCCAAATATCCCTTTACATTAAAAGCTCCTTGCAGACAAGGCATTTCTTTCTTTTCTTAATGCAAAGGTCCAATCAAATTGGTATCCCCCTCCCCCCCCAATCTGAAGATGTACAATCTTGTCTCCCATCCCCAGTGGGTTACAATGTTGGACTAAGATCCAGGTTCAAATCCCCACCCAGCCATGAAGCCCACTGGGTGACCTTGGACCAGACACAGTCTCTCAGCTTGACCTATCTCACAGGGTTGGTGTAAGGATAAAATGGAAGGGAGGGAACCCCGTGCACCACCATGAGCAGCTTGGAGGAAAGGTGGGATATAAATGCAATAATAATTAAATAAATACATACATTTCAGCTGCAGTGTGTAGACCCCAGCCTCAGTGGTGGGGATGCTAGATTGTGAAGACAAAAGGGTGGATAGCCTGAGGAGGGAAATTAGTGTTTTCACCTCTGTACCTAACTATCTTCCCTCTTTATGACTTCCTAGCACTTTTGATTTTCAGTCTTGCCTTTTCCTGAAATCATCCTACATTCGCTGAGCCTTCTTCTTTAGTCTTTCTTATGTTTTCTACCATGATTTTGTTCTTTTGTTCAGTCTGAAGTGGTAGAAATGGAGTGAACTCATTCACACCTTTTGTATGGCAAAATCACATCTCCAAATGTCCGTTTCCATTAAAAGCTCCCTGCAGACAGAAACCCAGAATCGTGAGCTACATTAGAAACTCCCTGATGTGCGAATCTTCTATTTGCAGGGAGGTGTTGGGATTTTTTTTTAATACAAGGGTCCAATCAAATTGGTATCCCCGTACCCACCCATACATAGTAATGGGAAAATTTTATATATAAAAAGTAGGGAAAATATATTATTTTAGAAATCTATAGGATTTATAATATTTTAATAATTTAATAATGTAGTTGGCCAGCTAAAAACCCTTTTTTGGTCTGCTGTCTTCCCTCTGCCTGTTACACACATGTAGCCATTGTAACAAGGAATGCATGATACAGCCTGGCCCAGAAGACAAGGTAAGGGGAGCAGAACACTTGTACTGGACATATCAATACTCTCCAAGGGCTGAGAAGAGTCATCACTGGAATGCATGAGCTCATATTAGAAATGTGCTGGTAACCTCTATGTAATGCTTATGTGTAACTCCCTGTTTGGGAAATGCAAATGTCTTTGTCCTGGAATGTATAAAAACCCCAGGCAAACAGTGCCATGTTGCAGCTCTCTGGCCACTCGAGGGAGACTGACCGTGCACATGTAACCAATAAAGGCCTACCTTTGCTGCAAGCCTGTGTCTTCAATTTCCTTAAGGACCCCTGGTCCAAAAAACCCTGCAATTCCCCGTCAATAGTCTGTACAGTCCTCTCTCCCAACACCAGGTTAGACTAAGACCCAGTTTCAAGTCCCTACTCAGCCATGAAGCCCACTGGGTGACCTTGGACCTGTCACAGTCTCTTAGCCTGACCTGCCTCACATGGTTGGCATAAGGATAAAATGGAAAGGGGGAAAACGTGCACCACCTTGAGCTGCTTGGAGGAAAGATGGGGTAGAAACGCAATAATAATTAAATAAATAAATTTCTGCTGCAGTGCCCAGCCTCAGCCAACCTGCTGAGCTTTAAAACAAATAATAATAAAGTAGCAGCAATGTAGTAGTGATGTGGATACTAGATTGCACACTGCAGACAAAAGGCTGGATAGATTAAGGAGAGGGGTTAGTGCTTTTAGCCGTTGGAATGATAATCAGAACTGATGGCTTGGTTAATGTGTACTCGGGGAATGACAGCAGAGCAGAAGACAGATAAGTGCATGCACACACACAAACACACCTGCCCCTCCTGCAAGCATCTGTAGGCATGCATGCATTTGGGCATGTGCGAGGGGGGAAGCCCTCAACTGCTGCAGCATCTTGGAGAGAGAGATTGGGGGGACAGACTGTAGGTAGAAGAAATGGGTGATGCTGGCCCACACACCTAGCCTCAGAAATGGGGGGCAAGCAATTCCTGAGCTTCCTCACTGCTCCTTGGGTCCATTTGAGATCTGGGCAACCTCGCAAATAAGAACAATTTTTAAAAGAAAATGGCAGCGAAGCAGGAGCCTAGAAAGGCAGGCAGGCAGGCTGCCAAGAGGGAAGGGGGAAAGCCACCTTTCCTTGCAGCCTTGCTTCTATTGACGCCGAGGAGACAGGAGTGCGAGGAGATGGGAGTCGGCGATAGTAATCCCCTCTTCTTCCTGGTAGCTCTGCCCTGAGCCTCTTTCGGTGTCTGCCACTTGTTTTATAGGCAGATGTCTGCCCTCAGCACACCTGAATGCTCTTCCGCTTCAGCAAAAGTCCGACCCCCTTGTTTGGAGCAAATTTGGAGGTGTCATCTGTAGTGGCAGTGGAGAGCAGACTGTCAAGGGAGTGAATACTTTTTTTAAAAAATTAATAAGTAATTCATTTCTTTACTGTTCACGCCCCCCCGGATTACTTTGTGGCACCCCTGGAGGTCACGGAACCCAGGTTGGGAACCACTGATATATACTAATAGTAATTCTCTGAAGTGCTGATCCTTATGCTACCCATGCATAATCATCATCAGCAGGCTCAGGGAAATCCCAAGACTGAGAGTAGTACAACAACACTTCCCCACCACATGCAACTGGTAATAGTACTGCCCTGTTCCCCCTCCCATTCTTGGCTAGGGATGGAACATTCTAAAAATCTCAATGTAGGACTAATGATAGAGAGCAGAGCAAGAAGGTGTTTTCATTCAAAAAGTATCTTTCTATCTATCTATCTATCTATCTATCTATCTATCTATCTATCACCCTCCAAGAAGGAGCCCAGGTCAGCAAACAAAAATGCTAAAAGCACTCTAAAACATCTTTAAAACAAAATACTTTAAAACATATTAAAACAAAACATTTTAAAAACTTCTTTAAAAGAACAACTTTAAAAACATCTTAAAAGCAATTCCAACACTGATGCAGATTGGAATAAGGTCTCTACTTAAAAGGCTTGTTAAAAGAGGAAGGTCTTCAGTAGGTGCCAAAAAGATAACAGAGATGGTGCCTGTGTAATATTTAAGGGGAGGGAATTCCAACGGGTAGTTGCCACTTCACTAAAGGTCTGTTTCCTATGTTGTGTGAAACAATATTTCAAACAATATTTATTGATGGTGTGTGTAATGTTTTGAGCTTGAAGCAAAAAATCCTTATCTAGTAACAAATTGCATCTCTTTACCACCACACCATTCTTTGACAGTGTAAGTATTTTATGCACGTTGTCCAGAAGATCATGTTGTCTGGGGATGAACAGGGAATAGTGAATGACAGCAGAAGACCAAGCATAGAGGGTTACATACACAATGAAATCTCATGCATTATTCCCTTGGATATTTATGAGTACATTACATAACAACATGTATGTTACCTGTGGTTTTGTCTGTATTTATCTGTATTGGGGTGTGTGTGTGTTACATATCGTTCCTGAAATTTTAAAAAAAACCTGAATGCCAAATTAGTAGCTCAAACAGGAGTTGGGTGTTTGAGGCAAGAGATGATCCAACATGAGACAAAGCTTGAACATACTGGAATCCAGAATCATATTCAACATCCATTAGAAATGGATTGCTCAAACAGCTGTACCTCTGAGCTTGATCAGACAATGGGCTTATCCAAACGGAGCGGAATAATCCACGGTTTCCATATTCGGTTTGTCATCTGATAGTCCTCACTTTGCCTTTTAGTTCACTCTTTCCCAATAAAAAAAATGTTTTTTTGCACCCGCACACGCAGCGGTAAGACCCCTACATTCTTTTTGCTTTTTCCAAGCTCCGCCTCTAAAACCTCCCCCTATCAACCAATTGGTCAGCAAAAAAATTACGTATGCTCCTCTCCCCCTTTGCAATGAAGCACAATATGGCTGTAAAGGAGTTCTCGCCTGGGAAGGAAAGGCTGCTGGTCGGTTTCACGCCTGCCTTCCCAATGAAATTGACACCCTTTTCTTGTTTGCATTTGCGATATTACACTTAAACGAATGTATGCTTTTCTGCCTTTATTGATATTTAAGGAGATACACACACTGGCAATGCACTTATTTCTCCAAAAAAGCAAGAAATGTGTCACCCCCCTCCTTCTCCCTTTCCTTCCCACAGAGAATGAAATTGACAAAGCTTTCTGGAGCAGGCTTGAAACCAACCAGAAGCCCTTTGCATTTGCGATATTACACTTAAACGAATGTATGCTTTTCTGATTTGAAGCAAATACCCCAGCAAGTAGAATTAAATTGACAAGGCTTTCGGAGGCAGGCTGAAACCGACCACCCCCCCTTTCTCGCTTGCTGTGCATTGCAGATCTCACCCAGAGTGGCCGCCCAGTTTTCAGGCTGGCAAAAAATAAAATGCATCTGCGCAGTAGTTGCAGACCCCCCCCCAACACCCCACCATTGCGATGATGATGGTTCAATTTTCCCGGGCTTATTCTCGCACATGTGCAAAAGTGCAGATACATGATTGACTGGAATGAGAAGGGGCAAGGGGAAACGCCCAAGAACCCAGAGCTTGGAAAAGTTACTTTTTTGAACTACAACTCCCATCAGCCCAATCCAGTGGCCATGCTGGTTGGGGCTGATGGGAGTTGTAGTTCAAAAAAGTAACTTTTCCAAGCTCTGCAAGAACCACCCATCAGCTGTAAAGTCCGCAGTATTGCATCCTAACTCCTGAAGGCACAGCGGATGATTCCCGATTTTAAACAGCAAATCGCATTTTTGCCGGTATTGCAAGGAGTGGATTTAACCCGCGAAAATGCGTAACAGCGCGAGACATCATTTGGACGACTGAAAAATAATGAACACACATAGTGGGCGTGTCACACATTTTGCAGTCGTCTGGATGAGCCCAATGTTAGCTTAGTCTGGGACTGGAGAGTTGCCTAAAGCCCTTCAAATCAGCTATTGGGGCCTATTACACAGCTCTGTCTGACCCATGATTAGTGTCCAGAACTGAGATGAAAAACAGAAATACTTTCAGTTGTCTTACAGTTTGCTTCGTTGTTTGATTAAACATGAAAATTTTGACACAACAATCAAGATCAATAAAAATTCAACTTGTCTCTAAGAATTTCTTTAGAATGCTATATAGATTAGCAGTCCCCCTAACCTGCTGATGTTATGAGCCCCCTTTCTCGCCCAATGATCTGCTCTCCTATAGTTTTGAATGGCAATACTATACTGCATCTGGCAGTGGAAAATAAAACAAAACATGGTTGTCATGGGCTTGGCAACAACAAAATAAAGAAAATTGTAACAAACATGTGCACAAATGTCCCATATGTTGTCAGACAAATGAAAATGTGTATCACCGAAAGACAGCTAATGAAGAAGAGATAAGCAAGAGATGTTTATTTTGTCTTACAAGCACAATGTTCTATTTACTTCATGAGTAAAAAATCAAAGTCATTGTTCATTAGAAGAAAAAACCCGAGTGCCCTGAATTTTGCCAGAAATTGCATGTGATTTATAATTAACTGGATCCCAAAGAGGGACCATAAGCCCTGCAGTAAAGCTCCATGAAAGGAAATTTATCACTCGTTGACAATTATTTTCCCCCAAAGACCTATGAAGGAGGAACATGGATCATTGGGGACACAAAACAACTGGGGTTGCCTGTCTAACAACATCCTTCTGAGGATCATGGAATTGGTCCCATGAGAAAAGAATGAACTTTACAAGTTCTTCTGGCCCTCAAGAGATCCTGTTAAAAATTTCACTGCAGTTCAAAATGGCCAAGAGGGAAAAATACAGCTGAGCTGCCTGGAATGGAAGCCCTGAAGGTTTTTTAGAAACTATTATGTAATAAACTTGAACTTGATCAGATAAAAGGCTTAAAATAATATCAGTGATCACTACATGCATTCTGTTGTCATTTTCTTCCACTGAAGAACTGAGGTTTCATCTTTTAAAAGCTATTGTTGATATACGTATATTAGCTGACCCTCAAGATAATTATACAGATTATGGTGGTAATCATCTCAAACTGAGGATATGCAAGTGAATAAAACCTTGGGTGATATAGCTGATGTTATTCTTTTCCCTTTGTTGTCGTATTAGAAATAAGTAAAAATTTTGCACTCCCAGCTCCTCCCCTTATATAGCATGTTTCAGGAGCAAACTACACGTGATGATAAATGCATATTTGCATTTAATGTGCAGGTCTGAGGGAAATTTCCTGAGGGAAATTCTTCCTCTGAAACCGCTAATTCAGTATGAGTGGAGAGATTTTCTTTAGAACATGAGAAGGGAAAGAAAGGGTTAATTAAATGCCCCCTCCAAACCTACTGTAAGTCCTGTAATTTTCAGTTGCTCTCCCCTGGTCAAGCTATTTGCATTTTTTAATATCTTGCAGGTTAAAAGCAAAGATGCCTGAGTAGATATGAAGATAAAGAGCTTTTCAGGGGTGTATTATTCTTATTTTCTGGTACTTTTTAGCGCCTGTGTTTTGCAGTGTTTTATTGTGTTTGTGTATCTGGGTTGTATGCAGGGTTGGATTTTTATGATTCATTGTGGATTTTTACATTACTACTGTTATGTTCTTAATTGATTTTGTATGTCACCTAAAGATTTCAATTTATGAGCTACCAATTAAATATAAATAACAAATAATGGCTACTACATCTACTGTTGAAATACCGGTTGCTGGGAATCTCCAGAGGGGAAGGTGCTGTTGCGTTCAGGTTTTGCTTGCAGGTTTCCTATGGGCATCTGGCTGGCCACTGTGAGAACAGAGTGCTGGACTAGATGGATCTAGAGTTAGGCCTACCCAAATATTTCATGGCTGCGTGGTTCTGTCCAGACTATAGAAACATGGCAATTACTAAAACCTGGACAGAGGCTACTCCACATTTGAGCACATTAAAACTACTACAAAACATGGCATCGGTAATCATAGAACAGACTGATAAACAATATGGTCATGAATATTAGATAATACATTCATTTTTATCTCAGAAGCCTGTGCAACGTGGAATCTTCTGCTTTGTTAAACCTTGTATGACTCGTGCTGTGCAAACTGCCTAATAATCTTCCATATTATTGCTGTCTGACTCTCATAACAGAATATGTTAAAGCATATATGTAAAGATGAGATCAATTCATTCACATCTGTGCTTGATTCACCATCTTTCTCACTGCCCTTTTCATTTTGTTTTTAGCTAAGTTATCTTCTTGAAAAGTCAGCATTTTAGAGTCACAAACAAAGGGTACTCTCACGGAACAGTTTATTGTGGACTTGGTGCTGCTCATGAATGCAGAATTTGTGCAATGTCCACATGACATAATCCTCATCAAAATGCCATTCCATATTATTTCCCCATTTTATCCACATTTACCTTTTCTGTGGAAAATTTGGTAATGAAAAAACCAGCAGAAATTGTAAATTGGAATGAAATAAATATTGGATAGTGTTTTGATGAGCAGCCATGTGTGGATGCTGTGAAAAATGTGCATGCACCAATGGAACCCCATCCACAATAAAGTAGCCAAGGTAAGAGGTTTTGCCCATATACATCTGAAATGCATTCCTAAATTCAGACAAAAGCAACTTATAATTCAGATAAGGAGTTCAGACTAGCTAGCAAAGATAGCAGTATTTTCTGATTATGATATATACAAGCGAAGATGAGAGTAGAAATCAAAGCAAATCATGGTTAAGCTATCCCAAAGACAATGTGTGTCAAAGGAAGGAAATTCAACCATGACCTGAATGTCATGTATTTTGTTTGGAACTTACAGGAAAAGTATTCTTTGGGAGATACTGGGGAAAAAAATATTATTCCCAGAACATAGCTGGGAATTTTAGCAAACAAGTTGTTATTTTGTATTGTTAAAGAATGCTAAACATAGTCCTTCCTTTGTTAATCATCCATGCAAAACAGCTGAAAAACCATGTAGATGTGGTTTCCATCCTGACCTGCCCCCCCAATGAGGGTTGCCACATCTCCAGTATTCACCCAGAGACTCTGGTTTTGGGGGGGTCCTCTCCAGGTCTCCAGGTAAGTCAACTTAATATCTGGACTGTTAGCTTTCATTTAAAAAAAAATAAAAATTCTAGGGGGTCTGGTTCAAAAGATATAAACCAAAATGTCAGTTGCCCTCCCACAATGTCTGTTAGTGGGGGCTGCTGTAATCCCTGCCCTTCAGGTTTTTAGCCAATAAGTGAAGTCAAGGTTGTGATTGACAAGATTTGTTGACCCCCCAGGCAATAGCTAAACCAGCAGTTTCCTTTTCCTGCTTTTCTCACATCAGGAACTCAGAAAATATATAGCTTTCAGCAGCATAAAGAGTGCTTTCTCTGTACAAGATTGGGACTTCTTTTGAGTAAACATGCATAGGGTTGCACTACAACAGAAGATCACAGCAGGACCTTGGTAGACATAAAAGTGTACATGCAGGGGTTTTTTAATGACTTGCAAAAATGGCATATTATACATTTTATCTTTCAAAAAAATTTTGAACAGAAGTTTTAAAAAGTATATGCTGCAGTTTTGTACTTTTCTAATTTAAGAGTCAAACAAGTTTAAATTTTTCTGGCCTGTTGAAGATGGCAGCTTATTTGTCTGATTCATAACCTGTTCTGAAAATCTTCCCAATGTGAAGCTTTTCTGGGAGTAAAGCTGCAATGCTAATTCCACATACCTGGGAGTTAACCCTACTGAATTCAGTAGGACTTACTTTTGAGTAGACATGGTTAGGATTGTGCTGAAAATCAATGGGACTTTTGAGTGTACATAGAAAAGGATTGTGTTATAAATATTTCTCTCTCCCTCCAATCCTTTTTCTAAGCAGTTAGGCAGGGCTTATTTAGGTATCACTGCTTTTATTTGGCAGAAAACCAATACTTTTTTTTAATGTTCTGCAATGGCTAACTGGTTTTGACAATAAACATTTATTGTATGTATTTTTACATCTCCAATGTGTGTCTATATGCTATATTTCCGACAACCCTGTGAGTAGGGTTGAAACCAAGGAAGCTAACAACAAGAAATAAAGCCATTTAAAATTCATAATCATCATAATAAAACAAGTATAAAACAGCTGCAAAACAGTTTAAAGTGCCACAATTCTGAATTTTGGATTGGGTGAGTGAAGTTACTTATCATTGAATTGCAGTCCTGTGCATGCTTCTGTGTCTGAGTAAGCCCCACTGAATACACGACAACTTGTTTATGAGTAAACATGCATACGATTGCACTATAAATATCTTTCCAGGTTGTGTAAATAATAAACCTCTTTGACATTCATGCTTATATAAATATGTATATATTTATATATATATATATATATATATATATATATATATATATATATGATCTGTATCTGGTTTCACACTATGGTTGTAAATTATTATTTCCTCTACATTTTAAGTGTGCCCTTCTTCCTTGGGGTGATCATGATCCCCCTGTGTTGTTTTCACCCTGAGGGGCAGATTAGGCTGAGAGATGGTGCATAGTCCATAGTCACCCAGTAAACTTTGTAGTTTATTTCCATTTTAAAATTTAATTAAAATGATTTATATGCAGACAAGGTTTATGAAGTAATGCAGATTCACACAACACATTTAAAGCACGTCCAACTCGCATTTAAAGTGTATGACTTCCCGCAAAGAATCCTGGGGAGTGTAGTTTCCCCCTCACAGTTATAGTTCCCACTATCCTAAAGAAACTACAGTTCCCAGGATTCTGTGGTGGGATTCGTGTGCTTCAAATATATGTTGAATGTGCTTTAAATGCATAGTGTAGATCTGCCCTAGTATGCTGTGCATTCACTAGTGAATTGAAAAGAATGATTTTAAAAGATGCTTTTTTAAACATCTTTTTAAACATTTATTTTTTTTAATTGTGTTTTAAATTGTTTTTTGTGTTTTAAAATTTGTGTATTTGTTTTTATTGTTTTTAATTGCTGTAAACCGCCCAGAGAGCTTTGGCTATGGGGCGGTATATAAATGTAATAAATAAATAAGAATAAATAATAAACAGGGCTGAAGATCAGTGGTAGGGCACATGCTTTGTTTGCAAAAGTCCAAAATTGGAAGAGACTATTATTGCCTGGAATCCTGGACAGCCAGTGCTGGTCCATGCCATCCTTACTAAGCTAGATGGTACCAAATGGCCTGAGTTGGTATAAGACAGATTTCTTTGTTCCTAAAAGAGGAAAGAGACCAAGGGCCAGTGACTCTGAAATGTATTTATGTATTTTATTTACAATATTTATATACCACTTTATTGTAAAAAACCTCAACGTGGTTTATAGAAGGAATTAAAAGAATAAAATTGACAAAAACAGTTAAAGATAGGTATTTAAAAACATTCACTTAACGTTGCCTCGCTATAACGTGCACGCGCCATACTCCACCATACCCCACTTTAACCTACGCGCTTTGCAATAATAGACACTGAAGGAACTTGTGTGCCACGTGCGTTGTGAAGCGTTGTCGGAGCGATCTGAGCAGAGCAATCTAGCAATCTGAGTGGCTGCTGCCTTGGAGACAGAACATTTACATTTAAGTACTTTAGTGTAAAGAGCGATCGGAGCTCTGCCTGCCCCGGCAGAGTGTGTGTGTGTGTGTGTGTGTGGAGGGGGCACCTCGTGCTCTTTAGATCCCCCTGATTTCATTTTACTGTCCCATTTTATACCTCTCCCTCTCCATTGTCCCATCTGCTTTGCTGTAATTGTGATAAAAAAATTAAAAAAATCTTTAGATCACCCTGATTTCATTTTATACCTATCCAAAAGTGGTTCCATGTGGTCAGTTCAATCCCCTTCAACCCATTGATGATGCACCTTGTTGTTTTCATGATGGTTTGTTTCTTGCCCTATAGTGGTGAAAGAGAATTCACATACTGGGAAGTGTGACTTCAGTTGCTGTTGTTCCTAAGGTACTGACTGTGAAGGTAGACCAAACAATGTGTGTTTATTTATTTATTTATTTCATTACATTTTTAGACCGCCCTATAGCAATAAGCTCCCAGGGCGGTGTACAGCATAATAAAACAGGTTAAAATACAAGTGGATGTAAATACAAAACACAATAAAACATAATTAAAAATTTTCAATTTTAAATTCAAATTTTAAAATTTTTAAAATGCCTGGGTGAAGAGGTAGGTCTTTACCTGGTGCCGAAAAGATAACAAAGAAGGCGCCAGGCGTATCTCATCAGGGAGGGCGTTCCATAGTTCGGGGGCCACCACTGAGAAGGCCCTAGCTCTAGTTATCGTTCTCCGTGCCTCCCTATGCGTTGGGACATGGAGAAGTGTCTCTCTGTTAATTATTACTCACTGAAATTGGATTTGCTGTCAAAGTGTGTTTATAGCAGCCCACAGGATAGGCAGGAAAGAGTAGAGAATCTTCTTAAGTCTTACTCATTTTTCAAACCTCTCTCTGCAGTGAAGGGTCAAATCTGTAAAGACGTTTAGAGCAGCTATGTTAAAAGGCAGGCAGGGCATTCTAGGCAGGTGGTCACCAATCCTGCTTTGATATGGGTATTGCTGCAGAGGACCCCTAGTCATGCTTTACCAACAACACAATCTATTCAGAAGTAAGTCCTGTTGATTTCTATGAGGCTTAGTCCCTTAGCAAGTTTGTTTAGAATTGCAGCCTTAATCCCCACAACACTAGGCTTTCTTCCTATAATGGCCTTCTGGTGAGTGGCCTGGCTTGAGGCCACTTAAACCCTTCTTGTCAGAAGCAAGTACGCCAGGACATCACTAGGGCACACCCCTGAAATCTCAGGGTTTGGGATGCTTCCGATCTGGCAACCCTACCCCAGACCAAGCAGGTTCTAGTGGAAGAACCTACCTGCTGTAGGAGTAGGAGGACCTGCTGTCTCTTGGGTCAGGGAAACTCTTGGCTTTTTTTCACTTTTCCTTTCAGAACAGCTCAGAAAAATCATCTATGTTAGACTTTTTAAAGAAAGGTAAGCTGTTTAACAATTCTTGAAAAGCTTTTGAAATGTATTTTTGCTTATTGACAGCTATCATTGTTGTGCCCCCCCTCTCCACATACACATGTTCTATATTCTCATACTGTATCACAGGGATGGGAAATCTTTTTAGAGGGCCAGCTTTGACAGGAGCATGGGAAAACCCACCTGTCAATCACATGATGTCATTTTTAATGCCTCCCCCATCTTTTTCAGTCCCACCAAACGTTTAGGCTGGCTGTGGGCCTGAGTTGTATTCCAACAATATCTGGATGGCACTGGTTCCCTACCTCTGATCTATGGCATAGATTATCTATTGCACAGGACCTAGTTTTTAGGAGATAATAATGAAGTTGATGTTGTTGAATAATGATGATGATGATATACACTTTTAAAGGTTTATTCACCTGTTCTGGTGCATTTTCCTCCATTTTAATCAATACTCCAAAACATTGGCCCATTATTGCTACCTCTCTCCCCCTTGATGCATAACATACTTTATGGATTGCCCCAATGCCTCTTTCGCCAAGGGGAAATAAAGGATCATTGATCAGTAGTGCCCTCAACCTTTGGCTGAGATTAGGAGAAAAAGTGTCACCTCGTGACAATCCCACAACCACTGTGCTTATGATAATGCCATGAAATTGTAATCATGAGACCAACAGCTGAAATGTTATTTTTTACATTCATATTATACATTCAAAAACAAAAGTTCTGGCAGTTGAAATAGTATTTGCATCTTAAACTTACAGAACGTAGCCTTTAGTTTGCAATAGATCTTATTCACCATCAGTTTCCCTCACTTTGTGCAAACCTGTGTAACTCACTTTAAAGAAAGGGGTACAGAAAACTGAATGAAGCTTTGCTTTTAGCTTCAGTACAAGTAGGACTTGCAAAAAAAGTGACTGTGTATATGCACATTCTGAAAGGAGTGCTCCTGTTCAGGGTTCCAGCCAGCCATGCTCTCTTCCAGGATACTATGAGATGTTAGAAGCTCAAGCAAAGCATTCCACTCCCTGCCCCTCGTTTCTGTTTTCCTTTTCTAACATGGTCAACATTCCATAGCTACTGAGCATGTTGAGTCCTCATTTGGTTGTGTGTGTATTTTTGGTGGAGTGTTGTTTTTAAATATATATTTGTATTTCTCTGCAAACTTCTGGATTCTCCTGAATATGCTGACACCTCACTCATTTCTCAGTGCTCCTGTTTTGCTCTGTTTCTGTTGATATTCACTATCTGACTTTGCTATTAAAAGGATATCTATTTTCAGCCCAAAGTTTAAGTTCTGTGATTATTTTAATGGTTTTATCGTGCATTTTTGTAATTTTTATATAGTTTGATGTCAACCGCTCATACAAATGTAGGAGTGGGGTAATTATAATAATAAAAATTATATACAAGAAGTTGCCTTAGATCAATCTGTTCAGTATCATAAATTTAACCATTTAATTAAAACATCACTTCCCTCTGAGGCATGGAGTAGCCAGTTGATCTCAAATCCCAAAATTCTGGCTGTTTTTCATCAAAAGCAAATTCACAACCTAATATTTGGATATATTTATTCAAATGCTGCAAAAAGAATCTGAATCTATTTAAGTGCAACTTCTATTTTTTAAGCCTAACCAATTGTATTATAATTACTCTGTTTTAGCTTGAACTTTTTCTTACTTGAGATTGCTTGGTATTAACGTAATATTGTTATAGGATTGTGGGATTGGTATGGATAATGTCTTTGGGTCCCCTCCAAGCCTGTGATTCTGTAGCTGTAGAGTTGTAAGTTGTAAGGAAGGAACTTGGTGAACTAGTCAAGTTAACCCATTGTTAATCTAATGGGTCTGGCCAAATCTGTCAAGTACCCAATTTACACGTCTAAAGACTTGGTCAAGAGCAGATGTGTTGCCATAGGGACAAAATGTTAGCTCATTAAGCTGAGTCATTCCCCATGTTGGGAATGGGTTAACTGTATCATGGTAATAATGTGAAGGACACACAGCTGCACAGGATCAAAGGGGCTGGCTATATAACATTCGCCTAGAGACCCAGGCTGTGTGGGGGAATGTATGTAGGAGAGACGCTTATGTTGGTGAATGGTTTATTTATGCACTTGGATAAAGTTTGTTTTACTAGCACAAAGCTTAAGAGTGTCAGAGTGTTTTCTTCCTGTTTGCCAGCTCAAGGACGCTGTTAGGTTCAACACCTCTGTGTCCTGTGCAGCAAGCAACGTCTGTCTTGTTGGTTCGGGGCACAAGAGCTCAACAAAGGGTTATGGGCCCAGCCATCCCAGCCAAAACAGCGTTACCGTGAAGCTGAGAAACAGACGTAGAACCAAAAAGGTGCCAACCACAAAGCAGCCAAGGGGTAAAGAGAATGGCAGCGTTTGGAAGCGCGTCTTTTCCCTTGGAGAGGCTGGGGAACACCAACTACACCTACTGGAAGGTAAAGACGGAGATGCTTCTGGTGAAGGAGGGAGTGTGGCACACAGTTGCAGAAGACCCCCCTGCACCCCCACCAGCAGAGTGGATAAAAGCGGAAGAGAAAGCAAAGGCTCTAATTATCCTAGCTCTGGAAAACGAACAATTAATCCATGTAAGGGGCGTAAACACTGCGAAGGAAGTGTGGAATGCATTATGTACTGTGCACGTGAGAAAAACTGCAGGATCTAAGGTCCTACTTGCTAAAAGACTTTACCAAACACGTTATAAAGAAGGCGAGTCCATGCAGAGGCATTTGCAGAACGTACAGTGTTTGTTTGCCGAATTGCACGAAATGGACATGCAACATACACAGGAACAGATGGCATACATAATGCTGGCAACTTTAAATGATTCCTGGGACGGATTAATAAGCGCGTTAGAAAGTTTGCCAGACTCGGAGATCAGTGTTAATTACATCACAAACAAATTACTCCAAGAAGCAGAACGCCGACAAGAGAAAAGCAAACAGAGCAACAAAGAAAACCCAGAGCGGAATGAGCGAAGCTCCATGGCATATGGAGTGAGACGCTGCTACAAATGCGGTTCCACAAATCATCTACGCAGACAATGCCCAGCTGAGATGAAAAGAAAAACTCAACTATATGAAAAAGACCCATTCAAAGTGCATATCGTAGGAACTACGGAAAAGGACAATGAAAGGAACAGAGCATCCTGGACTATTGACTCGGGAGCAAGCCATTTTTTGGCAAATAATGAAAAACAGTTTAAAACATTGACCCCAACAACGAACCAGAATGTTTACTTGGCGGATGGAAGCTGTCGCGAAGTAAAAGGGGTAGGAGTAATATATCTAAAATGTTTAAAAACTTTAGTCACGAATGTGCTTTATGTTCCCAGTATGGACAGGAATATAATGTCTGTAGCCAAGTTAAATGATATGAATTATGTTGTTCACTTTGAAAAAGGAAGATGCACAATATATAAGGGAAACAAAATGTGTTATAGGAGAGTTTGAGGATGCATTGTTCATCGTAAAAGATGAAGCCCCGCTATGTGTAAACGCAGTAAGAAATAAGCCATCTCATGATAAATGTATACACATGTACCACTAAAGGTTGGGTCATGTCAGTTATGCAACACTATTAAAAACAAAGAAGCACAGTGCAGACCTAATGTTTAAAACTTGTACGCAGTATGAGGACTGTAACGTTTGTAGTGAATGGAAGTCGACAGCAGCTCCCATACACAAAGAAAGGCTGATAAGCACGCAAAGGCCGTTCCAGCTAGTACACATGGATCTGGCCGGTCCCTTTAGGCAATCTAAAGGCAATGCTAAGTTTTATTATGTGTTGGTCGATGACTACACGAGGTACGCTTTTGTTTATTTATTGCATAACAAAGCTGAAGCCACTGAGAAGCTACAACATTTTGTGGAATGGGTAGAGGTTAGATTCAAGAGCCGGATAGCAGCAATCCGGTCTGATAGAGGAGGGGAATTTTTATCCTCAACTCTGCAAAAATATCTCTACAACAAAGGGGTAAAACATGAATTAACAGCCCCTTTTTCGCCCCATCAAAACGGGGTTGCAGAGAGGTACAACAAATTTTTACAAGACACAGTAAGAGCAATGTTGGGAGACACCCCACTTACCAAGGATTTCTGAGGTGAATGTACTCTATATGCTAACTATCTGTTGAACAGAATATATACAAGTGCTGTAGATTGTACGCCTTATGAAATGATGTTTAAAAGAAAGCCGTATCTTAACCATGTAAGAAAATTTGGTGCAGTATGTTGGGCTCATATTCCCAAACCTCAACGTAAAGGGAAACAGGGTCCGAGAGCACTAAAAGGCTACTACCTCGGTTTTGAGGGGGCATATCACAGGGTATGGTTAATGAAGGAAAAATGTCTACAAGTGTGTAGAAGTGTAAAAACTCAGGAACAAGACTGGGAAAACAGTAGAAAACAAGCAGAGATTCACATAGACAGTACACACGATGAGTTACAGGAAGGAAACATTAAGCCTGATCCCCAGGAGGAGAGGGGAGGGGGAAATGTAGACAATGTAGAATCAGAAGTAAAACAAGAGACTGAGGAAAAAGAAGAAAGTCAGAGTGTGAATGAGGTAGAACAAAACATAGCACAGACAGAATGTCCAGAACATACTATAGCAGAACCAGCACCTATCCTAAGAAGGTCAGAAAGGACAAACCTCGGAAAACCTCCAGAAAGATTTCAGATAACTAACGTAGTAAAAACAAAACCCTGTACACCCATAAACCAGGCAGTCCGTGCAAGACTACAGGATGGCGTGTGGATTAGGGAAAAATGGCAAGAAAACGAATGGGACTAAATGTAGTATGTATGTATAAACATGTATGTATCAAATTGTATAAAAATGTACACCGTAAAAAGAAAATGTATTATGTACTGTAACAGCGGAGCAACAGAAGCACCCAACAATGTGGAATGAGATGGGGGCTGTTAGCTCATTAAGCTGAGTCATTCCCCATGTTGGGAATGGGTTAACTGTATCAGGGTAATAATGTGAAGGACACACAGCTGCACAGGATCAAAGGGGCTGGCTATGTAACATTTGCCTAGAGACCCAGGCTGTGTGGGGGAATGTATGTAGGAGAGACGCTTATGTTGGTGAATGGTTTATTTATGCACTTGGATAAAGTTTGTTTTACTGGCACAAAGCTTAAGAGTGTCAGAGTGTTTTCTTCCTCTTTGCCGGCTCAAGGACGCTGTTAGGTTGGACACCTCTGTGTCCTGTGCAGCAAGCAACGTCTGCCTTGTTGGTTCGGGGCACAAGAGCTCAACACAAAAGGCTAGTGATGCTCTTTCAGGAAGGGTAGGCCTGCCCTATCCCATCTAAGAGCCAAAAAGTAACCTGTGTGTTTTTAGACTGATATGGAGCTGAAAAGAGAGACAGACCTAACTCACGTTCTGTTCTGAATGCAAAACAGCCATGGCTCTGGAGACTCCCCTAGAAACCTAATGGGAGGGGTAAGATCTGTTGGAGTGTTGATGCTGTGACCCCCTTCCATGTTATGCTTAGGTTGCATATATATGTAAATAAAACCATATATCCAGTGGGCACTACAGTCTCCACTGACCTTCATTTTAAGGGAACCAAACCCCGGGTAAGTGCTGGAACCCCTGGAAGTCTATCACTGCTCAGAGATTGGGGTGCATGCAACAATATAAATATGCACTTATAAAACGAACAGCTGACAGTCACTGTTACTGAATATTAGTAAAATACCTACAGCTAAATTTAATGGCTTTCCAGAGTGATTTTACAATGTATGGAACATGTGACCATCATAGACATTTTTCCTGTTTAATAATCTACAGTTATCATGCAATGACTAATTTGGATGATTAGCCCATGATATGTTAGCATGAGCTTGGCAAATACTAAAGCATTTGTTCTTATTATTCCCTAACCTCGCCTTGCTAGACAATGGTAAGCCTTCTCAGCCTTTGGAGAGTGGCAGTTTGTCACACAGGTTGATATCCAACATTACATAAGCAGATTTTCCCTTCTCCCTCCCCCCAGCACAAATCTGCTGAAGAGGGTCCCCTAACCCTCTGAAGCAGACTTGGTAGGCACACAATGATCTGGGAGTAGCAGAAAGTGAGAAAGGAGAGAGCAACTTTCTGAATGGAAGCATGTTTCACTAGCAGAAGGGCACACCTGGATATCACCAACACTAAATTCTAAGTTGTATAACGTCAGGTGATTTTATGAAGTCATTCTCCTTACCAAGGTGTAGCTTTTAAGTTGATGCAAGTGATCAAATGAACCAGTTTCTGTTCCAGACAAGAGAATCACAGTAGTCTCCGTAGTGTCAAGTTCCAATAGATGACATAGGAGTTTTGTTTTTATTTTTAAAAAGTCATTGGTAGGAACTGTTCTATCTGTGCATAAAATATATATGTGATGATGTAATGAAACTATATGCAAGAACAGAGGAGAAAAAAACAAGCCAGAGTTTCCCTTGACAGCCATTTCCATGGCTGAAGAGGCAAGCTGCCTCCCCCCCCCCGCAGTTCAAGCAACACATCCTACCCTGTCATATTCTTAGGACCTTTAATATTTGTAGGAATCACTCTGGCCCCCAAAGCAAAGTGGTGAAATTACCAGCCTAACAGAGATAGCACCGGTGCCTGAGGATGAGAGATAGAGTACTATTAATAATAATGAAATGGCAGCTGGAATGAGAAAAGAATGTCTGTTAACTATGCCATAACTTCTAGGGATTCCTTTTTCTCCCCTCACTGAGTTTGAAATTAAATTCTATTCACTAAAGTAATTCTCCTTCTCCCTCTCTCCCCCCCCCACCATCATACACACAAAATCAAAGGCTGTACCAAGTTAAACCACACTGATCTCCATCAGAGCATTTTTTTTTGCGTGACTAGTATCAAAGTCATTGTTTAAGAAATTGCATACAAGTAAAAATATACATTTCAGGTTCACAAAAATGCCACCAGCACTCCCTAATTATCTTTCCAACCTAACCATTATTTTTATATTTCTCTCTAATTTTCTGATTGGGTCACATTGTCTTGTAGAATTCATAACCTGTGTCTTTCTGAACGGCTCAAGTCCCATACTGTGCTGGGAGAATAATTCTTACAGTGTTGTAATTTAGAATATACTCTACCAGCTGTAATGGATTCTGCTGCTTCCTATACCTGCTACTTTTATCCCTCTGTGACCCTTGAGATCTAGCACCATTGGTTCTAAACTTACACCCACATAAGCAGGGAGCAGAAGATGAATAAATGTGCTTCCCTGTGTTTAGGTGCATTTATTTTCAGTCTGATTATTCTCTTTCTCATTGTTTTTATTCTTTTAGTTGATTATCTATGGAGTCTTGTTAAGCAGCAGGGCTCTGCTCTTTAAAATCAACTGGAAAGAACAGATTTCTTTCCTTAGACTGAATGTTGCTTACTTATATGGTGCTATTAATGTTTAATATATTTCCTGCTCATGAGGGATCAGAAAGAGAAAAGGAGAGAGAGGATGTACTATATCTGTTGAAGAAAATGAAACCTAATCCTATGGGGCTTGAAAACCTGTTTCTTTGGTTCACAGACTACTTCCCCCCATGCTCATAACTCAAAACTGGCCTCAGAGCAACATGCTGTGATTTCCAGCTTGTCTTTAAAAAACAAAACAAAAAAACCTTGTCCTTAGAGCCAGGGAGTAGAGGCAGTGAATTCCAGCAAGAGCAGAGTTAATAGCAAAAGTTTTCTGTATGCTCCAGTTGAGGGATTGAGATTGTACTTCATTTCTAGTATGAAGGGGCTGCACAGGGAAACAGATGTATGAGCAAACCCAACAGGTCCCCATGTCACTCTGCCAACACTCCCCATGCCACCCTTGGCTCAATGGAACCTATGGAAGGTGACTAAGGGGGAAGCAGATGCTGTCACAGGTGTACCAGATCACTGTGGATATACTAGTTCCTTAGAGCATGTGCATCAGCAGCATGCATGCACAGTAAGTGAAAATAGGCAAGCTTGTGGAAAAAGTGAATATAGTGATAAAAATGTTTTGTTATGGAATGTGTTACATTCTGCTTTTCCCAGAACCAAATTTGAGACGTAGAGCCTATTTGATGGCATCCATGCTGTAACTCAACTTAGGCCTAGTGTCAAAAGCTTACCTGGGCTGAGTTCAGCGCATAGAGTTGACTTTCACACAGCTGCCTCATCTTGTAGTAAAAGTTCATCAAAGCAATGGTTGCTAAGGACTGAGTCTTCTGAATTGAATCCAGTATTGTTCAGGGTTTTTTTAAATTGTGAAAAAATAGCTTCTCCTCCTGTTTTGTTACAGACCACACAATAGTCATCTGTTCTCATTGACTCTTCCAAGCAAACCTAAAATGTAACTTGGTATTATGACATAAAAAGTAGAAAAGAGAGCACTCAATAAAGGATAAAAAGAGCACAATTGTGCTAATTCATCAACCTTTTCAGCCTTTTTATACACTGCCTCCTACTACATTGTAGAGCATACAGGATGTATGACCATGTAAAAAAAAAACCACAACAAAGTCTATATGGTAGTTTTAAAAGCGAAGTCTATGGTTAATGCCAGGAGTGCTTCAGACGGACAGTGCACCACACTTTAAAAAACACCATGCAATTACCAAGAAAACATTCAAGCACTTAAGATCTTTCAGCCTGGCTAACAGTATCAAGGGAAGTTCCTGCAAGCTGCTTTTCAAATATTGTTAAAATCATAGCATGTTTGGGGGGAAAGATGGGGAGGAAATGCCATGGCCACACAGGAAGGAGAGGAGAGTTTCTGGGCTGTGTGAGCGATGCTATGGGGAGGGTATTGGCATAGCGAACATGTAATGCCATGACATACACTGTCATTTTGGTTTATATTGTGTTTTTGGTTTTAATATATTTTACACCTTGCCCTGGAACCACTGGGTGAAGGGCGGGTTATATGTACTTGAACTTAAAGAAATAAATGGAATAGAAAAGCAGCAGATGGATAAATAAAAATATTTTAAAAACTGAAAATTTTAAGAACAATTTACCTTGGTGCCCAAAAGATAACAAAGATAACAGGTTAGGTAAGAGGCAAGCTTTTCTGGGGAGAGTTTTCTGTAGCCAGGGTGCCTCCACTGAAAAGTCCCTCTCTTCCTTTGCCACCTGCCAAGAGCGGTCAGTGTGATGGGGTGGTGCCAGGGAATCAGACTCTTGGCAGAGGCATCACTGCCACCAGACTGGTTTTCCAGTGTGCCCATACTACCTTGACCTAACCACTGCTCTGTGCTGTCCCCTCACTGTCCTGGTAAGCAGCAATAATGCTGCTGCAGGAAGGCTAGCTCCGCAGTGGTGCCTCACCACGTCAGCCACCCCACCACCTGCTCACCTCAGATGGCAGGGGCCCTCAAAGGGGGACATACAGTTTTTTAAAAAGTTTATTTAATTCAGTGCTGAGACCTGTAAGTAAAGTCTTCCTAGGTCATTGATGTACATTTCAGTATATATGCATCACTCGGCCATTGAGAAGATAGCATTGCAATACTAGACAGGCAGACGTATCGTTATGTCAAATATATGTATTTTTTCAGGGGGAGGGGGACTCTGATAAAACCACTCTAAAATTATCCTGGGTCTGCAAGCCATGTTCTTTCTTTGAGAAGGGGAAGTGAACGTTGTGAAAATCACCTCTGCTGTTGGTAATCCGTCTAGAAGGTCCTTTGGGCTCCCAAATCGTTCTTTTAATGATGACCTTCTTTGGACTGTGGGCGAGTTTAAATTTGAGGGACTGGGAAGGAATGAGGGTCAAAATTCATACTTTCATTGTCAAGTAGAAATAGTTACTAAGCCTTGCAAAATCAATACTTCCAAGTTAAATCCACAGCATGTTCATTTAGTCTGGAAGTGCTCAGATGTTTTTATGTGTCATAGCAACACACATCCTGTATTTCCATGGCATCTTCATCCTCACAATATGTTAACCCTTTCCCACCAAACCACTTTTGTGGTCTTATAAAATATTCACAAAGGTGCACGGGAATGACAAAGTGTCTGTGGAATTACGTAAACCCCATTATGCAGCTTAAAGGTAAGCAAGTGCATGCATAAATATATTAGTGGTTATTAATATAATTGTTATTATTTTGATGTATTACCCACCCTTCATCCTAACCTCCCTGGGCAGGAGCAACAATTACAGTTATAAATTACAATCAGAAGAATATGGTGGGTCCTTAAATTTTTTACTGGAAGAGAGCAACTGATCACTTTGAAGAAATGATTTTGCAACTATAATTTGAATGAGTATGCAGATTCATTATGGAAATCTATTCAAAGCTAGGAGCAATAGAATTCTTTTTGCAGGTTTCACACATCCACTAGTTTATATGAGGCAGTTTATGTCAAGAGAGTGATACCCACACCAGATTATATTTCCCCATAATTCCATCATGGTGAATTCTTCTTATGAAGACACTCCTTTCTGGTGAAATAACACTGCCATCCTAACTCCACTTATCTTTGAGGAAGTCCCATTGAATTCAATAGGACTTCTGAGTAGGCATGGTTAGGGTAGCACTATGAGGACTTTAATAAATTAATATGTGTTATTATTACTATGTGTTATTTATTTATTACATAAATAAGTTAGTGCAGAATGCTGTGGAATGATTGCTGACATGAATGAGACCCTGTCAGCACATACTACCTCTGCTCTGAAATCTGCACTGGTTCCCAGTTTGCTACCAGGTCAAGTTCAAGTTGTGCTTTCCATGTTCTGGGTGCCACATAGTACTTGTTCGGTTCTTGTAAGAAACCGATCCTTTAGTGTGGCAGCACCTACGCTTTGGAACTCCCTGCCTATTGACATTAGCAGGTGTCTTCACTGTACTCTTTTTGGCTCCTTCTAAAAATATTTTTCTTTAGGCAAGCCTATGCAGGCATGTAGAAGCTATTATTTTTTATCTATTTTTAACTCATCATTGGTTTTATTATTTTGAATGTTTTTAAATACCTGCTTAACTGTTTTTGTCAATAATTTTATTGTTTTAATTCCTGCTATTAACCACTTTGAGGGTTTTTTTTTATAATAAAGCAGTATATGAATGTTGTAGATAAAATAAATGTTGGAGTCACTGTGGCCCATGGGTCTCTTTCCTCTTTTTTACCGAGTCAGGCCATTTGGTACCATCTAGCTCAGTATTGATGACATGGACTAGCATTGGCTCTCCAGGATTCCAGGCAATAGTCTCTTCCAGAGATTGAATTTTGGACCTTTGCATGCAAAGCATGTGCCCTACCACTGAGCTACAGCCCTGTTTAAAAATGTATCTGTTAAAATTGTTCTTTTCAATTCACTAATGAATGCACAGCATACTAGAGCATATCCACACCATGCATTTAAAGCACATTCAACATACATTTGAAGCACATGAATCCCACCACAGAATCCTGGGAACTGTAGTTTGTTAAGGGTGATGGGAACTTCGTGAGGGGGAAACGTCACTTCCCAAGATTCTTTAGGGGAAGTCATGTGCTTTAAATGTGAGTTGGATGTGCTTTAAATGTATTGTGGCTCTCCATTACTTCATAAACTTTGCCTATGTATAAATCATTTTAATTACATTTTAAAATGGAAATAAGCTATAAAGTTTACTTGGTGACCTGCCCCTCAGGGTAGGGTTACCATCATTTTCTCATTTCAAAAAGAGTACACTTGGCTTCGATCAGTGAAAAGTAAGAGTATGCTGTTGCACCCTCTCAAAAAGAGTACATGTACTCTTAAAAGAGTACGGTTGGTAACCCTACCTCAGGGTGAAACGAACAGAGGGGGACCATGACCACCCCAAGGAAGAAGGGCACACTTAAAATGTAGAGGAAATAATCATTTGTAAATAATAATTTACAACCATAGTGTGAAATCAGATACATATCAAGACATGCTATGAAGATTTATATAAGCATGAATGTCAAAGATGTTTATTATTTACACAATCTGTAAACATATTTATAGTGCAATCTTATGCATGTTTACTTAAAAGCAAGTCTCAATGTATTTAATGGGGCTTACTCAGACAGAGAAGCATGCACAGGACTGCAATTCAATGACAACGAACTTCACTTAACCAATCCAAAATTCAAAATCATGCCACTTTAAGCTGTTTTGCAACTGTTTTATATTTGTTTAACAGTTATTGGATTTTAAATGGCTTTATTTCTTCTTGTGAGCTGCCTTGGTTTCCAACCCTACCTCACAGGGTGGTTGGAAATATTCCATATACGTAGACACTGGAGATGTAAAAATACATACACCCCATATAATAGTTCATTATCAAAACCAGTTGGCCATTGCAAACATTTTTTTAAAAAAATAAGTATTAGTTTCCTGCCAAATAAAAACAGTGACACCTGAGTTAAGCCCTGCCTTACTGCTTTAAAAAAAGTGGGATTGGAGGGGGAGAGAACGATTTACAACACAATCCTTTTCTATGTACACTCAAAAGTTCCATTGATTTTCAGCACAATCCTAACCATGTCTACTCAAAAGTAAGTCCTACTGAATTCAATGGAGTTAGCTCCCAGGTATGTGGAATTAACATTGAAGTTTTACTCCCAGAAAAATTTCATATTGGAAAGGTTTTCAAAACAGGTTATGAATAACACAAATAAGGTGTTCCTCTTCCACAGTCCTGTAAAATGTAAAACTTTCTTTGACTCAATTAGAAAAGTATAACACTGAAGCATGTACACTTTTTAAAACTTCTGTTAAAATATTATTTGAAAAATAAAAAGTATAATATAAAATTTTTGCAAGAAATTAAAAAACTTATATGTACACTTATGCCTATCAAGATCCTGCTGTGATTTTCTGTTGTAGTGCCATCCTATGCATGTTTATTCAGAAGCAAGTCCCAATCATGTAGAAAGTACTCTTTATGCGGCTGAAAGCTATATATTTACTGAATTCCTGATGTGAGAAAAGCAGGAAGAGGAAACTGTTCTCAGAAGCTGAAATGAGGTTAGCTCTTGCTATTGTCAATCACAATCTTGACTTCACTTACTGGCTAAAAATCTGAAAGGGCAGGGATTAGAGCAGAATTTAGAGTAACTAAGAGAAGTTGCGGGGGGAGGCTGAAGTTTTGGTGTATATCTTGGGGACCAGACCACCTAGAAACTTAATTTTTTTTAATGAAATCTAAAAATCCGGAGATTATGGTGAGTCACCTGGAGAGGACCCCTCCAAACCTGGAGTCTCCAGCTGAAAGCCAGAGGTCTGCAACCCTAGAATTCACATAGGTTTCAAAATGCTGTTTTTATTGTTTTGTGATGATAGGGATGTGCGATCAGTATATTTCCAGCCCACACACACACAACATAGGCTGGAAATAGACTGATTACCAATCCCTATCTTATCATTTATCTATTTATTTTTTCATTCATTCAATTCATTCATTTTGTTTGTCATCTCATACCTAGTGGTCTCTAGGTAACTTACAACACATTTTAAAAACATACGATATAGATCTAATTTAAAAACATACAACATTCGGATGACTTCTGGTTTAACTCCCTTCCGGTAAGACGCATTTCTTTTCTTGTCATGTTTTAAACCTCCTGGAAAATACCGAGGGGTTTTTTAAACTAAAATTACAATCTTTTAAATTGGATAGAAAGTCTACGGGGAGGTGCAGACAGCTACGGCTAAACTTTCTGCTAATTGAATCTCGGCTTTACGAAGTGGGAGTCATAACCAAAAGCTATAAATTTTGCGGACAGCCAACTGATAAAAGGCCCCGACAAACAAAACATAAGCAATAAATAAATTGGACAAAGCTCGAAAGATAAATTGTAATGACTAGGATGAAAGACCAAATGACAGGGAAAATAAACGTAACTGATGTATCAACATGCAGTTTACAGCCTAAAATTACAGACTTCTTTTCAACCCCTCAAAATTATCCTCAGCTGCCACAAACTATTCAGAAAGCAACTTTAACTTCAGAAACAAATCATGAATGGTCACTTGAGCATGTTATGCCTGATAAACCCTGTGTGCTGAATTCAGCAGCTAAAAGTCTTGCAGAGGAATTGCTGGATGCTGGTTTTAACTCTTCATTGAATTCAATATATGAGGGATTTCCCTCTGAAATTCAAACTATTGACTCATACCAAATGTCCAAGGAGCAATCTTTGCTTCCAGATATAAAGACGCCAGAGCTGATTAAATCGTTCTCCGATCCTTACCTCACTAACTGGCAGGCTCCTTTGCTCGAGGAACTTAAATTAGTCAAGACCTATATTTTAGAAACCAACAATCTACTCACCACTCTGGTACAGGTGATTGGGCCCAAGTTATGTGGAAAACAAGAAATGCACAAGTATATGGAAGATATACCCACTGATCAGTTAAATAAATCTACTAGTGATGCCTGTGGGAAAAATGGCAAGCATCCAAAGAGAATTATGGCACCTCGCAAAGAACAAAAGAAACAAAAAAAATTGAAAAATATTAAGAATTTTAAATCAAATTATTCTAAGTCATTTAACTTTAATCCGCTATTTAAACTTTTGGGTACTCAACCAAAGATAATTTCACCAAAAAGGCAGCGGAAGTCAAATTCAGATAAACATACTTATGAAATAATAAATTCAACACTGGATTTCAAAAGCATTGTTCCAGTTACTAATCTCTCCACAGATGTAATGGAAAATTCTGATTTGCAGCCAATGAAATTTTCAGACACCGGATCCGTTCCTAGACCTGGCAATCTGAAATCATATCGACCCTTCTGGAAATTAACACTTCAACCGAAAAAGCTGGCAATTTCCTATAATCGAATAGCCCGTGGAAACGGTCCAATATATCGGAGCATCCCTTTCCTGGATAGGTGTTTCGGACAAATATTACAAGCAGGCTCACGTATAAATTATATTAGATCAATGTCCAATATATCCACCAACAACTATAATTGGCGCCTGATAGTGACTTTTCATTCAGAAAACATTGTCAAACAGATCCTGCGTGCTAAAGTCATTCTAAAAAAGAAAAGGGGAATAACTGTACATTACATCGATATGGCCCCTCCAGAACCGTTGGTTGCTTTTTATGCACCCATAATGAATGGGAAAAATTTAACATCAGAATAAACTTTAATTGACGTCACCTATCAAAATTCTACGCAAACAGATTCAGACACGATGGATGATAAGCCCAATCTGTTGTCGGTTTATATGCAAGAAATGGAGCCAGAGGAGACACAGCTTACTGAAATCTACTCTCAACTTCCTGAAATTGAGAGGTCTATACTTATTAACAGGCTATATCGTCTGATCCAATGTCTAAAAACTATTGCACATGAGGCAGACCAGACAAAGAAGTCTCACGAATTAAGGACTGTTGGAGAAGAGACCCTGCTAACAAATGCACCAACGGCGAGGAGTTCTATTCCTGCCTCTAATAAAAAGAACAGTGCAAAAATATTCTACAAACCAATTCTGGTAGGAGACAAATGGGACAACGCCAGATTCCTGTACCCTGAAGAACTAGGCTCTCCTTCTAGGTATTACGGCACACCTAAACCGAGAAAAAATTTTGAATGCATGTCAAAAAATGGAGAAATACCGGAGGATGACACAAGAGCCCCAAACCAAATGATGGATCTAAATTGACATCTTTTGCCTGCATTCCACTGCGACCAAAGTTTTGAGCCTAATATCTTGACAACTCCTTTTTTGTATTCCAAAGCCTCCGCTTCAAAGAATGATGCTCTTCACCTCCTTTCTTGGAATATAGCTGGGTGGAACTCTAAACAAAGTGATCTTGAACTGCTTGATTACTTGAACAAATATGACATAGTCTCTCTCCAAGAGACTTGGTCCAAGTGTATTTCCACCCTAAATGGCTTTTCTACTTATCATCTCTCTACAACGTCTTCAGGATGTAGGACTGGCAGAGCGAAGGGGGGGTTTGGCAATTCTAATTTCTACTTCGTTAGAAGCTCAACATATTAAACTTCAAGCCTTGGAAAATATCGCTATGGCAGTTATTGTAACGTTTAATACAGTGACCTTTCTGATCATTAATGTGTATATTCCTCCATCAAGCTCAAGAGGTCACAAGGACTTGTTATGGAACGACCTGGATAAGTATTTACAAGAATTTGAACATACATTCCCTAAAGCAAAAATGATCCTTACAGGTGACTTTAACGCTAGAATTGGACTTAACAATGATCTTTTGTTTTCCTCCAAGCTATGGCGTGGCGAAGAAAATGAACTTTACGTCCCTTCTTTTGATAGGATATCGAAAGACTCCAAGATTAACTATGGGGGAATATGTCTAGCTCGACTAGTGGGTAGTCATGATTTGCAAATTCTAAACGGCCTTACACAGTTAGTGGACAGTGGGGAATTTACTTACATTTCCAATCGAGGAAGTAGCGTGATCGATTACGTTATTATCTCAAAACAACTATTAAAGTTTCAGACTACCCTTTTGATTGGATCTAGACAAAATAGTGACCATCCACCCCTCATCTTCTTATGTTATTTACCAGGGAGGGTTCGCTTAAATTCTGAGCAAAATCCATTTCTAAATGAAACATACTTTATACACAAAAGGAGGTTTTGGTCTCCTCTTTTAGAAATGAGGATTACAAGTTTTCTAAACACTGCGAGGGCTCTGAGTATACGAGAACAGCTAATGAATGATGACAACCTACACTCTCTTATTATAGAGTATGACAAATTAATTTTATATCTAAATGATATTTTAGCGCCAAAAATTTTAAGAGTAAAATCAAACTTAGAATCTAAACCAAGATGGTTTGATAGTGACTGTTTAGCCCTAAAACGGTTGCTAAGGAGTGCCTATATACATTATCGACAACAAAATTCCAACTCCCTTCCCACAGAATATTATGCCATAAAAAGAAACTATAAGATAACATTGGCTAACAAAAAGAGATTGGCCATGCAGAAGGATTGGGAATCTTTAATTAACGCTGCTAGGTCCAAAAATTCAAAAAAATTCTGGTTAATTATCTCCAATTCGTTAAGATCTACTCCATATATTACATACAATATACCATCTCAAAAATGGGAATGCTTTTTTTCAGAGCTGTATGAGGAAGATTGTTATATCGCCATAAATTCTATCTCTCCCCTCGACTTTTCAAACCTTCCCCCGTGGCCTGAGGTCAATCAGAGAGAAATAATGGACTTGATTGTAGGGTTAAAATCTGCTAAAGCTCCTGGTCAAGATAACATTCTACCGGAACTGTTAAAAAAAATTCTGGATTGGTGGGCGCCGATTCTTGCCAATTTATTTACAAAAATTCATAATACCGGCCATTGCCCAGAAGCCTGGCGGGAAGCACTAGTTGTTCCTATCTATAAAAAAGGAAATAGAGAGGACCCCTCGAACTAAAGGCCAATTAGTTTACTATCTATTATTGGCAAACTTTATGCGTCATACTTAAAAGTTAAATTATCTACTTGGATGGAGGAAGAAAATATATTAGGAGCGGAACAGGCTGGATTCAGAAAAGGAAGCTCTGTTTTAGATCATTGTCTTCTGCTAAATTTCCTTGCAGAAAAATATATGAACTACAAAGGAAACGGTCTCTATGTTGCATTTGTAGATTTAAAATCTGCATTTGATTCTGTTTCAAGGGAGCTCCTATGGAGGAAACTAGCAAAAACCTCGATAGATAAAAGGCTACTCTTTTTGATTTATAGTCTACACCAACACACCTCAATGCGGGTCCGATGTGGACGCGAGGGCGGCCTAACAAATCCTATTATCACTGGTAAGGGAGTAAGACAGGGATGCATTTTGGCTCCCCTGCTGTTCAATTTATATCTCAATGACCTAAATATGAGTTGCCAAATGAGAGATTATCATCCTCCCAAAATCGGTGTACAATCCTGCCCGTTGCTTTTGTATGCCGACGATGCTGCCCTCCTTTCACTCTCTAAGGTGGGACTCAAGAGGTTATTATGGGCTTTTATGTCCTACTGTGTTCAGAATCAGTTAACGATAAATTACTCTAAAACAAAAATCTTAACATTCTCTTTTTTTTTTCAATCAATTTTTATTCTAATTTTCAAAACCAAAATAATACAAAAAGAAAACAACACAAATCAATAACTAATACAATACAAAAAAAAACATATCTAAAAATATTGACTTCCGATTTGTCATAGTTCAGCTATAAATCTATAATATATAACAAACCTATCTCTTAATAGATTATAAAATCACCTTCCTCCAGTGGTTTTCTTAGTTGGTTTCAAATCTCATTAACATCATATCATTTTAATATTCCACAAAAAGTCAAAGAGAAGTTTCCAATCCTTGAGATATATATCAATCAGTTTTTTTTCTAAATAAACATGCCAATTAATCCAGCTCATCAAATCTACTAAATCCAGTAATTTCAAAACACTATAATTCAACTATAAATCTATAATATGTAACAGACCTATCTCTTAATAGATTATAAAATCACCTTCCTCCAACAGTTATCTTAGTTGGTTTCAAATCTCATTAACATCATATCATTTTAATCTTCCACAAAAAGTCAAAGAGAAGTTTCCAATCCTTGAGATATATGTCAATTGATTTTTTTTCTAAATAAACATGCCAATTAATCCAACTCATCAAATCTACTAAGTCCAGTGATTTTAAATCGCTCTTCTGTCATTATCCATATTGGGTCCATCTTCCATCTTTACGCACCCAAAAATCTTGCTGTCATAGTCATATAATAAAAGTCTGATAGGAATTTCCTCCATCACAGATATTTTCTTACCATCAAATCCAAACGTATCACTGAAGTATTGTTGCAAAGCCGCATCTCTGTTCCTCTTTTCCACGTGATACACTAGTACATCTCTTGAAGGTTTTTCCATTGACACAAAACAGGGATTAATTCTGTTAACTTTCTCCATTTCAAGTTCCATCAGATCCTTCCAGTCCAAAAATTTTTTTGAACCGATAATATCTTTATCTCCAATCTCTTCAATTCCTTCAGGGACAGCGCTGAATTCCAAACTGTAATATTTGTCTCCAGGATCCATCACAGCCAGGAAATCCAAATCTTTTTTCATGTCCATAATTAAGCCAATCTCCATAGTTTGAACCTTGCCTTTAATTTCTCTTTCATCTTTTTTTTGTTTTCCAGATCTATCTTTATTCTCCTTTCTCATAGAATCCTGAGTTTCTTTCAGCTCCTGTCTCATTTCGTAAAATTCAATTCTCCACGCTTGTCTATTATTTCTCAGTTCTTGTTTTATTGAGTTAATCCCATTCATTATTTTCTGAAACATGTCTAGAGATAAAGTCCCTTCTTGTACATCCATGGTCTTCTTAATTGTCGTTCTTAAAGCCAAAGGAACAAAACTCCTTCAATTTTCAATGTCCCAAACAAAGAGCAGCTTATTTCTTTAACCAGTTACAAAGGAGTTAATTTTTCCAACAAACTAACGTCACACGCTAGACAGCCCTTATCTCTTATCTGCCTGAAAGTGTAAGAACAGCTTTAGTTCACAGCGTCGAAATAGCTAGTAGCAGAGAGAATGAGCAGATTCGTCAAAAAAAAAAGTAGATCAAAAAGTAGTCCCAGCCATAGATCAAAAAGATTTCTTATCTCCTCCAATCAGAAATCTCTCGCCCGTTGTAATCTTTAGAATGCCATTTTCCATGTCAGCTTTTTGCAATAAAAAAAAAGATAAGCTATTTATATTTTCTTCCCCCCTAGCTCCGCGAACAAAAAAAGGAAAGTCTTACCTCACCTAGGTTATCTCAATTGCTGTTACTTTGACAAATCTCTTTAGCTGTATAGATAAGAAAATGATGAATGTAGACAGGAGGATGTTTGCCTGTTAATCCGTATAAAAAAAAAAGGGTCACTTATCCAGCTGAGCTAGCATAAAAATCCTCGCTCTGTCTGAGCTGCTGGAAGACAGACAATTCTGACGAATTCCAGACTCCAACAATCAAAACAAAGCTATGTGGGGAATCTCACGTTTCTTCTTTAACCGGAAGAAATTATTCCCAGTCAGAAAAGAGCCTTCTGACTGAATTTAAACTGGATGAGTTTCATCCAAGACGGGAGCCCGTCTCAGAGGCTGCACAGGCGTAGGGATCCTCCTGGGAAGTCAAAAATCTTAACATTCTCAAGGCGTAAATTTTCAGGTTCGTGGACAGTAAATGCCCAGCAAATTGCTTTGGTTCCACATTATAAATATCTTGGAATCATCTTTCATTCGACATTAAATTGGGCTACTCATATACGGGCTGCAGTTCTGAAGGCACGAAACACTGCAAAAAAAGTTCTTCGCTATTTCTTTCAGAAAAGGGGAAAGTATGTGCCTGCAGCCATCAAGGTTTTTCAAATAAAAATTGTACCACAGCTATTGTTTGGCGTGCCACTATGGATCCACGCATTTAATCCCATAGTTGAATCTGTTCTTACAATGTTCCTACGTCAAATATTGGGTGTTCCAAGGTGCACTCCAGCAGCAGCCCTTAGATTGGAATGTGGTCTCCCCTCTACTGAATGTCAAGCGTGGACAATGGCCTCTAATTACTGGGCCAGATTATCATATGAACAACTTCAGGGCTATCTAGCATACCTCTGGTCTGATTCCTTTATTTCAAGTTGGAATAATAAGTTTAAGATTAAATTTTCCTCAATAGGCTTTTCATTAGAGTATTTAGTAACACAAACCCCCAGTCTGGCCAAATCTTCAATCCTGACTCGATTAAAGGATATAGATTTTCAAACTGCCACAACTATGGCTACAAAAACGTGTTCCCCTATTTACTTCAAAGTAAAGCCTGAGTTTTTCCATCATGCTCCTTACCTGGACTTTCTTGTTGGATGTTGGATCGGGCACAAGCAGATGCCCAGGATGCAGAACAGAATAGTGACAGGCTAGATTCCAGTTGAAGCAATGAGCCAGACAAGTAATAAGTTTTAAGAGTCACTTTACTGACAATAGAGGTATAGAATACATTACAAGCTCTCTCTCTCTACCAAACTTCTTGACCCCCACACCGACTGGCCAGATCTGCTAAGTCTTATAGATAAGGCCAGCTGGTTGCCTTGGATACTTGTCCTTGAGATGGCTCGAGCTCTGCCAACTTTTCGCTTCTACTCCACGTAGCTTACTTGTGGAAATTTAACCTCTGCTTCTTCGGTTTAATAGCCAACAAGCCCCCACCTTAAATTTCCACATTCTGCCAGTTACATTTCTTTTCCATTTACATGAGCATCATTTGTAATACAGTTACTCCATTGCAATCTCAGCATCATTTTTATTACATTTATTTCAGCAATTATTTATTAATCTTCATGATTTCCATCATCCCACCTTTTCCAGTTACTGAAGTCTATATGTTTAATGGAATTTATTTTAAATCTAACAGGTGGAATACCTTTGGTTGTTCTCTCTGATCTGCGTGGTTGAATTTCTGCCTTTGTGTCTGTGTCTGTGTCTGGCGATTCCTCTGTTTCTCTCTCAGAGCTAGAACTTGATTCACTACTGCTGCCTGTTTCTTCTTGTTTTATTGGTACTGTGTCTGCCTGTTCTTGTTCATTTCTAACTTCAGTGTTTCCCAACTCCACATATGTTTTCTCTTCCCAATCCTGCTCTATTGCTTGCACACTTCTACTTAATACCACAGACCTATGTTTTGGCATCCAGATTCTGAAATACGTGTTTTCAAATCCTAGCATGAACCCTTTGTCTGCTCTCCTTTGCAGCTTCCCTGTCCTTTTACTTTTGGGAACATGTACCCAGCATTCTACTCCAAACCTAATCAAATGTTTTAATCTGGGTTTTCTGTCATACAATTTTTCATAAGGAGACATTCCATTTGCCTTATGAAATATTCTGTTTTGAATATATGCTGAATACAGAACACACTCTCCCCAGAAACTGTGTGTTAAAGATGAGTCACACAGCATTGCTCTCATTGAGTCTTGAAGTAACCTGTTCCAACGTTCAGCTAATCCGTTTTGATGTGGACTAAATGGGGCTGTTAACTCCTGTTTAATCCCTCTTTTGTCCAAGTATTCAGTAAAAGAGTGTCCTGTGAACTCTCCTCCTTGATCTGATCTTATTCCCTGTATTTTGACACCAAACTGCACTTCAATTTTTGTAACAAATCTTTTCAGTTTCTCTGCAGCTTCACTTTTAGCTTTTAGTAAATAAACAGTGCAGAATTTTGAAAAATCATCAACTATCGTCAGGAAATATCTTGCACACCCCTGAGTAGGTTGAAATGGCCCCACTAAATCCACGTGTATTAACTGATAAGGTGCATCAGTACTAGGCATGGCTTCTTTGTTCTTTGCAGCCACAACTGCCTTAGTTTGTTTACACACATTGCAGTCTACATATTTTCCACAGTTTCTTAACTTCACATCATTACTATTCTCTGTTGTTTTCACCACATTTTCATATCCTATATGGCCCAATTTTCTGTGCCATAAATGTACACAATCATTATGGGGTTTCTCATTAGCACACATGAGTACATGATTTGTTTGTTTCAAGTGTAAGAAGAACAATGAGTTCCTTACTATTCCTTTCATGAATATTTTTTCTCCTCTCATAATATGAACTGAGCCCCTTTTGAACATCACATTGAACCCCATTTCACTGAGTTTTGACACAGCCATAATGTTGCATTCAATGTCAGGAATAAACAGCACGTCTGTCATAATGGTATTGAAACCTGCTAATTCCACTGTACCCCTACCTTTGATCAGTTTCTTAGATCCATCAGCCATTATCACATAATCCTCTAGGTCACGAAATGTATGAAACATTGATTTATCTTTGATTATGCTATTTGTAGCCCCACTGTCAACAGCCCATACATCATTACATTTATTTCCCTGCTTATTGTTAATACATTGCTTATTCTTACTAGCATAGATCACCTGTACACATGGTTTTCTTCCTCTTTCTCTTCTTCTTGCTTCACAATTCTTTTGAAGATGTTGCCTGGAACCACAAAAATAACATGCCTTTTGTCCATACAGTCTCTCCTCCACTGCTTTGTTGTTCTGCTTTTCCACGTTCTGTTTAGACTCAGTCCTTTCCTGCCATTTCTTGCCTTCTTTGAAATTCTTGTAAAAGTTTTCCTTCAATATAGTCCATGGTCAGGTTTGCGTCATTCATCGCTTCCATCGAACTCACCAGAGCATCATAACTTGAATCCAGACTTGATAACACAATATAAACTTTTTGCATTTGAGAATGTTCAACGTCACGTTCTGTCAACTCAGCAAATAGTCTATTCATCTCCAATAAGTGCTCTGACATGGTTGTATCTCCAGATAAGCGCATCTGATATAATCTTCTGGCAAGATATATTTTAGAACTAGCAGTCTTTTTCACATGAATATTTTTCAAAGTTTCCCAGGTTTCCTTTGCTGTTACTGCGTCACGCACGTGCAGTAATTGAGAATCATCAATAGCAAGAACAATTAACGCCTTTGCCCTCTCATCCAGCCTTCTCCAATCTGCTGGAATTGGCACTACGGCGGGTGGGTCTTCTGCGATTACATTCCAAACTCCTTCTTTCACTAGAAAAGCCTGCATTCTCTGTTTCCAACTGCCATAATTTTTCCCTGTCAGCCTTTCCAAGGGAATCCCGGCCGATAACGTAACAGACATACTTTCACTTTTCACAGTTCACCGCCTTTGTAATTAGAGCTTCTCATCTCCGTCCTTCAGTCAGTTATTCCCACGGCTCTCTCACAGCTTTCAGCTCAGCTTTCGGTTTCGCTGTCTCTTCACACGCTTGTCCTCTTTACTCCTCTTTTGGCTTTTCTTCGGACATCCGTCGATGGATCGAAACCATCCTCTGCTACCACTTGTTGGATGTTGGATCGGGCACAAGCAGATGCCCAGGATGCAGAACAGAATAGTGACAGGCTAGATTCCAGTTGAAGCAATGAGCCAGACAAGTAATAAGTTTTAAGAGTCACTTTACTGACAATAGAGGTATAGAATACATTACAAGCTCTCTCTCTCTACCAAACTCCTTGACCCCCACACCGACTGGCCAGATCTGCTAAGTCTTATAGATAAGGCCAGCTGGTTGCCTTGGATACTTGTCCTTGAGATGGCTCGAGCTCTGCCAACTTTTCGCTTCTACTCCACGTAGCTCACTTGTGGAAATTTAACCTCTGCTTCTTCGGTTTAATAGCCAACATTTCTTACGGTACCAAAATTCCGTCAGGTTTTTACCAAGGCCAGATTTAACTCCCTTCAATCTGCACTGTTGACAGGGAGGTTCCAAGGAATTCCTTATGAACAACGTTTGTGCCCTTGTGGGAAGGGCAACATTGAAACACTATCTCATGTTATGTTCAATTGCCCTATATATAAATTTGTACGTTGTAAATTTTTAAATAGCATAATGAGAAGGAATTCCATGTTGGCCCCAGAAAATATGTTATGTTACCTTATATCAGGATTAAACAAAGAAATTACAATGAGGGTAGCTAAATTTCTATATGCTGTGCAATTGCTAAGAGCTGAAGTCTCTTCTAGTTAATTTGTTCCTTATTGCAAGTAAAATTGTCTCAGAATGTTAAAGTTGTTCTCCATTTTATGTTTTATTTTTCTTATGCAAGTTGTTTTATATGCCTGTAATCAGGACGGGTCTTTGACCGCAAATAAAAGTATCTATCTATCTATCTATCTATCTATCTATCTATCTATCTATCTATCTATCTATCTATCTATCTATCTATCTATCTATCTATCTATCTATCTATCTATCTATCTATCTATCTATCTATCTATCTATCTATCTATCTATCTATCTATCTATCTATCATACAACATTCAATATTTAAAACTCCCACCAAAAAAGGACTAAGACAGAATACCAAAAGCCTGAATGAAAAGGAAGGTCTTTGCCTGGCACCTATACAGAAGGTGCCAGGCGTGCTTCCCTGAGGAGAGCATTCCACAGGTAACTATCTAACTTAGCTCCAACAAGATTGCTGTATCATGTTTCTCCATGTCCTCTGGGACTAAGAAGAGCAAGGGAGGACTAGAGGAAGAAGGGAGGACTTGCTGGCCATCATTGCAAACAGCATTCTGTGTCAGAATTGTTTAATATGTTTTTTTAATAATGTTTTAACCTTTTTAAAAGTTTTTTTAATGTTTTTAATGCTGCTTTGTTTTAATGTATTTTAAGATCTGTTTTTATGATGTTTTAAAGTGTTTTAGTGTTTTGTTTGCTGCCCTGGGCTCCTGCTGGGAGGAAGGGTGGCATACAACTTAAATAAATAAATAAATAGATGATCTTTAGTCTGATCTAGCAAGGGAGTTCTTGTGCTATTATGGTGAAGGACCTGTAAGAATGAGACGGAAATATAGGCCATCTTCAGAAGTTTCCATCCATGCTTTCACTGAATGTGGGGAGAGGGAAGCAGGCTATGCTTGCTGGCTTTGCCCTCAGTGTGGTCAACAGTGCCATCTTTAACCCTGAGCTTTACACATTTGGCAGAAGGTCTGAAAGAGGAACCTAGATGCATACAGCTGAACGTGTGTGGACTTCCCCTGCCCTTCACATTTTCCACCAAACTCTTGGAGGTGAGAGGCAGAGCCTGGGAGGGTAGCCACATCATAGCGGGGCCAGTGGGCACGCATGGCTTTGTTCTTCCTCCAAATATTCACCACACATATTATTGTCATGAACCGCTGCCACCAGTTCAGTCCCAGGACTGAATTCCCACACCCAGGGCAATTGATCCTGGCAAGGCACAACCCATGTCTCCCTTACCATGGCTGAGTAAACAACAACAACTCTGCAAGGTAGGTAGACTGCCACCACCCCTTAATCCTGGTCACCCACTCTGGGCCAAGGGGAAACCCAAAGTGCCAGAAAAAGACCTGTCAAGGATTCTAAGGACAAGAGCCAAAAGTACACTCCTTGTCCTGGAGGCCTTTAGGCAAAATACCCAAATATCCAGTAGTCTGTGGCTCAGAGCCAAATCTCTCCTGCAATGAACACACACTGGTAAGTAAGAAGTAGCTTTATTAAATAAAATATAAGTGCACAGCAGCAAAATAGTTCCTTAAAACCCACATCCTGAAGGCCAGGTAAAATACAGAGAGAGTTCCAGTCATAAATAAAAATAACAGAACTGTCTAGCCTAATCTATAATTACAATAGAGGTAAACAGCAAAATAACTTCATGGTTCCACATCTCCCCAGAGATGTATAGCCTGGATAACAGATGGAAGATGGAACCCCACATAGGTAGTATCAGCAACCAGAGGGAAGCAGAGGCTATGGTTTGAATCCTATTCTTATGCAGAAATGCCCAGCAACAGCCAGGAATTAATTAGCCAATTGGGGCTTACTGATGATGAACTCTTCTGGAGCTTTCACACCCAATGGTCACACACTCACCAACTTTCCCCGGCCAGTTGGCCTTGAAGTACCAGTCTACACTGATAAGCAGGTGTTCTTGCTCATAGCTTAATTGACTAGCTTCAGCTGTGAGAACTGCAAACTCATGGCCTTCTCAGAGGCCCCATTTCAGGCAAGATGCTTCCCCCCACAATTCCTTGCCTCTGAACCATTTTAATTTTTAACCTTTGAAACCAGGCATTTTTGACATTTATGATCTTTTGTTCAAGATCAGATATTGTTTCCATTTTTGCAAACATTTAAACTCATATTTTCTTCAAGTCATCATATTAACCAATGCCTGCTCCAGTGTCTGATTATCAAATGTCTGTTTCCCCAGTTATTTCCTTCTCATTTATATATATTCTGATGATTTATCATCTGCCATTGTTCTTCTGTAATCCAGTCTCTCGCCTTTTCCTCTCTCAAGGCCTTGACAGTATTAATCACTAGTTAGAACAGCATGATCCATATCAGTCATTTTTTAAAAAGGCATACATGCACAAAAAATCCATCATTACATGCCCAGCTCTGCCAGAAACTCAAATCACAACCCTGTTCTCCTTTGATTATTATGCCTGACTTGAAAGGCAATGTAGATAATCCAGTTTGTTTCCATTCTGCCCCTCCCCCTGCTCTTTGCTATAATTGCGCTACAAGAATGGGTTTTGTGCTGGGATGTTTGCTGTACTGTTCCCGCTTATCTGTGTCAGAATAAGACAGGGTCTGTGGAGCTCACCCCCTAAGAACAGAATAAGGCACTCAGGAGAAATGCCCTCTTTGGTGGTTGTGGCAGTTTATGAGATTAAGTCATCTGTTTAACAAGGTGGGAAAGGGCTGAAAAGACTTGTAGTCAAAGCATTCTGTAGATATGATCTGATATTTACCCTTGAAACCTGTCACCTTCTTGTCCTTCATCCTTTCCCTCCCAAACATAATCACAGTTTTGTCTCTTTCTCCCCAAACCTAACCGTGAAGCTGATCCCATGCATATTTACTCAGAACAGAAGTAAGCCCCACCAAGACCAATGGTAGATGTGCATAGGACTGCAGCCTTAGAAGCTTGGCCCCATGCACCTTTATTCAAAAATAAGCCTGGGTTCATATACTGGCACTAACTTGCAAGCAAGGATCATGGTTTGCTACTTGGAAATATTTATTGGTTTACCCCTCCTGACCTGGTGGATCTCAGCAATATCATTTATGTTGTCCAGGCTGTTGAGGAGGAAAGGAGACTTGTGCTTCAAAAGGGGGGGAGCACTAAAGAGGGCTACAAAATGGGGGGAGAAGGAAAGGAAGCGTGGTGAGGGCGAGAGGGAAGGGCAGCAGTTGTAGTAAGAAACTGAGAAGACTGTTTGTCAAGGTCCCACTTCTCTGACTGACTCTTGCATGCACACACAAACTTCAAAAGAGAAAAAGCGGGGGAAAGCCACCAGAGCTGATGGCTATCCTGAGAAGTGCTACTGCAGCTAGGGCTGAGTAAAAGAGGGGAAAGAGATGCTGCCTCTCTCTCCGCACACCTGATGGAGATTGAGGATGATAAGTAGCATCCACTGGATCCCTTGTTTAACATGTATGCATTGGGAAGGGGCAGAGAAGAGGAGGCTTCCATTCAACTTCCATCCTTCCCCTTCCAGGATTGCTTGTTTAATCAGAGGTTAAAACCCAAGATTAAACATGTGGGAGGGGGAAAGAGACACATGCCAAGAGCCCTCGAGGTGCCAAGTCGAAAAACAAAATACAGGTGAGGAAATAAAGACAATTTATTATAGCTCTTGGTAATAAATTAGGCCATAATAAATGGCCTTTATTTGCTCACCAACGCTGCATTTTGTTTTTTGGCTTGGCACCTCGAGAGCTCCCCTCTCCTTGGCCTGCATTACTTTGATGCCCCCCTGCTGATCCTGTTCATAGAGGAAAAGAGAGGCTTGCAAAAGAGCATCTGCCTTCCTGCTCACGCCCCACTGCCAGACAGTCCCGTATCACAGCTCCATCTATCAACAGTTCAAAGTGGAGGCTGAGATAATGAAGAGCAGCTGTAGCTTGAAGCTTGTGGACCACAGGTGGTCTACAGACCACAGTTTGGGAACCTCTGAACTAGAACATTAAACTCTGTTTATTGTATGTTGAGCTTTGTCTGAACATAACAGAATGAGATGGCAAACGGGCATAGCAAAGGACCGCAAGCTACATTTCATGGGTTCTTCCTGCAGCCAAATATACAAAGACAAGCGTTGTTTCTGTTGCTCCACCCACTTTTCCCTTTGGCCCTCACCACCAATGGGATGAGTCCCCTTGAAGGTTTCCCATGAAGCCTTGGAATGAAAAAGGTCCCCCACCCATTGTTTTTACCCCTTCTGTTGCAGTGTGTTACTCCACCACACCCTCACTTGGCTGCAGGCATTTCTTCCTCAGTCCCCTGCTGAAACATCTCAAAATATGCATTGTAGAAAACAGAGCTTGGTTCGCCAAGCATATTTTTGTCACAGAATTTGGATGTCTGTGGTGGTAAGAATGGGAGGTGTTACTGTGGAGCCATTTGACAGCAGCAGCTGAAGGTTTATTATGCCATATCAAAGGCATGCTGGTTGCACCTGGCTGAGAAGGCTCCATTACATATCCTCAAGCCTTCTGAGGCCATTTGCCAGTGCTGATAGTGTGTTTATTAGCTGTGTGCTATTTTATAGGGTCAGACGCTATAACAGTTAATAAAGATTTATTACATTTATATGGTCCCCTTTTATTATCTCCTGAGCTGCAAGTAGTATCCCAGCAGAAGCGGCTGTTTGTATTTATATATCTCCAAGTCTGAATATCATTCTGCTATTGTAGAGCAATGGTCAGGCTTGAGATAGTGTCAAGATGCAAGGTAAGTGTCTGCTAAATTAGCCATTCCAAGAGATTCTAGGAATCTCATGGTACCACTATTCCCAGTGATGGCATGGATTCCATCAAAACCTAAATATATCTGTATAAGTTAAGAAATACTTCCCCCTTTCCCTAAAGTTATGTAGATTACTCTATTTTATTTACTTGGTGATTTATGGCTAAAGAATGAAAATTAATAGAATTGAAATATACAAATATACCTCTACATGCAGATAAGATTAACAATAGCCCAGTGTCAGATGGAGAGAATTTGTTTTGAGGTAAATTCAGAGGGTAGATCACATATGTGAAGGAGATGATCTTGTGAGGCTGAAATTTAAAATAGATATTGTTTTTGTTTTGGTATGGGGGTCCTGTGTCCTTCTAGATGTTGTTCGACTACAATTCCCATCATCCCTAACCACAAGCCATGCTGCTTGCAGTTGATGGGAGTTGGAGACCATCAAAATCCAGAGGACCTCAGGCTTCCCACCACTGATTTAAGTGCTCAAGTGTGAAACTAGAGGTTTTTTTGTTTTTGATTTTATTTGCAGTAGCCATCAAAGGGACCAGAAGCACTTTAAAATCCATAGAAAAGGCCAAGTAATTGGTCTGTGTCTGCTAGTGTTGCAATGTTATTAATATTAGTTCTCCACATTTCTGCAGCTATTTGTGAATTTTTGTTAACAAAATCCTCATGAAAATTATCTAGCATTTTAGTGCAAATTTCTCCTAATAAGTACATTTTTGCAGGCAATTTTAACTAATGTATACATTTTTGCAAGCAATATCTTATATAAAGCATTTTGTGTATGTTATTTTCACTCATATATTCATTTTTATGCACACTTTATGACATATGCATTTTTGTAAACATGTTTTGGCGAACTGCATTGCAAAATTTGAATAAGTGCAAATTTTGGAGGATGGCTGTGTTTCAGTTCTCATTTTGTTTCAGAAAGTGCATATTTTGTAGTGCAAACTGGATCAAATTTCTCACCCATCCCTATAGAGACCAAACAAGTCAAGTCCAGGAAGTAGAACAGGGTAGGTAATATTTCTCAAAAATACATGCCTTGTTTGTTTGTTTAGCTGTATCAGACTTGAAACTTTCAGTTTCATTGGAATGAAACAAAAATGCTTCGTATTATGGGTGAAAAAACTGTTGGATGTAGTGGGACACCCAGTGAAATGACAAAAAGAAAAATGTTCAGCTTCTGCTAGCAGTCAGGATTGAGCAAAACATTTCCCTAGAGTAAAAAAAGAACAGATTTAAAAAGGAAAAGGAAAAATGCAGATAGTCTTTCCCTGCAAATACTAAATGCCACTTTTTATTTTATTTGAGTTGGAAATATTTCAACCGGTACAGCTTCTCTGGGAAGAAAATGGCCAGTAAGAGGCACCAGAAATATTGTGGTGTTTAAAAGCTGATGGTTGCACCCAAACTCTCAAGGCAGAGAGAGCCCTCAAGATTCCCATGATATGTCCCATGTTCTTGTCAAAAACATCTGTTTTCTGCCAATTCAAAGACAAGTAGAAATCTTCAGCTGCCAGCATCCCTCGGTCTTATGGGAAACTGGGTCAGTGTCACCAAACCCAGGATGACCCACAGCGCTAGAATTTTCCTCCATAATTAGTCTGTATGCTGTACAAATGACAAGTGCACACACATGTATACAGAAGTTACATTGGATAAAGATGTTTTTTTCAATGATGAATGCAGTTTGTAAGGGGTAGGGGTTGCTACTTATACTATGACTTTCTCCTCAGTAAACAAGTTTTCTGCATTTTTGTATTGTTTCATAAAACCTGCAGAATCTATTTGACCGGAGTCAACAGTGGGGAGAAAGAAAAAGGTGTCACCTTCCATGGAAGCAAAACTCATCTCTAGTGTGTTGCCAGCTTGAAATCACTTCTATTTCCAGAAGCAAGAAAGAGCACAGAGTCATTTACACCTGTCTTTGTGTCCCCCTGCTGATTGCTGGAGATCACTTTTTCACACTTAAAATACTCTCTCTCTCTCTCTCTCTCTCTCTTTGAAGAAAAAAAATGCCACACAAGCAAGGGAGGATAGTTGGCAGCTGTTCAGAGAATGCAAGGAAATTGACTACGTAGTTAAAGGAGCACAGCAAACAGGCTAAAAGATCTCTTCGAGAAAGGGAGTTTGCTTTCTGCCAGGACTGTAAGACAGCAGAGATCTTGAATCATGGACTCTGAGAGCACGATTCAGATCCTTACTCTCTTTGCCATTGAACTAGCTCACCAGAGAACAGTCTACTCTCTGGCATCATTCAGGGTTGCTGTTCCAGAGAGCCAGAAGCTAGTATTGTCACTATCAGCTTAGCAGGGTTCCAGTGATTCAAAAGGTGAACTCACCTAATGTTATAAAGCTGGTGACTTTAACCTGGCTAAAGCCTCTGAGCAACTCATCATTCACCCTGGCCTCAACTGCTTTCTCATGGCCCATCTCTGTTTGTCTGTCTGCCTCCAGCTCACCTCTAGATTTCCATCCTTAGGAATCTTGAAGGAGAGCCAGAACTCATGATCACGTGAGCTCAATTTTCCTCGAAATTTGCCTGCCACTTTTTTGTCACAGTGGGTTGCAAGATGTGCAAGCTGTTTGTAGAAACAATTGGTGCTGAATGAATAGTTTATTGTTCTTTGCTGTGATAGGGAGTTGTGGACTTCTTTGGACCAGGGGGCACATTTCAAATCTTGAGAAAGTACTGAGGGTGCCAGTCACAAAACGGCTGCCATGAAGGGCATGGCATAACACAAAATTAGAGAGTCCTTGCTGATTCACTCTCCTCTCCTCCCACCCTGGACAACCTCGTTTACTATGGAAAGTCAGCTATGTCCTGCTGGTTCCAATTGTGGAGAAACAGCTGTTAAAGGCACACAAATTCTGTTATTCCTAATGCCAATCCTAAACCAAAATATAGGCTGCCAGCTTGTACCCATTAGTACACAAAGAGACTGATTTCTGAAGTAGACATGCATATCATTATAGTTTATGTTAACTATACAGTGACTTCTTAATAAGTGTCTGGAAATCAGCTTCTGTACAGCAGGAGACATGTGTAAGCCTCTTTGCACAGTTTTCACATTTTACATTTGCCATTTGGGGAAGGGATTCTTTTTTTTTTTTTTTTTTTTTTTTCAATAATTTTTATTCAGATTTTCATAAAACATACAAGACAAAATCATAAAACATTCAAAGACAAAAAACAAAATCAAAAATAGTTAAACAAAAAGAAAAAAAAGAAAAAAAAAACAAAAATAAAAAATAAAGAGTAAAATATTGACTTCCCATTTGTCAAAGATCAAATCAGTTATAAGTCTATAATATATAACAATCCTGTCTCTTAAGTCATATTATAAAATCACTTTCCTCCAGTAGTTATCTTACTTAATCATCAAATCTCATAAACATTACTTTATTCTTTCCACAAAAAGTCAAAGAGAGGTTTCAATTCTTTAAGAAATATATCTATCAATTTTTTTTTCCAGATAAGCATATCGATTAATCCATCTCATTACTAATTATGATAATCTTATTGTCATAACCATAGTCAAAATAAACATTTCAATTAATCCATCACATCAGAATCTGTTAGGTTCAGTAATTTCAATAGCCATTGTTCTATTATCTCTAGTAATTCCATTTTCCATCTTCCATCTTCAGTAGTCTTGTTAAGTCCAGTAATTTCAATATCCAATCTTCCATTATCAGTATTCCATAATAATCTTGCTGTCAAAGCCATAGTCATATAGTAAGAGTCTGATGGGAATTACCTCTATCCCAAATATTTTCTTGCCATCCATTCTAAATAGGTTGCTGAAATACTGCTGTAAAATCATATCTCTGTTCTTTTTTTCAAAATACACTGGGTCATCTCTTAAAAGTTTTTCCATTGTCACATGGCTGCAGTTAATTCCATAGATTTTCTCTATATTGGGCTCCATCACATCATTCCAGTCCAGAAGATAGTCCATGCCATTGATAACTTTATCTCTAGAATCTTCATTAATTTCTTCAGAGATAACATTGAGTTCCAAACAATAGATTTTATTTCTAAAGTCCATAGACTCCAAATCTTGTTCCTGTTCCACGTTTGTTCCAATCTCCGGGATCTCCTCTCTCACAGGGACCCCTATTCCAGTCTCCAGGGTCTCCTCTCTCACAGGGACCCCTGTTCCAATCTCCGGGGTCTCCCCTCTCACAGGGACCCCTTCCAGGGTCACCTCTCTCACAGGGACCCTTATATCTTTAATCTCCTGCTTCATTTTACTCAATTCAATTTTCATTATCTCAATCTCATCCATTATTTTCTGAAACATAGTTATTTCCAGATTCTCAGCCACTTTCTTAATTGCCATTTTAAAAGAAAAATATAGGAAAACCACTTCTTATTTCAGCAACAATTGGGTTAATACTCCAAACTTGGTGACATCACAGTATAAACAGAGCAGACAGCCTTATCTCTCCAATAGTTAAGTAAACAAAATGCAGTTCCCAGGATCGAAACAATTAATGGCAATCGTCAAGAAACAGATTCGTCAAAATAAAATAGACCAAAAAGAGAGTAGTCTCAAAACAGTATAATATTTTTCAAAATAAAAATCTGGAATAGAAATCCCTCTTCTGTGTATATCTTTAGAATGCAAATCCAGGACAGCTTTTTGCAACAAAAACAGAGATAAGCTATTAATTAGTGCGTAGCAGAGAGAAGTTACGGCTCCCCAGTGAGATGTCAAAAACCGATCAATCTGGCAAATCTCTTTTAAACAGCAACAATTTAAGTCAAGTAAAAGAAAAATATAGAAAGAAGGGTGCTTGCCTGTTAGTGCGTTCTCTCTTAGAAGATAAGGTGAACGTTCGCTTTATCAGATAGAGCTTGCTGTTAAAAATCCGTCCCACCTTCGTCGGCTGGACCTCGTCCCATAAATTAATGAGATCTGGTCGTCCCAACAAAAATAGGCTTTGAGGTTAATCTCTTCGTTTCTCCCTACCCGGGAGAAGTTTAATCAGTCAAAAAAAAAAGAAAAAACTGACTGATATATCTGAATAAGCTTCTTTTGAGGCAGGAGCCCGTCTCAAAAGCAGGCACAGGCTAAGTCACCCTTCCCGGAAGTCCGGGGAAGGGATTCTTTAACATCCATATACACTTATTGTGTAGTAGTATTTGCATTAAATAATTTATATAGAATGCCCAATCTCAGACAGACCCACCACAAGAAAGATGCATCCTGGTTGCTAGGTAATAAGGAAGGGCAACCAACAGAGATTCCAAGGATTACTAGAAATTAAGACAGAAGCATGAAAAGTGCATTAAAACAGAGAGGGAAGAAGAAGCTCTTTAGGGTCTCGGAGATTTCTGTTGTCTGGTGTCCAAACAGCTCACTTCAGCTGGAAACTTCAGCTGGTGCAGAATGCTGCGGCCAGAGTTCTTACTTGGACTAAAAAATCTGACCATATAACACCTGTCCTGGCCCAACTGCACTGGCTACCAATATGTTTCCGGGCCAGATTCAAAGTGTTGGTTCTTACCTATAAAGCCCTTAACGGCATCGGACCGCAATACCTGGTGGAACGCCTCTCCCGCTATGTACCTACCCGTTCGCTACGCTCGACGTCGAAGGCCCTTCTCCGGGTTCCCACTCATAGGGAGGCCTGGAGAGCAATAACTAGATCTAGGGCCTTCTCAGTGGTGGCCCCCGAATTATGGAACACCCTCCCTGACGAGATACGCCTGGCGCCTTCTTTGTTATCTTTTCGGTGCCAGGTAAAGACCTACCTCTTTGCCCAGGCATTTTAATTTTAATCTTAATTTTAATTTTAATTGTATCTTATTTTAATCTTTGTCTTCACCTTGCTTTTAAAATGTTTTTATAGTTGTATTGTACCCACACTCACCTGTATTTTAATGTGGTTTTATTCTGTTGTGCACCGCCCTGAGAGCTTGTCGCTAAAGGGCGGTCTAAAAGTACAATAAATAAATAAATAAATAAAATTATCAATCACAGCTCTGACTTTATTCATTGGCTAAAAACACTGGCAGGTGGGAGCAGCCAGGTCAGCTCATTTCATAGAAACCACTTAGAAAAGTAGCTGCATATTTTGCTTTATAACTTTTTTTCTAGGAGGCCTAAAGACTTACTTTTTTAAAAAAATGAAAGCTTGGGTCTGGGGACCCTTCCTGATGGCACTAACTAAAGCCATTTTGGGTTCCAAGGCATTCATGAGAACTGGGTTGGTGACCCCCGACATAACCTTTAATTCTCCCAAGGCTGATTCTCATTACCACTATTTGGCCATCTACAATCAACTTTCTTTTCTTTTTCTTTCATGGAGAGAATCTGAATGTGACTGGTTTCCTGAGATCTGTGAACTGGGCGTCACTAAAACAAAGCCTACATGCTAATGCTGTATGTGTGGATGACAGCCAGTTCACATTGGCGGGCAAGTCCTCTCAATATTTCAGACAACATGGTATTCCCCCAAAACACCTATTCACTAGTAATTATGAAGGACTAAAATCAATCCGTATAAAATATTTTTGCAATGCACATAGTTCTAAATAAATTTTAAATACATGCAAGAGTGGACCTTGATTAATGTACTTCCTGTATCTTTGAGGTATAAAAAGGAATTGTACTGCTGTACTAGAGTTTGGAATCTCTTGGCATGGCAATGCCAAGCATGCAAAGGACACTGGGATAGAGAATGTCCATACTCCAGTGCCGTGCTGCAGTTCTGCAGAATTCAACTTGTGCCACAGGTTACAGTGGTTGTTTTCTTTTATGGCTTTCCCAGAGCCCATCAACCTCCCAGTGAAGTGAGAACACACCTCGGGGGGTTAATTGTTATTAGTTCCTAGCTATTTGCACTTCATTGGTGACATACAAAATCACCCTCCCTAGCCACTTTTCTGAATTCCATGAATTCACTGTATACCTGTGCTATGTTGTTGTGGTTGTTTGCTTTTCCTGAATCATAAGTGGAGTTAGAAGGAATCCATTATTGCTATAGCTTCTTTGCCTTTCCTGTGAAGAACAAAGCATATAGGAGTGGAAGTGGCAGACAGGGACTTTTGAGCTAAGGAGCACATGAACAATGGTGTGGACAAGCTTGCTACAATGATGGCAATCACAGACTAGCTGTGATGTTTATCAGACGTCTGCTCACATTTTGTGAGAATGTGTTGAGTTTCTCCCTACACATTTTTTTTGAATTCTGAGTCTCATTATTCCACCACGTTTTGCACACCCCATTGGCTTACCCATGATGACATCCATTATGTCAAAGCTCTATGATCAGAATGTTCCCACAAATCACCCAATGGTTCTGTTTTGCCTAATGTGTCTATTAAATCAGATTGTGCCTATTAAATCACAGTAATGACATGTCCAGTATATCATGAGATTTAGCAAATAAACAAGCATAAAATATACATCCAAATCTGCCTGTAGTGGCATCTGACATCCAGCATTGGGATTCTAAAGATTAGGCTGTGTAAAAAAAATATATTTCATAAATCCTTGATTTGTGGTGACCAAATCCCTCCAGTGAAAGCTCTGTCAACACAGCTTCCCCCTAACAGTCATAGGAGCTTCTGTAACTCTGGGAAGAATTAATTAGCTTGTTCCATCAGTGGCTCTTTTCCTGACAGAATGTCCTTTGGCTAAAAGTGAAACTGTTAGAGCTTTTTTAAAAGAAGAAGATTCTATACATTTTTAAAAACATCCTTTGACCTATTTTACTTCTGCATTCTACCCCATTGAGATCTTATTAATTCACTTTATTTTCATTATAGTCATTATATTTGCACCATTAGCTGTTGCACAGGTGGGGTTTATCTGATGTCCCGGCATCAGAGGTGTTGTGGTTTACCAGGTTCACCAGGAGGTCAAGGGGGAAGTAGGAGGCAGTGGGAGCACCAGAATGGTTCCATGTTTGTACCACATGTGCTTCACCCATTGCTTTATCCCTCTTCTTCTGAGTAAACTGCAGCAACTCTAGTGCCAGGAGGCCCAGTAAGCAGTGCAGCCCCATCCTGCTGACCACTATTGTTGTACACCGATCAGAAACATATTAGTTCTTTATGTAAACTTTTTCAAGTTTTTTCAGAAGGTTGACAGGAAAATGTAAACCCAAGGTTTGCCAAAGTGGTGATTTCCAGATGTTTTTCGACTACAACTCTCATAATCCCTGACCATTGGTCATGCTGTGACTGGTGCAGATGTATGTCTGAGTCATTCCAATCAGCACATTAATCCCAGGAGGGCACTTCGTATCAGAATTCACAAAGACTGAATTCATCAAGCATCCCTACATGGAAGGTTGAGTGTGTTAGTAAGCAATATATTGTGCCACTTGACAGTGAGAAGTTAAATGAAGTCCTCTCAAGGCATTCAGAATCTTAGACAGCATTTTCAGTCATTCAGAATCTTTCAAAGTTAAGTCTAGTTGTTCCAATGCTATGCATTATTATCATCGCAAGTAGTATCGCCATTCAAGACTGTGGGATCAGGACCGGCCCTATCATTAGACGGAGTGAAGTGGCTGCCTCAGGTGGCAGATGCTGATGGGTGAGGAATAGCAGTAAGATGTTAAGAGGATAGACCTATGGAAGCTGCATGGTTTTTTCTGTGCCCTCTCTTAGCTTGTGGCTTTCAGGTGTGGTGGAAACTGTTTCCTGAGAGTGTTGGAAGTAAGATTCAACTGCTAGTCTGGTCAGCTTCTATACACTGAATATGAGGTGTGTTCCATCTTGCCCTTTTCCTAAGGCATCAAAATGTCTTGGGCTAGCCCTGTGCGAGATTCTCCTATTTTTTTAAAAAAACTTCTTCAGCCTTGCATGTGTGATGCTTAGACTGTGTGAAGCTTAATGAGAGGCTGCCTTGCTACACAGCTCACTGCTTTGAGACATGCCCATTTCAGTTTTAAAATTATGTTAACAGTTTTTTCATCTTGCTCCTTTTTGAGTCTTATGGTCTGTGACTATCTAAACTATCTTACGAATTGTATAAAGTTATGTAGTGGAAAGGCCTGAAATGAATTTTCCTCAAAATCTTAAAAAGCTCTTATAGCTGTTTTTTACGCCACTTACCCTGCAGGAAAAAAAGCATCTATCAATTTAAAAGTACAAAGAAAGGTAGGTTCTCCTCTCCACTCCTGCTTTTACAGTGTTCCAAACCCAAGCTAAGGTCTTGATTCTTTTAGTCTAGACCACCAAAAGATTAAGCTTGAGCTATATTTAAATTTACAGGGCCAGCCCTACTATTAGGCATATGATGCAGTCACCTCAGACAGCAGATGATAGGGGATGGACAATGATGTTGAGGTGTAGGCAGACAGATCTGGGCCTGCAATGCAGCTTCTCCCTAGCCTACCTTGCTGTTCTCAACTGTGGTGGAGTATGCTCTCCCACTGCAAGTGCTGAAGTAAGATTCAATTTTCAGGGCAGCTTCTGATTGTGAAAGGGTAGAAGTTGCCCATTGGCAACAAAATGTCTTAGGCTGGTCCTGCGAATTTATCAGTGATTCAGACAAAGCAATCCAAATTTACCCAAGGAGTGTGGTGGAGTAGCAGATCAGCCACTACATCTCAAGCCCTGCTGCATGTAATGGCCATGGTGGAAAGTAGAAGAAATGTGTGTGTGTGTGTTTTCTTGCCTCACATGCTTCAGGTTTGGCACAGCTAAGGGGACAGAGTGGCTTAACATCGAGCAGATACATGGCTGGCTGCTCCATCCCTGTCCCCATAATGTCTCATTTTGAGGGTCTACACTGGGTACCACTGGTGGGAGCACTGCCAGTAGTAGTATTCCATCCACCATTCTTTCCATGGCAGCAATGGGTGCCTCCACAGCTGTGGAGTTCCTCGCTTGCAGAAGCCTGTGGCCATTTACCTCCGCTGTAATCTAACTCTCTCCAGCAGCATCAGTAGGCTGCAATCCTATACACATTTGCCTGGGAGTAAGTCCCATTGCATTCAGTGGGACTCTTCTCTGACTAAATGCATAGGACCACAGAACTAAATACTTTGCTTAATTAGTTTGTTGGACTGGATTGCCTAGTACAGCCGTTCCACCACAATGCTGGGATGTCACTGCAAAATCAGATGATGGAAAAATCAAAGTTGCTTCAAATTATGCTCAAAGGTATACTAGATATATCAGGTGAACTTCAGCCTTAGCTTCCCATCTGCGAAGCAGAAATCAATGGCCTTTCTCAGAGGAATTCTGTGAAAATGAATGAAAATGCTATTTGTCGAGCAATTTGTACTGCACAAATCCTACATAAATGTTACATAAAGTTCAATTAAATGGGACAAACTCAGTTGAAAACAGTGCTTAATTTCTATTAAAAGATATTTCCAGGTTCAAGTCTATCTGGGGACTATACCACCTGATCAGGGAGCCCTGGGGGGGGGAGCTGGGGGGCTTGCCATTATTAGTCAGTAACCTTTCTAAAATGCTTTTTTTTTTTTGCATCCTTTCCATATGAAAACAGATGCTAGGGCTGAGTCCTGCTGAACCTGGGACATATTCAGCTCCGCAAAATACGCCAGCTGTTTGTTGTTTATTCGTTTTGGTTAAATACTAAACAAATGTTGACTATGATATTAACTAGCTAAGAGAGCTGCTACACAATGTTGCATTGTCAATAATTATTAATTTACTTGGGGCTTTGCCCCTGTATGCCTTGTGTGCCAACCCCCCCAGGGACTCCCACCTCCAGGACTCATTCACTCACTCACTCTCACACACACACGGAGTCCCAAACAGTTCCCCCTCTCCCCTCCATTGGTCACCAAACATCCTCTACTACTCCCCCACCTCCAAAAACCAAAACCACCAAGTTTCCTCCTCTTCTCCCCTTTAGATCTTCTCCTTTGAGGAGGAGGGAGGCAGCCAGTCAAGTGACACAGAAACAGTGGGGAATGGCCAGGGCAGTGCCTCAGCAACTGTCCTGTTCTCCCACTACTTCCCTCCTCCTTGACTTCCACCACTGAAGCTGTTGGTGAGGGGGGGGGGCAGCAACAGCAGAGCAGGATGGTTGATGAGGAGCTACCCTGGGCTGTCCTGACTGTTCCTCCAGGACTCGCCTTAGCCACCTCACTCTTCCACCTTGCTTGCTCACTTGGCTCATGACCATCTCACTCATTTACCTGTCCACTGTATGATGATGATGATGTCTTTTTTTTATACCCGCCATCCTTCCAAAACTGGAACTTGCGTTGGCTTCCAGATAAAAAACACATAATTAAAACATACAGAGTCTAGATTAAAATAAAATTAAACTAATTCCAATATTAAAACCATTCATTCTTATAGCTAAAAGAGAAGAAGAAGAAAAACCAGTTTAAAAATGGAGGAATTAGGCATAAGCAATGCAGTTCCCGTCAAGCCCTATCTTTAGCAGCCGTCAATACCAAAAGCTTGTTGGAATAGAAAGGTCTTTGCTTGATGTAGGAAGGACTGCACGGAGAGGGTCATTCTTACATCCTTAGGAAGGGAATTCCAGAGCCTAGGGGCAGCCACCGACAAGGCCCTATCACACGTCCTCACCAGTCGTACTTGAGAGGGTGTGGGTATTGAGAGAAGGGCCTCTCCTGAAGATCTCAGGGCCTGGGCAGGTTCATACAGGGAGATATGGTCTGATAGATAGCCTGGACCTAAGCTGTATAGGGCTTTATAGGTCATCACCAGCACTTTGAATTGTGTTCGGAAACAGAGTGGCAACCAGTGGAGCTTTTTTAACAGGGGAGTTGTATGGTCCCTGTACCAGCCCCAGTTAACATTCTGGCTGCAGCACGTTGAACCAACTGAAGTTTCTGAACAGTCTTCAGAGGCAGCCCCACATAGAGCATGTTACAGTAATCTAACCGGGATGTGACTAAGTCATGTGTCACTGTAGCCAAATCAGATGGCTCAAGGAATGGGCGCAGTTGGCGCACTAATCTTAACTGTGCAAAAGCACTCCTAGCCACCGCTGAAACCTTGGATTCCAGGTTTAAAGCTGAGTCCAGGTGCACATCCAAACTGCAAACCTGTGTCTTCAGGGGGAGTGTAACCCCATACAGCACCGGCTGTATCCCTATTCCCTGATTCGCCCTACAACTGACCAGGAGCACCTCTGTCTTGTCTGGATTAACCTTCAATTTGTTCGCCCTCATCCAGTCCACCACTGACTCCAGGCACTGGTTTAAAACCAAGACAGCTTCCTTGGAATTAGGTGGAAAGGAGAAATAGAGTTGGGTGTCATCAGCATATTGATGGCACTGAACCCCAAACCCTCGGACAACCTCTCCCAGCGGTTCTATGTAGATGTTAAATAGCATAGGGGACAAAACTGAACCCTGAGGGACCCCGCAGACCAACAGCCAAGGGGTCGAACAGGAATCCCCCAGCACCACCTTCTGGGTTCGTCCCTCCAGGAACGAACCCACTGGAAGACAGTGCCCCCAAGTCCCATCCCTGCAAGGCAACCCAGAAGAATACCATTGCCGATGGTATCGAAAGCCACTGAGAGGTCCAGCAGAACCAACAGGGACACACTCCCCCTGTCCAGTTCTCTGCGTAGGTCATCCACCAAGGTGACCAAAGCCATCTCCATCCCATAACCAGACCGGAAACCAGACTGAAATGGATCCAAATACTCTGTTTCATCCAAGAATCCCTGGAGCTGGGAGGCCACCACACGCTCTATTACCTTCCCCAAAAATGGAATATTGGACACTGGCCAGTAATTATCCATTATAGAGAGGTCCAGGGAGGGCTTTTTTTAACAAAGGCCTTACAACTGCCTCCTTTAGACAACCTGGAATTCTGCCTTGACATAAGGAGGCATTAACCACTCCCTTCACCCACTCAGCCAGTCCCTCTCTGGCACTTTTTATAAGCCAGGAAGGGCAAGGGTCAAGCAGACATGTGGTGGCTCTCATCTCTCCAAGAATCTTGTCCACGTCCTTGGGCCGTACAAATTGAAAAGAATCCATCATTACTGGACAGGCAGAAGCCAAACATCCTGAGACTGTATCAATTATAGCGTGTAAGTCGGAACGGATCTGAGCTATTTTATCTGCAAAGTGCCATGCAAACTCTTGACAGCGGGCTGTTGAGTGATCCATATTGCCCTCTCGGGGGCCAGGATGTAAAAGACCCCTGACCACTCGAAACAGCTCCGCTGGACAGCTCCTCACAGATGCAATGGTGGCAGAAAAGAAAGTTTTCTTTGCTGCCTGCACTGCCACAGAGTAGGCCTTCAAATAGGCTCTAGCCCGTGTTCGGTCATACTCGCTCTGAGTCTTCCGCCAACGTCGCTCTAGTCTCCATCTCATTTGTTTCATCACCATCAGCTCCTTGGTAAACCAATGAGCTGGTTTGGCTCCACTTCGTGAGAGGGGATGCTCAGGAGCGATTGTGTCCACCGCCCTGGCCATTTCCCCATTCCAAAGGTCAACCAGAGGTTTGACGGAATGGCCTGCCGAGGTGACAGGAAAATCCCCAAGGGCCATCAGGAAACCATCTGGATCCATCAGCCTCCTGGGGCGGACCATTCTAATCGATCCCCCACCCCTGCAGAGGTTCCGAGTCCCAATAAGTCTGAACCCCACCAGGTATTGTTCTGTCCATGACAAAGGAACTACAGAAAGTTCCTCCACACCAAGATCATCATCATTCCCCTCCACACAGAAAACAAGGTCCAGGGTGTGGCCAGGAACATGGGTGGGGCCAGATACTATCTGGGACAGACCCATGGTTGTCATGGAGGCCATGAAGTCCTGAGCCACTCTTGACAGGGAGGTCTCGGCATGGATGTTGAAGTCCCCCAGCACCACAAGCCGAGGGGACTCCAACATCAACCCCGAGACCACCCCGGCTACCTCAGGAAGGAAGACTGTTGAGCAGCGGGGTAGATGGTACACCAACAGAATCCCTATTCTGTCCCAGCCACCCAACTTCAAATACACACACTCACATCCTGGACACTATGGGATAGGGCACCTGGACAGGGAGATAGTATCACGATAGACCACTGCAACTCCACCTTCCCACCTCCCAGGTCTCGCCTACTGCTGCACAGAGAAACCTGGTAGGCACAGCTGAGAGAGATTAACCCCCCCCCAGCTTCATCCAACCAGGTCTCAGTAATACAAGCCAGGTTGGCATGCTCATCCAGGATCAAATCCTGAATGGCCGTTGTTTTACCATTCACCGACCTGGCATTCACAAGCAGCAATTTCAACCCTGGGGGACTGTCACCACAACTATTTATTTATTTATTTGTTTATTTATTTATTATTTCAATTTATATACCGCCCTTAGCAGAATAGCTCTCAGGGCGGTGAACAAACAAGATAAAATACAATATATCATAGTAAAAAATCACAAAAACATGTACAAACAAACAACAGAAAGCACAACAAAAATGAAATACAACACAAATTAAGAATTATACATGTTAAAAGTAGAAAGATTAAGAAAATTAAAAGATTAAAATGCCTGGGAGCATTAAAAGGTCTTTACCTGGCGCCGGAAAGATATCCAGGCTATTTAAATGGGGAGACAGTTTGGGGGCAACCAGCACTCTGTTGCATACCCCTCTCCCCTGATAGCACAACTGCCTTCCTATTCCATATCTCCTTCTGCCCTCTATAACCCTAATGGCAGCCCCCTGAATCCCCCTCCCTCCCCTCTTGTGATAAAAACACATCCTACCGCTCTAAAACAAGCAAAGGCTTTGTTCTTAAAAGCAAACACCCTACTAGCAAGCAGATATAAACACATAAAAAAACATTAAAGTGCTGAGTCAAGGCCCAATTTGTAATCCTAGGTCAGGCCTTAGTCATGATCCTGCAAAGAGCAGGGAATCCCAGAGGCAAGGCTGACGACCAAGCAGCCGAAATCCAAAACAGGCAGAGTCCAAAGTCTCCTGTAATGCTCTTGGTAAACTTCCTCTTTTCTAGTGATGGCTGATATTATTATTGTTATTATTACTGTTATTATTAGATACTCAGCGTCTCCTTCTCTTCTTCTCCTTCTCTTCACCGCCATTTTGTATCCACGCCAGAGCTTTGCTTGCCTCTGTTATATTATACTGTGTCCAATTCACTCTCTCACTCAAACAAAACTCTTCCACTGTGATATTCTAGAGGAGAGTCCAGCTTTCACCAGCTGCTATTATCTCCCTTGTCTCACACCCGCCACACCTCCCCCTGCCCCATGGAATGCTGCTGTGATGCTCCACCTTCCCAACCTAAGAAAGGGACCCTCAGGGCCCTTCTGGGCCACAGGGGCCCTCAGGCAGTGCTCAATGTGGCCACCCGCTAGCACCGGACCTACCTTCATCCTTTCATTTGTTTTCTCAGCACATGTAAATCATAAGCTGACTGGAAAACCGCATGGAGGTTTCACACACACACACTCACACACACACATACACACACACACAAAGAAACAAACAGCTTATTTCTACTGTTTTTCCTTACTTATTTGCATTAATTATCTTACTCTTATTGTCATGATTCCCTCTCTCAAGTTCTTCTGAATACTTCTCTCTTCTTTTCTTCAATTTAGTAATCCTGTTAGAGCCTGTGTGGAGCTCCATATCTGGATTATCAGTCCTCTTTTCCTGCCCTTCTAACAGTTGTACATGACTCCCCCCCCGAGAATAACATTTTTCACACATATTCATAGCCTGACACCTATGTCCTCCACTTAGAACATAAGAACATAAGAAGAGCCTGCTGGATCAGGCCAGTGGCCCATCTAGTCCAGCATCCTGTTCTCACAGTGGCCAACCAGGTGCCTGGGGGAAGCCCGCAAGCAGGACCCGAGTGCAAGAACATTCTCCCCTCTTGAGGCTTCCGGCAACTGGTTTTCAGAAGCATGCTGCCTCTGACTAGGGTGGCAGAGCACGGCCATCACGGCTAGTAGCCATTGATAGCCCTGTCCTCCATGAATTTGTCTAATCTTCTTTTAAAGCCATCCAAGCTGGTGGCCATTACTGCATCTTGTGGGAGCAAATTCCATAGTTTAACTATGCGCTGAGTAAAGAAGTACTTCCTTTTTTCTGTCCTGAATCTTCCAACATTCAGCTTCTTTGAATGTCCACGAGTTCTAGTATTATGAGAGAGGGAGAAGAACTTTTCTCCATCCACTTTCTCAATGCCATGCATAATTTTATACACTTCTATCATGCCTCCTCTGACCCACCTTTTCTCTAAACTAACAAGCCCCAAATGCTGCAACCTTTCCTCGTAAGGGAGTCGCTCCATCCCCTTGATCATTCTGGTTGCCCTCTTCTGAACCTTTTCCAACTCTATAATATCCTCTTTGACATGAGGCGACTAGAACTGTACAACTTGATACAACAAAGAGCCATGATTTCCTTAAATAACCATTATCAACTGAAACTTTTCCAGTAATTTCATCCCGAGAGTTTAATCTCAGATTTGACACTGTAAAGTACCAAATGTCTAGAACAAGATATTCTAAGTGTGAAGCTTAGGCACCCTGTACCCTGGAAATTTTTGAAGCACAGAAAACCTATGGCCTGTTCCTAGATGTGCTGACGACAGCTGGGAATGGTACACATGCATATAGCCCAGCAGAGATTAGGTGATGCAAAGCACCAAATGGGCCCCAGTGTGTCTGTATAAAGTGAGTGTGGCCTCACTCAATTTTTTTTTGCACAGAGGCATACCAAGTTGTTTATCCAGCATATCTGTGTACTTAACTTTCTACTTTTCTTCTGTGGAACCACAGAATGATCTGATCTGCATCTATCAGGGCCAAACCACATGTCACATTAATCATGCAGTTTGCCTTTGAGCACAGGATTTTTCAAATAGGCAGTGCAACAGCTGGTGCAACAAGAACATGGAGACATAGGAAGCTACCTTATACTGAGTCAGACTATTGGTCCATCTAGCTCAGTTTTGTCTACACTAACTGTCAGTGTCTCTCCTGGATTTCAGGCAGGAGTCTCTCCCTGTCCAACCTGGAGATGCCAGGGAGTAAACCTGGAACCTTCTGCATGCAAGGCAGATGTTCTAAGCATATTAGGACCTATCACAAGGATAGATGCTTCACCCCTCTCCCACCACTGCAGTCTACAAACAGGTTGGCCTCCTGTGTCTAGTGTTTGCATGTGGGGAAGGGAGCTTCCATTGAAGCTAAGGGAAGTCTTCAAATGAATTGTCCAGATTAATGCAGAAACTGAATGGAACAGAATTATTGCTAAACCATGCCCAAATGACACAGAAGAGAAATAGATCCCTAGAATCAGGTGCTTGCTGTTTGGGCACCAATCCTGACAGAATTTTACAGACTCCTCATCCAACCCAATCTTTGATTGTTCTTTGGCATGGAAAAATGCTTATTAGAATCTTATTATGAGATTCTAATCCATTATTGTTGTCTTTTGTTCTGCCTCGAGTTACACGCACATTGAGTTGCACACACATTGATAAAGCACTGCTAAAAATAAGTTGGATGTGATTATATATGACTGCATGAAGATTCTTCGTTGTAATATTTACTTGTGTGCACATGTGCTTCCTCTTCTGCACATTGATAACAGCACAGAAAAAGAATCTTTATGCACAGACATATATCCAATCCAGAGCTTGGAAGTAATTAGTTAGGAACAATGAATTATTTGTAATGTATTACTTTTTTGAGGAATGAATGGGTAATTTCTTTACATTTTGATTGTAATAGAATGAGAATTTGATTACTTTTGAGGTATAAATTGTAATGTTTTGGGCATTACTGGGGGAAGGAGCGGGGCGGTCTTTTGCTGTTCTGATTCATAGATGAAAATCACATGCCTCAAACTGGGCTTCTGCGCAGAGTCACTCTTCTCTCATGCTCTTTGGGTGTTTAGGAGGCAACAAGGGAGCAGGTGGAGAGTGTGACAGGGATGGAGCGGAGAGAAAAAATTGTTAAAGTAGAATGTGATGGAGTGAAGGGAGAAAGGCTGAAGGACAAGGATGTGGATGAAGGAGGCAGCAGTGGAATGGAGGTGAAGAACTGTGGAGGTGAGAGATGACAACGTGTGTGTGTGTTAATACTGGAGGTTTCCGGTTCCGGTTAGCAGCGTTTGGTGAGCTCTTCATCTCTACTGTGTACTGGCAGTTAATTTACTTTACTGGCAGTTAACTAACTTTAAGATTTGCACTTTTCAAGCTATATCCCTACGTCTTAGAAGATAAAGACTCTTTATGACCACAATACTTTACCTTACACCTACGCCTAAAGAAGAATTTTAGTGATTAACTGCCTCAACCCGCTGCCAAATTGCCATTTCCTCCTTTACATGTTTTTGTTTTCCTCTCAGACAACATAGTTAAGATATGACGAAATGGTTTTAACAAGAAACGTGAGGAAAGCTCTAAGTTGCCCTTCTCCTTTAGAGTGCTTAACTGGAAATGACAAGCCAAAAAAGAAAAGGAATAAGATAAAACAGATCTCCCCCTTGTCACCCCACCCAAACAAAGTTTCTCCTCACGAGATTAAGGGGCAACAAACAATTACTAAATATCTTTTACCTTTAACCCAACTGCGATCCGGTCAATTTTGCCAACAAACCACATATCCTCAAATGGACTGGTCTTTACCACTTAAAGGCTTTTCTCATAGCTTGAAAAGTGAGCTGCCGATAACGAACTTGGCTGAAGAATTAGCATTGGCAGACAACCAAACACCTCCAACTCTAATTCCAGTTACAGTCCTTAAAGAGGAAATGTCATGTCCAGCTGTTCCTTGTCATAACAATTCCCTGAATGCAATTTCTCAAGCGAAAATGGGAAAGCTGTGTGAGTGCTACCCAGAGCCAACTGCCTCCCTATCCACTCCTAAGGAAAAGGAATCTCCACCTGGCAATCATTTACAACAACAGGGTTTCCCTGCTTTGGATGATACCACACCTTATTCAATCTTAAAGGAGGATTTCAACGGCCTGTCTCTGAGAGGTTGGCTACTAATGATGGCAACAGACCTTGAACATATAAAAGTCTATATGAATGAATGCAACTCACTCTTAACAACGGTAGTTGCTCTACAAAAAGTTCTACAAACAACAGCTTTGCCTACTACCCAGGCGCACATGGATAAATCTTCAGGTCACATAGTCGTCAACCAACAGAAAACTGCTCAGACTAAGAGACGTCGCCCGACTTGCAAAACAAAAAAGACCAAAAACATGAAATCAAAAAAACTATCGCAGAATAATGGGATGAATTTTAAGAGGCTCTTTAATCTACTAGACAACCTCGACGAAGAGAGACGAACTAAAACAAAACCGAGTCATATAAAATGCACTGAAAAGGAGATCACTAAAATAATTCCAGATGAAGACTTATGAGCTGAGATACTACAACCTAAAGAGCTGATCCAGGACACTCCTCCTCCCTTAATTCAAACGCCTTACATCCCCTGCCAGAATCCCTGGATGGATGTTATATATGAGGCACAGTCAAAACAAACTCATTCGCCTTTAAAGTTGCAGTCCCAATGGAATCTTATCCTTGTCAAAAATAAGCTCGTCCTTGAAAATTATCCTAAGCCATGGGGCCATATAAAGCCAACTGCTAGAAAGCTCCACTTGATAGATACTTTATATCATACGCTACCTTCGCCAACAAATGTATATATAGATATACAAGACATTGACCATATCGAATACCTCTATTTTAACAACATTAAGGCTCGAGTGGTGGTTACTTTTCATGCCCAAGAAAAAGCCAACCTAATTTGGTCCAATAAAGAAGCCCTAGCAAAACTGGATATCCGTGTCCTCCGCTTCTTTGAAAATTTAGCGTCACCTATGGCTCTACAGACACATCGCCATTTTACTCAAGGACATTCCCATCCACAAGATCTCACGGCTTTGGAGCCTCTGATAACGTTTGATGCTCAACCTAGCTCTAACCTAACCTGCCAATATAACACAGATCTCCAGATTTTGATTAAAGAAGAACTGAGCCCCTGTTATGACCACAAAAAAGTCTCTCTGACACAGAAGAGACCACAAAGCTTGACCCCTAAGTTGGATATGATTGGAATAGTTTATTCGATTGAGAACGATCCTTCTGAAACTTCTCGGTTAAGTTCTAGACATACCTCTACAACTTTACCTAACAGACAGAAGGCCATACCGCTCGACCCTTCGCTGGACGAGGAACAATCCCTAATTCAATCATTTGGCCTTCTTCCAAGTCTAGAAAGGGATAACATTTTAAATAGTCTGGTACAACTTTCTCTTCGTCTATCAGTCATCCATGAGCATATAGAAGGGTCTCCTCTCAGCTCCCCAGAGGATATAAAGGAGGAAGCTGATGAACAGGAAATACAAAAGAGAACGGACCATACTTTGTTTCTAACTCAGCAACTGGCTTTGGTACCTATTGTGTCTCCATCAGCTTGGCAATCACTTGGAACGCGGAGGGAAAACCGTCCAAACATATCAAATAACTCAATCTTAACATCTAACACAAACTGACAACTTATGCTAGTGTCATGGAACGTTATGGGCTGGCTTAACAAAATAAGTGATGATGATTTTATTACTTTCCTACAACAGTTTAAAATAATATATTTGCAAGAAACTTGGATAACTAAGGATACTCAGATGTTGCTTCCCGGCTTTCGTGCCTTTCCCTTACCGGCAAACAAACCGAACACTAAGGGTAGAGGAAGTGGTGGCCTCTGTATTTTTATATCTGATGACCTACCGGTGAATATTAATGTCTTAAGTCCAGATTGTGATTATTTAGTTCAGGGGGTGAGGATTACTGGTCCGGTGACAGGCGCTCTTAACATTATAAATGTCTATATACCCCTGCACAAGGCTAGGATTATAAATACGGATAGTATATGGAATCAACTATCTGCTTATCTAGCGATGCTGGAATGTTTATTCCCCAACCATAAAATGATTCTTTGCAGGGATTTTAATGCCAGGATGGGCCCTGGATGTCTGGATGACTTCTCAACTAATCATGGGCCTCCTTCCCCCTCCCTAAATGCTAGAACTTCTTGTGACCAGATCACTAATAAACAAGGCTTGAGGTTAATTGAACTAATATATGAACATCATTTACTGTGCCTGCATGGTTCTTATTTAGACCATTCTAACGGTACGCTTACCTATCTTAATAGCCGAGGAGCCAGCGTGATCGACTATATAATGATCTCGACCATGCTGGCCCGTGTAGTTCACAGGTTTTCGGTACTTGATAGAACTGAAAGTGACCATTTTCCTTTACTATTGGTCTTACACATAGTACAACCTCTGTCCCTGCCAGCTTTGCCATCTCTGAACGGCCTCCAGATAGCAGATCATAGAATTCGTTGGTCTTTAAATCTACATATTTCTACGTCTCAGTTACTCAGAAATAACGTCTTTGCTGAAATTCGACAAGCGGTCATAGATTCGAAGTTAGATGCCTTTGATGCATACCACCAGATTATAGTATTATTTAAACCCCTACTAACCAAGGATGCTTCTGTTAGTACCAACCACCACAGAAAGGAAAATTGGTATGACTTTGAATGTAAAATAGCTAAACGTCAGCTATCTAAATACACACGGATTACGATAAGAGCCCCATCTCAATTTAACAACGATCATCTCCGACGCCTACAAACCTCATATAAGGAGCTAATTAAAAAAAAAAGGAACTATTTGCCAGAGCTCAGTGGCAACGGCTGGCTCAAGCACAGTTAGAAGGCAATGACCGCTTGTTTTGGGAGCTGGTAGCCAGAGGTTCTGGTGATTATAAATATTACTCCACAAGTCAAATATCTCCATCAATGTGGAGTGACCATTTCACCAAACTCTATGAAGCACCGATAATTCTTTTTTTTTTTTTCAATAATTTTTATTCAGATTTTCATAAAACATACAAGACAAAATCATAAAACATTCAAAGACAAAAAACAAAATCAAAAATAGTTAAACAAAAAGAAAAAAAGAAAAAAAAAACAAAAAAAAAAATAAAGAGTAAAATATTGACTTCCCATTTGTCAAAGATCAAATCAGTTATAAGTCTATAATATATAACAATCCTGTCTCTTAAGTCATATTATAAAATCACTTTCCTCCAGTAGTTATCTTACTTAATCATCAAATCTCATAAACATTACTTTATTCTTTCCACAAAAAGTCAAAGAGAGGTTTCAATTCTTTAAGAAATATATCTATCAATTTTTTTTTCCAGATAAGCATATCGATTAATCCATCTCATTACTAATTATGATAATCTTATTGTCATAACCATAGTCAAAATAAACATTTCAATTAATCCATCACATCAGAATCTGTTAGGTTCAATAATTTCAGTAGCCATTGTTCTATTATCTCTATTAGTTCCATTTTCCATCTTCCATCTTCAGTAGTCTTGTTAAGTCCAGTAATTTCAATATCCAATCTTCCATTATCAGTATTCCATAATAATCTTGCTGTCAAAGCCATAGTCATATAGTAAGAGTCTGATGGGAATTACCTCTATCCCAAATATTTTCTTGCCATCCATTCTGAATAGGTTGCTGAAATACTGCTGTAAAATCATATCTCTGTTCTTTTTTTCAAAATACACTGGGTCATCTCTTAAAAGTTTTTCCATTGTCACATGGCTGCAGTTAATTCCATAGATTTTCTCTATATTGGGCTCCATCACATCATTCCAGTCCAGAAGATTATCCATGCCATTGATAACTTTATCTCTAGAATCTTCATTCATTTCTTCAGAGATAACATTGAGTTCCAAACAATAGATTTTATTTCTAAAGTCCATAGACTCCAAATCTTGTTCCTGTTCCACGTTGGTTCCAATCTCCGGGATCTCCTCTCTCACAGGGACCCCTATTCCAGTCTCCAGGGTCTCCTCTCTCACAGGGACCCCTGTTCCAATCTCCGGGGTCTCCTCTCTCACAGGGACCCCTTCCAGGGTCACCTCTCTCACAGGGACCCTTATATCTTTAATCTCCTGCTTCATTTTACTCAATTCAATTTTCGTTATCTCAATCTCATCCATTATTTTCTGAAACATAGTTATTTCCAGATTTTCAGCCACTTTCTTAATTGCCATTTTAAAAGAAAAATATAGGAAAACCACTTCTTATTTCAGCAACAATTGGGTTAATACTCCAAACTTGGTGACATCACAGTATAAACAGAGCAGACAGCCTTATCTCTCCAATAGTTAAGTAAACAAAATGCAGTTCCCAGGATCGAAACAATTAATGGCAATCGTCAAGAAACAGATTCGTCAAAGTAAAATAGACCAAAAAGAGAGTAGTCTCAAAACAGTATAATATTTTTCAAAATAAAAATCTGGAATAGAAATCCCTCTTCTGTGTATATCTTTAGAATGCAAATCCAGGACAGCTTTTTGCAACAAAAACAGAGATAAGCTATTAATTAGTGCGTAGCAGAGAGAAGTTATGGCTCCCCAGTGAGATGTCAAAAACTGATCAATCTGGCAAATCTCTTTTAAACAGCAACAATTTAAGTCAAGTAAAAGAAAAATATAGAAAGAAGGGAAGCACCGATAATTCTTAATGCGCTCCCTCAACTATGTAAAGAGGTCAAAAATACCACCTGGCCTCCTGTCACGTCTTCCCAGGTTAGTTTACTCATTGCCTCCTTAAAAAGAGGCAAAGCTCCCGGAGAAGACATGATCCCTCCCGAGCTTTTTACCAACTTTCCCGAATGGTGGGTCCCCATTCTGGCTAAATTATTTACAAGAATCAATAACACTGGTGTCATTCCTGCTGGCTGGAAACAGAGCATAGTCATCCCTGTCTTTAAGAAAGGAACAAAGGACGATCCAAATAATTACAGACCTATTAGTCTACTTGATATAGGAGCCAAACTATATAGTAAGCTCCTATTAACGAAACTGGAAGACTGGGAAGTAGAAAATTCAATAATAGCACCGGAACAAGCAGGGTTCCGAAAGGGACAGTGTACTTTAGATCATTGTGCTACTCTACTATTCTTGGCCAGACAGTCAATAATGGGTCCTACCAAACATCTTTATGCCGCTTTTGTCGACTTCGCCCCGGCTTTTGATTCTATTGACAGAAACAGTCTATGGACTAAGTTGGCCTGTTCTAATATAGACAAACGCCAGAGCTTGGAAAAGTTACTTTTTTGAACTACAACTCCCATCAGCCCCAGCCAGCACATACTGGCTGGGGCTGATGGGAGTTGTAGTTCAAAAAAGTAACTTTTCCAAGCTCTGACAAATGCCTTCTTTATCTAATTAGAGAATTGTACTCCAACAATTCCCTTAGAATCAGGGTAGGTAATAATCTAACAGACCCAATAAGGACTAATAAAGGTGTTAAGCAAGGTTGCCTTCTTGCACCTTTGCTATTTAATCTGTATTTGAATGACATTGTTACTGAACTTAAGGGCCCAAAATTCTTCCCTCCTTCAGCAGGGGCCAGGAAGATATCTATGCTCCTTTACGCTGATGACATGACCCTCCTCTCCTTTACCCCTATAGGTCTGAGAAGGCTATTGTCGAGTTTAGACATCTATTGTAAAAATGAAGGCCTCTACATAAATTATAAGAAAACAAAAATAATGGTATTTGGTAAGAGGCATCAAACGCATAAATGGTCTATTGGATCTTATGCAATAGAACAATGCCGGTCTTTCAAATACCTAGGTATACATTTCCAAGATATCCTTGTTTGGACAAAACACTTGTTAGCCACTAAACTAACAGCTGTGAGAGAGGTAGGGAAAATTCTCAGATTTTACAGGACTTCGGGGGGTCACCTTGTGGCCCCCGCCCTAAAAATCTTTCAAAGTAAGGTAATCCCACAGATTACCTATGGAGCAGCAATCTCGGGATGGATAGCCCCTTCTCTAACACAGCTAGAAACGATCCAAAATAACTTTTTGAGACGCCTTCTTTGCCTACCCCCTGGCACGCCTGCCACTTTTTTAAGAACTGAAACTGATTTTCTCCCAGTTTGCGCTCGAATACATAAATCTCTAATGTCATACTGGATAACTTTATCTAACTCAAACTCTAAGATCTTGGCGAAGACTTGTTTTGAGGTGGCTATATATGATAATTTTTGGTCCTCTAAATTCCGGGCGATCCTTGCTGAATACCACATTCCAACAATGTCTATTAAAGCACTATATAAGTATAATATCCACGAGCAGTTAACATACCACTGCTCTTGGCTGGACGACCTGAAAATTTCTAACTCCAAGTTTTCTAGATGGTATGGACTTTTTAAACTAGATCATAAAAGGGCAAACTATCTAACTTACCATCTACCAATCCATTTAAGACAGGCCTTCACTGCCCTGCGATTTCAAACCATGCCCAGCCCTATGCTAACTGGGCGCTATCAAAACATTCCATATGATCAGCGACTCTGTATTTGCCAAGGTGGGAAAGTAGAAGACTTGATCCACTACTTATTTGAATGCCCGATTTACGAGCACCCTAGATCTAGATTTCTTGACATATTAATTAACCGGATTGGTCCTGGAATGGTTAATCAACGTATTTCTTATCTTTTAGCTGATAACGATTACTGGACCACTTATCAAGTGGCCCATTATGCCCTTGCAGCTCAAAATCTGAGAGCTAAATATCTAGTTAAATTTGGTGTTCAGGTTGGCTAGAGTTTTTTTTTATTTTGTATAGTTTTACACAGTCTTTCTAAGTCATTTTATGCTTTTAAGCAATTTTAATATAAAGTTAAATTTGTAATTGTCAATTTGTTTTGCTGATGTTGTCTTTCTGACTGTTTTATATGTTGATTGAAATGGCCTATGGCCTGCAATAAAATCTTTGGAATTGGTGTTAATACTGTGTCTGCGCTTAGTGCATGAAGTGGCCCCTGGCGCCCTCCCTGGCTACTTTGCTGCATTTGCAGTGTTAACTTTTTTGCACCCCAGGAGAAAATGTTTGTTTGGGTGGGTGTGCCTTAGTTGGTGGCAGGGTAGGGTCCGGGAGATGGTTGAGTGAAAGAGACAACCCTTGCCGGCTGAGAGTATGTCTAGGGGGGGTATGCACTTGGTTTGGCATGCAAAGCTCTGAGCAGCGGGCTCTGCCTCCTTTACCAGTGAAGAGGCCACCACTGCTATTGTATGGATTAAAAAAAGTATTATACTACCCTCTCTCTCTCTCTCTGTGTTTATTTTTAATGTTGTTTTAGGCTACTTACGTATGCAGCAGCCAAGGCCAGCATCTTGTAGGCATTCTGTTTTTTTAAATTAACTTAACTGTTACTCAAAAGTAATGGTCAAGTAATTAATTATAATGTTTATGGTAATTTATTCCTTTTTGGGGCCATGTAACAGTAATTGTAATTTATTCCTTTTTAAAAGTAATATTCCAAGCTCTGATCCAATCACATCACATTTGTTCTGTTTGCAGTGCTTTACTAATGCATGCAAGTGCCCAGGCACATCTCAAAATTACACACACAAAATCCTAATGCATTACATCAAGACAATGATGATTACAGGGGGGGTTTCCCCTCAATCGCAGTGTTCTTTAGAAAAGTTTAGATGTGACCCAAAATTTAATAGAAGACATTTTTTTCTGAGCAAATTTCTGAGATATTTTTTCTCACCCCTCTAGAAAAAGAAGGCTATTTTGCACAATTTTTCCAAGGATTCTTCACAATTGTGTATATGTATGGCAGCTGCCTCACACACTCACTCACTCACTCACTCACACACACACACACACACACACACACACACACACACACACACACATGAGAGAGAGAGAGAGAGAGAGAGAGAGGGAGAGACCGACCTGGGTATGGTGGAGGATGAAAAATAGTCCTTAGGGAAAAAATAAAGTCTATGCTACTGCCAAAGAAAATGTGTGCTGTTTGGGTGGAGCTAATAATGACCCCCACCCCTGAAAATAGGGATAAAATTTCCTTCCCCTGGAGAAATTCAGTAAACAGTTTTCCCAAATTCCTTTGCCGACAAATGGAATGGAAAATTTTGAGAGGCCATTTGTACCCAGCTCTAGAAAATTTAGAAATAAAAAAACAACAGAACAATTGATTGGTTCTACTTCAGAAACTAGAATAACTTGGAAGGAGTTTGGATGAGGAAAATTTCAGAAGCATTGCCCTGCCCCATTAATTTGTGGGTTCTGCTTTGTAACATTCCTATTCTGCCATTACAGTTTAGTAATACTCAGGGCCAGCACCAGGCATGACTGGGCCTTTGGGCACCAGCCTGCCCTGGGTCAGCTGCATCATAGCCCAACACCCCCCATTTCCCCTATAAAGGTGGTGAAGGGCTAATAAGCCCACGTGCACGCCCCACCTACCTCTTGTGTTGTGTGAATGACATGAACATGTAGCATGCATGTCATCAACCAAGATGGTGGTGCGGGCGTCAGCCTCTTAGGGAAGCCCCCACCACCAACTTGGATGATGGCACGCATCCTCTCATGGAACGGGAGCACCACCCTAAGGAGGGGCCCTTCAGGGGCCCCTCTGGGCCACAGGGGCCCTTTGCCAGAACCCAACATGGCTGCCCTCTGGCACTGGCCTTGCTAATACTGTGACAATGCTACTACTGATGTTGCCCCTATTAATTTATCTAATGGATTGAAGATATGTATTTTCAGCAAAATTAGATAAATGCATTCTGTTCACTGCAGAAGAAATCATTGCTGAATATTTGAATAACAAGTGCATGTCATAGATGGCTTTCTTCAAACATTTAATTAGCAAGATTGGATTTGAACATCAAAGTCAATCTTTTGCCTTTTATTCACCATGATCATTGCAGGCTATGTAATGTGAATAATGAGATATCTTTATTTTAGTGTAACAGCACTATGCTTCTATGCAGAAGTATCAAAAAAATTTCTCATGGTGTAATTAAGAATGCCCAATAAAGACAACAGGAAAAAAAATATGGACACTGGATTGGAGAACATATGCTTGTTCAGTTTCAAGTTACATTCAGAGAGTATGAGTGCCCTGGATGCAATAGCTTTAGTGTTCCCTACCCCTGCTCTGCGTACCCACTAAGCCCAAGAGTGTCAGACCAAGGAGCCTTCCAAGCTGGTCAGCAGCGAAAGGTGGTTAGAGAGGTACCCTTCATTGAAATGTGCTTCAGGGTGCTTACCAGTGCTCCAAGCCACTTACCTGCCCACACTAAATGGCAAGTTGAAATTAAAATCAAAACAGCCAAATAAACAAGCTCAAACCCATAAAGAGTCAAGCAAAATAAGAGCAGTGTGGAGTAGTCAGGAAAGTATACTAAAGGCTAATTGAGGAACACACAGGAATGTCCTAAGCAGCCCCAAAGCAACTGTCATAGCCCACCTGCTCAAGAGTGGGAGGACAGTATGTGGCAAAAGGCTAAAGAGGATGAGTTTGAAGCACCACCACCTATTTGAAGTCTGTGTTTGTCCCTAGCTGATTGGCCCAATAGGTCATGTGGATTTTCCCCTCTCCCTCTAGGCGGAAGTTTCTCAAGATTTCGTCCTTCACAGGTTGGGGCCCCATCAGATGGACAGGAATGGCATTTACACAATTACTTTTATAGGGGAAGAAGAATCACTCTTAAAATGACAAAATGGTGTTATGAAAGGTCCCTGTGTAGAGAGAGCTGAAAATTGAATTTTGCCCAATTTTAAAATTTGTCAAGATTTCATAATTCAAATTTTGAATTTTATTTTTCCCAAATTTACTTTCCAAGTTCAACTTTGAGGAATGTTTAAAATATCCCCAGACTTGTTGATCAATTTTAAGGTACTAACTAACTGGTATCACTAACATTGGTATATATTGTTATAGGATTGTGGGGGTGGGTTTGGATGATATCTCTGAAACCCTTTCTAGTTTATAATTGTGTACCTGTAAGAAATACAACCTGCAAAGGAAGCCACCTGCACCCAGAGCTTGGAAAAGTTACTTTTTTAAACTACAACGCCCATCAGCCCCAGCCAGCATGGCCACTGGATTGGGCTGATGGGAGTTGTAGTTCAAAAAAGTAACTTTTCCAAGCTCTGCCTGCACCACTAGTCAGACTAATCACCTTTGTTAAACTAATAGAGTGGCCAGGTGAGCTAATGGGTCTGTCAAATGACCATTAACAGTTGAATAGTTTTTGCCAGAAAGATCCTGTTGTTATTGGAACTCTTTTCAGGGGAGAGACTCTTCCTCCTCTCCCCTCCAATCCTGGACCAAGGAGAGGCTTGTGCTTGTAGTCTAGTCTGGAGAAGCTGGGAATTGGAGAGACAGCAGAGAGGCCTTTTCCCTGCACAATGGCTTCAACATGCCTCCTATAAGCCTGATGGAAAAACAAGATATATTGGACTCCTAGTGCTCTGAATCTCTCCATCTTAAACTAAGGTTGGAATGTGTGTAAATAAAAACCATATTTCCTAAAAGACACCACAGTCTCTGCTGGCCTTCTTTCTAAGGAAACCAAACCATAGGGTAAGAGCAGGTATCCCTGGAAATCCTGCACTGCTCGGAGATTGGGGTGGCACACAACAATATTTTGCAAGTGTATGTGCTAGTCCAACCATTTTTAACAATACAAGAAAACCCTTTTAGTGATTCTCATACAAGAAAACCCGTTTAGTGGTTGCTTGTATCATTTTGGAAGCTAGTGCCATAATTTTAGGGATAATCTATGAAGTACCTCCTGTTTTAAATTATAAAAGGTGGTGATTGCACTTATATGCTACTTTTCCACCACTAAGTGGCTCCTGAAGTAGCTTACAGTCAATGGCATGCACAGATAATATTATCAGCATCATGTTCCCCATTCAAAAGCACAGACAACACAATAAAGCTGCTGTTTATTTTTTAAAAAAACAGACAATAGTATTCCCACATCATCTGTCTGTTTGAGATGCTTCTCTGCAATAGCAAATATGTGATATCAGGACTAGAAAACCAAAGATGTGCATTGCATCCCTAATTTAATCCACTTCACATGAACACTTTCTGTATTCTGCATGATTATCATTGGACTCAGTCCGCAAGCTGCTCGCAGCTTGTCCTCGCCAGCATAATTCCTACAGGTTATCCCTTGGTAACTTGCATAGACACGTCTGAACCAGGACTGTAATTGGGACTTTTTAGGAGGTTTTTTATTTAAGGCAAGTAAAGGGAATACAACACCACTGGGTTGATGTTCTTGGTTGGTATTAGAAACTTGTATCTCATGGACCTATATTTTCCCCACCCTAACCTCTAGATGCCTACCTAAACTGTTTTTGAAGGCGGGATCTTGAGAGTGAAATTCCTCAATCTTGCTCTGCTCTGTGTGCCTCTTGCTTTTATTGTCTGATGTTTCTAACTTTGCTTCTTCCCTGAGCTAAAGAGATTGTTATTTTAATGAAAACAAAAAGTTTAGGAGTACTTTGAAGAGGATCAGCTATTTATTTTCTTTCTGACCTCAGGACTGTAGGATAAGAGAGCAGGAGAGTAGGTGATAACATAGACATCCTGGCATTGGTAATCCAATTAGCAGGGCATATGTGGGGGTTTTGCTCACTTCCAGCCCCAATTTAACTTTGAGTGGGGAGGTGGAACCCATGGTTGATGAAAAGGAGGAGTTTTGAGTCAAGCAAATCCCTGCTTTTATAAAACCCAAGTATCTTTGCTTTAGGTGAATGTCTGAGTGCCTGCATCAGTAGAGTACTGGAAGAACTTGTGGAACTTGCTGCTGCAGTATTTAGAACTGATCATATGGTGTGAAAGAGCCTTTTTTCTAACATATTGGCTTCTTGGTTTTCCCTCCTGCCATATCATTTTCTCTTAGCAATAGGAGCTTACTGTTTACAGGATTGGTTTTATTTATTTTTTAAACAAGAAACTCTGGAGATCTTTATAAATAATAAATAAATAAATAAATTTAATTTTTGAGTCGCCTATCTGGCCAAAACCACTCTAGGCGACGTACAACATTAAATTCAACAATACATAATAATACAATACATAATAAAATACAGCACAGTCAACAATAACCATTTTAAAAAGCGGCAGTACAGGGCCATCAATAGATAATTTTAAATCAAAACAAAGAAATTAGCCCACCCCGGGGACCCCAAAAGCCTGTCCAAAGAGCCATGTTTTTAAGGCTCGGCGAAATGTATCTAGGGAAGGGGCATGGCGAAGATCGAACGGGAGGGAGTTCCAGAGAGTGGGGGCCGCCACTGAGAATGCCCTCTCTCTAGTCCCCACCAACCTAGCTGTTTTCGTTGGTGGGACTGAGAGAAGGCCCTGTGTGGCTGATCTGGTCGGGCGGCTTAGTTGGTGGTACTGGAGGTGCTCCTTCAGGTAAACTGGGCCAAGACCGTATAGGGATTTAAAGGTTAAGACCAACACCTTGAATTGGGCCTGGAAAACAACTGGAAGCCAATGTAGATGAAATAACACCGGCGTGATGTGATCACGGCGGCAGCTGTTTGTAAGCAGGCGTGCCGCCGCATTCTGCACCAGTTGTAATTTCCGGACCATTTTCAAGGGTAACCCCACGTAGAGCGCATTGCAGTAGTCTAAACGAGAGGTAACCAGGGCATGTACCACCAGTGGGAGCTGATGAATAGGAAGGTAGGGTTTCAACCTCCGTATGAGGTGTAGTTGATACCAAGCTGCCCGGCTCACTGCCGAAATCTGAGCCTCCATGGACAGCTTGGAATCAAGAACAACCCCGAGGCTGCGGACCTGATCCTTCAGGGGCAATTTTACCCCATTTAACCAATAATTATTATCCATGATACTTAAATACACTTCTCCAGGTCAGGGAGGTTATTTCCGCATACCAGGGAACAAGCTAGACATAGATTAAATAAAACAAAATATTCCTGAAAATAATATTTGCTACTTTCTCCAAATATTATCACATATGTTATGGTTAACCATACTGAGGAGAAGATACGATTTAGCAGTAGTAGCTAACATAATCATATTCATTTTACTTAGAGGTAAGCCCCAGTATGTTCATATAAGTGTATGTAGAACTGAATCCTGGTCTTCCAAGTCCTAATCCAACCATCAAATTTATACAATTTCAGATGCTAATTTTAAATATTTTTAATTTAGCAATATATTATCAACTTGCCCAAATGTGTGTTTCTTTTCTCTTTACTCTTCACTTAAATTCTTTGCATGCTTTAGGGTTGGCATTGTGGGGAGAGCAGCACTCTTGTGTCTTTAACAGCTGTGTGGCTGGCAGAAATTATGATGAACTAATAGCATATTTGAATGAACTTGAACAGAACTATTTTGTTCCTTTTAAAATGAACTTTCCAAGCACTGCTGGTTACTAAAGCAGTCCTACTCATCTGATTCAGAAGTAAGTAAACCCCACTGTGGGGCTTACTCATAAGAGCAAACATAGGACTAAAACATTTTGTAGTGCCTAGTAGCCACTAGGGATGGGTGAGAAATTTGATTCAGTTCACCTTTCAAGCTGAATCTATCAAATCCACACTTTCCAAAACAATAGGAGAATAAAAACACAGCCTTCCTTCAAAATTAGCACTTATTTGATTTTTTCAATGCAGTTTGTCAACGAAACAATGTTTACAAAAATGCATACGTTTGGGAAAAGTGTGAATGAAAATGAATGTCAGAGCAAAAATAACATACAAAAATGTATTATATTATGAGAAATTTGTACATTAGTCAAAACTGCCTACAAAAATGTGTTTATTAGGAGAAATTCAGACTAAAATGCTGGAGAATATTCATGAGGATTTTTTTTAAAAAAAAAATTAAACATCACAAATTGCTGCAGAAATGTGGAGAACTGAATTTAAGATTGGAAAAATGAGAAACTGAGAGAACCAGAACTGACAGATCTTCAGGGGCATCACTACCGGGGTGTGGAGGGTGTGGCCCGCACCCGGGTGTCACCATGAGGGGGGTGACACCCAGAGCCACCCTGCCCCACGCCGTTGCCCGGGAAGGCTGCTCCAACTCCTCGGAGGTTGGCGAGCGGGCGGGGGGGCGAGACCGGGAGCAGCGTCGGCAGAGCGAGGGAGGTGCGCCAGCATTCCCAGGCCCTCTCCGGCTGGGTGCCCCTCTGGCACGTGCCCTCCCAGGGGCATGGATGGGGTGGCTGGCCTCGATTGCGCATGTGCACCTTGTTCATGCCCCTGGGAGGGCACGCACCAGAGGTCTGCACCCCCCTGCACTCCCGCTAGTGACGCCACTGCAGATCTTTCCATCCCTACCAGCCACTCACTCATTTTATGTGTGTGCACGCACATGCTTTAAACAGAATTGGGAGACCGTTACTGAATGAGCAGAGATCTAGGTTTCTGTTCACTACTGAGGAGGTATGACTTAACTGTGTGCCCATTCATGAGAGTGAGCATAGGACTAAAGCTCTGTTAGGTGCTAAGTATTACTAAAACTACAATGTTTAAGGTCAATTTTTTCTTTGCAAAGAAGGATAGGGAGAAAACCAGAACAGGTGGAGGCCACATGTCCTTATTTCTAGCAGAGAAGCAACTATGACAGCAGGAACCCCTTCTGAACCAACATAAGACATTTTTCATTTTAGTGAGGTTTTATTTGTAAAACTGCAATGCAGCGGAGGCTGGGCGAGTGGGGTACTGTCCCACTAATCTCAGTCTGCCCTCAGACAGCCCACACCTATCTGCCTTTGTATTTACAATCAGTTCAGGGGTGGCCCTGGCTGTCACTTTCCTCTTTCTTAGTCTCAATGTTGCTCTTTGTAGAACTCAGCAGAGGAAAGGATGAGGGCAAAATTTGAATTAGCTGGCTCTGCCTTTCATTGGCTCTGGCTCCACCTACTGTAGGGCTCCCTGCCTTCCTCCCCACCCCTCTCAATAGGCACCAGCCACCACTGCTGCAATGCTTAAGTGTCCACAGTATATTTGCAAGGGAGAAGGATGGGGAGAAAACCAAAACTTGGATACGTCCCCATGACTTTGTTAGTCATGCCCTTGTAATGACCCTACCAGGTCTAGTGGGCACCAGCTGTCACTGATAGCTGGGATCTTCTGCCACCACCAAGTGATCCCAGATCATGCTCTGCCACTTCTGTTCATATCCAGAATCTCCAACTAGACTCTTTCAGATTTAGCGTTTCTCAGAGACAGGGCAAGAAGCACTGAGAGCAAAGCTATTATTTACTTCAGCATTCCTTTCCCAAAGCACACAAGTCCAGAATTCCTCTGAAGTGTTCTGCTTCAGCTCAGGATTTATCCAAATCCACTGCATGCCCCCAGAGTATATGTCTTTGAAAATCCCCTACTGAGATTTTGCATGCAATTATGCACATTTATATCACTCTAACTTGCCTTTATTTTATTTTTTAAACAACAGTTCAGATTTTGGATGCTGCTAAATGGGATGTAAAGTATTTGTTAAAATTTAATATAATTTACTTTAAAGTGTTTTATAAAGAAAATAGAAAGGCCTAAACAAAGTTAAATGATTTTCAGTCTTCTTGATAAAAGTGTCCTTTTGGGTTTAGTCCTGAATCAAACATTTTAAAAAATCACCAAAATGGTGCCAAATTTAATTTAAGCCCAGCCACCTATTAGGAACAGGGGAGAAATTCAATTCAGTTCACATGTAAAGATAAACCACCCTAATTCACAGTTTGTGAAGCAATACCAAAGAGCCAAAACACAGCCATCCTATGAAATTCGCACTTTTCTGAATTTTACAAAGAGACTCTCCAGTCAAGTAATGTGTACAAAAATGCATATCCTAGAGTAAAGAGTGGATAAAAATGCATGCATTACTAAAAATAACATACAATGAATTATTACTGGGATAAATTGTTTTGCAAAAATGTGTATATTAGGTAAAAGATGTGACTGTTAAGATAAATTGTCACTAAAATGCTGATGAATTGCCGTGAGAACTTTTTAAAACACACACACAGACACACAGATTGATATGGAAATGTGGAGGACTGAATTTAAGATTGGAAAAATTGGAAATTGAGAGAAACAGAAATTAATAGATAACTTCCATCCGTTCTGCACGTCTTCATGCCAAATGGAATGGCTTCCTGGCTGTGCAGGGCTGCTCTACCGCATGAGGGAACCTACAATGCTGGCAGAAGCATGAATCCCATGCCATGTTTTAGCTTTGTTTCTCAAGTTTTACTTCCAGGTTTATGCTAATGATGTTCCCTTAAGGTGAGTTAATAAAAAAGAAGGCCATTCTGAACAGGCAATTATGCTTCATAGTACAGTTAAAAAATACTGATATGTGAGAAAGGATTCATGTGGAATTATTTTCAGCTGACAGAGGTTGTATGTAGTCAGGAAATGTCAAGTGTATGACACACAGCAAGAAAAAAAATGTCATGTGCCTGCTAGGTATCAATGATTATTCATGATGGAATTAATTTTCTCTTAACTCTTCATTTTTGTATCATGAAGTAAGGAAAGGGTAAACTTCCATAAAATTTACTTCTCAGCAGGAATTAGATAATTTCAGCAAGCCCTCTAAAATTCTGAGATCATCTCACTGGAACTTGAAAGAACAGAATGGCCAGTATCACCTTGACTTGCATTGTACATCTTACTCTAATTCAAGATGCTGGTGCCCATTCTCTCATGCTTGACATTGAAAGACAAGTTGGAAAACTCAAAATTGAATGAGGGTCAACTGTTTAGTCAAACTACCGGCAAACATCAAGCCTAATGGCTGTATATTTATTAGGGCTGTTCATGGGACTCAGCTGAGGCCCAAACTAAAGCAGGCCAATTTGAGGAAAGTCAGGTTGAGACAGCCCCAGATTGCTGCCGGTCAGGTTGGGTGACACAGAGCAACACAGGACAGTCGGGGGGCAGGACTTCAAACAGGAAGGAGAGCCTGGCATCAAGCAGGAAAAAGAAAAACCATGCTGAGAACAAGAGACTTACCTGACTGGCTGTGTCTTCCTAGGAGAATGTAGGAGTTCCTGCCTGGCCTGCTTCCTGCCTGGCCTCACTTTCTTCCTGCCTGATGCTGCACCCCCTGAAGTAGCATAGTACAGGATGAATCCTTCCCTTACCATCTGGAATCAGACCTACTTTGTAGTGGCACTCTCTGGACTGCCCTCTCCTGTGCCGTTTGGAAGGCATTAACAGTGACATGTTTCAAACACTTTTTCAGTCTTTCTTCAAAGTCTTCAGGCTTTCCTTGATTGTCGATTTTTTTCACATTGTGCTGCTCATAGTTGTGACTTGGTATTTTACTGTATTTTGATGCTATGTATCTCTTAGATATTAGTTGTTAATCTGATTGCAGTGGTGGTTTTCCTTTTTTATGTTAAGAGCTGTATATAAATGTATGTATGCATAAATAAATAAACAAATTTCCATGTAATATAAAAATTGACAGCAGCTTTTCCTGTGAGACAATCAATGCAATTCAACTTTTTGTTTTGTTTGTAAATCTTCCATAATTTAGCCTTTTCAGGTAACTTGGTTTAGCGTTGCTTTATTGAGACATCTAGTTGGAAAGGCCTCCTGTTCAGGTTGGAGGATTTAAACACTCCTATATTGATCCATTGGTTTGGATACCGGGCTGGTTAAGAGCACTCACACATGGCATTGATAAAGTGTTCAGAGCCTGTAGAGCTGGAGAGAGAGAGAGACAGAGAAGCAAGCAACTGGACTGAGCTGCTCAGAAAAGAAAGTCCCATGACAGGGGATCAATAGAAAAATGTTGTGGTAAAGATGCTGAAGGAAAAAGAAGGGAGGCTGAATTGTTGCAGAGGAAATCCTAAAGAGTGCATTTAACCATTGTGGTTGAGACCTTGTGGTAATAGAGCCCAATTAGTACAGGATGCAGTGGCTTAAAGATGGTTGGTGAGCCTGCATCCCTTCTTCTGCTTTAACACTAAGAGATAAGGCTGAATGCACTATGCCTTTGGGCAATTCCAAGAGAGGAGTTTCTGTTTTGCCGCAGTTATTTTAGTGCACCGAATAAGCAAGCCCTGAAACACAATTTATAAGAAAGGCCTCCAGTCCTGTGGCACAAAGCTGTATTTTAAACCAGCTTGCTTGCTGTATTTTTCTTCTATCCAGCTGACTTTTTGCCAGAGCAGATATTAAATCTGTACACATTTACATTTGTTTTAAACTTACTTTCCCTGTGCCAACTTTTTCCAGGACTCTACCACACCAGGAAACAGCATGCCATTTAGCAGAACAAATTACAACAGTCAGTCTAATGGACATGGTACAGGAAAGTACTAGATAGTTATAGGGTCCTTTGTATCAATGTATAGTTGTGAGTTGATTGGTGCAGGACAAGCCAGGCTTCAGTGGGCTGTTGGCATAGTGCCACCAATTTTATATATTTATTATTTGATTTATATCTCGCCCTTCCTCCCAGCAGGAGCCCAGGGTGGCAATGCTCCCCTCCCCTAGCCATCAAGTCCTTGCTTCCATTTCTGCCAGTATTGTCACTGGTGCCAACCAATACTGGAGTTCCCTGGTGACATGGAAGCTTGACCTGGTCTCATCAGTGCTGCAGCCATGAATCACCCCCTCCCCTAGATGAGCTTTCTTAGAGGAGGCAGTGATGCAGTAACATGAGGGGAGCCAAGCAGTTACTTGGTAGCAGGCAGCCACCATGTTTCATCTCTCACAATGCAATGCTCAATGTAATACCAATGGCTCCCTGGCTCCCATCACACTGCTGTCCTGCCAATCCCTCAAGGTAAGCCCATTCAGGAAGAGGCAAAGGCCATCTCCTACACTGTTGGGTGGCCTAAGTGGCACATGGTCCCATGCCAGGTGCTGAGTCTGGGCCTGATGCAGTGTGCTAGTGTGCCAAAATTCCCCAAATGTTGTGCAAGTGTAACAGCTATACTGATTCAGTAACACTGGTGTAGCTGTACAGTACAAAGCCAGGTTTAAAGCAGAAATTGGCAGAGATGTTGGGCATGGTAGAAGCTGGAAGGGTGTGGGACCAATACACCACAAGCAATTCTATTTATGCTTACAGAACCAAGAGCACCTCTTGTTTTGTAACAATGACAAAAAAAGAGTAAGTGAAAAATGTTTTTGTATGTTGATTATGGTTATACCAATTGTCTCATATTCCTTTTTGTCTTAATAACAAATAATTAAAAATGAATTCTGAGTTCTAAGGTCAAGGACCAAAAAAACAAAGGATGCCAACAAGGACTAGGATGCTTACTAAATTGCACCAGTGTATTAGCAATTGCTAGTATTGCAGCAACCCTCTGTATGTATTCATAGAATTGGGCCACAAAAGTAAGAAGAATATAAGCTGGCTAACATGATAATTGCTAATATCACTACTACAAAGTCCCTACAGATGCTAACATAATGATATCTATATTATTATTTTTAAACTGCTTTTATTAATTTTCCAATACAGGTATACAAAGAAACAATAGATATGGAATGAGACATATCACTATAAAGCAAAATGTGTATTCCAAGACCAGTGGAAGAGTTCCAAATTTCCTGGGATGAAAGTTGCTGTTGTAGTTGATGCTCTGAGGTTTACAAAATAAACTTCCACTAAACCATATAAAATGTGTTGGGTTTGGCTTGTCCTTGAAGCAAACACAGATTTAGTTTTCCAACTGTTTCTGTGTCTGGGCTATAGAAAGCAGTGCTGCCACCAAGAAATATTTTACTAGATCTTTACATTTTATATCCATATTGCAATAGTTAAAGATCAAAAGTAATGCTAATTGAGGCAGGACCTTGCTTTGCCAACTGGCAAGGGTTCTTTTGGATTCAGAGGCAATAAACACGCAGGTAGGTGGAAGTCAAAGATTTTATTCAGTAGAAGGCAAAAGGATAAAGCAAAATCTACTTTCTCCATTCAGTTGTTGGGAACTCCAAGGGAATGACAATGGAGAGACCCCAGCTGATGGCCAGTACGCAGCACCTCATCAGTCCAGGTCTGTGTCAAAGTTCACTTCGGCAACAATCTTGGGGACTTAGATAATTAAAAGCCCCAAAGGCTATGTGCTGATTCTCAACAACAACTTCATAATCACATCTGTTGTGATAGTCATGTTCTTGGTCTTATCATTGTTTATTAAGCACCCTTTTTGAAGTTTATACCAGCTTAATCGGTTGCACTTGGTTTGAACCAACTTAATTAGTTGTACCTGGCTTGAAGGTCATGTTCCCAACTCTTATCAATGTTTATGAATATTTTCACAGATGAGCCAGGAACATCAGCTATCCACCCTAAACAGATAAGGACTTCTCCCACACGTCAAGGTTGCACCATTCTGTGCAGATGGCTACTTTAAAGAAAAGAGCTAATTAAGCTAACAAGCGTACAATATATTTGAGAAAATAACCAATTAAGCCTCAAAAGCTTGCAATCTCCTAAAAGGCCTGGCTGCTACATTCTCAGAGTCAGAAAGTCAGAAAGGAACAGTTGTCATAGGTCATTCTACTTCCTCACCAATCTTCCAGGTCAATTTCCCATACAGACCTTCAGTTCATAATTAATTATTTTTGAAGTTTCATTAAACACTTCCAACCAAAAAGATCTTACTCAAGTACTATACCACCACAGATGGAAATAGGTACCCTGGTGACCACATTTTCTCCAACATTCTGAAGAAATCCTCAATGATATATGTGAGAGTTGCAGCGGGGTCCTACACCATCTGTGGTAGGTTTTTAGCATGGTTTCTCTGATATGTGCGGAGACTGACTTTATTGGTTTTCCAACCCAAAGATGTGACCATTGGGTTTTCTCTAGCACTATCCCAATACCATTCTCCCATAGGGATTTTAATCCTTTTAATTGTCCTACTTGTACATTTATAAATTCAGCATATAATTCAGCAACAAGCCCTTTACCTGGAGTGTTATTCAACATAATAAATTCAAAACAAGTAGGGGGCCTGACTGCATGTGTCCGAATACTGGGGTCTTGAAGAAGGTGTGTAATTTGTTGTACATGGAGCCAGGTAATTTTTAAATCACTTAGATCTGTCCATAAATGATCTTATGTAATTGGTGTGCTATTCCTAAAAAATCCTATAACCTAAAATAGCCCTTAGTGTCTAGATGGGAGAGTGAAGTTTTAAGTGCAGGATCTGTAATGGCAGGATGTGTTACTAGGGGGCTCAGTGGGGAGCAGACAGGAGAAAGCCAAAGTTGCCAGCATTTCCATGCTTGAAATGTGCATAAAGTAAAAGGGTTGCTTATTTTCCTCAAATGAGACAAGGTAATGTATTCAAAAGAGACGGCCCATAAAGGGTCCAAACTTGACATTTAGTCTTCCAGGGAAATCCACTATTTATGTGTTTTCATCGTCATAAAATATAATTGTCTCAATCGAAAGGCATCATAATATACAGCCAAATTTGGTAATCTCCATCCTCCTCCATCTAGTCTTCTGTAATATAGTATGTGTTAAATGTGTTTGTTTTTTTAGTTTGGAAGATAAATAAATTTATTAAGGATCTGTTGCCAATGTTTCAAGCTGGACAGGTAGATGGTGATGGGGACAACTTGGAACAAAAATAATTTTTTTTAAAAAATTAAATTGTGTTTTAAATTGTTTTTAAAAGATCTTTTTAAATTTGTATATTTGTTTTAATGTTTGTAGTTACTGTAAACTTCCCAGAGAGCTTCAGCTATGGGGTGGTATATAAGTACAATAAATAAATAAACAAAAGATGGTATGATTTTCATATACGTTGCTGCTATCCTACCAAGCAAAGAGAATTTCAAATTCTTTCCCCCCCAATTTTGTAATGTTTGCTTCATATTCTGAAGAATTGGACCATAATTCAGATAAAAAAGTTTAGATAAATTTTGTGGAATTTCTACCCAGGTATCTAAATGCTTTTTGGATACTCTGTTCATAGGGTTTTCATGGTAAGAGATATTCAGAACGCCAAAATACAATTTAAATAACATCCCAGATGCATATAAAGATCAAATAAGGAACAGGTTTGAGGCTTTAAACCTAGTTGACAGACAACCAGAAGAACTATGGAATGAAGTCAGAGACGTTATCAGAGAAGAATGCAAAAAGACAATACCTCTAGTTAAAAAGAGAGAAAGACCCCAATGGATGACTGAAGAAACTCTTCAAATGGTTAAAGAGAGAAGGAAAGCAAAAGCAAAAGGAGATAGAAACACAGTGAGTAAATAAATTTTATTGCATATAGCCAATAAGCCGGGGCAACATAGACAGGGAAAGGGGAAATATAAAACAAACAAGGTTAAAATCATCTATACAGGATAAATATTTAAAACCGTAAAACATAGGCAAGACTCCATACAAATTTAAACAGGTTTAACAAGTGCTGCTCTTATCTTTCTGGCGGCCAAAGCAAAGTTGGCTACAGAAATTATAATATGCTTTGTGGGGCCGACAATAAACTAATTACTAGTTTATCTTTTTTTTTTTAATAATTTTTATTCAAATTTTTCAAAAGACAAACAAAACAAAGTCAAAAAACATAACAATACTAATTACTAGTTTATCAAAGGGGATCCCCTCGTTCAAACTTATGAAAGAAGCTATGAACTTCTCTCTCGGGAGATGATATAAAGGACAAATAATCATGTAGTGAACTAGATCTTCAGGAACCATACAGCCGTTGATACAATAGCGTTCCGCATGCAGGGTGCCAGCATACCTGCCTTCGAGGAAAGCAGTGGGCATTGTTTGGAATCTCAGTTCAGTATAGGCCCTGCGAAGAGGGGCACAAGTCAAGATGTCAAAATAGGGAGCCAGAATGGAAAACCAAGGGGAAAAGGAGGCTACTACTATCGAGGCTCTATCTTGTTGAGCATCGTAATCAAAAATTCTATTACGCAGCTCAATGTGATTAAGGCTGAAGAGTTTACTTTGGGTGAGATCATAAAGAATCGCTAATTCATCAAATTTAGAAGCCCAGCCCCCTTTCTCCAATTGGTCGTTCCAGCACAATTTCGCAAGGGATGAGTCCTCCAACATAGATAGCTTTTTCCAATATCTTAGGTATGCGAGGTCAATCCTGGCCATTAAGGAAGGGAGACCAAGTTCTGCTCTGATGTGGGCTGATGGGGTGCCTTTAGGGAGCCCCATGAGCTGCTTCAAGAAGGTGTTTTGAAGGACTTCAAGACTAAGACTTGCAGAGTAGCCCCACAATTCTGCTCCATAAAGGATTTTGGCAAGAATTTTAGCCACATAGAGTTTAATCATTGGTCTTATTAATTGGCCACCACTGGAATAAAAAAAATTCTTTAATTGGCCACTAGATCTAGAGGCCTGAAGCTTAATACTTTCCAGGTGAGAAGTCCACTGTAGTCTATTACTAAAACATATGCCTAGGTATTTGAAGGCATTCACCTGCTCGAGTGGCTGGCCATTTAGTGACCAATTAGATTTTACTCTACAATTTTTCCCGCAAACCATGATTTTAGATTTGGAATAGTTAACCTGTAAGTGCTGGGCCTCACTATATTCATGTAGGCGAGACAGCATTCTTTTTAGTCCAATCTTATTTAAAGAGAGAAGGACTAGATCATCCGCACAGAGTAATGCTGAGATCTTCCTGTGCCTCAGTGATGGGGGGAAAAAAGCAGGAGAAACCATTGAGGGGATAATATTGTTAATGAAAAAATTAAACAAAAAAGGGGCCAAAATACATCCTTGCTTAATGCCTCTGTTAGCTGGGATTTCACAAGAAAGGGATCCATTCAGGCCTAGATGGATCCTTAGAGATGTGTCGTGGTGTAAGGTTTAAAGTAACCACAACAATCTCTTCTTGATACCCGCCTGGTTGAGTTTTTGCCACAATATCGTGCTGTCAATTGAATCAAAGGCAAAGGAAAAGTCGATAAATGCCAAATACAGGGACTTAAGTGCCCCTGTTTTTGTCTTGTTTATAAGATGGTAAAGCACAAACGCATGATCGAGTGTACTTCTACCTTTCCTAAACCCTGCCTGTTCTTCATGAATGATGGAGCAATTGTTATCCCAGTCTAATAGTTTGTTTAATAAAAAACGGCCATATAGTTTGGATATCACATAGAGCAAACTGATGGGTCTATAGTTGTGTGGATCAGTGGGGTCCCCTTTCTTGAATATGGGCACCATTATACTGGTGCGCCAGCCAGGGGGGATGATACTGGTGGAATTGATATTTGAAAAAGTATTGCAAGAATTGGACTGCACCATGAAGGATCAAGGAGGAGTAATTCGGGCGGTATCATATCCTCTCCTGGGGCTTTACCCGAGCGGAGGGAGGATATTAAATCTCCAATGTCCGCACAAGTGACTGGTGGCCAGGGAGGCAGGTCTGAGGGAACTACATTAATATTGGGGGATGTTAATTCCATGTTCCCAAAGATTGAATGGAAGTGGGAGATCCAAGCTTCCGGGTGAACAGGAGGGACTGGCACAGAAACATTCTGTGTCAGACCACCCCGGACTAATCTCTAGAACTCTGAATCATTCCCTTGAAGAACGGCTAGGCCCAGGGAGCGCCTACTATTGGCGATAAAGGCTTGTTTTTTCTCTTTGAGTAGTTTCTTATACTCCCTTTTTTGTAAGAGGAGACGGGAAACAGCTGCTTCTGAATGGTTACGTCTGGTGAGCCTTATCAGAGCACATAATTCCTGTTTCTTAGTTTGACAGGCCTTATCGTACCATAATTTAGAGCCCTGATGGGATCTAGTTGTAACTGATGAGGAAACCAGAGGTTTAAGGGCTGCAATAACCTCCTCATACGTCGAATGAATGGCATTAGGGGATGAGAGGGCCTTTTGATGTAACTCAGTTAACTTGGGAGCAGCCAGAGACTGTCTTATAATAGTCTCTATATCTTGAGACAATTTAAGGCGTCTAATCCGTTGCAAATCGCCCAACAGCGGCGTCGATGACTGTAGGTTAGCATAATAAAGAGGGCCATAGAAAGATAGTTTCAGGGGGAGGTGATCGCTATCTGATCTATCTCCCACAGACAACTCACTTACAAGGCCAATCAATAAGGAAGACCCCAGTATATAGTCCACCACACTAGCTCCTTTACCACAGATGTAAGTAAAGAAGCTGTTGGAGGAGTCCAGGTAAGTACCATTAAGGCAGATTAACTGGAATTTGATCAACATTCTAAACAAAGCAAGACCGTTTTTATTGGCGGACCTGTTGCAGGAAACTCGGGGCAAAAGCGTTATATCACTGGGAGAAAAGTCAAGAATATCATACATTTTCGGGTAACTAGCGCCCAACCTGGCATTAAAGTCCCCTCCTATAAGCCGTGGGCATGAAGGGTATACACATGTAAGATTGTCAATAAAGTTATCCAATTCCAGCCACATCAACATCACTTGTGAAGAACATAAGGGGGGAAGATAAACATTAATACAAATGAAGGGTGGAAAATCAGAAGATCGTATTATTTGAAGAGCCAGGCAAAAGTCGGGAGCCTTGCAAGGTAATTCCACTATGTGCACATCAGTGGACGTGGCGATCAAGGTTGCGAGGCCGCCACTACCACGTCCCATATTGGATGAACGTTTCGCCGGTTTGGACCAAGATTTAAAGCCGTCTATTAAAATGGGACTTTCCTCAAGTAACCATGTCTCTTGCAAGCAAACTATGTCAAATGATTGAAGATAAGTAACAAACTCCAGGTCAACCACCTTGTTATTCCAGCCTGCTATATTCCAAAAAATGAAATTTGTAAAGAGCGAGGGTGGGACTACACTTCCTGCAAGAGTCTTTACCGATGGAGGGGACGCCTTGTCAGAGTACCGTTCTTGTCATTCCATAGCATTCCGTAGGGGAGTAATTTGGTCAATTTCCGATCTCCGAATGCAAACATTGGAAAATGGTGGACCAATGTAGCATGGCAAGGGTTTAGGAACACAAGAGGGCTTTCCTGGGGAGCCCAATTCCTCCAGATCTAGGCGATGCATGTCTGTCCAAGAAGGGCCATTAGAAGGTTTTAATCTAGCAGCAGTTGTAATCCTGTCAGCATAATCCTCCATGTTTAGATTGATTAGGATTATTAGCTTGCAGGGCTGACAATTTCATTCTGAGACGGTCCAATCTTTGGACTATTGCAAGCTGTTCCTCTCTAGGTAGATCTCCAAAGGTTTCCAGCAGCTGAAGGTCTTCTGATTCAAATGAATCTTCAGGAGAAGCAGTTAGAGGATCTTGAACTTCAGGCGGAATTATGGGGTGAGAAGTGACTGGGGAGTGGATTACCGAGCTTGTTTCAGATCTGGCCGAAGGAAGGATAGTCCTTCTCTTATGAATCAGAGGAGCCTGGGAAAGAGGATAGAGGGGCTGCGGTGGGGCCACATTTTCAAAATACCTCTGAATATATATGCCGATACTGTCTAGCCGCTCCTTTAGATCGTAAACCATTTTTACAATAGAAGACTTCTTGAAAGAAACAATAGCACTCACAGTCTTATGGTTGATAAAAAGAAAATAGATATATGAGATATCAGAAGGGTGAAACTGACCTGGAAGAAGAGGCTCCAAAAATTCCCAAGCTTGAAATTTACAAAGATGTTGCGATTGATTTTGAGGAGGCTTGGGATAGTTAAGGAAAACCAATTTATTCTGAACCAAGATCAGATTCCAGTGCGATTTAGCTGAAAAAATATGTGAAGACTCCTTCTGTGAAGCCCTAGAAAAGTTAGAACAGGGAACCGGGTTATGGAGCAGGGACCGAGCAGTTGGGGGGGAAGGTGGGTTGCGCACGCGCGAAGGTGGATTAATGGGAGGAGACTCAGCCAGTTCTTTCCCCTTAGCCTTTTCCTGTTCCTTAGATTTCACTGGAGGGCGATTCCCTCTAGGAGGGCAGGGGGGCTCATTAGATAAAGATTTCAACAGGGCAAAAAACGGCTTGTAATTTAGTTTCTTGTAGTGAGGTAATTTAAAATTCTTAATGCTCTTTGGCTTCTTTTGTAGAGCGTTCCTGCAACGCCTGAGGGTTGAATGTTGCTTAGCCATTCCTGATCTCAATTGAGGGAGCTGGGAAGAGGTCTTCTTTGACCTGACATTCAGGTTCCTTGGGAATGTGTCACTGGCATCCCCTGCTTGATTCGCATTGCCAAGGTTTATCTTCTTGGCAGCTATCGCCAGAGTGTTCAGGAGAGCATTGCACTCAGAAAGGAAGGCTTTGATATGATCGAGTTCTTCTAAAATCAAGAGAGTCCATCCTATCAGGGAGTTGTTATTAAGTTTTACTGCCGAGGGAGGAATTGAGGAGTTTCTAACAGTCATACCTGTATGAGGAGGGGATGAAATTGTTCGTGTCGGTTCCATGATGAGCGTCATAGACTCTGGAGGAAGATGGCGGTCTGCAAGTGCAAGTTCCTTTGCGAGAGATAGGGAGGGAGAGTCTCCTTTCTGGTTGTAAATATCATTTATGTGGTCTAGGGACCAGTGCAAAATTGGGGTTGAAGAGAGAGGTGATGGAAAGGACTCCGCTCCAGGAAGGAGGGTGTCAGTTACTGTAGTTGGAAAGAATTGAGTAATCTTCGGTTGTGAGGCTATTAAAGGAGCCTCGTCTAGCTGAGGTTTCGCCTCCAGTTCTTTACACTTTTTCCTTCTTAAAACCATGTCGTGAAAATCAAAGGAAGATATATGTTCTATTTTGATTTATGGCTTTAAGATAAGATAAGGAGACATCTTCGGCTCTTCAGGCTTCTGCTTGCGAGGGTACTCAAGCGCTGGAAACTCCCCAAACACTATGTTTTGTAGTGGCAGATTTACACCCGTTTTGTAATAAAGTTCTAGCCAACAAGTGAAAATTCAAGGAAGGGAAAACAGGAGAATTGCCCAATGAGCTGATTGCCAGCTGCCTAAGCCCTTATTTAAACTTTTAAAACCTACTATTAAGAGAGCGGTAAAACAAGCTGCGTACCTGCCTCCATCTTCGATAGAAACACAGTCAGAACCCTAAATGCAACAATACAACAACTAGTACGTAAGGACAAAGAGAACTATTACAATAGTTACTGTATAGAAATAGAAGAGTACAACAAAAAGGGAAGAACAAGAGCCCTGTTCCAAAAGATTTGAGAAATGAAAGGGGAATTTTAACCAAGAGTAGGGATGTTGAATAATCAACAGGGGAACACACTGACTGACCGAGATGAAATAAAAGGAAGATGGAAGCAATACACTGAAGAACTCTATAAAAGAGATGCCAGGATGACAGATTCATTCACAGAGGAACCATATGATGAAGAACCAGAAATCTTAGAATGCGAGTTGAAAGCTGCTCTTAAAATACTTGGAAGAAACAAATCACCAGGAATAGATGGCATACCAATAGAGTTGCTACAAGCTACTGAGACTGAATCAGTCCAAATTTTGACTAAAATCTGTCAAGAAATATGGAAAACTAAACAATGGCCCACAGAATGGAAGCATTCCATATGCATCCCAATTCCAAAGAAAGGGGACCCCAGGGAATGCAGTAATTATCAAACTATTGCCTTAATATCCCATGGAAGTAAAGTAATGCTCAAGATTGTACAGCAAAGCCATATATGGAGCGAGAAATGCCAGACATCCAAGCTGGATTTAGAAAGGGAAGAGGTACCAGAGATCATATCGCAAACATACGTTGGATAATGGAACGGAGCAAGGAATTTCAGAAGAAAATCACCCTGTGCTTTATACATTACAGCAAAGCCTTTGACTGTGTAGATCATGAAAAACTATGGAATGCTTTAACAGAAATGGAGGTGCCACAGCATCTGATTGTCCTGATGTGCAACCTATACTCTGCACAAGAGGCTACTGGAAGGACAGAATATGGAGAAACCGATTGGTTCCCCATCAGAAAGGGTGTAAGACAGGGGTGTATTTTATCACCCTATTTATTTAATCTGTACGCAGAACATATCATACGGAAAGCAGGATTGGACCAAGAAGAAGGAGGTGTGAAAATTGGAGGGAGAAATATCAATAATTTAAGATATGCAGACGATACCATACTACTAGCAGAAACCAGTAATGATTTGAAATGAATACTGATGAAAGTTAAAGAGGAAAGCACAAAAGCAGGACTACAGCTGAAGGTCAAAAAGACGAAAGTAATGACAACAGAAGATTTATGCAACTTTACAGTTGACAATGAGGACATTGAACTTGTCAAGGATTATCAATATCTTGGCACAATCATTAACCAAAATGGAGACAATAGTCAAGAAATCAGAAGAAGGCTAGGACTGGGGAGGGCAGCTGTGAGAGAACTAGAAAAGGTCCTTAAATGTAAAGATGTATCACTGAACACTAAAGTCAGTATCATTCAGACCATGGTATTTCCGATCTCTGTGTATGGATGTGAAAGTTGGACAGTGAAAAAAGCTGATAAGAGAAAAATCAACGCATTTGAAATGTGGTGTTGGAGAAGAGCTTTGCGGATACCATGGACTGCAAAAAAGACCAATAATTGGGTGTTAGAACAAATTAAACCAGAACTATCACTAGAAGCTAAAATTATTAAACTGAGGTTATCATACTTTGGACACATAATGAGAAGACATGATTCATTAGGAAAGATAATAATGCTTGGAAAAACAGAAGAAAGTAGAAAAAGAGGAAGGCCAAACAAGAGATGGATTGATTCCATAAAGAAAGCCACAGACCTGAACTTACAAGACCTGAACAGGGTGGTTCATGACAGATGCTCTTGGAGGTCATAGTCAGAGCTTGGAAAAGTTACTTTTTTGAACTACAACTCCCATCAGCCCAATCCAGTGGCCATGCTGGCTGGGGCTGATGGGAGTTGTAGTTTAAAAAAGTAACTTTTCCAAGCTCTGGTCGTAGTCGTAGTCGACTTGGAGGCACATAACAACAACAAATCTAAATGCTTTACAACATATGGGAATGTGACTAAGTTGAGAAATTTGGATCTGATCTGGTGGTCTAATATTGAGAAACAGAATAAGGGACTTATTAAACTTAATTCAAAGCCCTGCTAGGGTTTCAAGTTGTTGAAATTTAATTTTCACAGCTGGAACAGCTTTATTCAGACCTCGCAACATCAAAATAACGTCATGCATGTAAAGATTTATGAGATGATCTTTGCCCTTCCCCCGGAAACCCTCGATAAATGGATTTTGTCTTAAAGCCACAGGCAAGGGCTCCAGGGAGAGGGTGAAGAACAGTGGAGACAGGACATCCTTGTTTGGTTCTGTGATAAATAGAAAAATAAGAGATTTCTAAATTATTTGTATGCACCAAGGCAAAATTTTAAGAATACAGTTTAGTGATGTTTTCTATAAATTGATCACCCAATTTTTATTTTTTCAGGAAACTAAATAAATATTCCCATTCCAAGCAATCAAATGTTTGTAGGCGTCTAAGGAAAGAAGTACAAGTGGGTTGTTGTTTTTTGGTGACAGCATAAATCACATTCCATACCCTACTGATCAGATCACCAAAATGTCTTCCTGGTATAAACCCTGTTTGATCAGTATGTACAATTGAAGTGATAACTGTATTCAAGTGGGTTACTAAAATGGAGCTGAATTTTTTTTTGATCCTGATTTAACAGGGTTATAGGCTTGTCTATACTATCTTTCCCCAGCTTAGGAATTACAATGATTCTTGAGGTGGACCAAGTTTCTCGTATCTGACCTTGTTGCCAAATGGAATTGAATAAATCAAATAAATGAGGGGTCAGAAGACCTTTATATTGTTTGTAGAAAGAACTCCTGAATCCACCAGGACCCAGGGCTCGGTTATTATTAAGTTTTTGGATAGCTGTAAGGATTTCTTCCTCAGAAATCACTTCATTAAGTAGGACTCTTTCAGTATTCGAAACAGGTTCAAGATTTAATTTATCAAGGTATAGATTTATAGCATTCTGGGTTGGATTGGAAGAAGTAAACAACTTTGAATAAATATCTGTGAATGCTGTAATAATGAGTTTTGAATCCTGGGTAAAAGTACCATCATCTAATTTAAGTAAACCAATATTACTTTTGTTTTTCTTTTTTGTTAGGCCATGGGCTAGGAGCCTAGAGTTGCTGTTTCCTAATTCATAAAATTTTTGTTCAGTGAAAAGAACAGATTTGGCAATCTTTTGTGATTGCATAGCATCTAGTTCTGCTTTTTTCGCCAGGAATTTGGCATAACTTTTATGGGACCCAGTGGTTTTATATTATTCTTCCAGTTGTTTAATAGTTTGTAATAGTGCTTATGATGCTATAGCATGTGTTTTTTTGATTCTTGAATACTCTGTAATGCATCTGCCATGCACGGTAGCTTTCATAGCATCCCATAGTATTTCCAGTCTTATCTCTGGAGAAGTATTAAATTTAAAATATTCCACAATTGCAGATTTAATTGCTTCATTCAAATCTGAGAAGTCAAAAGTATGGGGTCAAGTCTCCAGGCTAGAATAGACATCAGTATATTGCAGTGGGGGCACAATTCCATTTCCACCAATGCATGGTCATACAAGCTGAGGAAAGGTCAGGAAGCATGGAGTCAGAGATAAAGATATGATCTAGGCTTGAATATGAATGATACCTTGCTGCATAGAATGAGTAATCTCTGACTTCCTGATTCAAGTATTGGCAAGCATCTATTAGATTATATTTCAGCATGAGTGAGGAAATGGATTTGTTACCCAAGGTCTTTCTAGAATGTGAAGAAGGATGCCTGTCAAGACATTTATTTATGATAGCATTGAGGTCCCCTGCTATGACAATCTGTCCCATAGCAAATCTATGAAGTTTTTTAAAGTCTTGGACAAAAAAGAAAGCTTTTGTTCACTGGGAGCATAAATAGATGCTAGCGTGAGGTGTCGAGTTCCCTAGAGTCCTGCCACAAATATAAATCTACCCAACGGATCCCAGTATTAGGAATAAAATTATTCCCAACCCCAAAAGGTTGCCCAGGGTTGTCAGGAGTGGTTTAAAGGAACCTACATTTCTGTCAGAACCAATGTTGCAAAGATTTCTGGAACCCAGAGAAATACAACTCAAAGTTCAGTTTCTTCCCTCATAAGAAAAACCCCGAAGGCGCCTCTCTGACCGTAAACATCTCTGTAAAAACGAGATAACATGTTTCCCTTCTGATGTTATTATTTCACTCTGTCTTAAAGCCACTATACTCTTCCTGCAACATTGTAAGCTAGGTCAGTACAAACAAGACATTTTCTCATAATATCTTATTACAATGTTTCCTTAAGTTTTGCGCAATATTGCTGACTATGCTAAGTCCATAAGCACATTAGAAACATTTTTTATCTCTTTGGTGTCAATCTGCCCCTTTTCCTCGCCTTCTTGTAGCTCTGACCTCACAACAAGTTTCCTTTTGACTGACAAGTGTATAAATACGTTATCACAACTCTCGCCTTTTAGAATCAAAAGCAAATGTAACAATAATGAGCTAACGCGCTTACTTATCTCTGTAAAGATGTAATATTGTATTTCCTTTGGGTATGCCTTTTTTAATAACATTCTGCTTTGTTTTACTGTAAAACCTTATATAATGGAACCTTTGCCTAATAAACGTGGTTCTCTCTCCCGACAGACTGTGGTCTGTGTGGTTAGAGACCCCTTTCTTGATCAAGCAAGTAATTGTCTCTGTGTCTGCTTTACTTTTGGTATCTGGCTGGAACATTAACAGGTAAAAAGAAGCATACTAGGCTTCTAGCTCACCCTTCTGAGGGGAGGGGAGGGGGTATTTTAAATTTGTTCCTAACACCAGAATATTTTATGTACCTGGAAATCACAGAATTTAGCAAAGATAATAGCAACATCTCTTGAATGTTTAGTGCCATGAGCATCATGATGGGTTTCCTGCAGAAAGACGACAGAGGGGCTCCGCCTTCAAAGTTAGTTGAAAACCCATGGACTGGACTTCAGTTAAGCTGACAATTTGAGTTTGAGAGGTTGTCTCCTCCCCCTCCCCCCCACTGCCATGGAGGAAGTCTTGGGAAAAGAAAAACCTTTCATACTCAGACATGCATGAGATGCCCCTTATATGTAACATGTTGTTTTAGCTAGAACAAACTTTTCCCTGCTACTAGTACCATTTCAATTTTACTTGTGGATGCTTGTGATTTGGGGGGGGTAGTTGGAAGCCAGAGGGTAGGAGAATGTGTTCACCTGGAAATCTAACCACAGCATGCTTGGCTTTGATAGAGGAAGTCTGAAGACTGTCATGTAGGGTTTACTTTCTCTTCTGACTTACACTTTACGTTCTCTTGTATAGCCCCTGCATTTCATTACCATATAGCCCCTGCATTTCATTACCATATGTCACACACACACACACACCTCTTTTCAAAGGATCTGAAGAACTGTCCACACCCAATTTGTTCTAGGCTTGCATTTCTCATATAGGAGAAATGACAAATGGTAAACCACTGTTAAAACTGAGATGAGGACAATATGGCAGAATGATGTCCCTTTCAAATAAAAGGAAAAGGGAGGGGATCCTTTGAGTAAGCTCAGCTCCTTGGGCATGTCAGTATAATAGCACTTACCTGACCTCCTGTCAGATGGGTTGCTGCTGCTTACTGGAAAGGAGAATTGGAAAGGCAGTGCAGCAGGGAGGACAGGCATGCAAATGCACTGGTGAAGCCAATATGGTGCTCCTGTCGATAGTTTGCACAGTGCCAACCTCTCTACTACTTTGCCACTCCCCTGAATTTCTCATGATGCTAAGAGGCCCAGGCATGTTGAGAAGGATGAATATTTTCAAAGCAGACTGTTGACTGCACAGCAGTGTTCAGGCCTTCTCTAACATTCCCTCTCCCCACACACACACATACACACTGAATGGCTTGACAGGGACTAAGAGGTTTCTAGTCATTTGGCACATGATGCTGATATCAACAGAGTGCTATAAGACATAGTCTAATTCATAATTTACTTGCACTCATGATGGATTTTCCTGATGTCTAGTGGACATCTGGAAAATTAATTTGGTTTATCTGAACTGCAAATTGGAACTGGCAGATCCTGTCCATCCTTACACAAATCTACCCAAACCAGTCAACAGTCATGTTTATGATAGGGTGGAGTAATATAGCATGCAGTACATCTGAACATCAATGACATGTGCAAACCAATAACTCAACAGTTGGGTGCACTTGTGTGATTCACTTAGTGAAGACTCAAAACCCCAATCTTCATATTTCTTACTTTCTGAATATTTCTCTTATTTCCAGTTCACCCTCGAACAGGGAACACAATTTTGAACCAGAAGGCTTTCTCTCGTGTTATTTATCATGGCATGATTTCCTATCAGCTGACTTCATCACAAAGTGTATAATAAATGCAGAGGAATACAGAGCTAGATGTTACATCGGAATATACATACACACTCAGATTGTAGCTAGGTTTAAAACCAGACTTTTCCCAGTAGCATAAAATCATAACACATGGAAGAGAGGTAGGAAAGTGCAAGCTTTGGCTTTGGGACCAGAAATCAGCTATGGGGAACTTGTGGCCCACCAAACATTGTTGGACTACAACTCCCATCTTCCCTGAGCAATAGCCATGCTGGATGTGGCTGATGGGAGTTGGAGTCCAGCAACCCAGGAGGGTATATCCTTCTCTCCATATATGCCTGCCCAGACACTGAGATCTTCAACAGAGATCCTTTTATGAATAGTGCAGCCTAGAGCCATGCAAAACAATTTCTCAAAATTCTCTGCCCTATTTGGAAGCAGAAAAATTGGGGGGAGCAAAAAAGGCAAAAAGGAGGAACCTAGGAACTACAGACCAGTCAGCCTGACATCAATTCCTGGGAAAATTCTGGAACAGATTATAAAGTGGTCAGTACCTTGAAAACAATGCAGTGTCTACTAGAAGCCAACATAGATTTGTCAAGGACAAATCCTACCAGATTAATCTTATCTCATTTTTTTGATTGGGTAACCTCCCAGGTAGACTATGGGAATGCTGTGGAAATAATATATCTCGACTTCAGCAAAGCTTTTGACAAGTTGTCCCATGATATTCTGATTAGCAAGCTAGCTAAATGTGGGTTGGATGGAACAACTATCAGGTAGATCCACAGCTGGCTACAGAATTGTAATCAAAGAGTGCTAATCAATAGTTTCTTCTCTTGTCAAACTGGGGGGAGATAACAAGTAGGGTATTGCAAGGCTTACTCCTGGGCCCAGTGCTCTTCAACATTTTTATTAATAACTTGAATGAGGAGGTGCAGGGAATGCTTATCAAATTTACAGATGATACAAAATTGGAAGGGATAGCTAATACCTTGAAACACAAACAGAATTCAAAGGGACCTTGATAGGCTGGAGCATTGGGCTGAAAACAACAGAATGAAATTTAACAGGGATAAGTGCAAAGTTCTACACTTAAGAAAAAGAAACCTAATTCACAGTTATAGGGTGGGGATATTTGGCTCAGCAATGCTACATGTGAAAAGGATCTTGGGATTGTCATTGATCACAAGCTGAATATAAGTCAACAGTGTGATGTGGCTGCAAAAAAGGCAAATGCTATTTATTTTACTAAGTCTTAAGTCTCAGTGATCCTAATGCAGGGTAAAAGCCTGCCACTTATGTAAACGCACACACTGGCACACACGCATCTCTGTCTGGCTCCTTATATTCCTGCCCAATCACTGAGTTCTTCAGGGGAGTCACTGTTTGCGGTCCCCATGGCTTGGATGGATGGCTCAGATCCATCAAGAGCTGTGTGTTGTTCAGTACTATGAGCCCAGTTCTGTGGAACTTCATCCCAGATGAGATCAAATAGGCCCCCTCCTTTTTGAACTTATAGCACCTAGTGAATACCTTTTTATTTTAGCAGGCATTTGAAGTATGTTTTCTCATTGTATGATTAGTTTTAATTGATTTAATCTTTATTATATTTTAAACCTTCCTGTATACTGCTTAGAGACCATGATGTTAAGCAGTATGTAAATGGTTGACATAAATAAATAAATACATTAGCATAATGACCACCTTGAAGAAAATATGAATCCTAATAGACACAGCCAGATCAATTCTAATCTGACTGATGCATGTTCCTGGCAGAGGTTAGAATGTGGCAGAACCCTACACTGGGTTCTGCTGGTGTGTGTTGGGGGGGGAGGGCCTCCACTGCCATGGAAAACCCTGCTGCACCCATGAAAAATGTGTTGGTGTGCATGCTACTTCAAGTGGTGTTCCTGCTGACCGCAACTATGATATGACCCTGAAATGGCATGTTATGGCAGTGGGACAGAGTAAGGCCACTAAGGAATCTGCTGACTCTAAAGCTGGTCCATTCCTTGGTGAAAGGCCCAATATGGATTCAGCCTGGAGTGGGTGCAGTGCAGATAGGAGGGAACCACCACCACCGCTACTGGCTTTGGCCAGTGCAAGTTCAGGGCTTTGAATACAGCGGTAGCTCCAACGCTCCATTCTGGCCTGTTGCTCCCTAGCCAGAGATGGGATTGCTCTCTTATGGCATCAAGTTTGTAACCTAAGCCTTGAGTTCCTTTCATGGTTAGGTTTATCATTTACATTATGTTAGCTTCCTTTAAGACATGATTTCCTCTGCCATTTCTGCCTCCAGAAAGAGAAAGTCACACTCAGTGAAAGGAATTACTGCACACTGTGTAACTAAAGATTTGGAATTGGAACAATTTGAATGCTTTCAACTGGGTTTTAATTGAAAGGAGGTGGGGAATGCAAATAATTCACTCACATTTAAGGGCTACAATTTTTCAGCATATGCTCATAATTTGTACAGCAAATTCAGTGGGATTTATAGAAACACCAAGCATCTAGAAATGCTAAGCTTTCTTCCTTTTCATCCTTCCCTTGTTTGGAACTTCAAAAAGAGCTCTGTGGGCGTTTAAAGCTTAGTAATAAACACTGTCAATTCTGATTTCGATATTGAAGATTCTTTAATAATGCTGCCACCATTATTTTAAGGCATGCATGACAGCTGATTGAATTTATGGGACTCTTTGATTAATGTCATAGGCCAGCTATGTACAAAATGACATACTTCAGCAATGTTTTAAAAGCTTTAAAAATATTACTGAAATAATTTTCAGAATTGTTCAGGCTTCAGTTGGGATGATTTAAAAAGAGAGAGTCAAAAGAGTGGCAAGAAAAGAAAAATGCATAGCTTTAGAGAGAGAGAGGAATACAGAAACTTGCAGGTGGAAGAGGAAGTCCTCCCAGAGCTGTTAAATCATAAAGATTTACAATATTAACAATAGGGGAGTGGGATGAACATAGAGGGGTGGACATATTAAAAATGAAACATCAGAATTGCAACATGACCTTGCAGTCCTTTCTTTCAGACTGACTGTACCAAACATTTTAAAAATTACCCACAGCAAGGGTCACAATTCAGTGGAAAGGCATCTGTTTGGCATGCAGAAAGTCCCAAGTTCAGTCACATGTATCTCCAGGTTGGGCTGGGAGATACCCATGTCAATCTTGGAGAGCTGCTGCCATTCAGTGTAGACAATACTGGATGGACCAATGGTCTGACTCAATATAAGCTGGCTTTCTATGTTCCTAACGCAGGCCTGCATAGAGGTGGTATATACCTAATGAACGGGAGCCAACAGCTCAAAAGCAGCCCATATCTCGCAAAAGTCAGAGCAGTTACTTGGAGTTAGGCCTACAAGGGGAGTGGGTAGGGGAGGCAAGAGCCCACAAATAGTCACAATGAAGATTTGTGGCAGAATCCTTCAGAATACCAGTTGCTGGGGATCACAAGCAGGAGAGAGCAGTTATGCTCATGTCATGCCTGTGAGCTTCCCAGAGGCATCTGTTCTGTGAGAACAGAATGGTGAACTAGATCCAGCAAGGCTTTGGTCTGATCCGGCAGGGCTTTTCCTTTTGTTCAATTTTATTTTATTTTATTGAAATTTTCCACAAGTGAACAAGAAAGGCAATTGCAAACATGTACAAATAATTTTTAAATAAATATAGATACTCACTACAATATACGAACATAAAGTGTATAAGCAAAACAAGTATATATAAAATACTAAAAGAAATAAAGTGTTACAAAATAATATTTTAAAAGTGGGAAATTGGAGAATTGCTGAAAATAATGAAAGCTTTGAAAAGCATGGAATGCATTACATATCTAGTTAAACATCATCCACCCATTAAACTAGTCAATCTTTTTCCAATGACGAGCAATTACAACTCTTGCTGCCACAAAAAAAGTAATAATCAAATCCTTAGAGTGCTCTTCTTACGTTAAATTTTGGCTGACCTTGGTAGCCCTGCTCTTTCTTCAGAGTAGGAGAAATAGAATATTGTCTCCAATGTTGCCTTAAGCTTTGGAAGTGTTTGAAGCACTTTTGAAGTGGAGCACAAGGTTAGCAATTATTCCTTGCCCCCTCCCCAGCTGTTTCTAAGCTGTTTGTCTCTTCACAATGAAGACTTTGAGCATGTTCACATAGAGACTCCATGAAATGGCTCTGGGAAATGGTGTTTCTTACTCTCCCTGATCAATGAGCAGAGCCAGCACTGGGGGAAAGTACTGCTAGGCACTTGCTGAAGCCCACATCCCAGTATGGGGTCCTCTCTGAGCATGCAAGCAGTGTGAAGACAGGGAAGCATCCTCCATTTATACAGATTGGGTCAGTGATTTTATTATTACATTTATCTGCCACCTTTACTCCAAAGAGCACCAAGAGACATGCATGGTTCTCTCCCATGCCATTTTATCCTTATGGGGTTGCAGGCAGGTTAGGCTGAGAAACTATCACTGGCACAAGGTCACCCAAGTGAGCTTCGTGGCTGAGTGGGGATTTGAACCCTGTGCTTCCAGATCCTAATCTAACACTCTAAACATTACGCCACACTGGCTCTCAGCAACAGCAGTGGATCCATTCAGGAAGTGGGCCCTATGAGTGAACCTTAATCCCAGCCCCCAACTTGGGAGCTGGCACTGATTGGAAAGTGTGTGTGTGTGTGTTACGCACAGAGCTTGGAAAAGTTATTTTTTAAAACTACAACTCCCATCAGCCCAATCCAGTGGCCATGCTGTCTGGGGCTGATGGGAGTTGTAGTTTTAAAAAGTAATTTTTCCAAGCTCTGGTTAAGTGCCCACATCCCCAGTATTCATAATGTCAATATAGGCTCCAAGAATGCTCAGAGAGAGTGAGGAGAGAGTTATTATAGAGAGTGAGGAGGGGCAGGTTAGAAAATAACCCTCAGCCCTCTTGGCTACTTTTTTTCCTCCCCTCGCTCAACTTGGTAAGTGTGGGCAAGTGTAAGAAAGTGGTTCAAAAGGATATTTATTTATTTATTTATTTATTGTTTCATTTATAACCTGCCCTTCCTCCCAGCAGGAGCCCAGGACGGCAATGAGTGAATGAGTGGAGTAGTGCTAAGCCTTGACAACCTAAACTGGAAATTGGAGTAAAAGCTCAGCTAATAAAGGTTTAGGATTTCCCAACCATTTCTGTAATTCTTGACCATTAGGAGAGTGCCAATAAAAGAACAACCCTTACCTCAGAGTTGGGGCTTTTTTAGTGTGGTGGGCCTCAGTTTTTCTCAACAATCAATTTGCTTTCTCATTTTTCATTTCTGAAATATTTATTTATTATTTAATTTATATCCTGCCCTTCCTCCCAGCAGGAGCCCAGGGCGGCAAACAAAGCACTAAAAACACTTTAAAACATCATAAAAACAGATCTTAAAATACATTAAAACAAAACAGCATTAAAAACATTTTTTTAAAAAACAACTTTAAAAAAGGGTTAAAACATTATTAAAAACATATTGAAGGCAAAAAGGCAGCTGTCAGAATATGGCTAAGGAAATAATACAAAGGCTTGGTGCAAACAATGCAAAGCTGTCTTTATTACCTTTCATTCAATTTTTTTTACTGAGGAGGTTTTCCCATCCTTACTTTAACCGGTTGTCATTGCATGCTTATTTTTATTTATTTAATTGTTTATTGTGGCTTAATTTGACAGCTTGGAAAGCTCCGGTCTCATGTGCACTGTGAATCCAAATTGGTCTGTAATGTTTAACTGAGAAGTGCTAACAATGTTAGAGATATTTTTCAAATGCAATTTATTCTACCATGATGTTGCAGAGAGAGAGAGAGAACGAAAACAACAGTTGATGTTGTTTTGTGAAAATATTTAAGTACCCATTAAAATGTGTCAGACTAGAAAAATAAAACTATGTGAGTTTCCTGTGGCACCTTACCACATTACAGCTCTTCCAGGAGCAATGCTTTGCCTGAGAATGGCTTGATGTATGTAGAATACTGACTGGACCCTTATTTCACTTCAACTCTCCAGGTGTGCTATCACCTTGGAATCCATTATTCTTGTCTTGTGGACTCAGCAGGGTAGCAACAGAGACTCCACCCAAGCTTCCTCAAGAAGAGTAATTTGTTTTATTCAGTGGCATCGAAGAAATGCAGTCTGGTAGAGTTTATGCACTGCACTAGTAAATGCTTCACATTATTTGAATTGTAACAACTAACACAGACAGTGCCTCCCCATACTACCTCCCCTTGCAGCAGTGTCCTCAGCGTCATCAATTTATATACCACTTACCGCTTAATGACAAAATTGACTTCTAAGCTGTTTAAACAATGACACAAACATTAAAATGTAAACATCCATAATAATAAATAATAATAAATTTATTACAGTCATAGACCAGCAAACATTAATATATCTATACAAACAACGATTGTCATTAGAAATTGGCTTTAAAAGTCCAAGAAGTTCTAAAAAGTTCTATTTAAAAAAGGAAAGTGTCCTTAAATTATGCTTAAAATAAGATAAAATAAGACCTAAAAGTTTCTTTAAGATACAAAGCAAAGAATGTTGCTGGTAGGATTTTAAAATCTTCAGGAAATTTCAGCAAAAGCAAAGATTTATTATCAGGCTATAGAGACAACAGCGCAAAACTGCTTAAACTAACAACGTGAGACACATTACCATATCCCTGAGAATAATTTAGAGGGCAAGCTTCTCCAACAACTTAAGGCAGTTACACCCTATAGATGAAAAGGCCAATTCAAGTTCTTATGTAGGTTGAGAAGCTACCAAAGACTTTCTGTAGCGGATGGCGGCAGCACAGAAGGTAGCTACCTTAGCTGATACATGGGAACTATGGTCTGACAGGAGGTGGTCCACATAAAGAGTTTCATCTCTAACAGAGATTCTTTGGAGAATTGGGGTAATTAAGCAGCTCGAACGTCATGATAAAATGGACAGTGGAGTAAAACATGGCCAATCGACTCCACTGCTCCATTATCGCAAGGGCAGAGCTTGGAAGTAACTAGTTACAAGTAACGAATTACTTGTAATTTATTACTTTTTTGAGTAACGAGTGGGTAACTTCATTACATTTTGCTGGTAATAGAACGAGTAGTAACTTCATTACTTTTGAGGAGTGATTGTAATGTTTCCAGCATTACTTTTGTGCATTACTTGGGGGGGAGCAGGGGAAGTCTTCTGCTCCTCTGTTTTGTGAATAAAAATCATGTGCTTCAAATTGGGCTTCTGTGCAGCGTTGTTCTTCCTTCATGCTCTGTGGGTGCTTAGGAGGTGACAAGGGAGGAGGTGGACAGCGAGACAGTGTGGAGAAAACAATTGTTTAAAAATTGACAGGAGTGGAAGGAGAAAAGAGCTGGAGGCAATATATATATATACAAAAAATATGTGTGTTGGGGTATCATCATTGCTGGGGGTGGGGTGAGGGGATGTGAGATTCTGTTATGCCATTCTGTTAATCTTACGGATAAAAAAAAATATTCTACTACCCTCTGTTTGTGTGTGCTTATTTTTAATGTTCTTTTAGGCTACTTAGATGTGCAGCAGCCAAGGCCAGCACCTTGTAGGCATTTTTTTAAAGTAACTAAAATGTAATTGTAGCAATTACTTTTGGGTAAAAGTAATCATTTACTTTCAGAGCAACTGCAATTGTAACGGTAATTACTACTTTTTGGGGGCCATGTAACTGTAACTGTAACTTATTACTTTTTCAAAGTAAACTTCCAAGCTCTGCGCAAGGGCATACCTGCTCAGCGTATTCAATTTTCTTAAACCTGCCCTCCAAAAGTGCCGAGGGTAATATGTTAAATTTTGCAAGCATAAACGCCAATCTGAGTTTAGGAACTGTCAGATCAAACAAATAGCAAGCAGGAACAAATGGCCTTGTATTATACCGGAAGTCAGGATATGCTGCCGCTAGAGCTAATCCATAACATCCATAATTAAAATACATAATAAAACAATCCCATTAAAATATTAAAGTAAATAAATAAAATAATTAAAATATGCAGTAAAACAATCCCATCCCACAGCCATTAAAACAGGAGACTCAATGCTTTACTGTGTACATACCACCAATGCATTTCTGTGGGTAGGACTGGCCCAAGACATTTTGCTTCGTGAGGTAAAGCAGCATGTGGCTTTCCTCCTCCCAAATCAAGGCCAGCCCTTCTCCCTGGCAGCAAAAACATGATTATAATACATTAAATAACTGTTTACCACCCTTTGATAACCTCCTAAAACAGCTGCCTGGAGAGACAGCCTCCTGTGCTTCATGGAAGGGCCAGCCCTGAATGGAAATCATGTTAAGTGTTGACAGGGCCTTAGAATTCTAGCAGTTTTCAGTGACAGGCATTTTCGAATGACATACAGTTTTTGGTCACAAATTCCCAGTCTTTCCTTTGGTACTCAGTAATGTAGTGGCAAATTCAGAAGTACAGTGTCTCTTCATGACAGCCACAGCCACACCCCCTCCCCCCTTTTTGCTGTTGGGTTGAGAATGAGATCCTTGTTAATGCCTTCTCCCACAACAGCAGTCATCCTATGAGCCAATCAAGCTGAAAGGGGAGAATGTTCTGACTCACTTCCTTTTACTCTGGCTTCAATCAGCATGAAAGGAAAAGGAAGCATATTAGAAGACACTTCTCGGTGGCTAACACACTTACCTTTCATTCTGATTGGCTTATAGGATGCTAGAGACAAAGGGACCCTGCTGGGATCCTGCTCCTAAAAAGGTAAGTGGTTTAAGACCCCCCAAGACCCCAGACAACTACACCCCTTGTACTCAGGTACAAATTGTACTGATAATTAAATTTTAGATTATGTATATATTATCTCAGTCCAGAGCTAGATGTTATAGTGATATGGTTACTGCTGAAACCAACAATTCCATATTATTTATTTATTTATTTATTGTATTTATATACCGCCCCATAGCCAAAGCTCTCTGGGTGGTTTACAGTTACATATTTCCTCCTTCTCTCTGTTGTAATGTCTTATAAAACAAAATGATATGAGTTTTCTCACCTCTAGTCTACTTCATTAGCTCCTGCTTCTTTGGGTGGGGAAATTGCGGCAAAATGACAATGTATCTTGTCCAATGCTATTGTTTTTAGGGGTGAGCAAAAATTTCATCCCCTTTCTGCATTTTTTTAGGAGGGGAACAGAGGAAATGCAGATGAAATTGGGGGGATAGATTCCAGAGACAAAAGAAGCTCTTCTGAGTGGCGGTTTAGGCCAGTCCCATTATTAGAGTGACATGGCAGATGCTGAGCGGGAGAGCTCTGTGTGCCTCACATGGCTGGCCCTGTATTCCCTAAGCTACCATGCTGCTGTCAGGTACTTGTCCCATTATCACTGTACAATAGGGTTGGGGAACCTTGTCCACCCCAAGGGCCATGGGTAAACTTCCAGGGGCCACAAGCCATGGTGGGCGGGGCAATGGATGTGATTGTTGTACAGTAGATAGGGTTGCCTGGTCAGAAGCATCCCAAATGCTGAGATTTCAGGGGTGGGCCCCAATGATGTCAGGTTCCATCTCTGTTGTCTTTCCTCTTTCAACAAGCCTTTTAAAAAGAGACCTTAATCCCAGTCTGCATGTGTATTGGAATTATTTTTAAGTCACCCTGGGCTCCTACTGTGAGGAAGGGTGGGATATAAATCTAATAAATAGATAAATAAATAAATGTTTTATTACTTGTTTGCTGCCCTAGGCTCCTTTGGGAATAAAGGTAGGATATATATTTAAATCCTATGAAGAACAGGGTTGCCAGGTCAGAAGCATCCCAAACCCCGAAATTTCAGGGGCATGCACTAGTGATGTCATGGGGCTGTCCCCTAGTAATGTCATGGGGCCGTGCCCTGGTGATGTCATAGGGGTGGCCCCTAGTGATGTCATTAAGCATGGTACATTAAGCATCAATCACAGTAGCTTGAAGCATACCACTCAAACAAAAAAATTGTCTGATTGGAAATTAAGATAGAAATCTTAGCTAAATGAGGGTGTTCCCAGGTCCAGCTGAAGTGACAGGATCATTCCTTCTCATCTGCTTAGAAAGCCTGGGTCAGGAACATTTATTCTAGCTGACTTGCTTCTGGCAAGAAGGGTTTAAGTGCTCCCAGGCCAGGCCAGTCACCAGAAGGCCATTGTAGGAAGAAAGCCTAGTGTTGTGGAGATGTTAGGTGGGAGCATTCAGGAGTAAAGATCGATGTCCTGGAAGCTGCAATTCTAAACACACTAGTAGACTAACCCCGATAGAACTCAACAGGACATACTTTTCAGTAGATATTGTTAGGATTGTGCTGTTGGTAAGGCTTGACTAGGAATCAACCTATTTCAGGCAACCCCCTGCCTAAAATGCCCTGCCTGCCTTTTAACATGGCTGCTCCAAACTTCTTTACATACGTGACCTTTCACTGCAGAGAGAGGTTTGAGAAATGAGTAAGAGTTAAGAAGATTCTCTAATCTTTCCTGCCTACTCTGTGGGGTGCTATAAACTCACTTTGACAGCCAACCCAATTCCAGTGAGTAATATTTGACAGAGAGAAAACACACATGGTTTGGTCTACCTTCAAGGCAGTAGATTGGGACAAACAACAATTTAAGCCACACTTCCCAGTATGTGAATTCTCTTTTACCACTACTGGGCAAGAAACAAACCATCATGCAAATAACAAGGTGCATCATCAGTGAGTTTAAGGGGGCTGAGCTGACTACATGGAACCACTATTGTTGCTTCTATGGATGGAAGCGAGTAAGGTCAGAGGTAAATGAAATGCAAATAGAACAAGAAAAAGAAAAATACAGTGATGATTTCCCAAATGCAATACCATACCAACCACAACAAGATTCATGTGAGTAAGGCAGACAACTCCACATCCCACAACCAGTCAGGGTTGCTACCCAGAACTAAAAAAATTCCTGGCAGCCAATCAGCCAAGGTCACAGAAATCCCTAAGCAGCACAGCCTGACCCATGGGCTGCAGTTAGTGCAGAATGCTGCAGAACAATTGCTAACATGAGTGAGACCCTATCAACACATAATACCTCTGCTCTGAAATCTGCACTGGTTCCCAGTTTGCTACCAGGCCAAGTTCAAGATGTGCTTTTTGCATTACGGGTTCCACATAGTACTTGTTCTGCTCTTCTAAGAAATTGATCCTTTAGTGTGGCAGCACCTATGCTTTGGAACTCCCTGGCTATTTACATTAGGCAGGCGCTTCATTGTACTCATATTGGCACCTGCTAAAAACATTTTTGTTTAGGCAAGGTTTCGTTTTGTCTGCGCAGAGATGTAGAAGCTGTTATGTTTTTTGTTTTTAACTCATTGGTTTTATTATTTTGAATGTTTCTAAATACCTGTCTTTAACTATTTTTGCCAATAATTTTATTGTTTTAAAAAATGTAAATGTGCTGCCTTCAAGTCGATTCTGACTTATGGCGACTCTATGACTAGGGTTTTCATGAGGCTGAGAGGCAGTGACTGGCCTAAGGTCACCCAGTGAGCTTCATGGCTATGTGGGGATTCGAACCCTGGTCTCCCAGGTTGTAGTCCAACACCTTAACCACTACACCACTTTTTTTACAATAAAGCAGTATATAAATGTTGTAAATAAAATACATAAATAAAGTTTGGAGTCACTATGGCCCATGGGTCTCTTTTCTCTTTTGTAGCAAGTCAGGCCATTTGGTACCATCTAGTTCAGTACTGATGACATGGACTAGCATTGGCTCTCCAGGATTCCAGACAATAGTCTCTTCCAGAGACTGAATTTTGGACTTTGCATGCAAAGCATATGCCCTACCACTGAGCTACAACCCTTCCCTTGTTTTAAAAAAATGTTCTTTTCAGTGCACTAATGAATGTACAGCATACTAGGGCAGATCCGCACCATGCATTTAAAGCACATTAAATGTACATTTGAATCACATGAAACTTACTACAGAATCCTGGGAACAAGTATTCACCAGAATGCACAAGATAGGCCCCCAGAGGCCCCCCCCAGGTGCACCCCAGGCCTAAAACACTGTGATTTCCCCAAAGGGCACCCCAATCCCATAACTGTGTCAGTATACCTCATACTAACCCTCCAGCCTCCTCACCTGCCTGAACTCCATGCCAACTGGAATCAGCCCCGCCACTCAAAAAGCCAATTAAATTGAGCCCTGCAGTATGGAGTAGGCAAAGGGGAGGCTAAGCATGACTCCCCCCCAAAAAATCCTACTCAGCCCCTAAGCAGTGACTACCTAAGCTCATATTGAAAGGGCGGAAGGGCAGACACCACAAACAACAGAAGAGAAAGAGCAGAGGGCAGAGCAGGCTTTTAAGCCTTGCTCTCCATGCCCCCCTCCATAGGATCTGAGGGCACATGTGCCTCCCTCCTCCCTCGGGCTGAACCACCCGAGTGTTCCCTGTGGAGGCAAAAAATCCCCCACTGAAGATGGGAATGGCTTTCTCATGAACTCCCAGAGGCCCTAATTCAGGCAATTGTTCCCCCCACAATTCCTTGCCACAGAACTATTTTAGTTAACAACCTTACAAACCATGTGTTCTTGACAAAAACAACAGTGGGGGACCATGACCACCCCAAGGAAGAAGGGCACACTTAAAATATAGAGGAAATAATAATTTGTAAATAATAATTAACAAACATAGTGGTAAATCAGATACATACCAAGACATAGTATGAAGAAATATTTGTATAAGGATGAATGTCTGAGATGTTTATTATTTACACAACCTGTAAAGATATTTATAGTCCAATCCTATGCATGTTTACTAAGAAGCAAGTCCCAATGTATTCAATGGAGCTTACTTGGACAGGGAAGCATGCACAGGACTGCAATTCAGTGATAAGGAGCTTCACTCACCCAATCCAAAATTCAGAATCACGCCACTTTTAAGCTGTTCTACAACTGTTTTATACTTGTTTTATGGTTATTGGATTTTAAATGGCTTTATTTCTTGTTATGAACTGCCTTGGTTTCCAACCCTACCTCACACGGTTGTTGGAAATATTCCATATACACATACTGGAGATGTAAAAATACATACACCCCATATAATAGTTTATTGTCAAAATGGGTTGTCCATTGCAGAACATTTCTTTTTACCAAAAAGTATTAGTCTCCTGTGAAATAAAAAGAATGACACCTAAGTAAGTCCTGCCTAACTGCTTTAAAAAAAGGGTTCAGAGGAGAGAAACATTTACAACACAATCCTTTTCTATGTTCACTCAAAAGTCCCATTGATTTTCAGCACAATCTTAACCATGTCTCCTCAAAATAAGTGCTACTGAATTCAGTGGGGTTAACTCCCAGGTATGTGGAATTAGGATTGCAGCGTTACTCCCAGACAAGCTTCAGATTGGGAAAGTTTTCAAAACAGGTTATGAATAAACTGCCCTCTTCAACAGTCCAGTAAAATGTAAACTTGTTTGACTCCTTAATTAGAAACGTATAACACTGCAGCATGTGCACTTTTAAAAACTTATTTGAAAGATAAAATGTATAATATGCCATTTTTGCAATTCAAGAAATCCTGCATGCACACTTATAATTATTTACTGTGCTTGCCCACCAAGATTCTGCTGTGATCTTCTGTTGTAGTGCAATCCTATGAATGTTTACTCAGAAGCAAGTCCCAATCCTGTAGAGAAAGTACTCTATGCTGCTGAAAGCTATAAATTCCTGATGCGAAACCATCAGGAAAAGGAAACTGTCCTCAGAACTTGAAATGGGGTTTAGGTATTGCCAGGGATCAACAAAACTTGTCAATCAGAACCCTGACTTCACTTATTGGCTAAAAATCTGAAAGGGCAGGGATTAGGGCAGCCGGAGCCAACAGAAGTTGCGGGGGGGGGCAGTGGCTGACCTTTTGGTTTTTATCTTTTGAACCAGACCACCTAGAAACTTATTTTTTTTAAAAAAAATTAAGCTAAGAGTCCAAAGATTAAGGTGACTCACCCAGAGACCAGGAGAGGACCCAAAAAAACTGAAGTCTCCGGGCAATAATCGAACACCTGGCAACCTTAATGAAGAAAGAGGAGGAGGAGAAATCATCTTGGGCTAGCTCTGATGACTGTCAACTGGCTATTACCATTCCCTTTTCTCCAGAAGCATGCTGTTATGCAGTGTTGTTCCCAGATACTTCTGGACAAAGAAAAATGGTGGCTGCCAGGAAGAACTCTCTTTGCTGCTGTAGCAAACCTGATAATAAGCATGGCAAAACCAAAGGAATTAAAATGCATACTGGAAATTTAGGTTTCTGCAATTAATGGATTAAAGTGATCTGTCACCTTAGTGCAGGAACACCACTTTAAAATAAATAAATAAAGCAAGGAAGCAAGTATTGGGAAAGTGACAAATGCACTAAAATGTGTAGGATAAATGACTGATTAGCAGGAATATAAATTAGCAGGAGTATAAACAGCCCACAAGCAAATCAGAACGAATGCTCAATAAAGAGCAGACATAGTCTTGTGCAAACAAACCAGAACGAATGCACAATAAACAGGTCATCTGGAAAAAGCCCTTCCAAAAGCATTCTTGGAAAATCTAAATATATCTACTTGGCACTTTTGCAGCAGCTCTATTTGATAGTCATTGATCTATACGTAAACAGAGAGACAGAAGCAACTTGCCGGGTTGGCAGATGGGTTGCTGTTGCTTATCAGGAAGAAAAGAAGAAGGGATGAGGATAAGGCAGTGGGGATATCGTTGTGGTTCAAACACACCTGCAGGAGCACCAGATTGACACTGCTGGCACATTTGCACTGCTCCAACATTCTCACCACTTCTCCCTCTCCCTCCCATAAAGCAACAGTGATGCTCCTGACAGCAAACTAATACACCAGCTCTGCCTCACCCATTAAACTTTCTGTCTCTGTGAATGTTTTAATTACAACAAGAACAGAATTCAGTCTTCAAGGTTTTTTGCTGACAAGATGAATGTGTGCATGTGTGAAACTGCACAAAGATGAAAAGATTAAATAAATCTGTAGATTAAACAGCAAAGCTGAAGAATGAAGATCTTCAATAATCAACCTTACCTACCAATTAAAAATCTGCTCTTTCCCATAACCTCTTACCCTTACACTCTTCCACTATATTTGTAGCAGCCCAAACTCCATGAAGCAAAAGGATGCAACAAGCATTAAATACTTATTTTATTTATTTATTTATTTTCCTTTTGAAGATTTGCTTTTGAAGCAATAAAGCAGATGTATATGTGGATAAGGACATGACTAGCACTCAGTATATAGGCTAGTGTATATCAACTGGATTAAATAACAGTATACATTTTATTAACCTGCTTACAGTGTTTTTTGTCTGATATACGAGATGCAATTCAGTTTTTTAAATTATATTTATGGTTTGTAGTTCAAAGTCAAAGGCTTCTTCCTTTATATAGGTAAACTGCTTAAAGCTCACTGAAGTCAATTGGATTTAAGCAGCCTAACTGTAAAGGAAGGCAGCCAAACCCTTAAAGTCTGATCACTTCATCTGGCTGTAGTTACGTTAGTATTAATTGCAGTTAGCTGCATGGGTTTTTCAAAACAAGCATTGTGTTGCAAATTGGGCCACCAAAACTTAGTACATAAGCCAGTATGTATTAAAGCAATGATTTGCACTACTGCTAACAATATTGATATTCTAGTAAGAATCCCTAACATAAGATCTGCCTTTTAATGATTGGAATTAGACCATTGGCCCATGTAGCTTAGTATTGTCTATGCTGACTGACAGCAGCTCTCTAGTGTTTCAGATGGGGGACTGTTCCAGCCCTACTTAGAGATGCATTCAAAGTATTTGCTCAGCCACTGAGGGCTCATCTTCACAGTGATTAGTGTGTGTCTGGTGCTACTCACATCTCTTTAATTCGCATGGTTCACATGTTACTGGCAAACAGAAGCTATCACACAGTTTTCCCCCTGTAAATCCATACTAACTCAATCCGCTGATAATATGAAAAGTTTAGAACAAAACAGTTCCACTTCACTCCACACGTCTTTGAAGATGTTTGCTTTAATGGTCTTTAGTGGGCGGGTGAATTGACACTTTCAGCTATTCTCCTTTCTCTACCCACTAACTCTTCCATGAATTCAATTTTGTTTCGGGTGGTTTATCTAGCAACTTCCGACTGCTCTGTCCTCCCCTCTTCACAGTTTACAGCACCCCTCCCTTCTTTCCTCCCTTTTTCCCTGTGTAAACTTTCTTCACTCCTGATGGAAATTGCCATTGGATATTATCATTCTTTCTCATATTCTCTATCTTTGTGGAGGGAATTTTAAAGTAACATCTCTCCGCGCCTGGTTTCTGTTTTCCCCCCCTAAAAAATCTAAGTGGATTTTAAAAAAAAAAGTCACCTCAAAAATATTGATAAAATATTAATATTTTAAATAAAATATAAATATTAATATTTTCTTAAAATATTAATATATATATTGATATTGATATTTTCTCAAAATATTGATATTGATATTTTATTTAAAATATCAATATATTTTTTTTTCCAGTGGGGAAAAATTAATTCAGAAAAAGCAAGGGGCAGCGGAGAAGGGGGGGGAGATGACCTCCCTTCTTTTCAACTGCCAAATTTCATGAAGCCGTGGGGGCAGGAGGGAGTGGAAATACTGTGCAGGTAAAAAATATTTGCACATACCCAGTAACTGAGCAACCGGAGGGAGTAAAATGTAAAATTAGAGGGCGGGGCCAGAAGGAAACAGAAACACTAACCCTTCCCAGAGGAATACTTACTTGTGTGAATGGAAAACTATGGATTTGAAGCTACCATTGAGCATGAAGTGTGAACTTTGCAAATCTATTACGGTGATAAAAGCAGTGTATTTGCTGCAAAGAAATGCTCCCATGTGGACAAGCCTTGAGTTACAGCCCTTCCCCTTCAGTACAACTTCTGAGTGTCCTGGTGACTCCCTGCTTGGTTATTGCCAAAGGCTTTAATCCAGAACTTGGTGCACAACTGTACACAGAACAGACAACAGGTTTTATCTCTAGATCTCTACAAGGCACTGCTAGGCATGGCTACTCAAGCAAAGATGTCACAATGCTGGACATGCCCCCAAGAACCCTCCTAGGAAGAGTCAGGATGGGCACACTACTTGTATGGGAACTGTCTCTCTTAGAACTGGGCAAGCAAGCAGGCACTCCTGTGGGTAGGCTGATGAGTAGGCTCAGTCTGTTTGCACTTGTGCCAGTGGTGATGTGTCCTTGGTGGTGGTGGTGGAGATGCCTCAGCCAGTTCCCTCCCAAGTTCCACCTCTGACAAATCTTCCTTCTTGGAGACTGTGCCAATTACAGGAGGCAGATCAGAGGCAGGATTGGGAGGCTGAGGATACTCTACAGGTGGAGCCAAGGGACAGTCCATTGCTTATTCAACCTCATCTGTAGCTGTGAGCACATTAGGGGAGGGCTGTCAGCCAGCAGATCACTGAGATCCTCCTCAATTTCACCGGACTCTCTGCTCAAACCCCTGGGCCCCTCCCTAGGACCCCAGTCCTCCCCCTCATTGAAACAGCTCTACCAAGAGTTCTCCACAGGGCTCATGACACTGAATGGTGTTTCTTTAGTTGGCGCTGGTTGACCAAAAGTGAGTTTATGAAATAGGTACTTCATTAATGAGCTCCTGCTGGGAGGAAGGGCGGGGTATAAATCAAATAATAAATAAATAAATAGTTTTAAGCCACAAATTGTAACACACACACATGCTAATATTTCTCATGTACTTTGACACTAAGCACCAGAACTGAAAACATGTTTGTGGCATGGCCGCTATGAGCCCTACCATGATGTAGCCTTACTATATATGTAATAGGATGGTTTCATAAGACTGCTTTTGACACATCACAGTATGTAACGAACTAACAGTGTGAAACTGGACTGTAGAACTATATGTGGTGTCTGTGGCCCTTCCTTCCCATCCAGTGCCCCAGACATTTCCCCGAATTCACCAACATTTCCATCTTACTTCAGTGGTTGAAGTCTGGCCAGAATATTCCCATACTTCATTCCCAGGAGCCACAATGAAAATTGCTGACATTCCTCAGACAGACACTCCAATTAAAGTCAATGTACTAGATTCACAGCTTGTGTAAATAATGTGTGTCATCTAAGTCACTGATTGGCCGTTCACCAAGCATGAAATCAACATGGTAAGCCTGAGCAAGAAGAGCAGGATCTGGCCACAAGCCATGCAGCTGATTGCTTCTCTGGATGCTGGAGAGCCACAAAATTAAAACTGAGTTACAGTATTAATTGATTCAGGATGGTTCTTTCCCAGTAATTATAGCTAAGGGAGCTCTGTCAATACAATTTGCTCTCAGTTGTCAGTACTTTGTCAAGTAGAATGGGTTCAGGTGCATATATCATAATGACTGTCTTGCATGAATAAATAAGCATTTGTCAGAGAGAGAGAGAGACCGAGACCGAGAGAGAGACCGAGACCCTCTGGTCATAGAACCTGAAGGAAAATAATCAATGAAACATCAGATTTAACATTTTATTGCAGTTAAAAATGGTTGGTCACTTTGCACAGAATGACATGTGAGAACTTTGCCTCCTAGTGATATGTGTTGGTTCTCACAATGTGAAAGCTCTTTACATGATACCTGATCAGTAACAACCATTTCACAAAACCAAGGATGATGTCTTATGTCAGAGTGATCAAGCCACTTGCTTCCAAATACTCCCACTTATCTCAGTAGGCCACATAAGAATACATGGCTTGGCTCTGTCATTTCCATACTCAGTACAAAATCACCAGCAGTTCTGAATTTGTTCACACTATCCAACATCCATCAGTAAATCAGGCTGAGTGGGAAGCCAGGAGATCCACTTCTTTCAGTCACAGAACGAACATTGGATTGTCAATACCTTTTCTTTCTAGCACAGCTGCTCTGCTTTTGGCAACTGTGAATCAAGCAGATATGTACATAGCAACTTTTCAAAATATGATGGTTTGTCTGATGGGGTGCTGATACAGGGGCACCATTTCAGGGAGAGTTGAATGCTGAAATGATTCAGAGGCATGATGCCAGCAATTTCCACTATTTCTTTTATTTCTTTACATTGAACTGTTTCTAGATCTCTTGGTGGCTTCAGTGGGGGCAGTAGCAGCAGCACAGCTTTGGCCAACATTGGCTTACTTCCTCCCCAGAATGCCCCAAGAATCATGCCAGCATCATTCCTGGGACACTGTGTGGAGGGAACATGGCAGGGGCAGCCTGAGCAACCACTGCTGAAGCCATCCACAGAGCCAGTTAAGCCATGGAGGGTGGAGAAGGGAGAGAATGAAAGGAATCCACGTTGTCCTCGTAGGCACCTGCTCCCCTGAAACCTTACTGAAGGGCCAAAATCAAACCCTGAAATATTAACCAAAACAGTCCTTCCATATTTAGTACCTGGTGACAAGCAGTGAATTTGGGATGGCTTTTTTGCTTCTGCACAAAGAAATGGGAGAAGCTTTGCCTGTTGACGTTCTACTTGCCATATAGCACAGGAGCTCCACCATAAAAGTATCTACTGTCATTTAAAGTTGCTTGTCTGAACACTTGCAGGAGCATTTGTCTATATTGTTACAAGAAGGTCCACATGGTCTAGAGACCTGAAATAGTTTTGTATTCCTGCAGTCCAAGAAATATTGATTACTAGAAAAGTCTGTAAATGAACATTTCTGCATCTTCTTAAAATGGGGAACATGCTAAGGATAAGGTACCTTCACCTAGGGATGGATGACCTTCTGCCTGAATGACCCAACAAAATTAGTTGGGCAGCCTCCATCTGTTTCCAGTTGCAAACTATCCCCATACAGCCCAGAAATGACTGAACAAGGTGACAGTGACAGACCATGTAGAGTATTAGCACCATTGAGCTGCCCTCACTACATTTGCATCACTGCAGCTTACCTGGATGGAGTGGGGCAAGGTGGTGGCAAGGTCAGGGATGAATGGGCACACCAGCAGGAGTCCTTGATTGGCTTCAATTGTGCACCAATGCAACTCCAACCTTGCCATTGCCCTGCCTCACCCCAGCTCTGACCAAGTAAGCTGCAGTGATGTTGGTGTTGAGGGTGGAGTTGGAGCCCTGTGTCCCTGACCACCACATGGGTCACCACTAGGGATGGGGTTCACTGCATGGTGCTGATCTGCATGCATTTTGATAGTCCATTGTTTCTTTACCAGTCCATCCTTTTTTTGTTTCCACTTTCTCTGGTGCTTGCCGATTCAATCTGCTGAGCGCATTTTTGGTTTATTCGATCCGCAGGGGTTTTTTTTCGGGTTGCAAAAATTATGTAATTGTTTTCGTAGATACTTATGTAAATGACAGCATTCCACATAGTTTTTTGGCAGTGGAGAAAAACATTGTGTAATTTTTAGGTAGCTACTGTGAATGAATGATCAGATCGCAATGTTCCACTTGGTTTTTTGGTGGTGGGGAAAAATTGCATAATTTTTAGGTAGCTGCTGTGACACTGTCTGTCACTGTCAGTCACACAGTGACACACACACACATTTAGCATAGAGAGAGTGAGAGCGAGAGACAGCCCTTGGTTAGGTCAGGACAGCAGCAATGAAAGAGGGGTGGGGGCAGGGCAAGGCAGGTAGTGTGGGTCAGTCTCATCATCGTAATGTTTCCCACACAAGAGACTCAGCATGCTCTGAGATATCTTGTTTGAAAAACATAACATTGCAGGTTGATTTGACAATTAACATTTGACAATTAAAATAGTCAATTTTATTTTGCATTATATTACTATAATAGCGATTTTTCTCATAATATATAATGGACAAATGGACAAATGGAAATCCTGTGGTTGACACAACATCTTCATTATGAAAAAATACGTAAAATAGGGGGAGGATTTGTTTTAAAAATTATTGCTGATAGCAATCACAGCCCCAAAATCAGTGCCGATTACAACTGCGGCCCGCTGCAAGAGATCGGTGCCTCTCCAAAGGGATAGCAAACTAGCTAATTCAGTCAGGAACTGGTACCAGGTTCAATTTTGTCGGACATTCTTCCCCATCCCTAGTCACCACTGGGGGCTGGCCATCAGCTGCAGATCAAGGTGGAAGGAACTGAGACGTCTTGAAAGCTGAGCCCCTGATGGAAAATTTGTGCATCTGCAAACAGAGCATAAAATAGATTTGGGCAGGGTAGGCTCCCACCACCCACTGTTAGTGTTCATTAATAAAGCATTAATGCCTTGGAGTGTTAATTTAAAAATGTGGCCAAAAAAAAAATAGGGTCCATCCAGCCATGCACGAGATACGTGTAGGGACACATGTAGGGATACCTTCGCTATCCTCTATCTCAGAGGTGTTAAGGGTTAATTTCCCTTGAGAATGCTAGCCCCTCCCTAAAGGGCTATAGAGTTATTTACTTTATGACTTAGTACCTCCATTTTACAGTGGAAGGCCTATGTATCCGCCATCTCAGCATGCAAGCTGAGCACATTCTCAGGAAAAGCTCCGCTGATGACCGGAAGTGTGCTTGGCCTACTAACCTGTTAGCCAATCAGAATGTGAAACCAGAAGTATTACCTTATATGGATTTCTTCCTGTAACTTGTTTACCTGAGGGTATAAAAGCTGGAGAACAAAGGAGGGTCGTTGTTGACCCACCCATCCAGCATACTGCTGATGTGTGAGTGCACTGTTTTTCCTTAAATAAACCATTTTAAAGTTTTCTTCTAAACTGCTGTCCAGCGTTTATTATTGACCAGAGCGAGAGGCGAACAGGTTCCGCGCAACAGAGGTATGTGGCTAGCCTGTGGCTCCTCAGAAGTTGTGGGACTCCAGCTCTCATCAGTCCCAGCTGGCATAGCCAATGGTCAGGGATGGTGGAAGCTGTAGTCAAACTACATCTGGAAGGCCACAGGTTAGCCCCCTTTATTCTACATGAAAAACAAGATGATTTTTTAATTTCTTCTGCTGAGGCAAATTTCTGTCTGCACCTGAAACCATTTTTTTTTCATAATGCACTATGTGGGAAATCAGAATGGAGAAAGAAGGGGAGAGAGAGAAAAAATGTAATGAGTCATTTCAACCGTAATTGCCCATTCCATTTTGCAGACTATAATTTGCACACCTGTTAATGTGCTGATGTTGGTCTTTCTATTCACAGCCTCCATCTTGCCCTTCTTCAGTTCCCCTTGCCTTCTCACCTTACCTTTTAAATCCTGTTAATGCTACTGGCTTCTATTTCAACTTCACATTTCACAGAAAGTGCAATGGATTTCCCCTCTCCCTTATGTCAAGTTGCAAGTATTCGGTGAACAAGGAGTTTATGGAATATTTTCCATTTGAAAGCATGACTCATTACATTTTGCAGGCTGATATCTGGGATCAAAAACACACTTAAAAGCTCTCGTGATGAAAATGTCTCATTTAGGGGAAAAAAACACTTGTTCAACACGCATGTTGAAAACGTGAGCAGGGATAGTTTTTTGATAGTTTTGTCCTGTAGCAAAGAGTGAAAAGCTTCATTCTGCACACACACACACACCACTACTGCTGAAACTTGGTTAATTACTTCAGAAATTTATCCAAGCGGTATAGAACCAAGCAGGTGCTTTGCTCAATTTACATGTGTACAATCTATTATGGCACTCATGTGGTGCTCACACTGCCAACAAATGTTGGTATTTTCAGGCTGGAACTATGTGGCCTAATGCTACTTCATGTATTGAAAACATGAGTGATGTTTTCTGTATGCATGTTTCTGTGAGTTTTTAAAAAAGATACAAGGGGGAGACAGGCTAAGAATAAAACAATGAATGTTAATAGCTCCCATCATCACCTCATTGACACAGAAGTTAAAGGGAATACACATTTCAGCAGTTTAGGTCAAAGATGTCATCAATAACAATGTCATTATATCTGACACTTTAAAAAAAATCCAGTATTGGGGAAAAATGCAGAAACTTGTAGCAAAGAAGAACAGTCTGGAATTATAGCAAATGTGCAAACTATAAGTTAGTCTGATGCCCAGTTTGACTTTAGCAAAATTCTGCTGCATCCTTAATCATCACACAGAATATTATTCCAATTTTGCAGCCCGAAAAGCAGGCTGCAAAGTTGGGGGTAAGAGGAGGGGTTCGTTCAGCCTATTTTCAATATGCAAAGTGACTACAAAATATGTATTTCCAGCCTCTTTCAAATGTGGCCTTGGGCTGCACTACCTAACTCTCAAAAGTGCGAAGTTCAGTGACTTAAGTGCAGCACTAGAGGACTGAAGAAGACCTGCCCTGGGAGTGAGTATCTGGCATCTGGGTGCTTGCTACTAGCTCCTGTGGGCTGCTGTCTATCCAGACAGCTGAGGTCCCTGGTAAGTGCTGCAAGGACTGGGACCCCCTGCCTGACCTTGGCTCCAGAGAGAGACTGCAGTTAATCTCGCAGCCTCTTGCAACAGCTGCTGGCTGGGCCAGGAGGCATAAAAGCCCAGCTGCCCTTGGGCGGCAGGTCCGCCACCAGTGGGGTCGCCACCGAAGGCACCCCTTAGGGAGTCCCGAGGGCGAGGGCGCTACCCCCCTTCTATTACTTTTTCTTGTTTTTTTTAAATGAGTTCTCTGTTAAACCAGTCTAGAGGAGACTGATGGTGGGGAGGGCGTGTGGTGCATGTGTAGTTCCTGCACAGGGTGGGAGCCTGTGCAGTGAACTGAATGATAGGAGAAAATTGCCAGATGCCTTCAGAGTGAGAGTCTGTAACTGGCAGAAGGCTGGCCCTCTCTGGGTGTGAGACAGGAGGGGGAGTAGATGGGCCCTATGTGAAAAGGTTTGAATGGGTGTGACTGTTCCTAATCCTCACAGAGGCCTATTGGGATAATTTGCTCCGGCAGGCTTTGTTGGGCCCATATTAGGTGTTTAGGAAGAGTCTTAGTACGGAGGAACATGGGTGATGCCACCCCAATTTCAGTGATTACAGGCAGAGGGAAATATAGCCATGGGGATGTGGTGAATTACCATAGAAGGCGAAGGCAAGGCTATCTGTGCCTTGTTCCTTGCTGCCACTCCTCTCATGGATGGGTTCCTCGTTGCTCACCTGCTGTGCCCACTGGCCTGTGTGTGTTGTTGTTTAATGCCACATCGGTACACAATAAGACCACTCTCATCCATGTCTTGATTGTGGATGAAGGTGCCGATTTGGTGTGCATTACCGAGACCTGGGTGGGTGAGCTTGGAGGAGTTGATCTGACCCAACTTTGCCCACCTGGATACTTGGTGCAGCACCACCACAGGCTGCAGGGATGGGGGGGAGGAGCTTCTGTGGTCTACAGAACTTCCATCTCTGTCACCAGGAAACCACTCTGTCTTGGAGCTGGCTGTGAGGGCCAAGGAGACAGTAAACTAGGGTTGCTGCTGGTGTACTGTCCACCCTGTTGCCCGGCAGCTTCTCTGACTGAGCTGGTGGAGGTCATCTCAGCTGTGGCATTGGAGGATCCCAGAATGATAGTGCTGGGTGATTTCAATGTCCATGCTGAGGCTGCCTCTAGTGTTCCGGCTCGGGACTTCATGGCCTCCATGATGACCATGGGGCTGTCTCAAGTTGTTATTGGCCCAACACATAGGGCAGGGCACACCTTTGACTTGGTGTTTGCTCCAGATGGAGGAAGGGGTGGTCTGGAGATAGGGGTGTGTGGATGTCACCCCATTGTCATGGTCAGATCACTTCCTAGTGAAGTTTAGAGTTATGGCTCCAATCCTTCCCTGCAGGGGTGGTGGACAGATTAAGATGGTCCACACCTGGAGCCTAATGGAATCCACTGGATTCCTTAATGCCCCGGGGGAATTCCCAGTAGATAGAGCAGGTGACCCTGTTGAAGCCCTTGTCACGCTGTGGAACAGCGAGCCGCATTGGGCTCCTGACACAGTTGCCCCCAAGCGACCTCTCCGGCACTGTAGAGCCTGGTTTGCACCTTAGTACAGCAGTGAGCTAAGGGCAATGAAACAGGCTGGACGACGGCTAGAGCTCAAGTGGCAAAAGACATGCTGTGAGGCTGATCGGGCACAAGTAAAACATCATAACCGTGCCTACTGTGTGGGGGTGAAGGAGGTGAAGAAGGCCTACTTCTCTGCCTCCATCACATCCTCAAGGAGCTGTCCGGTGGAGTTTTTCCGTATTGTCAGGGGTTTGTTGACATCAACTCCAGGAAATGGAGTCTTAGACCCTTCGGAGGCCCACTGTGAATTGTTTGCAAGGCACTTTGAGGGTACAGTTGCTCGCCTCCGCAGCAGTCTTGATGCCCCATCCACATCTACTGTAGTCCCCAATGAGGTGTCCAGTGCAACGTCTGCTGCAACTTCTTGGGAATGGTTTCAGTTGATGCGGCCTGATGACGTAGACAAGGTGCTTGCGATGATGCGTCCAGCAACGTGTCCTCTCGACTCTTGCCCTTCTTGGCTTATTAAAGTTTGCTGAAGGGGTCTGACCGAGTGGATCCAGGATGTGTTCAACGCATCATTGCGGGAGGGAGTGGTTCCAGCCGCCTTGAAAGAGGCGGTGATCCAACCACTCCTGAAAAAGCCCACCCTGGACCCATTGGTTTGTGACAACTACCGACCGGTTGCAAATATCCCCTTCTTAGGGAAGGTGACTGAGATGGTTGTGGCGCAGCAACTGCAAATACTCTTGGATGAAACAGATTATCTTGACCCATCCCAGTCTGGGTTCAGCCCTGGTTATGGGACTGAATTGGCCTTGGTTGTCCTGATTGGTGACCTTTATCGGGAAAAGGACAGCGGGAGTGCGACCCTGTTATTCTTACTTGATCTCTCAGCGGCTTTTGATACCATTTACCATGGTATCCTTCTGGGCCGACTTGGTGAGCTGGGTATTGGAGACACTCTTTTACAGTGGTTCCGATCCTACCTCCAGGGTTGCTGTCAGAGAGTAGCATTGGGTGACTATCTTTCAGCCCCCTGGCAACTGTGCTGTGGGGTGCTGCAGGGTACCATCTTGTCCCCCATGCTGTTTAACATCTATATGAAGCCCTTGGGAGCAGTCCTCAGGAGCTTTGGGAAGAGGTGTCAGCAGCATGCTGATGATACCCAGCTCTGTTTCTCCGTAACATCTGAATCGGGATTGGCTGTGCAAGTCCTGGATCGCTGCCTGGACTCGGTTGTGGGCTGGATGAGGGCCAATAAACTGAGTCTGAATCCTAGCAAGACGGAGGCGCTGTGGGTTGGTGGTTCCCGAGTTCGGATAATGGGTCAGTTGCCTGCTTTGGATGGGGTCGTACTCCCTCTGAAAGAGCAGGTCCGTAGCCTGGGGGTGCTCCTGGATCCATCTTTGTTGCTAGAGACCCAGGTGACCTCAGTGGCTAGGAGTGCCTTTTACCAGCTTCAGCTGATAAGACAGCTGTGGCCATTTCTGGACCGGGATAGCCTGACCACTGTTGTCCATGCACTGGTAACCTTCAGGTTGGATTACTATAATGCGCTCTATGTGGGTCTGCCCTTGAGGTTGGTCCGGAAGCTGCAGCTGGTGCAAAATGAGACTGCTCACTGGGGCAGGGTATTGCCAATATGTCACCCTGCTGCTGAAATAATTGCACTGGCTGCCCATTTGCTACCAGGCAAAATTCAACGTTCTAGTTTTGGTGTACAGAGCCCTATACAGCTCGGGACCAGGATACCTGAAAAACCATCTTACCCCTTATATACCCAGTCAATCACTGCGCTCTGCTGGTGAGGGCCTCCTGCAGATACCATCTTATCAGGAGGTTCATTCTGCACAATATAGGAAACGGACCTGTAGTGTGGCATCACCTAACCTGTGGAATTCCCTCCCTTTGAATATTAGGCAGGCGCCATCTCTGCTATCTTTTTGGCACCTTTTGGAGACTTTCCGCTTTCAACAAGCCTTTTAGGTTGAGACCTATCCCAGTCTGTGTCTGTGTTAGAATTGCTTAATATGTTTTTTTAATAATGTTTTTAAGCCTTTTTTAAAGTTGTTTTTTTTAAATGTTTTAATGCTGTTTTATTTTAATGTATTTTAAGATCTGTTTTTATGATGTTTTAAAGTGTTTTTAGCGCTTTGTTTGCCGCCCTGGGCTCCTGCTGGGAGGAAGGGCAGGATACAAATGAAATAATAAATAAACAAACAAACAAACAAATAAATAATAAAAGCCGACCCTCATTTCTATTTGTGAATTTATCCTTTTTTAGCTACAGGAATCTTGTGGAACCCCCTGCAAAGTGCTCCTCTGGGTAACACTTTGTAAGAGACCTGAGAATTAGTTTGTTGTTGGGTCTTGTGAACCTTCTTGCAAAGCTCTCTGCAAGACCTGACAATCAGCTGCTAATCAGATCCTACGCCCAGGATTTTGCAGGTGCCGCTTATCAGCTGCAAATTCCATTTTGGCTGAGCCAGATGTAGGATTGGTGGACATGATTTGGCCAAAAGCATGTTCTGGCCAGGCCTCATGGGTCTAATTGGGCCTGTGGGCAGAGGTTCCTCACCCCTGCTCTAGGACTTCTCAAGTGTCTTTTCTTAAAAAAATTAAACAAAGAAATTTCTACATCATTCAAACATACACATAGACATTAAACAATAAAAAATCAATACATCATTTTACAAAACAGTCAATAATTATCACAAAGAAAAATATAATTCCATATTATAATAGTATTTCAGTGTCTAATATTTTAATGAATTTTAATACACTTAATTATTATAATAATTTATTTATTTATTTTATTTATTTAATTCAACTTTTATACCGCCCATAGCAAGCTCTCTGGGCGGTGTACATCAATAAAAACACTTCACATATAATATAAAAACCACTTAATCATCAGATTACAAAAGATATATCAAAAACTGTCTGTTAAAACATTAAATACAAAATACAAATACAAGAATACGAACATGTTAAATATTAAAATATTAAAATGCCTGGGCAAAGAGGAAGGTTTTCACCTGGCACCGAAAGGATAGTAATGTAGGCGCCAGGCGAACCTCGTCAGGAAGGGTGTTCCATAGTTCGGGGGCCACCACCGAGAAGACCCTCTTTCTTATAGTAGCCTTCCGGGCGTCTCTCTGTGTTGGCACCCGGAGGAGGGCCTTCGATGTTGAGCGCAGTGTACGGGTAGGCTCATATCGGGAGAGACGTTTCATCAGGTATTGCAGGGCTGTGCCGTGTAAGGCTTTATATGTTAAAACCAACACCTTGAATCGGGCCCGGAAACATATGGGCAGCCAGTGCAAGCGGGCCAGAATCGGTGTGATGTGCTCCGACCGCTTGGTCCCAGTTATTAATCTGGCCGCTGCATTCTGCACTAGGTGCAGTTTCTGAACCGTCTTCAAGGGCAGCCCCACGTAGAGTGCGTTGCAGTAGTCCAATTTCGAGGTTACCAGAGCATGAACAACTGAAGTAAGATGTTCCCTGTCCAGGTATGGGCGTAGCTGGGCCACCAGCCTAAGTTGGTAAAAAGCACTCCGTGCCACCGAGGCCACCTGCGCCTCAAGTGACAAGGACGGGTCCAGAAGGACTCCCAAGCTGCACACCTGCTCCTTCAGGGGGAGTGTAACCTCATCCAGAACAGGTCGAACATCCATCATCTGGTCAGGGGATCCATTTACTAGTAGCATCTCAGTCTTATCTGGATTGAGCTTCAATTTGTTCGCTCTCATCCAGTCCATTATCGCAGCCAAGCATCGGTTTAGCACTTTGACAGCCTCACCTGAAGAAGATGAAAAGGAGAAGTAGAGCTGCGTATCATCAGCGTACTGATGAGAACGCACTCCAAACCTCCTGATGACGGCACCCAGCGGCTTCATATAGATGTTAAAGAGCATGGGGGACAGAACTGATCCCTGCGGAACTCCGTATTGGAGCGCCCAGGGGGTCGAGTAGTGCTCCCCAAGCACTACTTTCTGGAGACGACCTGCAAGATAGGAGCGGAACCACTGCCAAGCAGTACCTCCAACTCCCAAAGCCGCAAGCCTCCCCAGAAGGATATCATGGTCGATGGTATCAAAAGCCGCTGAGAGGTCAAGGAGAATCAACAGAGTTACACTCCCTCTGTCTTTCTCCCTGTCATCATACAGGGTGACCAAGGCCGTCTCCGTGCCAAAACCGGGCCTGAAACCCGATTGAAATGGATCCAGATAATCAGTCTCATCCAAGAGAGCCTGGAGCTGGGATGCAACCACCCTTTCCAGAACCTTGCCCAGGAATGGTTTATAATTTATAAATTATACACATAATGTTGATTTCAACAGATAGTTTTATTGGAATAAGCAACCTTGCATGCTGCCCCCTTTGATAGGGAGATGTTCCCTCTAACTAGTATTGGGGATATCGCTATGTTTTTTTACCATGATGTAACTTCCTTAAAGGGTGGAGTTATTCATCTTCTTCTTCCTCCTTTGTCAAGAGATTACAGAAATTTCTGCATATTCTCCATTAACCTCTAGCAGAGGGAGCAGGCAGATACTCCTTCCAGGAGTATCCTCTCCAATGACTGAAAATGGACTGAGACTACAGATTATTTCTGTCTAAGGTAGAGCCTATGTTTTCTCAAACATGAAGGTCGTGAGTAAATATTATTTTATTCTTTTTACCTAAGAAGATTGTCTCTGTGAGTTATTTGATTAACTAGTATGTCTGAGAGAAGGTGTGGGACTGGCTATTCTCAAAATCCACTGTTGCAGTTATACTTTGCTAAGAAATAGGACTACATATTGTTCATATTTCATTAAAAATCAAACAGGTTTAACCCTGAATCTTTTATGCCTCCCTTTTAATATATGCTATAATTGGTACCCATTTTTCTATTTCTTCCTTAATGATTTTGTAAGGTTGCAACAGTGCAGTCAGTTTTATAACCTCAAACAGATTCCAAATTTTCCTAATTAAATCTAATTTCTTTGGGCCTTTCTCTTGTTCCCATGCTTTTTCAAAGAGATCCTAGCAATTGTCATTATATATAAAATCTGTGATTGATACTTTCTTAACACTTTCTTGCCTTTGTCCATAATTTAGGAGGCACATCAAAAGGTCTGCCACTATCTGGATGTTAAATATTTATTTAACCATTACTTCCACCATTCTCCAAAAACTCCATGTTTTACTACAGTCCCACCACATAGGCAAAAAAGTCTCCTTCATATCCCTGATGTATCCATCACTTTCCATCACCGGTTTTATTTTATTTTACTTATCATCTTGCTTTTCCAGGGGATCCAATACCACTGGGTTATCATCTTTATGCAGTTGTTTTTATGTAATGTTGAAACTAAGAAGCTGGACCCTTTTTGAAATAAAAACTGCCACACATCTTCAGGGATCTCCATATTCAAATCTTTGTTGCATTTTAACATATACTGATATGGGCTTACTCTGGGTTTTTTCCTTATCTTTTAGTACAGTTTTAATAAAAGTCTAGGTGTCCCAGTTTCTAATAATCTTTCAAATTCATTTTCCCCTCCAGATCTCTTGAAGAAACATTCTTATTTGAATCAGCTGAAAAATAGGTGGACCTCTTTTTAATTTGGTTCTTACTTGATCTACTGTTTGTATATCTTTCCCTAACTGGCCTTTCAAATTAAACCTTTTGTCATCAATTAATGAGGCCAGAGGAGAAATTTTAGATGAGAGTGACTGTAGCAATCCCATATTTCCATGCAGATATCTCTTATATAATGGCCCACCTCTAGAAACAAATCTCCTTTCCTTCTTACTTATCCACAATAGATTTCTCATTTTAGTTTTACCTGAATATTTTTCCGTAGGTCTATTGTGGTTCTCCCTCATATTATTCCATTGCACCAACCATATAAAGCCCACTGCATTAAAGTAGCAGCTCATATCAGTTATACCTAAACCATCTTCTTTTTGAGTTGCTTTCCCTACTTTTCTTGAAATCCAGGGTTTCCTTCCTTGCCATATGAATTTTTCAATTATCTTATATGCCATTCTACTGCTACTGATTTAGATTCTGAAATCAAATCTAAGTTTTGAAATAAAAATAAGACTCTGGAAAGAACGTTCATTTTTATGGTTATTATTTCCAGTAAAGAATTACTTGCCTTGTCCCAGTTTCTAAGAACTTCTTGGACTTGTTTCTGGAGATTATGATGGTTAATTCTACATAAATCTTCCAGTTTTGATGTCATTTATATTCTCAAATACTTCATATTTCAACATACTTTAACACTTTTTGTCCAAATCCCATCTTTAACCCTCTCAAACTCAAAAATTAAGGGAAGAATTTTGCAAGTGTCATTTAATGCAACATCACTTAACCCAGTTTAGTCCTCCTAACAGCAAGGTCCTTTGAATGTTTTCTTAGAAGTAAGGACCATTGTGTCCAATGGGCTTACGCCACTGTAAGTATGTGTGTTTAGGATAATAAGATTGCAATCCTATACACACTTTGTGCATTGAATTTAAATTAATCCCAAATCCCAAAGTAAATTGGACTGATTCAGAAAGATTCAGGGCTTATCTGAGCTGAAGCGGTATTTCTCTCTGCATTGCCATGAACTAAATCAGGGGCTCTGAAGTGAGTCAGGGCAATTTGGAGATGCTGTTGTTTACAAAACTGGGTAGACTATCTGCAACCACTGAAACATTTCTCCCCAAGCCTACCATACAACAAAAATGCCATGGTAGAAAGAGGGGGGGAGGGAGAGATCTTCTGTGATTGATAAGCCTAGCTTTTAATCAGAAATAATGATTTTGTGAGGCTCTCCAATCACAGTTCTTTGTGGAAGGGATGTTGAGGTAACATATCACCTGGTTCTGTTCTGTGCACTTTACTGCGGCAAAACTGCAGTACCTCTACAAAACTATAAAAGCTGATCTTGCATGAAAACCACTGTAGCTATTCTACTGAAATTTGGCTGTATTCATCTCAGAAGGGACAAAAATGCCTGCAAATTTCATCAAAAAAATTAAAAATGTACCATTGAAAATACACAGTACCTTTAAAAAAACTTAAGTGGCCACTGCCAAGAAATAAAATAAAATAACTGCTCCTGAGCTTCTTGGAAGAAGGGTGTGTAAATGCAAAAAGCATGCTTTCCTGAGATACTCGGGCAGTGAAAACCTAGTACAGTTTCTATTTCAGCACATTTCTCATTCTATGATATAAATACACCAAAATGAATATGTTATTCCTTTGTTAAAAAATTCTAAATTTAATGGTGGCCAGCAGAAAACTCCAGACCTATTTATTGATAATTAGTCTGAGCTAAATCAGGCATTATTATTATTATTATTTGTCACACATGACCTCAAAGCAGTTTACATACAAATAAGTCACACCATCACAAAATACAAACCAAACCACAACTAACATAATAACAAACATCAATAATAAAATATAAAAGCATAATATATCAATATCAATAATAAGACTACAGAATCAATACTCCAAAACAATCTAACCAAAACCACGAATAGATAGAAAAAAGTGGTACATTTCCATCACACAATAAACTCCCAACAACTACATGGCCATCCATGTCTCCAGAAGGCTGGTGTACCAAAAACTGAGGCACCACTAACATACTAGAGCCATGTTAGGTCTTCTCCTCCATCTTCATATGCCTTCTGCCTGGATTGACACACTATTACTACCCTCTGTGTCTTCTGCTGCAGCTGCTCACCTTCAGCTGAGAGCCACAGGACAAGAGCCCTTCGGCTCATGCCAAAGGCTTGCAGCCTTATCAGGCCCAAGCTTAAGTATTATTATTATTATTTCCATTGATAGACCACTTACTAACTAAAAGATCTCAAAGCGGTTTACAATAGAATACACAAAGTACAATAAAAATATCAAATTAATCTACAAAGCAAAATACATAAACAATATCCATATACATAAACACGAATGAAACTTTAATCTTTAAACAACTAGATTAAATAGTCTTGGAAAAGTTACTTTTTTGAACTACAACTCCCATCAGCCATAGGCAACATGGCCACTGGATTAGGCTGATGGGAGCTGTAGTTCAAAAAAGTAACTTTTCCAAGCTCTGCTCAGACCTTCAAGGAAAATACAGCTGTGTTACCAAAGCCAGGACTAAAGGCGGTCACAAAAAGCTTTTTAAATATATGAAATTTTCTTCTAGAGAATTAAGAGTTACTGAATATATATTTAAAGGTTTGCGGTTAATCATATTTAAAATGTACCGTATGTCAATAATGATTTCAAAGTTTGCCATTTTCAAATGAAATACCAAAACATCAGAATTACAACTCAAGGCATTAAAATTATCACTATTTTAAAAGTGTTTTTAGGATCATCAACAGCTTTCCTATGAACAGAGATGTCAGAAGAGATGCATAGTTTTACCATATTGGCCTGTACTCTCTTGCCATTCCTGGAACCCCTTTCATAGATATATTCTCCAGCTTGATTAGATCCCACAAAGCTGATGTCTTTGATATCAGGATGGTCACAAATAAAATTCACAGCTGCATGTTGTCCATGGATGATATTCAGTGTTCCATCAGGGGCTCCAGCATTCTGGAGCAGCTTGGCAAGGAACATGAGGGTTCCTGGCACACGCTCTGAAGACTTCATCAAGAAAGTGTTCCCACACTCCATGGCCATTGGGAACATCTAAAGAGGAATCATGGCTGGGAAATTGAAAGGTACAATGCCTGCACACACTCCCAAAGGCAAACAATAGGTATAAGTGTCCATATCTTTAGTGATGAAAGAAAGGGTCTCACATAACATAAGGGATATCACACTACAAACACGTTCAATAACCTGGAGGCCTCAGAACACATCTCCTTCAGCATCATCCAGGGTCTTCCCTTGCTCCAAGGTGATTAGTTTGGAATTTTGTTCGGATTATCCTTGATGATGGCAGAGGAAGACCTGCTGTCAACTCAGAATGGATGTGTCAGACCAGTTCTGTAAAGATTTCTTACATAAAGCCACTGCTGCTTCCATTTCACTTTGGGTAGTTTTTGGGATGACCAACCATTTCATTGGTGCCTGGGTTGTGGATATCAATCAATTCATTACAATATTATACCTGGGGAGAAAAAAAATCCCAGTCTTCAGGAAAGGTGCCCAATTACAACTCCTTCCATCCAAGCATGCACCAGCCCCAGCCTCCCAAACTGACAAAAAAGCTGAAAGAAGCAAAGGTAGTTCATATAATGACCTTTCCTTGAACCCTTCAGTGAATTAAATAGCTAAAGAAATATTCAGAATTCTACCATTCATATATCTATGTCTTCGTTTTAGCTGTGTACACCTGATTGCTTTCCCAGAAGAATCAAGATATTAGATGTAACCGACACTGCATCAAGCACTGTTTCCTTGTAACTCACTGATATATCTAAGCTGCATCTATATAAAAAGAGAAGTAAAGGAACAACTTGATTCCTACCTAAGCCAAATGTCTAATTTCTTAGCACACTAAATTCCGTCTGCCTCTTGTAATTCAGGTAAATGTTGTTATTCTGACTGTGGAATGCACACTTACCTGAAAATAAGTTTCATTGAACTCCATGGGGTTTACTTTCAAATAAAAAATTGTAGGATTGGACCAAAAGTGAATCAAGCTGAGGAGAGTTTACTCTTCACTGATCCTCCTACATCTCTTCTGAAAGACCATTCTGAGGTCTGTCATTTCTTGAAGATTTTTTAATTTCTGCCAAAACACCACCACCTTCAGGTAAAACCAGCACCTGCATTAACCAGATCCTGAGGTTAAATAATTTTGAGATATGTTACATCTACATACTGTTCTTAAATGTTCCCTTTTTTATGACAAAAAGGCTTTTACTTCTCTTAAAAACTGTTATACTATTGTTCAATTTTAACTTAGCATTCAAATGTATTTTCAACTGTAGCACAAAAGAACACAGTGGTACAAGCTCAGTTTTCATTAATTCATTTTTTTCATAATAGAAAGTGAGCCTTTGTTATCACGCCTCTTTGATAATATTTCTTCAAAAGGTGCAAAAGATCTAATAAACTCTTTTTCCCCAAAAAACTTGTAGGAGGCCATATACATTGTACTTTTGTTGCCATTGCATGAGCCTTATGTGTTTTACAGACAATAAAAGAGATCAAGGAATATTAATTTCTTGAACAGCTGGACCTTGCACTTTTACTGTGGAACAGGTCCCCTTCTGATATCCATCTCTGTTCCTCCTTCTTCATCTTTGAAACCACTTGAAGAAATTGTTGTTCTCTTCATACTTGTTGAAGACCCACTGGTGGTGCCTCTTGGTGTATAACTAACATTTTTATTATTATTTTATTTGTTTGTCTTGATATTCATAGTGCTCACTCAGTCAGTATCTGAAATCCAAAGCATCATTCTTTAATGTGCATAAATGATTGGTGAAGATAGGGATGTCCTGGTTCTACAGCGTATCTGGCAAATGATATCTTATTGCAATTTATGGTAGAGTCTGTCAAATTTGGATTATTGCAATGTGTCATATGTGAGACTTGAAGATAGATTACAACTATAGTTAATAAAAATATCGCAGCTAGATTGCTAACAAGACCAGGCATATGAAACATATCTGGCCAGTTTTACAGCTACAGTGCCCCGAGTCCATTTCTGAGCCCACTTAAATGTGCTGGTGTTAACTGTCATAGCTCAGGTCCAAATTACCTTAAGGACTATTTTCTCCCACATGAGCCTACCTATTAAGATCTCGTGCAGGGTCTGTCCTTCACCCCCTCCCCCTTCAGAAGTTAGGCAGGTATAACTTTAGAATGCTCTTGTCAGGGTTAGTTCACCTGATGTCAATCCAGATGAAAGACTTTCTATATTTACTCAGGCTTTTTAGTTGCTATGTTTTTAAGTAGCATTTGTAATAGAGATGTTGGTCAAGTGCTCTGCACTAGGGCTTACAATCCTCACCAGCCCTCTCATCCTTCTCTTTACTTCCCAGTCTAGCTGCAGTGGAAGCATTGTTAGCATGCAGAGAGGGGAGGAGGGAAGTCTGTCACCTAGAGAAAGGTATGGTGGTCATTGACACTCAAATACTTCCCAAAATGCTGCACCTGAGCATTTTATTATTATATAGTGTCATAATGTGCATCTCCACCAGTCCTAATGCTCCAGGACAGTATAAGCTGCTAGGGCACCAAACAGGCAGAACCCCATGCCCTTCCTCTGTTTCCTCCTTTCAAAAAACTGACACCTTCAGTATTCCATGGTTCATTTCCTGTCAGCCATAGATTTAATTACTATAGAAGTCCACTCTGCTGGACTTCCACTTCTTTTAGACTTTTTTTCTTCCCTGGGGCAGAATGGCTCATAGACCAGTCCAAGTTGAGGATTTTAGTATTGCAGTAATTGGGCATAGATCTCTCTCACACACACTCTCTCATACACTCACACGGGCATAAAAAAATAGAAGTTCCTAATTTGGCATTTAAAATGAACTCAGAGGTCAGATGAGTTACTCTAGAATGTTCATACCTGTGTCCTGAGTGTACCACAGAATCTGGAAGCTCAATGTACTATCTGTTTGATTGTTCTAAAATATTTTATTTTAAATTACAAACTAATAGGATTGTATCCAACTAACTCTGAGTATGAGTAGTTGACCCATTGAAATCAACTTAGGTTCATTGATTTTAGTGGGTCTACTGTGACTTAGCTGGATACACCCCATATACTTCCATCTATTGCTGGTCTGTAAACATCATTCAGGCAGTACACATTGGTGGCTCTGCAGAGCAGCAAAGAGCAATTGTAAGTAACATCATGGGAAGGATGTTTCTACCTACCCCCCCCAACTTTGGAAGCCTTGTAAGAAGTTGCAGCAGGGGTGGGACTGTGAGTAACATCATGGAAGAGGTGTAAATTCCCTTCTTTGTTTTCTTTCTTTCTTTTCTTTTTCTTTTTCTTTTTGCTATTGCCAGGAAGTGTAATGTTGCCTACCAAGAGATGTAATGTTGTTATATCTATAGTACTGAAAAGTTGTTCTTTTGTTTGCTGTTATATTTGCTGTTGTGTTTCTGTTTTATTTGTTATTATGAAATTGTTATTATGAAATTGTTATTGCAGTTGTTGATTTTGAGATGAATTGTTGTACCAAGAACTTTGTTCTAAGACTTTTTGAGCACATTTTTTTTGTGGAAAGGCAGCATACAAATAAGATAATGATTCATAAATAGGCAAAAAACCTTGCGTTTTAAGAACATACCTATAGCCCACAGATATTTCTATCAAACTTTAAAAAGCAGGGAAATTGGGCAGCTATAGTGAATGCACCAGGGGAGCAGGAGACCTGAGCTCCTTTCTGAGACATTGTACTGCTCTACAAATTGGTCAAAATGCAAACACCATTTGGGTTGGTCTTTCACAGTCCAATCCACTTCCTGTGTAACTTTGAAGAATCTGGTAACATGCACCTCTGAGCATATGGTGAGTGGTGGCAATACCGGCAATCTCTAAAGATGGAGAATTACATTTTTGTATGTTTGTTGGTGTTCTCACTTTGCTTCTTTTCTGTGTTACTACTGTTTCTATAGAGAATCTAACCTAGAAAATTATATTTCTCTCATTATTCATCCTAGAAATCTGTATCAAATTTATTTTTATTAATTTCAAAGCCTTTTATTGGTCAGTGTGATATGATGGTGAAGACAGCCTTTTGTGTTCCAAACTGGAGGTTATGCTCTGTTTCTATTTTGAGTGCATTAACAGTGGAATCTGAAATTGCAGTTTGATGTAAAATCAGACTGATTACAATATGTTGCTACTTAAGCAATGAATCTAGCTGTTGGGAAAAAAAACAAATTTGGCCTGCCCAAGATGCATGTTTTCAGCCTGCAATGCTTAAACTACTCCACTTAAGGAAAGGTGGGCATAGTCAATTAAAAACATAGAGCACACCTAGAAATTTGCTAGAATATGTTTTACCTCCCACTATTTTATCTTGTGCAAACCGAGACACTACTCATGTCCACTGCAGACTATTCTGTAGAATAGTGCCATTATTCCACAATTGTTTTTGGAGTATTTTTAGTGTAAATTTTGCAAAGTGTTCCTGTACTTCCTATATTCACAGTAACAGAAGCAAAAGAAATGATTTACTGGAGGAAACTCCACTAAAATTGCAAAGTAAATCAAACATATTTAAAGTTACCATCCGAACTATATCAACTCTCTTAATATTATTGCTTTCTCCCCGCTAAAACAAGATCAGTATAGCACATGTCTTGTTTCTGTTATTTGGATTGATTGCAGGTGTTGCTACCACTCACCATATGCTCAGAGGTGCATGTTATCAAATTCTTCCAAGCTACACAGGAAGTGGATTGGACTGTGAAAGACCAACCCAAATGGTGTTTGCATTTTGACAAATTTATAGTGCAGTACAATATATCTCCTGCTCCCTTGGTGCATTTACTATAGCTGTCCAATTTCCCTGCTTTTTAAAGTTTGATAGAAATATTTGTTGGCTATAGGTACGTTGTTAATCCATGAGGGTTGGTGTTTTTTGGGGTTTTTTTGCCTATTAGTTAATTTCTCTGCTTTGTAATCCAGGAGATAAGAAATGGGATCTTGTGCAAGTTTGCTGAGATTGGATTGATCATTTGCATGCTTATTGAGTTCAACAGGATTTACTCCCCTGCAATCCTGTTTAGGATAGGTGAAACTGACCATGGGGGGATGGGGAGGCAAGAAGGAGGAAGGACAGGGGTAGGGGAGGAGGGAGGAGGGAGGAGGAAGGGCAGGAATGGGAAAGGAAGGGGAGGAAGGGAGAGGGAAGCAGGCGGGAAGGGGTAGGAGGGCAGGTTTAATCATTTGCAGGCTTATTCAGTGGGATTTGCTCCCCTGCAATCATGCTTAGGATAGGTGAAACTAACCATGGGAGAGGAGGAGGGCAGGAAGGCTGAAGTGGGTAGGAGAGGAGGAAGAAGGAAGAGGTGAGGGGAGGAAGAAGGGAGGAGAAAGGGAGAGGAGAGGGGAAGGAGAGAGAGGGGGAGGGGAAAGGCAGGTCTGATCATTTGCATGCTTACTGAGTTCAATAGGATTTATTCCCATGCAATCATGCTTAAAATAGATAAAACTGACCATGGAGGAGGAGGAGGGGACAGGAGAGGGAAGGAGGAAGGGAACAGGGGGGAAAAGGCGGGGAAGGGATTGGAAGGGGTATGGGGGGAGGGAGGGGCAAAAGGGAAGGATAGGAATGAGGATGAGGGGAGGGCAGGTTTGAACATTTGCATGCTTTTTGAGTTCATTGGGATTTACTCCTTACAATCATGCTTAGGAAAGGTGAAAGTGACCTGGGGGACAGGCGGGGGGGGAGAAGGGGGTAGGGGAGAGAAGGAGAAGGGAATGAGAAGGCAGGAAGGGGAGGGGAGAGGAAGAGATTGTGTGGGTAGGCACTGGGCAGAGGGAAAGCCCCTTTCCTTTCCAAAATGAAAACATTGTGAACAGTATCATTCTTTTTCAGGCTTTCCCCCACCTTTTTATCCTACAGAAGGCACATGTAGTTTCCCACCCAAATTTAAACCAAAACTGTTCCTGGGCACATCCACACCAGACCTTTATTTCACTTTAGACAGTCATGGCTTCCCCCAGAGAATCCTGGGAAATGTGGTTTGTGAAGGGTGCTGAGAGTTGCTAGGAAACGCCCTATTCCCCTCACAGAGCTACAATCCCCTAAAAAGGGCCTGCCTATTAAACCACTCTGGCCACTGGAGCTCTGTCAGGGAAATTAGAGTCTCCTAACAACTCTCAGCACCCTTCACAAATTATACTTCCCAGGATTCTTTGGGGAAAGCCATGACTGTCTAATGAAATAAATGTCTGGCATGGGTGTGGCCACCTGATTAACCAAGCCAAACAGCTCTGAATCTGGCTCTTAGAACACTGACAGTTAGTTCTTACTGAGCATGCCCGACACTATAATAGACTTCAATGTTAAAATTTTAATTAAAAATAAACCATGCATTTTTAAAATTTTTAAACTTCAGAAGATGAAGGTCAGGGCAAGGTCGGTAATAGGATTACAGGTACTCTGTGAACATGGCTGAATTTTAATTAATTTTAACAAATTATGAGACCACGGATAGAAAAAACTCCAACGGGGCTTGGATTTTTTTTCTCTTGTTTTACACGTAGAACTTTCGATTCTCTCTGACTTTTTTGTGTATCGCCATGAAAACTTAAGAGGGTTGTTATGCAAGTGTTTCTGAGTTCAGGACTATACGTTTTGTAAGGTTTTGTTTTGAAATGAGCTTATGGGAAGGAGCAGAATGGCACGAGGGGGTATTTTCAATTTAACATTGCGGAATGTGAAAAATCCATGCTGGCTATAGCATACAGCCACTTCTGTAGGGCTACCTTTGAAGACAGTTCAGAAGCTATAGCTAGTGCAAAATGCGGCGGCCAGATTGCTAACTAGGACAAAGCGGTTCGAGCATATAACACCTGTTCTGGCTCGCCTGCACTGGCTCCCAATATGCTTCCGGGCCAGATTCAAAGTGTTGGTATTGACCTATAAAGCCCTATACGGCGCGGGACCACGATACCTGTCGGAACGCCTCTCCTGGTACAAACCGGCCCGTACACTACGGTCTTCTACGAAGGCCCTCCTCCGGGTCCCGACTCATAAGGAGGCCCGGAGGGTGCTGACAAGATCTAGGGCCTTCTCAGTGGTGGCCCCCGAATTGTGGAATAGTCTCCCCGAGGAGATGTGCTTGGCGCCGACACTATTATCCTTTCAGCGCCAAGTTAAAACCTTCCTCTTCTCCGAGGCATTTTAATCTTAATTTAAGTTAATTTCAATTTAAGTTAATTCAATTTTAAATATGTTGTATTGATTTTAGTTTGTGTTGTTTTTATATGCTCTGTTGTATTGTATTGTGTGATTTTATTGTACTTGTGATTTTATTGTACTTGTGTTCACCGCCCAGAGAGCTACTGGTAGTCGGGCGGTATAAAAGTTGAATAAATAAATAAATAAATATAATGAAGCCAAGCTACATGTGTGTGACAGTAGAGTGGTGAGCTATGTATGTGTGAAAAACAGCAGCTGCAGCAGCTGCTCCGTCACTCGTAGAGTGTACGAATCTGCCTGGCAATTGAGCGGGATGAACTGGAAGTGATGGGGGAGGTGTCTCTGCTTTCCTCAGAGCAATAAAGCTGTGGCTGGTGGCACAACAGGGAAAGGTCCCAAGAGGGGGAAAGAGGCTGACAAGGCACTTGAAAATACATACTTTTGGCATCTAAAACAGTGCATTACAATTGCTGAACAGGCCGAAAAATCATTAAGTGGTCCACCAAGACCCTCAACAATTTTCAAGTTGTCCGACGTGGGGTGGGGGAGCCACTGACCTAAGGCATCCTCTATGTAGAAACTCTTATCATTTTTGCATAGCCCCATCTTCTTGCCATACTGATAGGCAGCTGACAACCTATGTTTGCCATTAAAGAGAATCCATGGAGGCATTTGGATGATGCATTCTGAACTTTGACACAGGGCTGTGGAGTCGGAGTCATGGAGTCGGAGTGGGAAGCAATTTTGTGGAGTTGGAGTCGGTAGAAATGTACCAACTCTGACTCCAGCTTCAAAATAAATTTTGATTAACAAATTTTTAAAAATATAAATTCAAAATGTCAAAGAAGCTTCCCATGAAGTCAGCTGTAGTTGACCATTTCACCATAACTCAAGATGGAAAACAGGACCCAGATGAAGACAAATGCTGTAATGCCAAGATCAGTGCATATTCAGGCAGCGATAAAAATGATCCTATGAGAGCTTCCAATTTAAAAAGACATTTACAGCCCTTTCCAGGGCTGTGGAGTTGGAAGCAATTTTGGGTGGAGTCGGAGTCGGACAGTAGAAAAATAGAGGAGTCGGAGTCGAAGGTTTGGCGTACCGACTCCACAGCCCTGGTTTGACAGGAATGTGATGTTAATATATCAATTTCATTCAAGTTAGCATTTACTAGTTATATATACCCATTGAATAAGTGAGTGCTGGGACTGCCCAGATGTTAATTGCATTTGTTTTATTCTCAGCTTCAGATCAGTTTTCAATTTTTAAGAAGCCTCTGTCTGTAGAGATTGCCAGTAAGAGGACTTTAAAACTTGAGTGGGCTATCCAGTTGTTCTGACTGATCCCAAGATAGTTCTAGGTAGAATTACTGTGAAGTGTAGGTAACATATTAGTGGTTACCAGGTGTTCCTGTTGTACTGGATCTTTACTTTTATCTTTAATTATGTGAAGACTTGCACATTTTTCAAGGTGAAATTACATTTTTATATGTTCACTGAAACATTTTGTGGCTGTTATGAGATGTTTTGAGTCTTCTTGGAGATTCAGCAAATAATTTTATGTTATCCATATTTTAAATAGGTGTATAATTCTAGCTTTCCTTCCCTTTTGTAGTCAGTCAGTACCCAGTGCTAGATACTTTTGACAGAGCTAGCACAAGAATCAGAGAGAACTGTATTAAGTTTAGGATTTCCCCTGACAAATACCCATCTGAATCTGAATATTAGAGGAAGGGCTGTAGCTCAGTGGTAGAACATCTGCCTTGCATGGAGGTGGTCCCAGGTACAATCCCTGACATAGCTAGGCAGGGCTGGGAATGTCCCCTGCTTGAAACCCTGGAAAGCCACTGCTAATCAGAGTAGACAATACCCGGGTGAGCCCAAAAAGTGCCCTCCAGATGTTGTCGGACTCCATCATCCTTGCTCATTGGCCATGCTGGCTGGGGCTGATGGGAGCTGGAGTCCAACAATAACTGGAGGACACCACATTGCTTCACCCTGGGCATAATGAGCTTGATGGACCATTGGTCTGACTCAGTGAAGGGTAGATTCCTATGTTTCTATTATCTGTCTCCATGTTTTCCAATATGTGTTTTCCAGTGTGGTGTACTGCTGAGGGTGTTAAACTATGACCTGGGAGACCAGGGTTCAAATCCCCACTCACTCATGAAGCTCACTGGGTGACCTTGGGCCAATCACTGTCTCCCATCCTAACCTACCTCACAGGGTTGTTGTGAGGATAAAATAGGGAGAAGTGAACCATTTACACCACCTTGAGCTCCTTGGAAGAAAGGTGTGATATAAATGTAATAAATAAAAACCTAAGGTAGCATCATTAAAATAGTGGGTTTCAATTTGTACATCTTAAATGTTTGAAGCAGCCTGAATTGTAACCTAACATCAGAGGCCTTGCAGCAATCAATATAAACTACAGAAAGACTATATGCTAAAGGGTGGATTCTTGATTACTGTGAAATAATTAATCCAGATTATGTACCACCCTCTGGTGGTAAAGGAAAGGATTTTCCCCTACTTTTCCTGTCTAACAGGGTTCTTACAAGACGATATCAATTTTAGTCTTCTCTTGCAGATTGAAAACAAGGATGTTTTTCACTACATGCCCAGAATCGGTGATACCGTGCCCCAGGAGGGACTTAATACTGGGAACGATCTATCGTCCCCCTGATCAAAATGCTCAGGGAGACCTGGAGATGAGATATGAAATTGAGGAAGCATCCAAACTAGGAAATGTGGTAGTAATGGGTGACTTCAACTACCCGGACATAGACTGGCTGCATATGTGTTCCAGTCATGACAAAGAAGCAAAGTTTCTAGATATTCTAAATGACTATTCCCTAGACCAGTTGGTCATGGAACCGACCAGAGGGACGGCAACCCTGGACTTAATCCTCAGTGGGGACCGGGACGTGGTGCGAGATGTAAGTGTTGTTGAACCGATTGGGAGCAGTGACCACAGTGCTATTAAATTAAACATACATGTAACTGGCCAATTGCCACGAAAATCCAACACGGTCACATTTGACTTCAAAAGAGGAAACTTCACAAAAATGAGGGGATTGGTAAAAAGAAAGCTGAAAAACAAAGTCCAGAGGGTCACATCACTCGAAAATGCTTGGAAGTTGTTTAAAAACACTATATTAGAAGCTCAACTGGAGTGCATACCGCAGATCAGAAAAGGTACCGCCAGGGCCAAGAAGATGCCAGCATGGTTAACGAGCAAAGTCAAGGAAGCTCTTAGAGGCAAAAAGTCTTCCTTCAGAAAATGGAAGTCTTGTCCGAATGAAGAAAATAAAAAAGAACACAAACTCTGGCAAAAGAAATGCAAGAAGACAATAAGGGATGCTAAAAAAGAATTTGAGGAGCACATTGCTAAGAACATAAAAACCAACAACAAAAAATTCTATAAATACATTCAAAGCAGGAGACCATCTAGGGAGACAATTGGACTCTTGGATGATAAGGGAGTCAAAGGTGTACTAAAGAACGATAAGGAGATTGCAGAGAAGCTAAATAAATTCTTTGCATCTGTCTTCACAGTGGAAGATATAGGGCAGATCCCTGAACCTGAACTAACATTTGCAGGAAGGGATTCTGAGGAACTAAGACAAATAGTGGTAACGAGAGAGGAAGTTCTAGGCTTAATGGACAATATAAAAACTGACAAATCACTGGGCCCGGATGGCATCCACCCGAGAGTTCTCAAAGAACTCAAATGTGAAATTGCTGATCTGCTAACTAAAATATGTAACTTGTCCCTCGGGTCCTCCTCCGTGCCTGAGGACTGGAAAGTGGCAAATGTAACGCCAATCTTCAAAAAGGGATCCAGAGGGGATCCTGGAAATTACAGGCCAGTTAGCTTAACTTCTGTCCCTGGAAAACTGGTAGAAAGTATGATTAAAGCTAGATTAACTAAGCACATAGAAGAACAAGCCTTGCTGAAGCAGAGCCAGCATGGCTTCTGCAAGGGAAAGTCCTGTCTCAGTAACCTATTAGAATTCTTTGAGAGTGTCAACAAGCATATAGATAGAGGTGATCCAGTGGACATAGTGTACTTAGACTTCCAAAAAGCGTTTGACAAGGTACCTCACCAAAGGCTTCTGAGGAAGCTTAGCAGTCATGGAATAAGAGGAGAGGTCCTCTTGTGGATAAGAAATTGGTTAAGAAGCAGAAAGCAGAGAGTAGGAATAAAGGGACAGTTCTCCCAATGGAGGGCTGTAGAAAGTGGAGACCCTCAAGGATCGGTATTGGGACCTGTACTTTTCAACTTGTTCATTAATGACCTAGAATTAGGAGTGAGCAGTGAAGTGGCCAAGTTTGCTGACGACACTAAATTGTTCAGGGTTGTTAAAACAAAAAGGGATTGCGAAGAGCTCCAAAAAGACCTCTCCAAACTGAGTGAATGGGCGGAAAAATGGCAAATGCAATTCAATATAAACAAGTGTAAAATTATGCATATTGGTGCAAACAATCTTAATTTCACATATACGTTCATGGGGTCTGAACTGGCGGTGACCGACCAGGAGAGAGACCTCGGGGTTGTAGTGGACAGCACGATGAAAATGTCGACCCAGTGTGCGGCAGCTGTGAAAAAGGCAAATTCCATGCTAGCAATAATTAGGAAAGGTATTGAAAATAAAACAGCTGGTATCATAATGCCGTTGTATAAATCTATGGTGCGGCCGCATTTGGAATACTGTGTACAGTTCTGGTCGCCTCATCTCAAAAAGGATATTCTAGAGTTGGAAAAGGTTCAGAAGAGGGCAACCAGAATGCTCAAGGGGATGGAGCGACTCCCTTACGAGGAAAGGTTGCAGCATTTGGGGCTTTTTAGTTTAGAGAAAAGGCGGGTCAGAGGAGACATGATAGAAGTGTATAAAATTATGCATGGCATTGAGAAAGTGGATAGAGAAAAGTTCTTCTCCCTCTCTCATAATACTAGAACTCGTGGACATTCAAAGAAGCTGAATGTTGGAAGATTCAGGACAGACAAAAGGAAGTACTTCTTTACTCAGCGCATAGTGAAACTATGGAATTTGCTCCCACAAGATGCAGTAATGGCCACCAGCTTGGATGGCTTTAAAAGAAGATTAGACAAATTCATGGAGGACAGGGCTATCAATGGCTACTAGCCGTGATGGCTGTGCTGTGCCACCCTAGTCAGAGGCAGCATGCTTCTGAAACCAGTTGCCGGAAGCCTCAGGAGGGGAGAGTGTTCTTGCACTCGGGTCCTGCTTGCGGGCTTCCCCCAGGCACCTGGTTGGCCACTGTGAGAACAGGATGCTGGACTAGATGGGCCACTGGCCTGATCCAGCAGGCTCTTCTTATGTTCTTATGTTCTTATGTTCTTAATCTAAGTGGTTATATGGAGGTGGGGGGAGGAAGCTATCTGCCTTTTCGTAATTTAGCAATGACAACACTGGTATTCTTGCTTTTGTTTTTCCATATGGCATGTGGCTTGTCTCACTTGTGTCATCTGAAATTATATGCTCTACAGTAACTTTTCTGAATATAACAAACAATAACAATTGTTATTGTTTTAACAATAATAATGATAAATGAACTTTAATATAAGAAACTGGTTGTTTTAAGTTCTTGCTAATAGTAACATGCTGAGTGTTTTACATCTGTTTTTTTCTGGCTCATCTTAAGGTAATGTGCATTCCCATCAGCATTCTTTATCCCCCTTTTAATTGTTTTTAATTATTTTGCAAATATAACAGAAGGAAAGAGAAGGGGCAAAAAAAGAGATAAAAACATTGCCAGTTGATATTAACAATAAGAATATTCCATCCCATTAGCATTCTTAATGATGTGAAAAGGGAGGTAAAACTACTGAGCTTAACTTCTGAGGCCTTTGTGCAAAATTTGCTTTTCTGTCTTTCCACCATCGTAATTTCATGCACTCCTTCCCCTGGCATCTGTGCATATAATACAAACATCTGCAGAAAGGAGGCCTTTGTGCAAACAGCTGTACATGAAAATGCTTCCATTCAGCCAGGAACCCTTCATGACTGGGGTTCCAGATCACATGGAAGTCTTTGTGCACACAAAGTGAAGGACACTCCCTGTAGAAGTTTGTATTTTACACATGGGCACTGTGGGTTGGGAGCTACTCAGTGCCTTTGATGCCTATTCAGTGCAGCCCCATTCCCCCCCCCCCATGTTGATTTTACATGTCATGCCTGAATTATACAGAGATATATTCTAGGTTATTCAAAACCATCCTACATGCTGCATTTGTGGTGCATTTCCTACTAGGGGTGTGCAAAATCATGTAAACACATTGATTTTGTTTTTATATTCCTTCATTTTCATTTTCAATTCCATTTTCATTTTTCCATTGATTTCAGTGGGCAACCTGCCAAGTCTTCTGCTGCCTGTAACTTTGGTGTTTCCATCAAAATGGGTCAAGATTCACAGACATTCTACCACACAATTCAGTCTTCTCTCTGCAGCCCCTTGTAAGCATAATTTCAATGGCCTTATCATGCCAGTAAGTTACAGGATAAGACTATACTAATGTAATGCTGTGCTGGAATGACATCACAATTGATGATGTTACATTAGTCTTGCATATTAATCCAGGATACTGGGTGGGTAGGTCTGCACTACTGTACCGTTTACAGCCACCATAACGGTTTAGAGTGGCTATAGCTTGCAATGCCCTTTCATGGCAGAGAAATGGGATGCAAAGATCCTATGATCCAAAGATCCTATGATTGCAGATTCCACTTTCCTTCTGGAGTCCTTTGTGCTCCCTCAGAAAGTTGCTCCAGAGTGTTGGGGGCCCCCTCAGAAGAACATGAGAGTTGAAGGGGGAAAGAGGAATCGGCAAAAAGTGTTGCCGCCTCCTGCCAGCCAGAGTTTCTACTGGAAGTGGCAGGGAAACTCTGGCTCCAAGCCATACTGGGACAAGACTGGAGGCAGGACTGGAGGCAATGCACATGCATACTGTTCTAACAGCCTTTGGGAGCCAATCCCTATTCAGCTGACATACACAAGGTCAAATTGCCTGAATTCCATAAAAAACATAGCAAGATCATTTCGTCCAAAGCTTTATATTAATGGATGACCTTCCATAGCCAAATATTCCATGACACAAGCAGAAATAAATAGAGGCAAAGATGTACCAAGGGCAAGGCACAGTTATATGATGTTCAAAGGAAATGGATGCACAGTTGAGGTAGGCACTGCAACCTTCAGGAAAGCACTTCACTGCCACTTCACCAGTGATTCCAACTAAAGGCACAATCCACTCCTTAGCCCTGCAGGGAGAATAGATTGTGAAGGAAGGTGTCCACAAGCTCAAAAAGATTCCAGGTCTCTCATATGTGCTTCCATCAACACTGATAGCCAGTGCTCAGGAGTTTCACTGTGCCTGTTCAGATTTGGTAACACAACTGTCGAGCATTCACCATTGTGCCTATAACCTGAAATAAAGATAGAAAATATGGAATAAACTAGGGCCACAACTTTACTGAACAAATAGTGCAAGAAAACCTGACTAGTGTGTGAATAAGTTGAGGCAAGTGTAGTCTCCTCATCTGTGTATTTGTGGGCGAGTCTAACCCTGCCCCCCAAGAGTGCAAGAAAGTTCTGCTTGGCCAGCCACCTTTTGGCTGAGAGAGGTCTCTTGATTCACTGCCCCCCTTCTCCAAGCACCAGGACTTTAAGCATGTGTTTGAGGCAGACCTCAAAGGGAATCTTGTCCTTGCTCCAGGGTCCCATCGCCCTTTAGGATGAATCTAAGGAATGACCCTTCACTATAAAGCTGCCTCAGGACATTCAGCACTGGTTGATTTGCTCATAATCTCCACACTGTTCCTCAATTGTAACTGACCTATTTAATGGCAGCACCGCCTAATTGGTGCCAATGGGACCTTTCCCCCCCCCAAGGCAAATAGCAGGTGGTGTAGTTTGGCACTTAGACATAGTCCCCAAAGACTACAAAGGGTATGTAGACATTACTGGAACTCTTGTGACAACTGATTATCCTTAGTTGTTGGGGAATGCTGAGTTTTACCTTACACATGTCTGCTCCAAAGGAATTGACTCAATAAATGTATTATCAGATTTCACTGCCTCTCTTCACTCCTTTTGTTCCTCAGGCTACAGACAGTGTGTAATATTGATCTCTGTACTTATGGTGTCTAAAAATAGTCATGTGTAGGCTATTTCCTTTGGTACCATAGCTGCCCACCACCCTTACACAAGCATCCTATTGCTGAAATGACCATTTATTTTTAGTTTTCATTTTTGTTTCAATCTTCAGAGTTGTTGGAGGCCAATTTTCTTTCTATTGTAATTTCTCTATCATTTTTCCCCATTTCTTTCTTTCTGTAAGTCACAAGGCATTGGAATTCCTGTTATTTTTCCAAGTTTTAAAATGCAGTGGCTTATCTTTTTATTTAATCCACCCACTGAATTTTCTGCGTGCACCAGTTTCCCTTGGACTTCAGTTTAAGAGTAGTGTGTTGCGTTCACTGTCAGCACCCTCAGAAGATAATTTTGTATTTAACTTATGGTATCTGAATACAAAACATATACTCATTGTGTTAATTATGGAGGACGTATGCATGCCCCAAAGTGTAATCCTCTGCGAGTTCCACTACATTCAGTAGGGCTTACTCCCTGGTATATAGGACTGCAACCCTAATTATTTTCGCAAGTATTTTGAAGGGAAAAACTGTAACTTTTACACATGTGCCCTTCATGTCTGATGCAGTATGTTGTGCTCAAATTATAAGAGGGCTAGAGAATACTGCCACCTTACCTTTTGTGGCAGCTCCATTAACTACTGTTTTTAGATGGTCATGGGGGTATAGTTTGCATAAAAATGGAGGGAGGGTTTGGGGATTGTGAACTTCATTAAACTTTTCTCTCATAATTTAAGCACTGGCAATGTGCATACATTTTATTTCCAGGTATCAAATCCAGAAAATAAAATATCTCATGAGTTTCTACTTTCAAATGCTTATACTGTAATATTTACCTCAACTATTTGTTCACATCAGGGCCAGGACCTGGCTCAGGGATGTCCTTAGCAAACTGTTGCTGATGGCTCCCTCTAGCACTGCCACTAGGGATGTGCTAGAATTCTGCCCAATTTGGATGTGGCAGTGAATTTTCCATTAATTTGCTTATTTGCTATTGTGGATTGGATTTTTATGTAGTGATTTTCCATTGCTATTTCTGGAAACTATTTTTTTTAAAAAAAAACTGCATCTAAAATATTGATATTAATATAGATATTTTATCAGTATTCCCTTCAGTTTATTGAGATTTCCTTTAATATCAATATTTCCTCTGAAAAGATTGATATTTCCTTTAAAAGTATTGATATTAATATCAATTTTTTTCTGGGTAAAAAAAACATATTGGTTCAAGCAGCAGCTTGTGGACAAGAATGAATTTGCATAGATACCAGCCTGTTACGGTGACACAATTCTTTTGAACTGGTATCGGCCAACAGATCCCATACCTAATTGCCACTGATGCCCTTCAGCAGATCCAGCACTGCCACTGATAAGCTCTGGTTTCCTGCCCAGATGCCACCAGTCCCCACCCCCCATCCTTCAGACTTACCGAGAGGCCTGGCAGCACCCATTTTTATTTTTCCATAATGCAATGCCACAGAGAGCTGGACTGCATTATGTGCTTTAAGAGTGCCCCTTTCAATGCCTAAGCAATTTTCCCCAATCACTTAAAATAATGCAGACTTTGGTTTCATCTTGTCATGCTCTTAGTAATGGTTTCCTCCTTTCATTCCCCACAATAATGCGTATAGTAAGATTGATGAATTTTTAAACACACTTTGAGCTAACATTAAGATGAGACCATCTGACTCCAAAATGGTGGGTCTTTTTGATCTACTCTCTGTTTTTTAGTATTAATGACATAGCAGAGGTACTTCATGTTTCTGTTGGCACTCTCTTTTATTATTACTCAGCAAGCCTTCTTACCAGGAGAGCCATTTTGTCTGTTGTGGTTAATAACATTATTTCACTCTTCTTACTAAGTGGACTGGAAGCCCTTTTTACTGACATCTGGAAAGATATCAGATGCCAATGAGGATGCATTACCAACATACTCCAAGAGAATCTTGGAGCAGGAAAGTTTCTAGGAGAAAAGAGAAAGGGAGATAAAGAGAATTGAAGGAAAGCCTTATACACACACACACTTAATTCTTGGTGGACCCTTTATTCGTCAGTCAATGGTCTGTGGAATGAGAGTGTATTTCGGCACACAAGACAGCTTGTGTACATGGCTGCATAGGCACCATACATCTAAAGCACATGACTTCTCCCAAAGGATCTGGGAACTATAGTTTACCCCTCACAGGGTTACAATTCCCAGAACCCTCAACAAACTACAGTTCCCAGGATTCTTTGGAGGAAATTGTGATTTTTAAATGTGCTTTAAATGTATGGTATATACACAACCATAGTTAGAGCAAGCAGACTCTTTTTTTCACTACTTTCATTTTTTAATGTTAAGCAATCTAAAACTTCTGCTAAATAAATACATAAATACAACTTGCAGGAAGGGTTTTGCATGAAGCATGTATATTTGGGAATAGCTCAGATATTGCATTCAAAACCCAAAGATAGATATTGCATTATAGACTATAATATCTGTTTCTAACAACTTTTGAAAACATTTTTGTTTCATTGAATTATAGAATTAGAGGAGACATTGCATAGTGCAAACCCCTGATGCCTTCCAGCCTCTCCTTTAAAACCTCCAGTGAGATTCACCCCTCACACCATTGTCGAGCTGTTCTTATCACTAACAAGCTTCTCCTAACCCCCCCCCCGAAATTACCTTTCTGTAACTTAAGCCCTATAAGATCCAGTCCTGCTCTCTGAGGCAGCAAAGAACAAGATTTTGCCCTCTTCAGCGTGACAGCGCCTCAGGTATTTGAAGAGTGCTGGTCATGCTCAGCATCTTTTAATGGCAACAAATATGTCCCACTGACTGTGGTCCCATCTGCACTTTATATTTAAAGCAGTATCATGCCACTTTAAACAGCCATTACTTCCCCCAAAAGAATCTTGGGAGCTGTAGTTTTGTTAAAGGTGCTGAGAGTTGTTAGTAGACCCTGATTCCCCTCACAGAGCTACAGTTTACAGAGTGGTTTACACTTACCCCTCTTCTCTGTGAGCTGTAATAATTGGGGGTCTCCTAACAACAGTTGCCAAGATTCTTTGGGGGAAGCCATGACTGTTTATGGTGGTATAAATGTATAGTGCAAGTGGGGTCTGTAATAGAACTAGTAGTCCTAGCTAAGACCACACTACAATAAACTCATAACAATTAAGGCTGCAGTCCTACACACACACCCCACACATACTGGTGGTGCTTTGCAGAGCAGTGGAACCACCATCATATCTGGGGATCCCTGTCGTTAGGGTTACCAACCGTACTCTTTTAAGAGTACATGTACTTTTGAGATGGTGCAACAGCATACTCTTACTTTTCACTGATTGAAGCCAAATGTACTCTTTTTGAAATGACAAAATTATGGTAACCCTACCTGTGGTAGCTCCAGTCTTGGTCTCAAAACCGGATGACTGGCTTTAGAGCCATCCAGGACATCCTGGGCCAACTTAGCCCCATCCTCTCCAAACCCTCAGAATGCATTTTTGTGCTTTCTACTGGGCTTGGTTGGTAGGGATACTGCCAACAGGCCTCCCACCCACATGTTCAATGGGCAGAAGGGGGAGGTTAGCACCAAGAGTGTGATGCTTGCAGGAGGCTGCATCAGCCAAGAGAGATGAGCAGATTTATACAGCCTGGTGTAAGGTTTTTTTTTATTGCTTTGTAAATCAATGAATAACAAATCAGTTAAAACTTGTCTGATTAACTATGCAATATCATCATAGTATCACAGTGACATTGCAGACAGCTTTCTCCAATATTGCAGTCATATATTACCTGATGGAACGCCTCTCCCGATACAAACCCACCCGTAAACTACGTTCAAGATCAAAGGCCCTCCTCCGGATGCCTACTCCAAGGGAAGCTCAGAGGATGGCAACAAGGGAGAGGGCCTTCTCAGTGGTGGCCCCCAAATTATGGAATGATCTCCCTGACAAGGTGCGCCTGGTGCCAGGTCAAGACTTTCCTCTTCTCCCAGGCATTTTAGCATGTGTTTTATACTGTTTAAATTTTTAAATTGTGTTTTAAATTGTTTTTATAAGATCTGTTTTAAATTGTATTTGTTTTAATGTTTTTAGTTACTGTAAACCGCCCAGAGAGCTTCAGCTATGGGGCGGTATACAAGTATAATAAAATAAATAAATAAATAAATAAATAGATATTATGATGCAAATGCTTATCACTGTGATGCCATTGAGCTTTATTCCAAATTTTCCTGCTTAAACATAAAAACCAGCCACCAGGCCATGTTTCATTTCTGCTGCTACTACTACTACTACTACCACTACTACTACTACTACTACTTCATCACCATCAGGACCACAATTTTTATTTGCTTGCAAATCTTTGAAAATGTAACCAAGGAAAGAAATCTTTAAAGGACTAGTTATTTTCAATTGATTAGCAAAATCTATTGGCAAAACCTATGAAATCTAGAACATGGAGTAATGTTGTTGTAAGTGATGTTAGGTGACTGTTGCTGAGTGATTAATTTGCTGGGCAATAATTAAAGAATTTTTTATGTGTGTCTTGCTGGCCATATGCAAGTACATCTGTAAGAAATAAATAGCAGGTGTTTTGTTTTTATGGCTTCCTTCTGTTTATTTTTGACAAGTCCATTTATTATTGTATAAGAAAATGAATAATCTCAGTGCACATTGATTGGAATGGAGTACCTTGTGTATGTGATATCATTAGTATTCTCCCTGCACTTGTGTGGACATTGCATTGTTGGAAACATTTAGCTGCTGAGAATAAAAATGCTATATGCTATGCTTGATTGATGTGCAGAAGATAATGCATATTACTACATTTCTCTCCATATTACACATCTTCATAGAGCCTGCTTTAAATTCTGCACTGCTATTTATTTTAGGGATGCGGTGCAATAGATTTGTCCGAATCCCAATCCGAATCATGTCAATTTCTACCAATTTGCGCTGAATCCAAATTGGGTCAAGGCAGCTACAATTCGTTACAGAGTGGTTTGGGTGGACCTGAATTGATTTCTAACTATTTGTGCTGCTCCAGAACTAAAAACGTGTCTCTCTAAAGCCAGACAGTTTATCTCTAAAGTGTTGCAATTGTTAATTACAACACCATATAAAGAGAATACCAGGGTGAGGAAAGGGGGAGGAGGGGAGTTGGACATTGCTGACTAACAGCTCTAGCATCTAATCCAGCCTTTCCCAACCAGTGTGCCTCCAGATGTTGGACCACAATTCCCATCTTTCCTGACCATTGGCAATGCTGGCTGAGGCTGATGGGAGTTGTGCTCCAACAACATCTGGAGGCACACTGGTTGAGAAAGAATCCAAGGCTAGAATCTCCCCCAACACTCTTCAGTCACAGTGCTTGGAGGGAAGGAATGGTGAAGTCTTACAATGTGGCAAGTTCACATTGCCTTCTCCTAATCTTCCCCCAAAGAGAAGTTCTATCTCTTAGAAAGAGCTGGCATTTGTTCAGCTTGTGTTTTTTTATTTCACAGTACACTGACCAGCCTTATAACTGTTTGCTTTCCATCCTTTTCCAATCAATCCCAGTCCCATCCTTATCCACACAAACAAAAAAAGTTTGTTGACTATGTCTTAGTCAGGCAGAACAGTCCAACTCATGGGACGCTGGCACAGGAGGAGCCAGTGGGAAGCTCCGTAGCACCCATTTCCCATTTGGAAGGCTCTGTGCTGAAAGAACATCATGTCTCCCAGGAGCCATGTGCATAAGTGAAAAAGAAAAACCCAGCTGTCATTAATACCCCTACCAACTAGTAAGTGCTCCCCATTTACTTCATTAGAATTATTTTCTTACACTGACTTTTTCCTCTGTGTAACTGTGGCCTATATCTGGACCTGCAGGAGCTCTTTGAATGGGAGTTAGATGTTACATAAGCCCCTCCAGCTCCTCTTCTGACAGGCCCCCAGAACTCTCCTTTTTCAGGCTTTATGCTGGCTTTTGCTAGCACCCCTTCTGTCAGGCTGGGCTTCCCTGGTGGACCCCCAGCTGAGACATCAGGGTCCCAGCTCCGCTGCAGCAGAGGGGCTTCTGCTAGCAGAGCCCGATGGAGTTGGGACTTGCCAGATCAGCCCGGGGTCCACCATATCAAACTTCCTTCAGCCTCGCATAAATACTAGTTTGATTGTGCCCTTAGTGACTTAGACAGTGTCACTTTCCACATTCCTCCACCTCAGTTTTGGACCTAGTTTTTAAGGTTACATTTGCATTTTATTTACAGCTATGTTCTGTTTTCTATGTCTGTCTTTTTAAAACATTATTTTTAAAACAAAATTTATAAGGAGTGGCCTCACCACCACCTCTTTTAAGGCAGCAGGGACCACCCCCTCACACCATGAAGCATTAATCACACTCTGGACCCAACCAGTCAAACCCTCTCTGCTAGATTTAATAAGCAAGGAGGGATGGGGTCATGAGGGTACATGGACAGACATGTAGCCACCAGCACCCCATCCACATCAGCTGATTGCATAAGCTAAAACTGACCCCCAACACATCACTGACTCCAGCATTGGGTACTTCATCTGAAATGGCAACAACTGCAGAGTCAAGGTCACTTTGAAGTAAGGATGGTGAGAAATTAAATTCAGTTCACATTTCAAGCCACATCTATGAAATTCACACTTTCCAAAACAGTATTAAAACCAAACAGCTGTCCTTCAAAATTCACACATATTTGAATTTTGCAATGCAGTTTGCCAGCCACCAATGTTTTTTAAAAATGAGTATGTTAGGGGAAAGTGTGCATAAAAATGAATATATGAGTGAAAATAACCTACAAAAATGTATTATATGATGAGAAATTGCTTCCAAAAATATGTACAATACTCAAAATTGCCTACAAGTGGGTGGGGGGAGTGGTTAATGCCTCCTTACACCAAGACAGAGTTCCAGGTTGCCTAAAGGAGGCAGTTGTAAGGTCTTTGTTAAAAAAGCCCTCCCTGGACCCCTCCATAATGGATAATTACCGGCCAGTGTCCAATATTCCATTTTTGGGTAAGGTAATAGAGCGTGTGGTGGCCTCCCAGCTCCAGGGATTCTTGGATGAAACAGATTATCTGGATCCATTTCAATCTGGTTTCAGGCCTGGTTATGGGACGGAGAAGGCTTTGGTCGCCTTGGTGGATGACCTACGCAGAGAACTGGACAGGGGGAGTGTATCCCTGTTGGTTCTGCTGGACCTCTCAGTGACTTTTGATACCATCGACCATGGTATTCTTTTGGGCCGCCTTCCTGGGATGGGACTTGGGGACACTGTTTTGCAGTGGCTCCATTCCTTCCTGGAGGGACAAACCCAGAAAGTGGTGCTGGGGGATTCCTGTTCGACCCCTTGGCCATTGACCTGTGGGGTCCCTCAGGGCTCAGTTTTATCCCCTATGCTATTTAACATCTACATGGAACCGCTAGGAGAGGTTGTCCGGGGGTTTGGGGTTCAGTGCCATCAGTATGCTGATGACACCCAACTCTATGTCTCCTTTCCACCTAATTCCAAGGAAGCTGTCTCAGTTTTAAACCAGTGTCTGCCATCAGTGGTGGACTGGATGAGGGCGAACAAATTGAAGCTTAATCCAGACAAGACAGAGGTGCTCCTGGTCAGTCATAAGGCGAATCAGGGAATAGGGATATAGCCTGTGCTGGATGGGTTACACTGCCCCTGAAGACACAGGTGCGCAGTTTGGGTGTGCTCCTGGACTCAGCGTTAAATTTGGAGTCCCAGGTTTCTGCAGTGGCCAGGAGTGCTTTTGCACAATTAAGATTAGTGCGCCAACTGCGCCCGTTCCTTGAGCTGTCTGATCTGGCCATGGTGACACATGCCTTAGTTACATCCCGTTTAGATTACTATAGCACGCTCTACGTGGGGCTGCCTCTGAAGACTGTTCAGAAACTTCAGTTGGTACAACGTACTGCAGCCAGAATGCTAACTGGGGCTGGTTACAGGGACCGTACTACCCCCCTGTTAAAAAAGCTCCACTGGTTGCCAGTCTGTTTCCGGACACAATTCAAAGTGCTGGTGTTGACCTATAAAGCCCTATACAGCTTAGGTCCAGGCTATTTATCAGACCGTATCTCCCTGTATGAACCTGCCCGGGCCCTGAGATCCTCAGGAGAGGCCCTTCTCTCAATACCCACATCTTCTCAAGTACGACTAGTGGGGACGCGTGAGAAGGCCTTCTCGGTGGCTGCCTCTAGGCTTTGGAATTCCCTTCCTAGGGAGGTAAGAATGACCCCCTCTTTGCAGTCCTTCTGCCGACAAGCAAAGACCTTCCTATTCCAACAAGCCTTTGGAATTGAAGGCTAAGGATAGGGCGTGAAGGGTGCTGCATTGCTAATGTCTATTATATCATGTTTAAACTAGTCTGAACTCTTTTAGCTATATGTGCGTATGGTTTTAATATTGGAAATAGTTTAATCTTATTTTAATGTAGACTTTGTATGTTTTTAATTATATGTATTTTTTATCTGGAAGCCGCCATGAGTTCCAGTTTTGGAAAAATGGCAGGGTATAAATAAAGATAATAAAAATAATAATTTTCATGAGGATTTTTTTTAAAAAATCATAAATTGCTGCAGAAATGCGGCAAACAATTTAAGATTGGAAAAATAAGAAACTGAGATAACTGAAATTGATAGATCTTTCCATCCCTACTCTAAAGGTGAGTTTATCCTCAGAGTGTGTAGGAAGGGTCTTTGAATGCTCCAGAGTCCCCCCCCAGTGGGAGTCCATAACCTCTGGACCATTCAAAATAACTCTGCTGGCCAGCTACTAGAGGATGCAAATGAGCCTTCTTTGCAGCCTGCACTGCCACACATTGTGTGCACTAACCAGTGTTCAGTCAGCTTTGGAGCAAGACTTGTGCCATTTGCTCTCTAGCCTTTGACCAGACCAAAGAGCCATGCAGGCTGTATAATGCAGAGATGATGTTGGGGAGTGATTGTGTCAACCGACCATTTAATATCACTTCCATAGCGAAACAGGAACTTCAACAGGATTATCAGCTTTCTCAGCTGGAAAAACCCCCAGGGCATTCAGGAACACATCAGATTCCATCAGTCTCTGAGGGCAGATCATCTGAATAGGCCCATTACGCTTACAGGAGGAAATTGCCACTACCCGTCCAAACTTCAGTAGGTAATGGTCTGACCATGACAAGACAGTGCATTGTACTCCTCCACCTTTGGTCCATTCTTCATATCACTTGAGATAAAGACTACATCAAGGGTATGCCCTGCTCAGTGTTTTGGACCGATGATCATTTGGGACAGTCCCATGATTGTTATGGAGGCCATGAAATCCCATGCAGGCACAACATGTGTGCATATTTGTGTGTAAGTCATGTGAGCACATTGTACACAGTCCAGTACATGGTACATATTCAGTACACAAGCAGCACACATACCATGTGATATCACATACATCAGTGCAGTACAGTCTTTTAAAAATATATTTTCTGGGTATTGATCAGGTCAGATAGGGACTGGATCCCAATCACCAAATTGGATCGAAGAGTGGGGGGCTTGCATAGGCCTGGTTTATTTAATGTGTAATTATGTTGTCATCTTTCAATCATAATGCTTCTCAAAGCAGTATTTGACCTTTTCCACATGCGTTGAATGGTATGAGAATTGATAGTTTGCAAATTCATTCTGTAACCTTTGTGCAACATTTAGTCTGACCTCAGAGTACCCATTCCAAGAGGAAGCCATAATATTTTACAGCAGGGCTCTCCAGGTTCATTGTCCCCATAATATTGGAAGTTTTCATATTCTTGGTTCCATGGAGACTCTCTGTGTGATAGGAAGTGGAAAACCATATAGGCAGCACCTCTACCACCATCACACAGAAGGAACATCATGTGGAAGCTGCTTTAAACAGCTTCCAAGCCTTCCATGCTGAACTTGTAATACATATGCCTGCACTAAACCAGGGAATTAAGGATATTAACATTTGATGCTTCTTTTATATGCCAAATTGCTTGATTGTTTGCCTCTGGCTTCTTAGAAACTTTGGCCAAACCACAAAGCCTTTCCTGAATCATGCTTGGATCATTTTAGACTTAATATCATTCAGAGGAGAATAAGAAGTGGGGTGAGAAATGCCTAGTGATTACTACTTCAGTCACAATGTGTGTGTGTGTGTGTGTGTATACAAGCTACTGAGACTGAATCAGTCCAAATTTTGACTAAAATCTGTCAAGAAATATGGAAAACTAAACAACGGCCCACAGACTGGAAGCGTTCCATATACATCCCAATTCCAAACAAAGGGGATCCCAGGGAATGCAGTAATTATCGAACTATTGCCTTAATATCCCATGCAAGTACAGTAATGCTCAAGATTCTACAACAAAGGCTCTTGCCATATATGGAGCGAGAAATGCCAGACGTCCAAGCTGGATTTAGAAAGAGAAGAGGCACCAGAGATCATATCGCAAACTTATGTTGAATAATGGAACAGAGCAAGGAATTTCAGAAGAAAATCACCCTGTGCTTTATACATTACAGGAAAGGCCTTTGACTGTGTAGATCATGAAAAACTATGGAATGCTTTAACAGAAATGGGGGTGCCACAGCATCTGATTGTCCTGATGCGCAACCTATACTCTGCACAAGAGGCTACTGTAAGGACAGAATACGGAGAAACCGATTGGTTCCCCATCGGAAAGGGTGTGAGACGGGTGTACTTTATCACCCTATTTATTTAATCTGTACACAGAACATATCATATGGAAAGCAGGATTGGACCAAGAAGAAGGAGGTGTGAAAATTGGAGGGAGAAATATCAATAATTTAAGATATGCAGATGATACCATACTACTAGCAGAAACCAGTAATGATTTGAAACGAATGCTGATGAAAGTTAAAGAGGAAAGCACAAACGCAGGACTACAGCTGAACGTCAAAATGACTAAAGTAATGACAACAGAAGATTTATGCAACTTTACAGTTGACAATGAGGACATTGAACTTGTCAAGGATTACCAATATCTTGGCACAATCATTAACCAAAATGGAGAGAATAGCCAAGAAATCAGAAGTCTAGGACTGGGGAGAGCAGCTGTGAGAAAACTAGAAAAGGTCCTCAAATGTAAAGATGTATCACTGAACACTAAAGTCAGGATCATTCAGACCATGGTATTTCCGATCTTTATGTATGGATGTGAAAGTTGGACAGTGAAAAAAGCTGATAAGAGAAAAATTAACGAATTTGAAATGTGGTGTTGGAGAAGAGCTTTGCGGATACCATGGACTGCAAAAAAGACAAATGGGTGTTAGAACAAATTAAACCAGAACTATCACTAGAAGCTAAAATGATTAAACTGAAGTTATCATACTTTGGACACATAATGAGAATACATGATTCATTAGAAAAGATAATAATGCTTGGAAAAACAGAAGAAAGTAGAAAAAAAGGAAGGCCAAACAAGAGATGGATTGATTCCATCAAGGAAGCTACAGACCTGAACTTACAAGACCTGAACAGGGTGGTTCATGACAGATGCTCTTGGAGGTCACTGATTCATAGGGTCGCCATAAGTCGCAGTCGACTTGGAGGCACATAACAACAACATATATATATATATATACACACACACATATATATATATATATATATATACACACACATATATATATACACATATATACACACACACACACACATATATATATAAACACCTTGTTGCTTAGGGCTAAACAATGAATATATATATAAACACCTTATTGCTTAGGGCTAAGTTTTGAACTCCCACCAAGACCTATGTGGTAAACTTTTGTGTTCAGTCCTACTTTGACCAGCTTCTTTGTCATTGTGGAAAATGTTCTTTCATAAACTTTGCAAAAGACATATCAATTGGTGATATCTAGCATTAGACATACTGAGAGTAGACCAATGAAATCACTGAATTTAAGTTGAAGCCCAGATGGTTGCCATCCTTTATCTATATATGAATATATCACTCATTGACACAGTACTTCCTGACAGAAATCAGGGTACAAGAAGTCAGCTGTTATTGCATTTAGATATATTATAGAAGAAGCATTGTTCTAAATTCAGGATTTGAATTAAACATTTGTAATCCCGCATTTCAGTATAACCCTTTTGAACATGGGAGTCCATTGATCTTTGTATCATCCAGTTGTTTTGCCTGTCTCATCTCTAGCCTTTTCAGTAAACACAATTGTTTTGTAGTTGATAATTTAAAGACTGAGGTTACAATCCTATGGACATTTACCAGGGAGTAAGCCTTAATGAAATAAGTTGAACATACTTCTGAGTAACCATGCATAGGATTGCGCTGCATGGATGGAATCCCAAGCATATTTACCTTAAAATAAATTCTACTTAATTCAGTAGGGAATACTTTTCAGTAAAAATGCATTGAATTAGGCTGTAAGCCACTTTTGTTGAAGTTCAAAACATTGGACTTAATTGTCTGACCATTTAAAAAAAATACTCGAATCTTGCCGGAAAAAATCAACCAAAAATCATGAAATTGTTGTCATTGCCATATCACTATAGTTTGATGAAGATTGAGATATGAATTTTGACAAGCCTTGTAAATTTAAATGCCATTAAAACCTTAATTTTGCTCCCCTCACACTTAATGGAGCAACAGTTTCATCCTGAACACCCTGTCTTGCTTAATCTGTCACAAAATAACCAATCATATTCATCAGCCTCGACAGTAGCACTGGCAAATACTGCTTTGAGGGCACTAATTTCCTGTTGGCAACCAATGATTTGGATGGAATCTTCTTTAAACTGAATGGTCAACCAGCAGCTGAGATGTCACAGGCAATTTCTATTTCTGCAGGCAATTTCCATGTAATTTTAACCAGTTTATTAGTAGCAGAACTCTCCAGAGGAAAACAGAGTTGGTAGATCCAACCATCTATTATCCTGTCCAAACATCCTAAGTCTGCTATACCTTTCCTTTGAAAAGAATGTGTATTAGCAATAGGATTAACTGAAACACATATCACTTCAGTTCCTGATTGCAATTTGAAGGTTAATTTTCCTGTAACAAAACATTCATAGTGACCAAAATTGGTCATAGCCTGAAGAACCATTGGCCATGACCCTGAAAGAAGTGTCCAGAGACAGAATAATGGTGGAAAGGTTATATTTATTTAAATATAACAGGTAGAATATCTATAAAAGGATAAACCAATTAAATTAATGTGAGCAAGTGAAATTAATTCACAAGTTTGTGGGAAGCATCCCTCAACACCCCTGGGCATGTAAGCAGCCACTTTCTGTGTCTCCCCAGCAGAGGATTGGGAGAAAAATCTTCTTTCTTGCGAAGTGAACCTTGGGTATGTGACCCAAACATGTGCACCTGGGCCTCACTGTCCAATGTTCATCCAGGTGCACACACCAGGCCCTAAGGGTACCCCCGAGTACCCCCAGGTAACCCCAAGCTTCAGGCTGTGGTTGATGACTCAAGACTACCTCCAATCCAATAATGTCTCAGGGTGAGGCCATTAAACTCTTAATTTTACCTGCCTTTTTTGAATGCCAAACTGACTAGACCAACCACATCAAACCAGCTGAAACCCTACAGTGTGTAGGCAAAAAAGTGCCAGTCAAGGGCTCCCTCCTCCAAGTTTCTACTCAGGCCCATAAAAAGTGACTAGCATAAGCCCATAATCTAAGGGGAGGAAGGGAGGACACTGCACAGCAAAAGGAAGGAGAGGAGGAGAAGGAGCCCTAAGTCCTGGGCTGAATTGCCCCCTCTGATTGGGCAATCATGCCCATGTGATCCTAAGACTCGCTACCCCTGGGAGAGACCAACTTGAATATCTTAGGGAAGGGGTAGTGGGGCAAACTTAGCCCCACAAAAGGGAGGAACACCATTTTAGGCACATGCAATAGGTTATTCATTATTCAGCCAGGCTTCTGAATTTTTCTCTTACAGATTCTTAAACTGTATTGCAGACCAGTTTACAGATGGAGTGCTAACCATGAGCAATATGCAGATGAACATTATTGTCAAGGGGTAACCATATTCTCCAGTAGATTATAGGATCTCTAGACTGTGTTGGTTCATTTTCCTGCCTGCATTCAGTTCAAAGCTAGAGCCCAATTGCTTGATTGATGTAAATTAAAACCTAACACACTGCAACCTCATCATAGTCTCACATATATGTGAAACAGGAAAAACAATCAAAGGGAACACATAGAACATTACACAGAAGATTTTTTTTAAAAAAAAAATCATTCCCTCTATTTCTGATGTTCAGGCATGAGTGCTCTCACTTATGCAGCCTAAATGGAAACACACCCAGACAAAAGGGAAGTACCAGCATGCTTCAGGAAACCTTGGAGTTCGCAGAGGTGCAAAAAAGGTTTAGAAAAACCATAAGGGAAAGCAAGCAGCCCAATGAGGACTGAGCATGCTCAGTGGCCATGGAATGCTGATGGATGGGGTGGAAGAGAATTGAATGAAATACTGTGGAGAAAGATATTGCTGACTAAGTTGAACAGGAACCTTTTTGTTGCAGGCCCCACTTGTTTTTACTCAGCCTCAACTTTAAGAGTTCTCTAAACACAGTAACTGGGAAAACTCTACGGCAATGCTACCAGTGGTAAAGTCGTACTCGACTTGGAGGCACATAACAAGAACAACAACACCTGTACAGGATGTCATTACACCTTAGTACACAATAGTTTTCAGTTTATAGCATCATATATGAAAATACACTTATTTTTTGTAACTGACTACGCTTCTCCAAAGTTTATTTATTTTATTTTTTAAAATCTATATCCTGGCTTTCTTTCATCAAGGACCTCAAGGCAACATGCATGTGGTTCCCATGTGGAGCCCCATCCAGGCACTTACCAGACCCAGACCTGCTTAGCTTCAACAAGGTGATAGTCTCATGTGTCTTCAAACCATACCTTTGACCCTCTAAGAAGGTGTTAAAAGTCATGGCCAATGAGAGTGAAACTTCTCAGTGAGCCTTAATTGAAACCATCAAAGCAATGCCCGAGAGACCAACAAACATTGTACTTAATAGTATTTCCCTCCTCTAGAGACAATACATCTTCCCTGAAGGTCTCTAAGAAAATAATTCAGGGGAAAGGGAAAACTCCCAGGACTCTGTTTTTATTCTCTCCTTTTCAACTTTATCATGGATACAGCATGGGTTAACAACATGTAGAGCTGGATGATACCTGATAGCTTGTTACTTGTATCAGTCAGGTACCTTTGTTAAGAGGAATGGGTGCTGGGAACCAACTATAAACAGCAAACAACCATCTTCAGCTGGTCTGTGTTACTTGAAGTCCACATGAATGCAGGTATTTAGAGTAGTTAAAGAAACAATTTAGAAGGACTCAGAGCTTGGAAAAGTTACTTTTTTGAACTACAACTCCCATCAGCCAATCTAGTGGCCATGCTGGCTGGGGCTGATGGGAGTTGTAGTTCAAAAAAGTAACTTTTCCAAGCTCTGGAAGGACTACAATAAAACCTCCTTGATAACTTTTGTCCCTGGAGAACTGCAATCATGTATTCACTACAGTAACAGAAGGTTGGCTTAACTTAAGGTAATGAGCAACCCACAGGAAAACAGCCAGCCATGTGGCTAGCAGAACAGGCTGGAGGCAGGGTTCCTATAGCTCATTTATTCTTCAGCAGGAAGAGTGTCCTGACAGTGGATTATTTATTTTCACAGAAAATACACTTTAAGGCCGACAACTGCTGGGAAAATGTAAAAGGCAAGGAAGGATGAATCTTGTAGGGCACATACTTTTGTTTTGAAGTCTACAATAGAACAGAGCAATTGTTCGTCATGAGATTCAGAAGACTGGAATCCATTTAGTTTTGGTTTTTCCCAAAACAAATTCCCCTCTGATTTTGGAGAAATCAGGAAGGACTTGCATACGTGAACCAGAACTGATGCACACGATACCTTGCCTCTCATCCATCTATAAACCACTATGGTGTGATTTGAGGAAAAACAATATTGAAAAGCAAAATTTGAATTTAAAAATATATACCTCACAATATTAAAATGTAAATGTCATTTTTCAAATATTTTCTTAGAGTTCAAGTCACATTTTGGGGTGGCAAAATCTGGTTTCAGACCATTTGGTTTCTAAAATATGCTGCTGATATCCTCTGGCTTATTTTTCTAGTCAATCACCAGGCAGTCTTCATATATTCAAGCCTTTTTCATCTTGGTGCTCTCCAGATGTTTTATTACTGATTATTATTATTATTATTTGATTTATATCCCACCCTTCCTCCCAGCAGGAGCCCAGGGTGGCAGACAAAAGCACCAAAAACATTAAAACATCATAAAAACAAACTTTAAAACACATTAAAACAAAACATCTTCAGAAACATTACTTAAAAAAAGCTATCAAAACATATTCTAAGATTAAAAACGTTTTAAAAAAGAAAGTTTAAGAGCATATTAAAAAGCAATTCCAACACAGATCCAGTTTTGAACTACAACTCTCATCAGCTGCAGCCAATGCTGCTAATAATGTATCTCATCTCTGCCCTAGAGTCAATCACTGACTGCTTAGCAAGAGATCAAGACATCTGGAAAATAAGGGGCATTGCAGAACCGGGCACAGTAATTTACCTCTGCTATGTATATTATGCCTGGAAATCTTCCAGGACAACATATGATTCCCAGTATTCTGAGAAATAGAAAGAGTCCCAGAAGTATGCTGTTTACACAGGTGAACACAAAAGTGCACATTCTTTCTAAGCCTAACTGCTATGCCAAGGGGTTAGGGAGGGATGTTCATTGCAATTGTGGTGATGAGGAAAGATTAAACCACCCCTCTCTGTGAGCTGCATTCTTAATTATTATTTATTATTTATTTATTACTTGAATTTATATGCCACTTTTCCATATAAATGTGCTCCAAGTGACTTACAATAACAAAAATGCAAATGACAATTTCAACAGCAATCAATTAAAAAAACACAATAGTTTCAAATCATTTCAAAACATAACAATCCAACAATAACTCCAATTGATTACCTAAACATTATCACATTTAAAGTCATCATAAAACAAGCTATCAATCAATTAAAACATATCAAATTAATAACATAACATTTCTATATTAATAACATAACTTTCCAATACAAAAGCATAAGAAAACAGTTTTCTGTCACTAGCATTCACATTAAGAGTCTCTGCTGATGGCTGCTGTTATTATATGAAGACTCTATGTTCAGAGGCAAACTCCAGGCACCAGTGGCTGGAGAGAACCCGCAGTGGGAGAAGGCTATTGGTTGTAGGCTCCCCCCAAAAGCAGCCAGATGGACACTGCAGAAAGGCAAGATGCTGGACAAGGCAGCACCTCGGTCGAGTCCCCGATGAAACAGAGCACCCAGAGCTCGCACAAATACTCCCCGGAATGCACAACATGGTGGCACCCCCCAGCATCCCCACTTTGTCACTTGGTGCCCCACCCATCTGCACCAGGCACGGCAACTGTAGGCAGGTGGGCGGACTGGCAACCTTGCATGTGGTGTATTGCGGCAGGTGGCAGGCAGCTCCTCGCCCCAGGTGTCGTGCTGGACTCCTTTGGGCACCCCTCCTCGCCGTCTCCTCACCATCTCCTCCGCCATGCTGGGGAAGATGCCCACAGTAGCATTGGCTGATGGCTTCAAGCCCTCTGGTGGTGGCTCCTTCAAGCCAAGGTAACAGTGGATAAACACCAGATAGTATCTACAATTTGGGGCTAACCTCCCCCTTGTAACCGCAACAGAAGAAGTGGTGCCGAGAGACAACTGATACCACAGCTACCGAGACCTCCACCATCTTAGATCTTCAGGTTACTGAGTCTTTCACTCCCCCACCCTTAAATAATTATCACCCTCCTTAAATAAATAAAGGGGAAAAAAACAATAAAGCAATTAGCATCATGTGTAGTTAGGCCCTTAGAAGCGCCAAAAAAATTAGTTGGGCTGCTTGAATGTTTGACTCAAGTGGAGGTTGACTCCTTTAATCCATGGCCCTCCATGGCAATTCCTTCCCCACTCCCATCAACAAAAAACTTACTTGTAGAAGGGGGCAGGTGACAGGAGGCAGCACAGACATTTATGCAGGGCTGGCAAATTTTACAGTCTCTAGCTGCGTGCAGAGGTGATATGTAAGCCAGCTGCACCCCCTTCAAATTGGGGCATCCTGCTTCAAATAATTGCCCCATATCTCTCACTTTGTGAGGAGGTTTAGCGGTTTGCGACCCAGGTCTAAAGCAGTCTAATTCAATGCATTAGTCTCAAGCATTTGCTCTGTCGTACCTTGGGACTCTTTCCATAGCCCCATTGACTCTCATTTTTCAGTCTCTGATATATTGTGTAAGAAGAGGAAAGACTCCAGTGAAGTAGTCAGTAGTTCCAAAATTAGAGAGTTCACTTTCCTTACTATGGCAACTCCTAGAGTCTCTCCTTCGGGTCAAGAGCTTGGATAAAAATTTTATGTGCTCCCACTTCCTTGTTTTTCCACTGCATTTAACTTCAACAGAATGATTTCCTATTTGGCTGACAAAGAATAACAGTGAGGTAAATTGACCAGTTCATTTTTCAAATAGCAGATATGTACAGTGTTAACACTTGACTTGCTGCAATCCAACTGTTGACAAATAGGCCATGATGCTTAGCAAGAAGCATTGCCTGCTCCTCATCAATTACACTAAGTTGTTGCCCTTTGTACAGCAGCTGCAGCATGGACGGGCACAGTAGACTTATCTAAGTTCAACAGTGTCACTTCTCTGGCTTATACAAGTGGCAGCTTTAGCCAATCAGGAGGAGGGGCCATGAACATTTATAAGGTGGTGCTTCCTCCTTCAGCATCTCTAGTGTGACAAGCTAGCCATCCATCGAAACACAGCAGTATGAGGTTAGCTATTACTAAAAGCTTGGGCTGGGTAGGAATGTTTTCTGCAGAACTGGCATATAGTAGCACCTTCTTTCTTCCTTTTTTGCCTTCTCCACACTGTTAAATCAGAGGCATGGTGTTCACTCAGTTTGGATGCTAACATCACTTTGATCACAACCAGTAGGTTTCTACGGGCAATGAGAGATCTAAGGATGGCCAGCTCTGGTGAGCACTCGGAAGCATTCTAATAGTGAAGGGTCCCTTTTCCAGTCATCTCTCAATGCTGACTGACTAGAGGGGATATGTGGAGGGAGTAAACCGTTGACAGTTAGCACTTAGGTGGCAGAATAAGCAGGCATGTAGCTCACAGTCTTTTCCATTATGGTGAGATGTACTGCATATTTTTACTATTTTTATTATTGTGTTTCTATTTAAATTATAGTAATCATTTCTAAGTTTGCATCATATCCATACAGACATATGTGAATTTTATGCAAATCTGTGTCCTTATTTGTGGCAACCTATAAGTGGCCAAAGTGGATTCCTTTGACTGCCCTGATGATTCAGGAAGCAAACCTCCACTTTCCTCTAAATTGGTCATATTTTTGTTTTATAGTCAAATCATTTAAGGACAGAAGCCACAATCCAACACAGAGCACAAACTTAATGAAAATGATGGGTATAAGAAACATACTTAACTCTCTGCTGGATGGTATAATTTTTGTTGTTGCTGTTGAATGTCAGCACAAGGGTTACATTTTAGATTTTGTGGAACCATAAACTATGTTTATTTCTCCTGAGGATTTATTCCTAGAGTTGCAATCTCCATGTGTAAAAAAAAAGTGATTGCTCCTGTGCACATGCTAATTCACTACTTGTATGTAATCATTGTTTGCTCATTTATGAACATTGAAACATGCTAGAAAAGAAAAGCTGGATGTCTGGAAAATAGACAAAAGCAACCCTTGCCAAGCTGGTTCAAAACTTGCCAGATGGCAATTCTATCTGCATCAATATTAGCTGCAAATGAGAATGACTGGCAGGCAACACTGAAAGGTCCAATTAGATTTCAGATTCCCTGTCAGAAGAATATGGGGGTAAACTCTTCAGTAGTATAGCAAGTTATTGGTTTAGTCCCAAAGGAAGCTGGCACAGCCAGCCTGAAGGGAAAATGCAATTTCATTCCATTTATAAAGCAAACCTTGGAAATTGCCAGCTGTTTCAAGAGGCAGGGGGAACAACCAATATACACATACATACACACACACACACATACGTTTAAGCATCTTTTCCACCAGTCTTGGCATCTGGTATCTTCTATGTCATGCTGTTTGTGTTGCTTCTTCCCTTTCGGGAGCCCTTGCCAACAGTCCTTCTAAGCCATGCTGACAAAAGTGAGATTTTTGCTGCCTGTATTCCCATCTGGCCCAGCCTGGCACTTTGACCTGGCCAATATCTCTTTAGGCTGGGGAGTGTTCATGGTGACTTGCTCTGTAGGCATAGCTGAACTTTCAGCAAGGTGTGGGTTTGATCTAGCCATGGGGAAAGAAGGTGAGGAACTGCAATTAGCATTTCACCCAGTCTCTCCTGAGGCAACAGTCAAAGGATAGCTAAAACGTCTACTGTTCCACAGTCCCAGAAGCTGAGTGAAGGCAATATTAATGTAATCTCTCTGTCTATCACTCCCTTCCTTTTCAGATGTTTTGCTTAATTTGGTCTAAGACGATATGCTATCCTCAACTGTATAAATTGTATAAATCTATGGTGCGGCCGCATTTGGAATACTGTGTACAGTTCTGGTTGCCTCATCTCAAAAAGGATATTATAGAGTTGGAAAAGGTTCAGAAGAGGGCAACCAGAATGATCAAGGGGATGGAGCGACTCCCTTACAAGGAAAGGTTGCAGCATTTGGGGCTTTTTAGTTTAGAGAAAGGCGGGTCAGAGGAGACTTCTATCATAAGTGTATAAAATTATGCATGGCATTGAGAAAGTGGATAGAGAAAAGTTCTTCTCCCTCTCTCATAATACTAGAACTCGTGGACATTCAAAGAAGCTGAATGTTGGAAGATTCAGGACAGACAAAAGGAAGTACTTCTTTACTCAGCGCATAGTTAAACTATGGAATTTGCTCCCACAAGATGCAGTAATGGCCACCAGCTTGGATGGCTTTAAAAGAAGATTAGACAAATTCATGGAGGACAGGGCTATCAATGGCTACTAGCCATGATGGCTGTGGTGTGCCACCCTAGTCAGAGGCAGCATGCTTCTGAAAACCAGTTGCCGGAAGCCTCAGGAGGGGAGAGTGTTCTTGCACTTGGGTCCTGCTTGAGGGCTTCCCCCAGGCACCTGGTTGGCCACTGTGAGAACAGGATGCTGGACTAGATGGACCACTGGCCTGATCCAGCAGGCTGTTCTTATGTTAACTGGAGGAAGAGTTTCAAGTTTGCTTCTTCTTGCTGTCTTACAAATCGGCTTGGTTTGCTCCTCGATCATTAGGATTTTTATACAGCATCTTGGAGTGTTTTCAGACCTGGCAAATGTTTTAGCACCCAATCTTGGCTCTTCTGCTTCAGCTGTCAGTGGAATAGAAACTCTGCTTCCAGTCTTCTGGAAACCAAGTAACATTCTGCAGCCTGGCATCCCCCTTTCTCCAGTCCAGCCCAAATGTTCTAAGGGATAAACAATTTCATTGGGACTATGGTGGTGGTGAATTGGCTAAATAAATACTCCATTCTCCTTTGTTGAACTCCTGTTTCAGATGCAATTTAGCAGGAAGAAAAGAAACGGATGTAAAGGCAATGCTATTTGGAAAGAGAAGGGTTAAAGTGATACAGTTGATTCCTAGAGAAGAGAGACAGACCACAGACAAGGATATGGCCAAAATAATCTATACAGGCCATGATCAGTCAGAATTGCTGTATGATAAGCCATCAACACTTGGGGAAATAGGGCACTTGTTCCATCGTTTTGATATTTTTTTTAAAGGAGAGCAAATAGGGAAAATATGGGAGGAGCATGTTTTGATAATTACACTTCAATCTATTCTTTTTTTACTTAAACCGAGTTTGTCTCAAAAGAATCACTCCACATTCAGGATTCGCCCCTTACTTTCCTGGTTTGATCTTGATTGTAGAGTAGCAAAAAGAAAGCTTAAGTCCCAACTTCGGATGGCACTTAAGCATTTGAATGAACATTCTTATTTCCGTTTCAAATTAATGAAGGATTCTTATAGAAACCTACTAAGACAAAAAAAAATTGACTTTGCAGAATCCTGCTGGAAGCATTTATCCAGCGTGGTCTCTTCAGGATATGAACGTCAATTTTGGAATTTAGTTAAATCAGGGATGGGTTTGTTTAATTCTGTTAATGCTGAATGAATTCTGATTTCAGTTTGGTACGCCCATTTCCATAGACTTTACACTTTATTACCAGTCGCCTATAACAAATTTCTCGACTTTGATATTGAGAGCGTACCACTGTGGCCTCCAGTTACAACTGAAGAAATTAGATCCCTTATTGATACCCTGAAAAATGGAAAGTCTCCGGGAGAAGATTTTCTGCCACCAGAAATATTTAAGCAATTTCCAGATTGGTGGGCCCCGGTTCTGGCACGAGTATTTTCCAGAATCAATGACACCGGTATAGTCCCCGAAGGATGGAGACGTAACATCATTGTCCCAATTTATAAGAAAAGCAACCCTTCCGATCCTTCCAATTATCGCCCAATTAGTTTATTAAATGTCACTTCCAAACTATATAGTAAATTCCTACTTCAAAAATTAGAACAATGGGTGGACACATTTCAGCTTATATACCCTGAACAGGTTGGATTCAGAAAGGGTTCCTCACCAACGGATCATTGTTTAACTCTTTATCATTTGGCAAAACAAAGCGTGATTGGGCCCACAAGACACTTGTATGTGGCTTTTGTCGATCTGGCCGCAGCCTTCGATTCCGTTGATAGGAATATCCTCTGGACTAAATTGTATAACATGAATATAGATCATCGTTTATTATATCTCATAAAGGCCTTATACACTAACACCAAAGCTTTGGTCAGAGTAAACCGAAATGGAGAATTGACAAATCCAATATCAGTAGAGAGGGGTGTTAAGCAAGGATGCCTTTTAGCCCCCTTACTTTTTAATTTGTACTTAAATAATATCATTCCCGCTCTATCTGACCTCCAGTATTTCCCCCCTTCCCTTGGACATAGGAAGGTGTCTGTTTTGTTCTATGCAGACGATATGGTTCTCCTTTCATTAATTCCCATTGGTCTCAGAAAGATGTTGAGAAAACTTCAGGATATTTGTAAAAAAGAAAGGCTGAATATAAATTATGAAAAAACAAAGGTTTTAGTTTTCGGTAAGAGGCATGTACATCATAGATGGTCACTGGCAGACCATCAGCTGGAACAGTGTCGTGTGTACAAATATTTGGGTGTATATTTCTCTGATACCCTTTCCTGGAAAAGGCACCTGCAGTTTATAAAACTAACAGCGGCAAAAACGGTGGGTGCAATTTTAAAGTTCTATCGCACCGCCAGTGGTAACCTGATCCTCCTGGCCTTAAAATTTTTTAAATCTAAAGTAATCCCTCAGGTTTTGTATGGAACATCTGTCTGGGGTTGGGATAATGAAATTTCTTTGACTCTAGAGTCTTGTGATGTTCCTATATTAATGTATATATGGTAAGTGTTGTTGTTTTAGAAGATACATGGTAAGTGGAGTGAAAGAGGAGGGGGAGTGAATGGGCAGTAGAATGCGAGATGATTGGCTGAGTGTTTAAAATGGCTGAATGTATAAAAGGAAGAGTGAGAGTGGAATCGGGGGGGAGAAGAGAACTGAGTGGGTTGGTTGGTGGGGTTTAGAGAGTTGTTTGCCAGGAGGGAGGTGGAGTTCGGATTAGTATTGAGTAAAACCATATGCTTATGTGCCTTAAGAAGAAATCTTGTTAATCTTGTTAGCTTTGTTATCTGTAATAAATACTTAATTTGGTTTACCAAAGGCCTGATCCTTGGCTGGGGTTTCACAGACCAGAAGGGAGGGTAAGGTAATGACCAAGGCTGAAGGGGAACTGTAACAAATGGTGGCAGTGGTGAAGAGAATAACAATAGCAGTATTCAGAGTCTCTGGGAATACTAGTATTGGGATGTTACTGGTGGTTGCCTAGCAGGGGGATCTGTTGAGATCTGTGCTAGAGCGGGGAGAGAAACCATAAGAGAGAGCGGTCCGGACTGGTGGAGTCCCTGGTGGTGCCTAGTGACAGGCAGTAACCACGAGCAGGTAGGAACCTGACAGGGAGAGCCAGGGAAGGACGCATCACAAGTCTATCCAAAACAACTTTCTTAGACGTTTATTGTCCCTCCCCCCTGGAACTTCCGCAGCAATGTTAAGAGCAGAGACTGGTCTTCCCCCGGTGGGTGCCCATATTCACCTTACCCTTTTGAAGTTTATGAGATCATACAGTTCACTACAAGGCAAGGAACTATTACAACTTTGCCTTAGCTTTGACTCCTTAGATTCTTATAATCCCTGGGGCTGTAAATTAGAAGATCTTTTACATAGATACCATCTAACCGCACAGGATTTCAAGTCTCTATCATCTAATAAAAAATTACGCGAGTCAGTCTTTCTACATTGTGAGTACCTAGATCATCTAACCTTAATCAACTCTAGAGTGGCCCCATGGTATTGGAGGTTTAAGACTGACCATAACTGTTCTTTATATCTCACGCAGCCCCTATCTATCAGCCTTAGACAGGCATTTACGGCATTACGTTTTTTTACCCTTCCCAATGCCGACAGAGAGGGACAGATCTCTGGTATCCCAAAAGATCAAAGAAAATGCGTTTGTGGATCCCATATGGTGGAGGATCTTCCACATATATTGCTATACTGCCCAATTTATCAGAACCTGAGGAATAAGTTTATAATGACGTGGTTCGATAATGATGGACTGTGTGCGGATGCCAATAAAGTATTCTTTTTAATGTCAGATTTAAACTCGGAGGTAACTCATAAGGTATCTCTGTTTGCGATTGCAGCTCCGAAATTACGAAGAAATTTTGTATTAGAACGTCATACGAAATAGACGCGTAGTAACTGTTTTTCCCTTTTAATCTGTTTTAAATTTTATAACTCAATTTTATTTGGTATGATTCATTTTGTGTCGGCCTAAGGCCTTGCAATTTATAATAAAGATTTTTTTAAAAAATAAAAAATAATTACACTGTGCAGATAGCTAATAAAAGGCGAATAAACAAAGCATGGCTATTCCAAAGATGAAACAAATACCCAGTGTGGAAGTAGTTCTGGTGTGGCCAAGTGTTGATCTCTTTAACTCTGCATAGTTGGCACTGCCAGTCATCCATGTGAGTAAGAGTGTGTGTGTGTGTGTTCTTTCAGGCACATTAAAGGTGATGTGTACAGAGCAAGTAGGACAAACACTACTACTACAGGATGTTTTTTCTTGAAAGTACGGTCTCTGTGGTTTGGCTGATTATCATATGCATAGAAGACATGATGAGTAGGAATCATAAGAATTAATGTTGGCTGAAAGGTAAACATTCTTCCATATATGCCCATGAATGATAAATATGTCATACAAGACCAGGGCCAGCACCAGAGGCTGGTCAGGTTGGGCCCTGCCTGAGGGCATCTGCAACCCAGAGGGGCCCCTGAAGGGCCCCACCTTAGGGAGGGTGGGTAGCACTTCCATTCTGTGATCTGTAGCAGAGGGAGCTCCCAGGGGACCCCCCCCATTAGGGTTGCCAGGTCAGAAGCATCCCAAACCCTGAGATTTCAGGGGTGGGCCCTAGTGATGTCATGGGGCAGGCCCTAGTGCTGTCATTGAACATTGCTTGGAGAGTTCCACTAAAAAAAAATCTGATTGGAAATTAAGATAGAAATCTCAGCTAAATGAGGGTGTTTCCAGGTCCGGCTGAAGTGACTGGATCATTCCTTCTCATCTGCTTAGAGAGCCTGGGTAACGAATATTTAATCTAGCTTCCTTGCTTCTGGCAAGAAGGGTTTCAGTGCCTTCAAGTCAGGCCAGTCACCAGAAGTCAGCAAAGGTCACTAGGGTTGCCAAGTGTCCAGTATTTGGCTAGATACCCCGGCTTTTGGGGGTCCTCTCCAGGGCATCTGGTGAGGCACCTTACTCTCTGGACTCTCAGCTTTAATTTTTTTTAAAATTAAGTTTCTAGGTGGTCTGGTTCACAAGATATATACCAAAATGTCAGCCCCCCTGCAACAGATCTGTTAAATCAGCTCATAGCTCTAACCCCAACCTTTCAGGATTGTAGCCAATTAGTGAAGTCAGGGTTGTGATTTGTTGACCTCCAGGCAGTGCCTAGACCTGACTGCAATGCCAGAAAATTGTTGTTTTTTTCTCCTATTTATCTGAAAATCTCAAATTGAGTAAGCATATAGCTTTCAGGGTTTTTTTTCCTCTTGTGTTCAGGAGTCAAACTCTGGGCTGTTGAAGAGGGCAGTGTTTTGAAAACCTTTCCAATATAAAGTTTTAATCCAATACTCACATTTCTGAGAGTAAATCTGCAATTCTAACCCCACATATCCAGAATTAACCCCATTGAATTCAATAGGACTTCATTTTGAGTAGACATGGTTAAAATTGTGGTATAAATTAATGGGACTTTTAAGTGAACATAGCAAAAAATTGTGTTTGTGTTGTAAATCTCTCCTCCTCCAATCCTATTTTTAAAGCAATTAGGCAGGGCTTACTTTGGTATCACAGTTTTTATGTAGGAAACTAATACTGAGTTTTTTTTAAAAAAAAATGTTCTGCAATGACCAATTAGTTTGACAATAAACTATTATATGGGGTGGGTGTATTTTTACATCTGCAGTGTGTGTATGGAGTCTTTCCAACAACCCTGTGAGGTAGGGTTGGTGACTGGAAACCAAGGCAGCTCATAATAAGAAATACCTTTAAAATCCAATAACCATAAAACAAGTATAAACAGTTGCAAAAGAGTTTTAAAGTGGCATGATTCTGAATTTTGGGTTGGGCAAATGGAGTTTATCTATTTATTATTTATTTATGATTTGATTTATATCCCACCCTTTCTCTCATAGGAGCCCAGGGCGGCAAACAAAAGCACTAAAAACATCATTAAAAACTCATAAAACTAGACTTTAAAATATATTAAAAACAAAACATCTTAAACATTTTTAAAATCTTTAAAACATCTTTTTAAAAACAAAAATGTTTAAAAACATATTAAAAAGCAATTCTAACAAAGATGCAGACTGGGGTAAGGTCTCAACTTAAAAGGCTTGTTAAAAGAACAAGTTCCTTATCACCTGCGGTTGTAGTTCTCTGCATATTTCCCTGTTTGTGTAAGCCCCACTGAATACATTGGGACTTACTTCTGAGTAAATAAACATAAGATTGCACTATAAATATCTTTACAGGTTGTGTAACTAATAATAAACATATTTGATAGTCATGCGCATATAAATATTTCTTCATACTGTGTCCCAATAAGTATTTGATTTCACACTATGGTTGTAGATTATTTCCTCTACATTTTAAGTTTGCCCTTCTTCCTTGGGGTGGTCATGGTTCTCCTTTGTTTTCATCCTGAGGGGCAGATAGGCTGAGAGATGGTGAGTAGCCCATGGTCACCCAGTACACATTATAGCTCATTTCCATTTTGAAAAATTAATTAAAACAATTTGCATACAGGCAAAGTTTATTAAACAGATCCACACAATACATTTAAAGCACATCCAACTCACATTTAAAGTGCATGACTCCCCCTAAAGAATCCTGGGAAATGTAGTTTCCCCCTCACAGTTATAGTTCTCACCACCCTTAACAAACTACAGTTCCCATGATTCCATGGTGGGATTCATGTGCTTCAAATGGGTGTTGAATGTGCTTTAAATTAATGGTTTGGATGTACCCTAGGTATGATGTGCATTCAAGAGTGAATAGCACCATTTTAACCAGGGGAAGGGTTGTAGCTCATTGGTAGGGCATATGCTTTGTATGCAAATGTCCAAAATTCAATTTCTGGAAAAGACTATTGCCTGGAATCCTGGAGAGCCAATGCTAGTCCATGTCATCAGTACTGAGCGAGATGGTACCAAGGCCTGAGTCAGTATAAGGCAGTTTCCTTTGTTCCTAAAAATGGGAAGAGGCTCAAGGGCCACAGTGACTCCAAAATTTATTTATGTATTTCATTTACAATATTTATATACCGCTTTATTGTAAAAAATCTCAAAGCAGTTTACAGAAAGAATTAAAATAATAAAATTATTGGCAAAAATAGTTAAAGACAGGTATTTAAAAACATTCAAAATAATAAAACCAACAATGAGTTAAAAACAGATTTAAAAACCGAATAGCTTCTACATGCCTGGTTAGGCTTTAAACAAAAATGATTTTAGCAGGTGCTGAAAAGAGGTGTCTGTCTAATGTCAATAGACAAGGAGTTCCAAAGCATAGGTGATGCCACATTACAGGACTGATTTCTTACAAGAGCAGAACAAGTGTTATGTGGTACCCATAACATGGAAAGCACACCTTGTACTTGGTCTGGTAGGAAATCAGCAACTAATGGAGATTTCAGAGCAGAGGTGTTATGTGCTGATAGGATCTCACGCATGTGGTGGCCAAACAGCTACAGACACACTTGGATGAAGCGGATTATTTGGATCCATTCCAATCGGGCTTCAGGACTGGTCATGGAACTGAAACAGCCTTGGTCGCTCTGGTGGATGATATGAGGAGGGCGTTGGATAGGGGAAAATATACCTTCCTTGTCCTCCTAGATCTCTCAGCGGCTTTTGATACCGTTGACCACGGTATCCTGTTAAATTGCCTAGACAGATTGGGAATGGGGGGCACTGTCTTACAGTGGTTCCGTTCCTATCTCTCAGGTAGGTACCGGGTGGCAGTGGGGGATGAGGTCTCAGACCCTTGGCCTCTTAATTGTGGAGTGCCACAGGGATCTATCCTCTCCCCCATGCTATTCAACATCTATGTGAAGCTGCTGGGAGCTATCATCAGGAGTTTTGGGCTGCAGTGTCATCAATATGCCGATGACACTCAGCTCTATCGCTCCTTTAAGTCCTCACCAGAGTTGGCTGTGGAAACCATGTCCAAGTGCCTGGAGTCCGTAAGTGGATGGATGGGCGAGAACAGGCTGAAGTTTAACCCCAACAAGACGGAGGTATTGCTTGTGGGTGACAAGAGAAGGTTGGGAAACATTGACTTGGTCCTTAATGGGGTAAGATTGCCCCTGAAGGACCAGGTCCGCAGCCTAGGGGTCATTCTTGACTCCCAGCTGTCCATGGAGGCTCACGTTTCAGCAGTGAGCCGGGCAGCTTGGTATCAATTACATCTGATACAGAGGCTACGACCCTACCTTCCTGCACATCTGCTCCCGCAAGTGATACATGCTCTGGTCTCCTCTCGCTTGGACTACTGTAATGCGCTCTATGTGGGGTTACCCTTGAAAACAGTCCGGAAACTGCAGCTGGTACAGAATGCGGCGGCACGCTTGATTAAGCATAGCCGTCGCTGGGACCATATTACCCCAGTGTTAGTAGACCTACACTGGTTACCAGTGGTTTACCGGGCTCAATTCAAGGTGTTGGTGTTGACCTTTAAAACCGTAAACGGTTTCAGCCCAGTTTATCTGAAGGACCGCCTCCAGTATCATCAACTAAGCAGCCTCACAAGATCAGCCACACAGGACCTCCTCTCGGTCCCACCAGTCAAAACAGCTAGGCTGGTGCAGACCAGGGAGAGGGCGTTCTCGGTGGTGGCCCCCACTCTCTGGAGCTCTCTCCCTTATGATCTTCGACATGCTTCCTCCCTGATGGGTTTCCATAGAGCTTTAAAGACCTGGGTCTTCAGGCAGGCCTATAATTTCGGGATGGATTAGATTGCTGTACTAATCAGATGTTTTGATATCAGTTGTATTGTATATTGTAATTTGTATTTTATTTATTGTATATTGTATATTAATTGTTGTTGTAAGTCTCCTAGAGTGTCCGTATAGTCGGATAGATAGGCGACTAACAAATAAAATTATTATTATTATTATTATTATTATCATTATTATTATTATTATTATTATTATGTCAGCAATCGTGCCACAGCATTCTGCATTAACTGCAGTCCCCGGGTCAGGTTGTGCTGCATTTCTGGGGATTTCTCTGACTTTGGCTGACAGGATGACAGGATTGTTTTAGTTTTGGTTTTTGGTTATGAATCCTGACTGGTTGTGCGATTCTGAGTTTTCTGCATTACTCATAGGAATCTTCTTGTGGTCAGTATGGTATTGCATTTAGGAAAGCATCACTGCCTTTCACTTTTCTTTTCTATTTGCATTTCACTTATGTTTAACCTCACTCCCTTACATCCATAGAAGCAACAGCAGCACTCAGCTCAACCCCCATTAAACCCATTGATGATGCACCTTGTTGATTGCATGACAGTTTGTTTCTTGCCCAATAGCGGTAAAAGAGAATTCACATACTGGGCAGTGTGGCCGCAATTGTTGTTCCCAAGCTGCTATCTGTGAAGGTAGACCAAACCATGTATGTTTTCTCTCTGTCAGTTATTACTCACTGGAATTGGGTTGGCTGTCAAAGTGAGTTTACAGCAGCCGTCAGGGTAGACAGAAAGGGTAGAGAATCTTCTTACTCACCTCTCTGACCCCTTTCTGAAGTGAAGGTTCAAATCTGTAAAGAAGTTTGGAGTAGCCATTTTAAAAGATAGGGGCAGGGCATTCCAGCCAGGGGGTTGCCAACCCTGCTTTGATATGGATGTATTTTCAGAGGATCCCTAATCAAGCTTTACCAACAGCACAATCCAAACTATATCTACTGAGAAGAAAGTCATGTTGAGTTCTATGGGGCTTAGTCCCTTAGTGTTTAGAATTGCAGCCTTCAGGGGCATCCATCTTTACTCCCCAGTGCTCCCATGTAAGATCTCCACAACACTAGGCTCCTTTCTTCCTACAGTGGCCTTCTGGTGACTTGCCTGGCCTGAGGGCACTTAAACTCTTCTTGCCAAAAGCAAGTAGGCTGCATTAAATGTCCCTACCCAGGCTCCATCTTTTAGCTAAGGTTTCTATCTTCATTTCCAATCAGAGAAATGTTTTTGTTTTAATTGTATGCTCCAAGCAGTGGGATGGTGGGTGGCGCGGAAGCTCCTGTCTTGCAGTCTGTGGATGCTTAAGTTTCGTGGATCGCAGAGGGGCCCAGGGCAGGCTGGTACTCAAGGGCATGCCTGGGGCCGGCCCTGTGGAGAGGGAGAGAAAGATCTAGAGCACAATCCTTTTCTAAGTTCACTTAAAAGTCCCACTGATTTTCAGCACAATCCTAACCATATCTATTCAAAGGTAAGTCCTACTGAATTCAGTGGGGTTTATTCCCAAGTATGTGGAACTAGGTTTCTAACTTTACTCCCAGAAAAGCTTCAGATTGTGAAGGTTTCAAAACACGTTATGAATAAGACAAATAAACTGCCCTCTTCAACTGTCCAGTAAAATTTAAACTTGTTTGACTCCTTAATTAGACAAGTATAACACTGCAGCATGCACACTTTTAAAAACTTCTGTTCAAAATTATTTGAAAGAAAAAATGTGTAATATGCCATTTCTGCAAGTAATTAAAAAACCTGCATGTACACTTTTATGCCTACCAATATCCTGCTGTGATCTTCTGTTGTAGTGCAATCCTATGCATGTTTACTCAGAAGTAAGTCTCAATCCTGTACAGAGAAAGTACCCTTTATGCTGCTGAAAGCTATATGTTTACTGAATTCCTAATGTGAGACAAGCGGTAAAAGGAAACTATGGGTTTAGCTATTGCCTGGGGGTCAACAAATCTTGTCAATCAAAACCCTGACTTCACTTATTGGCTAAAAACCTGAAAGGACAGGGACTAGAGCAGCTGGTACTAACAGAAGTTGCAGGGGGAGCAGCTGACATTTTGGTTTATATCTTTTGAACCAGACTACCTAGAAACTTAATTTTAAAAAAAATGAAAGCAAAGAGTCCAGAGATTAAGGTGACTCAGACGGAGCCCTGGAGAGGACCCCCCAAAACCAGAGTTTCCATGCAAAAAGTGGAGACCCGGTAGCCCTACTCCCAATACAGATAGCATGGGCTTCAATAAGTCTGCATGGGTGCTCCACCTACCTCTCCCATCCCTGAGAATGCTGTGCGTGCTGCACGTGCAAGCCTGCCATCAACTAAGGTGGCAGGGGCTTCCCTAAGGGGCTGATACCCCTGCCGCCATCTTGGTTTATGGCAGGCATGCGTACTTTGCACTCACGTCATTCATGTGACACGATGCAAGATGAGGTAGGTGGGACGTGCAGGCAGGTGGACCCGGGGCAGCCTAGTGCCCAAGGGCCCAGTCATGCCTGGTGCTGGCCTTGTATAAGACCATAATAGTCTTGCTAATTAATACCAATGGCCCATTAAATTAATTTTGGTGGTAACTAGTATAAGATTAGTATAAAGGGCTGGATATAGATAGTTTTACCAGTAAAGCTGGGCTAAGAGCCCAGTTCATAACAGGCATGGTCCTTGGCTCAACACATAGTTGGTGGTTTCTTTTTATTTATTTTGTGGGTTTATTGAATTTCTATCCCACCTTTCCTCCCAAAGGATCCCAGGTTGGCAAACATAAGACCCAAACAATTTAGAAAAAAAAAGCATTTAAAATCACAATTAAAACATTTTAAATGCAATTGCAACTAAAAACATTCTAAAATACAGTTAAAAGATTCTAAAAACAATTAAAATATTGTAACATTATTGTTTCCATTAATTGCCCATCCTTCCACACAGTGGCATACATAAATGTGTGTTATCCCGACTTGATCTCAAAACAACCATTTAAGGTAGATGAAAATGCTGAGAATGGCCCAAGATCACCTAGTGACATTCATGACTGAATGCAGATTTGAACCCTGATCTCCCTGGCCAGAGTCCAAACTTCTAACCATGTTGGCTCAGTGACAACCTATGACAATATCATGGATGGCCACACATTGAATAATCTCAAAGTGCTGATCAACCCACGATAGGATAAATTGCATTGAACATCAAAATATTCTCAAGATTGGTCACTATAATAAAAAGTCAATTCATGATGTATTTACCATATAAGGATAGCCCACCTCAGGCATTATAGGTCCCATATTGTGCTTTACATAGGAGCTGGGAGTAGAGAAGCACTGAGTCACCCATTTCCCTGTGATCCACACAAAGAGTGTAAATGTCTGTTGTGATGGAGCCTTTGTGCATACAGTTGTACATATATAGGTTCTGGCATTATATACATTACTGCTCTTTATGTGGATACCAGGGGACTGAGCTACTTGGTGTGACCCAGCTCTCATGTAAAGCAACACAGAAACTTTAATGCCCAAAGAGGGTTTATCACGTAAAGCAAAACATGGTTGTGTGCACTAGCTCCAAGTCCCACTGAAGCAATTGATGCATGCTTTAGCACTTTCCTTAAGATGCAATTAATTACATAGTAAATCTGAACATTCTTTTTTTTTTTACAATAATTTTTATTCAAATTTTCATAAAACATAGAAAACAAAATCATAAAACATTCAAAGACAAAAAACAAAACAAAACAAAAATGATTAAACAAAAAAAATAAAATGTTGACTTCCCATTTGTCACATATCAAATCAGTTATAGGTCTACAATATATAACAATCCTGTCTCTTAAATCATATTATAAAATCACTTTCCTCCAGTAGTTATCTTAATTAATCATCAAATCTCATAAACATTACTTTATTCTTTCCACAAAAAGTCAAAGAGAGGTTTCAATTCTTTAAGAAATATATCTATCAATTTTTCTCCAAATAAACATGTCAATTAATCCATCTCGTTAATAATTATAATAATCTTATTGTCATAACCATAGTCCAAATAAACATTTCGATTAATCCATCTCATCAGAATCTGTTAGGTCCAATAATTTCAATAGCCATTATTCCATTATCCCTATTAGTTCCATCTTCCATCTTCAATAGTCCTGTTAAGTCCAGTAATTTCAGTGTCCAATCTTCCATTATCAGTATTCCATAATAATCTTGCTGTTGTAGCCATAGTCATATAATAAGAGTCTGATGGGAATTTCCTCTATCCCAAATATTTTCTTGCCATCCATTCTGAATAAGTTGCTGAAATACTGTTGTAAAGTCATATCTGTGTTCTTCTTTTTTACAAAATGCACTGGCTCATCTCTTAAGAGTTTTTCCATTGTCACATGGCTGCAGTTAATTCCATAGATTTTCTCTATATCAAGCTCCATCACATCATTCCAGTCCAGAAGATTATCCAAGCCATTGATAACTTTATCTCTAATATCTTCATTAATTTCTTCAGAGATAACGTTAAATTCCAAACAGTAGATTTTATTTCTAAAATCCATAAACTCCAGATCTTTTTCCAATTCCACATTTGTTCCAATCTCCAGGGCTTGTATCTTCCCTTTATTTTTTCTTTTCTCATCTCTGATCTCATTCTCCTCTCTCACAGGATCCCCTATTTCTTTAAGCTCCTGCGTCATTTTGCTCAGTTCAATTTTCAGCTCCTTACTACCCTGTCGCAGGGTTTGTTTCGTTATCTCAATCTCATCCATTATTTTCTGAAACATAATTACTTCCAGATTCTCAGCCACTTTCTTGATTGCCATTTTTAAAACCACGAAAACAAAGCAAAACAAAAATAAAGAACCACTTCTTATTTCAGCAACAATTGGGTTAATATTCCAGGCTTGATGACATCACAGTATAAACAGAGCAACCTGCCTTATCTCTCTATGTTCAAGAATGCAAAACAAATTTAGTTCCCAGCATCAAAACAGTTAGTGGCGTCGTGAAGAAGCAGATTCGTCAAAATAAAATAGACCAAAAAGAGAATAGTCCCAGACAATATAATATTCCTCGGAATAGAAATCAGGAATAGAAATCCCTCTTCTGTTTATTATCTTTAGAATGCACTTCCAGGACAGCTTTTTGCGACAGAAACAGAGATAAGCTGTTAATTTCGTGAATAACAGAGAAGAGCTATATCTCACCCAGAAGTTGTCCAAAGCCGATCAATCTGACAAATCTCCTTTTGCTGCAACAATTTAAACCAAGTAAAAAAAATAATAGAAAGAAGGGTGCTTGCCTGTTAGTCCGTTCTCTCTTTAAAGAAAAGATAAACGTATCGCTTAAGCAGATAGAGCTTGTTAGGAAGTCCGTCCGGCATTGTTGGCTGGACCTTATCTCATAAATTAATGAAATCCAGTCCTCCCAACAAAAACAGGCTTTTGAGGTTGATCTCTACGTTTCTCCCTGCCCGGGAGAAATTTCATCAGTCAAAAAAAAAAATGTTCTGACTGATTTATATCTGAATAAGCTTCTTTTGAGGCGGGAGCCCGTCTCAAAAGCAGGCACAAGCGAAGTCACCCTTCCCGGAAGTCAGTAAATCTGAACATTCAAAGATCTGCTTGAACTTCAGAGCATCTAGAAAAATTGGGACTTGATTAATGGATTTGACAAGGGCTATTTATTTTTGCCCTGTTTTTGAAGGTTGATTCATTCATATTTGCACATCCTCTTGATGTGCAGCATGAAGTGACAATTGTCTTGTGTGAATGAGCAATCACAGCCCAAATACCACAGGCAGAAGTTCCACACCGCTGGAGGCAGTGGCAGTGGCGTTGTTGGAGGGCTTCTGGTGAGAACAGCAGTAGAGAGCCAAGCTCAGACTGGAGGCGGAAGCAGCTGCACAAAGTGCGGAGCGTGGAACTCGACGGGCTGCCAGAGCCCGCCGAGTGTCCAGAGTCGCCCTTCTGCCTCTCAGGAGCTTCCACCCCCCGCTAACACCACTTCCTCTTCCTCGGCGGTGCTACCTGCACCCATGGCACCGCATTCCTCCCCTGGCAGCCCCACGTCCTCCCCCAGCCGCAGCTTCATTCTCACCGGCTCCCACGACATGCCGCTGGTGGGCGTCGGGACTCAAGCTGCGAGAGCTGGCACCACCAAAAAGACCATGGAGCCGCCACCGCCTTCAGTTTCAACAGGCTTCAGGGAATTGTGACATTGAGATGCAAAACACTGCAGGAAAAAGGATGGATGTCTTTTTAAGACAAGGTCGTCAACTCTGAGTTTCTTTCCTGGACATTTTTCCCCTTAATAATGTTATTTGTTATTTAGTTTAATTTTTGTAAATTGTATTGCTTTCTTTGATGTATTTTATACTTGTGTTTATTTTTCTTTGTAAGCCGCCTTGAGGGCCTTTGGCCAAAAGGCGGGGTATAAATAAATTTAATAATAATAATAATTTCAAGTACAATGCTCTCCAACGGAGACACATATTTATCTATCAATCAAATGGTGTGAAATCAAGTGCTGAATATTCATGTGTGAACTTTGTCATAGCTTTTAGTGATGCAGCTGAAGTGAACTTTAAGGAAAGGTTTGGGAGCATAAAATACAGCCATAGCAGGAATTTCACCCAAAGCACTTTCTGTTCCTAAGTGTGCTGCTAAATAGTAGGAGAAAAGTACAACCAATGCTCACCACTATAAGCAATTTTCAAAAGCTTTTTTTATTTTGAAATAAAATGTCTTCCACAGTTAGGAATAATTGCTAGACCTTTTAAAAAAGGAGGGGGAGGAAACCGTTTTTGACTTACCTGAGCACAAATAAAGCATGTGACATGTTTCTTCACCAGCAGAGAACACTTGTTTTTATTTCCCAGCCTTCATTCGCTCATAAAACGCCCAAATGGGATTTTATGAAGCTTTCTAAAAAATTACTCACCCTTGGGTTGAAAACAAGCATGATAAATTTCAGTCCAGAGGGTAATTATTTTACAAAGAGTTCAAACCAGGGAACATAATGGGGGTGCTTCATCAACCATAACTATAGCTGTATTGTTGTAATGAGCTGCACGCAGAGGCAGGAGTGGAGAACTGCTACTGTTCATCATGGAGATAGCTTTTACGGAGAAGGTACCTTGGAGAGGGGTGAGGAGAACACTGAGATGATATCAGTGGGTGCTGTCTAAGCTGGTCACTTACACATCACTTAAAAACAAGACCAAGAGGATATGAATTTGCAGAACATTTTGCATATGCTAATATGTGTGTATCAATACAAATTTAAACAGAAATATACCTCACCATAATGGGGAAGACTGTGGTCAGGTAACCAATGTGCCTGTTCAGTCTGCTTCCAGGTGTTCACTGTTGATGGGCAACTTCAGGTCTCCTGGTCTCCTTTCAAAAGATTCATAAGACAGCCCTTCAAACAGAGAAAGCCTTGAAATGAAGGACTCTTCAAATAGGAGATCCTTTTTTAACAGAGGGCTAGTTAACAACAATAATACAATGAATTGGATCCAGACTTAAGGCAGTTAGGCCCTATTGAAATTACAGAAACAAATTAGTCATGACTTAAGTCTCATTTCAATGTGAACATTAATCAACTAACGTAGGCTGCAATCTATGCATACTTACTTAAGTGTAAGTCCCACTGAACTCAGCTTATTTCTGGGTATACGTGTTGCAGTGTTAGCCAGGATTCAGCCCAGTATTTTTAATTTACAAACAAGTACAGTAAAAGGGAGAGGTAGCTTTGCCTCTCATTGTGACTCATGGCAGCCTCACTGCCTAGATCATTCACTTTGGGGGGAAAATTATGCTAGCTGAAAAAATACCAAATCACCACAACAAAATCTTTACAAAGAAAAACAAACATCTGGATGTCTAGCAACAAAGAAATAACAGTTGCATAGTTCAGTTGTTTCTCTTGATATGAATAATGAGAAATGAAAAAAATCTTGACAGTTTCAAAATCCAGCAATTTAGGAACAATTTGAAGGAATGTGTGGCTTTCACCTTTGCCCTCCCCCTCAGCAAACCTGATAAGTGATAAATTTGGGAAGGGTGGAAACTGGAGCCAAGCCATTACATACTGAGGTGAAATTCAGAGATGGCAGAATGGCCTCAGCTCATCATGGCTTAGCCATTTCCAAACTGATAGAGTTCATTTCTGCACCCCATCCCTAAAATTCTTTTCTATTTCTACCCTAGAACTATGCTACATATTTTTTTGCTGCTTGATAACTCTGGATCTCAAGAGTTCTCCAGACCTTGTACAATCGCTTGTGGGGCTGTATGTCTGGCCCAAACAGTCCACACCACTAACAAACTGCTAACATGGAGAATCAATGCGGTGTCACTGGATGGTATTTTTATGCCATTGAGTCCCTGGTTCTGAAGTACAAGGTATCTGACAGCGGTGCACAGCCTTTCTCTCCTTGGGATTGCCAAAATTTTCTGCTGTCCAGAATATTAATAAGACAAATTAAAACATGTTTTGCATCCTTTCTAGTGTGATATTTCTCTTCTTCCCACCCCTCCAGTTCTACAAGCAGAAATAATTTCAGGAGAAATTGATGCTTTAGATGCCATCCAGCATCGATGAGATCAAACACAATTCTCTCAGTAAGTGTGTATTTCTGATTCAATTTGCCACTCCGCTTTAAATTGCCTCCTCTGATACATGTGTTTGCCTGCTCTAATGAGATATTATGGGTCTGCCACAAACTTTGTTCTCTGTGTTTATTTAAGGTGTCATTTAAAATAGAACACAGATCTGCTGCTTTCCAAACCACTAGGATGCTTAGAAAGAGAGCAACATCTCTCATCTACAGGATATCTCTCCAGAGAAACTAGTACTGCGGGATGCTGAAACAAAAAGCAGAAGGTGAAAATTACAATGGGTTTAGCAGCTCAGCATGAATCAATAATAAAGAGGGAAGTTTTTTTACAGTGTAAATGGGCTATGCTTTACACAAATGATTTTTTAAGTTAGATTACTGCAATGCACTCTATGTGGGGCTGCCTTTGAAGACGGTTTGGAAACTGCAGCTTGTGCAAAATGCAGCAGCCAGATTAGTAACAGGGACCAGACAGTTCGAATATATAAAACTGACTCTGGCCCACTTGCATTGGCTGCCTATATGTTTCTGAGCTCGATTCAATGTGCTGGTTATAACCTATAAAGCCTAACATGGCTTGAGACCACAATACCTGATGGAACGCCTCTCCCGACATGAACCCACCCGTACACTACACTCAACATCCAAGGCTCTCCTCTGGGTGCCTGCTCCAAGGGAAGCTTGGAGGGTGGCAACAAGGGAGAGGGTCTTCTCAGTGGTGGCCCACAAATTATGGAATGATCTCCCTGATGAGAAATGATCCCATTTGGATAAGCCCAAAGAATAGCAGCAGCAGGTATAAAGGCTATGACGTATCTGTCTGTACTAGCAGACCCACCTGCTGCTGCTATTCTTTGGGCTTATCCAAATGGGATCATTTCTTCATACTAAAGACACTGTTTTTACTTCTGTTTTCTTTTTGCACCGTCCACAGTAAGGGCTCAATGCCAGCTGCAATCACGTTCTTTTCTATTCACACTGAGGGGAAAGATCAACCATGCAGTTTCCTAATGACCACGCCCTCGGATTTAACATTTCCACTCCCTCTGATTTCTTAGAAACTGAGCTTGCTCAGTTTGTTCTACCAGCTGCAGTAGGTTCCATTTTTAAAAAAAACAGCCAGGAAGTGTGATTATTTGTATTTTCACTGGTACAAAACAGGTAAAATACAATTCTTTGTTTGAGCAGTGTTATGCTTTTGCATACAAGTTAGGGGGGAAAGAAAAATAATGGCACCATTTGCAGCAACATGAAAAAAGGCCAGCAGAATGGAGGAGAGCAGCTGGAAGTTGCTTGTCAGCCCACAGGAAACAAAAAAGAAATAAGAGAGGAGGAGATAGTGGGCATGGAGGGGGGAACAACTGACACACCCACCTAACAGCATCGAATCAACGGATATGCAAGGAGGAGCACAGTGCAGTGGAGATAGTTTTTCTTCCACTTTACATACTATCAGTGGATTGGGTTAGTATGGACTTACAGGGGGAAAACTGTGTGATAGCTTCTGTTAGCCAGTAACATCATGTGAACCATGTGAATTAAAAGATGTGAGTGGCATCAAACACACAGTAAACCACCGTGTAGATAAGCCCCCTTTCCCCCTCTAGTGATAGAATAAGAGAGGTACCTACCAGCATTACATCAGACCAGATGCTGCTGCTTCCTCTCATTTCAGGAGAAAACAACAGCAATAAAAAGAGTGGGATACTCTCTCTCCTGAAATGCAGGAATGGCTGCATTGTAAAAGCAAAGAAAAGTCCCAAGTATATAGAAAAATGTTTTTCTTGTTTTTAGACACTGCATTTAGCCTGTATAAATAGGCTGTGCAGATCATGTATAAGCTGCCTTGCAGGGGGATTAAAACAAAAGTTAAAATTTTAATTTAGAAACAGTTTTACGGCTACAGCTGATGCAGATAAAAAATTATGGTTTCACAGCTGTGGAGTTCTTAAATTTAATTAAAGGAACTGTTTCCCATCATGCACAACTTTTGCATTAGCAGTGGCTATGCTGATTGGAAGCCATACGCTTTAGATAATTTGTGTTTGGTTTCCTGTTGTGACCTACTGTAAAGTGAATTTGTAAAGTAGGGATCACATACCCAATCTTTTTCCTTGCCTTGCCTTTCTATTTATCTAAAATCTAGACACTGTGATCCATCTAGATCTGGACTGGGGAACATATGACCCTCCAGATGTTGCTGCATAAGTTCCCTACTTGGGTTTCATATCTACTCCTTGTCCTGCACAAACTCCTTATCTTCAAAGTCCTCCATGGCCTTGCCCCTTCTTGTCTCCTCACTACCAGTACTTCCTAATACATCCCTGTCCATAAACTTCTCTCTTCCATCTCCATCAGACATCTGAGGATCTTCTGCTCTCTGAAATGACTCCGCCATTTCTTCCTTGCTGCCTCTTATACATGGAAATGCCTCCCAGAATGCCTGCATGATATCACCCCTCTCCTCAACCCCCACCTTTTCCATAAAGCACATAGTCGCAACACTACTATAACTAAGCCATGACTTTAAGCAAGCATGGCTTCCCCCAAAGAATCCTGAGAAGTGTAGTTTGTGAAGGGTGCTGAGAGTTGTTAGGAGACTTCTATTCTCCTCATGGAGCTACAGTTGTCAGATTGGTTTAATAATCAGTCCCTCTGAGAATTGTAACTCTATGAAGTGGATAGGGGTCTCCTCTCAGCACCCTTCACAAACTACCCTTCCTAGGATTCTCTGGGGGAAGCCATGATTGTTTAAAGTGGAATAATAGTGGAATAAATGTAAAGTGTGGATGTAGCCTCAATATGTGTAGTTGAAATAAATGTGTATTCTTTCGCTGTCTAGTGAGATGGAGGCACATCTTCCTCCTCTTTTTCTGTTATCTTCCCTGAATCTTATTTCAGATTGTAAACTCCTGGGAACAGCACCTGTTCTCCTATAATATATCCTTCACATATTACAGATATTATATATTATATACATATTATATATCAGATGGTGCTATATAAATACTACAACAACTTTCATGTGTGTGTGCTTGAAGACTCCATATGGTGCTACTCAAAGTACTTTCATATGCAATGAACTGCATTAATAAAGCCCCTTGCAGTATGATGATTGAATAAATGAAAAAGGCATATAAATAAATAAATGAAATAGGGCATATATATTTTGTTGTAGCATAGTGTAGTGGGGAAACCTGATGCCTATAGGACCACAGTCTTATGGTACAGGAATTCTCTGGCTGAACTTTTGCAAGGCTGGTATATAGTGTTGTTTGTTCTATGAAAGAAACAAAGAGCAGGAGTGCAAATGTTCAGTTGGCAATCTGACCTTAATCTCAACCCTTCCCCATAACCAGCCAGTGGAGATTAGGCAGGTGGGGAACAAAGGAAACTTCCTTGTACTAGGTGAGAATATTTGTCCACAAATTTGTTTGTTTACCCTAGATTAATGTCTATTCTGACCATCAATAGCTCTCTGGGGTTTCCAGCAGAGGACTTGCTAGCTACCTGATTGTTGCTTTTTTTCTAAGGGATTCAGCCTTCTGCATGCAAAACATATACTGGATTATTGAGCTATGGTCCTCCCCAAAATTATCAGAGGTGACGCTGTCTCCACATCAGCCCTGATCAGAATGTTGAGCAAGCATAATACGAATGTTCAAAAATACATCTTGCTCAGATAAGTCTTCCACCTCCTCCTCCACCTCCATCACTTTTTGTAAAGTTATACATGCCGTTGACCAAATGCAAAGTCATTTCTTCATTTGATGGGCTGTGCTTCTTTGTAACTCTTCAGCCTGGTGAAGACAACATAATTACTGTATGTTGTGTGTTTCCCTTTAGAAAGAGAATGGCGATTATTTTGTGATGATGATGATGACGATGTACTGCTAGGGATGAATGGAACTGGAAGTTGAAATATTTATAGATCTTCTTACTGAATATGATCCAGTCTGTTAAGTGCCATTGATTTGTAAAAGAAAGTTAAGTATGTGCTTAAATCTCTTCATTTTATTGTATTTATTTATTCAATTGAAATGTGATGTAAAAGTGTTCACTTTTGACTTGGTCATGCCTTGTAACTGTCATCTCCACACTGAGCCCTGGTTCACTATATTACTCAGACAATTCTTCATTCATTCAGTTTTATATTCTGGTCTCTGAAGTTTATTGCTCATTTAAAATATTTATATTGCATGCTTTGAGTTAGATAATCTGTCACCCTGTACTTTAGTATTATGTTGTACAATGTTATAATAGGAATAAATTGAACCTAGATTAGCAAACTATAGCCATATTCAACAGGTTAACACATGAATAAAAGTACTAGAAAGCATTTTAAAACTAGCTCTACAACGACTAGTATTTAATCCTAACCAAGCTCATTTTGGAAAAAAATATAGAGTGATATCATATTGTACCTGTATGCTAGGCAGGGCCGGCACTAAATGGCGGCCAGGTTGGGCCCTGGCTGAGGGCCCCGCAGCCCACAGGGCCCCCTGGAAGGTCCCATGTTAGGGTGGGGGAGTAGCGCTCCCCTTCCACAATCCACAGCAGGCTCCCTGCCGCAGATTGCAGGGAGGGAGCTTTCAGGCCTCCCACCTGTTCACCCACTCCACCTACCTCTCTCTCCTGTCTTCTGAGGCTGTGCGCACTGTGCGCACAGGGTTGCCATCAACCAAGATGGCAGAGGAAGCTTATTTATTTATTTATTATTTGATTTCTATCCCACCCTTCCTCCCAGCAGGAGCCCTTTTTTAAGGGGCTGATGCTCCTACCGCCATCTTGGTTGATGGAAGGCATGTGTGTGTGCATGCGCATAGTGTACCACACATTCGTGCCATCAACCAAGATGGCAGCGGGGACATCAGCCTCTTAGAGAAGCCCCCACTGCCATCTTGGTTGATGGCAGCCCTGTGTGCACAGCACACACAGCAACAGGAGAGGAGAGAGGTAGGTGAAACAGGCAGGAGCCACACACCCAGGGTAAGCTGGTATCCAAGGGCCCAGTCATGCCTGGTGCCAGCCCTGATGCCAGGGATTGCCAGCACAGACTTCCATTTGAGCAACAGGAGGACTCCACTCCCCCAATGCACTTCCCAACTCCCTTTGGAGGAAGGAGAAGCACTGTCGTGTGAGCAAAAGTCTGCTCATATGCGATTGGATTTCACCCTCTACACGCAATGCTGGGATATACACAGCATCCCTTATAATTAGCTCTTTGCTTGGCTTACAAACAGAAAAGTCTTCCTGATACTTAATCTAATTCTTACAGCATTTTCATCCGTATCACAAGATGCTGTATTAACTCAGGCATGGCAACAAATTGGCCCAAGAAGGATTATCTCAATACCTATTAATTGCAAAGGATTTACATCTCAATCAGGAGCTGTTCACAGCTTTGAATTGGCAGGCCTGACTTGACCTGAGCCTTACAAATAAAAAAGTAATCCAGTTAAATACAAACAGAAAATGTGTTTTAGGACATTGACCTTCACTTCAATTGGTTCAGTAGCCCTGCTGGGCTGAGAAAGCAAAGTAGGAATAAATAATAGGGGTAGATCAGTCAGGACGCAGGACTGGTTTCACTCTCTTCCTGTGGTTGATTGCCCCACTGGTTCTGACAGCATTTCTGCTTGCTTGTTTTTAACTGTTCTGTGTCACTGATGCTGAAGCAAGTAAAAGCGGGGCAGAGAATAGATTTTCCGGGTGGTGGTGAGTTGCACATCAGCCCTTGATGTGAGAGTCCTGGACAGGCTGCAGAATAGGATAAGAAAGAAAAGCAGAGTAGGAGAGAGTGAGAGATTCTGAGAAAGAGATTGAGACAGAATTATAAAATAATGGCAAGTATCCATTTTTAAGGTTATATGTAAAGATGGTTCCGCTATTTTTAGAAAATGCCCCTAAGTTGACTCATACAGAACATTAATGATGTAGGCAAACTGGACTTTCCTAGTCGCCTTATAATAGTTGTTAGGTTCCTCCTCTCCTCCTGGTTCCATCCTGGTTCAAGTGGAGCCTGTCCATTTTGTACAGGCCCAGTTTGTCTCAAAATGTTCCCCAGTGCCTAATAAATCCAAACCCTTCCTCCTGACACCATTATCTCATCCACGCATTAAGCCTACAAAGCTGTGCCTCTCTCGCTGGCCCTGCACATGGAACCAGTAGCTTTTCAGAGGAAGCTACCTTGCAGGTCCTGACTTTCAGTATCTTGCCTAGCAACTTACATTTTGCTTCCAAGATCTCACACCAGCGTTTTTCCATGTCATTGGAGTCACTGATTCCTTCTCAGCAATATCTATCAAGCTACCTAGCCAACAGGCAACTTCCGCATCCTTCGCACCAGGTAGTCACATCACCCTGTGGTCTGCATGCCCATCACACACCTCACGATCTGTGTTCCTAATGATCTGATCACCCACTAACAGTGTCCCTCCACCCCCTGGAGAAGCATCCTTGGCATGAGAGGATGTCTGCTCATCTCTCAAGGATCAGGTCCTGTCTAAGGGGTCATTTCCCTCTTCCTCAGCTCTATCTCTCCTTTAAGTCCTCACCGGAGTTGGCTGTGAATACCATGTCCAAGTGCCTAGAATCCGTAAGTGGATGGATGGGAGAGAATAGGCTGAAGCTTAACCCCGACAAGACTGAGGTATTACTTGTGGGAGATAAAAGGAGGTTAGGAATTACTGACCTGATGCTTGATGGGGTAAGTTTACCCCTGAAGGACCAGGTCCGCAGTCTTGGGGTCATACTTGACTCCCAGCTGTCCATGGAGGCTCAGATTACAGAAGTGAGCCGGGCAGCTTGGTATCAATTACATCTGATACGGAGACTGCGTCCCTATCTTCCTGTTCACCTGCTCCCTCAGGTGATACATGCCCTGGTCTCCTCTCGCTTAGACTACTGCAATGCGCTCTACGTGGGGTTACCCTTGAAAACGGTCCGGAAATTACAGCTGGTACAGAATGCGGTGGCACGCTTGATTACGCATAGCCGTCGCTGGGATCATATCACCCCAGTGTTATTAGATCTTCACTGGCTACCAGTTGTCTACCGGGCCCAATTCAAGGTGTTGGTGTTGACCTTTAAAACCCTATACGGTTTTGGCCCAGTATATCTGAAGGAACGCCTCCAGAATCACCGATTGTGCCGCCTGACGAGATCAGCCTCGCAAGACCTTCTCTCGGTCCCACCGGTGAGAACAGCTAGGCTGGTACGGACCAGAGAGAGGGCATTCTCTGTTGTGGCCCCCACCCTCTGGAACTCCCTCCCTTTCGATCTCAGACATGCTCCCTCCCTGTCCAGCTATCGCCGAGCCTTGAAGACCTGGCTGTTCAGGCAGGCCTACAAGATTGGGACAGATTAACTTATGTTATAATTGAATTAATGAATGGTTTTTTAGCTTAAAATTTGATTATGCTGATGTATATGTATTGTTTTTATTCTTGTTGTTCGTCGCCTAGAGTGTCCCTAACCCGGACAGATAAGCGGCTGAAAAATAAAATGTATTATTATTATTATTATTAGATGCCCTCCTTCCCCGAGACCCTCATTCTCTAAGACAGCAGGGGCACTATCATAATGTCCCTGAAGGCCTCATCCACAAACCTCTCTGCCTCTCTCCGCTTCTCCAAGTCGGACAGCTTGGCCTCAAGGAAACAAACTTGTTCCCAGAGAGCCAGGAGCTCATCCATGACTTCTGTCCAACAGACAGATAGTCGTACATGTTACAGACAGAGCAAAACATTGGAAAGCCCCCACACCCCTGCTAGCTTCCTACCTGTATAATTGTTTGTGTAGTTTACTTTACTGGAAGCGTAGGTTTTGTTTAGGCCAAGGAACAGATGTGCCATGTGTCCTAGCCTCCCCACCCTGCTACTGAACTTGCTCTGTTGCTTATCTTGCCTTGACACTTTATCAGCTGGTACTTGCTCTTGGAGTGGGCTCCCTCGCTAGGCTGTCCTAAATCCATATGCCTTGCTGGTTCCTCGCAGCTATTACTAAAGCCAATGAGATGAAGGAATGTGGCTCAAATTGCTGAGTGGTAGAATATGAAAAGGGGTTGGAGTCAGGGCAGTTTGGCCCCTGGCAATGGGGAGTTAACAGTGAGCAGTGATTTAATGGACAATGGATGGTGAGCTGCTGGGGATTAAGTCCCTGGGGAATTTTTCCTTCCTTCACTGAGAAATATTCCTATTTAAAAATATTATTTACAAATTTTCTAATTCACAAAACCAAACTTTCTTTTACCTGATTCTCCCCTTATTTTACTGAACAGAACACACTTTTTAAAGTGCAAGATGCCCTCTAGTTTTAAGTGGTAACTTGCACTCCAGCGTGATTAGCTGGATTTCTTTTTGGCTGGTTTTAAACTGATCTGAAAGCTAAACTTTCAGTTCAGTCTTTTTTCACCTATGAAAACTGGTTATAAGAAGGCAGGAAGGTGACAGTTGCGTTGGCTGAGGGCAGACTGAGGTTGGAGCTGTACCCCATTTGTCCTAATGGACCAGGGCCCCGCCCTTCAAATTTGAATTGATGGAAAAGCTCAAAGTGGAGCAAATGGAATATTTTTTCTCAATTGCAAGTGTAGGTGTGGAGGGCCCAATTTGGACTGAGGCTACAGTAGGGGCAAAGGGTTAAAGCCCCCTGCTTTTCACTTCAGGGTCCCAATCCAGATCAACAGCCCCACTCTGGCAACTTCTGAATGAATAAAGCTCGCATGCAAGGGCAGACTGCTTGATACATGTCACATGTGCTTTGGCCCTTAGTCTGTATCTAGGTTCTTATTTCCAAGAGTCCTAAGCTTTCTGATCATAACAAGAAAGATGATGTATGCATCACCTCATGTGTCAATAGCTGTTTCCTAACTTAAAACCTCTTATCTCACTTTTTTAGACCAAAGAGGTTTAAAATATTCCCCCCCATATCACATACAATACGAGAAGTAAGCACACACCTTTCAGGTAGATGCAAAATAACTACAGTAGCAACACCAAAAGACTTCTTAGACTTCTTTAAAAATGTGCAAATAGGTTCAGAGGGTTAGTATGAACTGTAAGAATGGGGCCATCACTCTAGATGTTTAGCTAACACAGCCCTGACCACACCATGAAAAGGTGGCGGAATAACAGTAGGCAGACATCAAGAGAGAGAAAACAGTAGGCATAAAAGCACAAAGCTAAATGCATTTTTACAACTATTAAGGTAACGAGTGCCAGCTCATCTTTCCTAATTATATTTGAATGCACTGAGACAGAAACTTTTCTCAAGTTCTTTTTTTTTTTAACTTTTCTGTTTCCCCCTGATATAATTAAAAACTCAAGCAAGCTTCACAGGAAAGCATTGCAAAGACTGAGGCCTGGGCTTTTGCGCTTTCAGAAGCTCCAAAACAAAACAACAAAAAGGCAGGGTTCCAGAGCCTTACATGTAGCTGTATGGGATAATAGGATTCTGCAATGCAGTGCTGTACTTACAGTCCACTGAACTGTAAAATCCACTTTTGAGTTTTATGTAACCAGTCCAATGAACAAAATAATCCACTCCAGAATTTATATCACTCCAGACCAGTGAACGACATAATCTAGACTTTGATTAGAAATTTTGGATCAACTGCAAGAGTGTTGTGGGTAAATGGTTATCAAGGTGTCTCTCTATTCAGTCAAAGAAAGAACTTATCTTGTAGGCAGCTAACAAATGAAAGTTCAGGTTCTTGTTCAAAGGGGCTTATTTGCTCATTGCAGCAAAGCAATATCCCTGTCTGTAAGGTGTTGACACTATCTCTTCTTGCTTCTTGTTTTTGACTCTTGCTAGAGACCCAAGTTTCTGGGAAGCAGCTTGGCAGGTACTATTACCACCTTCCCCGCCTCCTTTGTAGAGTTCCCAGCAGCATTTGCTTGGCCCCTATAGGAAACAGGATGCTGAACTAGATGGGCCTTCCATGAATCTTAAATTCGTAGGGTTTATTTATCTAACAAGAGTTACATGCTGCTTAATCAAAAATTAAAAATATATATACTTGGTTTAAGTAAAATGGGTTGAAATATTCATTAATAATAGCAATAAAACAGACTTAAAATGATAAACATAGTAAAAGTTATTTTAAAAATATTATATATATAATATATATATATATACATTAAATATGTAAAATCAAGAGATTCAAAAACCAAATGTATGCCTAAACAACTTTTTTTTAGCGGGATTGAAAACTACCATTAATGGTGGGAGTGTGTGTGTGTGTGTCCATATGTGGGTATTAGGGTTGCCAGGTCGGAACCATCCAAAAACCTGAGAAAATGGGGGCGGGCCCTAGTGATGTCACGGGGTGGGCCCTAGTGACATCATTAAACATGATACATTGTATCAACCACAGTTGCTTGGAGCATACCATTCAAAAAAAATTCTCTGGAGATTAAAATAGAAATCTTACCTAAAATAGGGTGTTCCTAGGTCCATCTGAAGTGACAAGGTCATTCTTTCTCACAAGCTTAGGGAGCATGGATGCAAAATGGAAATGGACTGCCTTCAAGTTGATCCCAGATAGGGTCTTCATGGTAAGCAGTATTCAGACAGAGGTGGTTTACTATTGCCTTCCTCTGAGTCTGAGAGGCAGTGACTGGCCCAAGGTCACCCAGTGAGCTTCATGGCTGTGTGGGGATTCAAACCCTGGTCTGCCAGGTCACAGTTCAACGCCTTTAGGGAACATTTAATCTAGCTTACTTGCTTCTGGCAAGAAGGGTTTACGTGCCCTCAGGCCAGGCCATTATTGGAAGAAAGAAGCTCAGTGTTGAAGAGATGTTAGATGGGAGCACAGATGGATGCCCCTGAAGGCAGCAACTGTAAGGATGCTTATTAAGGAACTAAGCCCCATAGAACTCAATAGGACTTACTTCTGAGTAGATACGGTTGCAGCCATGTTAAGGACAAGGGAGGGCATTCTAGGCAAGCAGTTGGCAACTGCCTGTCAGCATTGTGCTGTTGCTAAGACTTGACTGGGGATCATCCACAAAGTTATCCATAAGGCACTGCAACTTTATGTGTTGGCTGGCTACTGGAGTGGGTGTCCCCTAATATTTATGGCCATACAAGCAGGGTGAGTGTAGGCAGCAATTGCCTTTCTACTTTACGAGGCCTTATATAGGACCGACAGGCAGCAGGAGAGAGGGGAGGACCAGAAAAAGAAAAAGAACAAAAATAAAAATAAAGGAAGAGAGCGCCTCCTCCTAAGCAATAAGCATGTGCACTGTGCAGAGCGCCTGCCTCCGTTTCCCCCCGAAGCCGCCCCACCCAGCCTTGACGCCAGCGCCTTCTGGGCCAGGCAACCTTGGTGATCTCTGGGCCACTTCAGCCCCGGCACCTCTCTGCCCTCCCCCCCCCGAGAAAAATCGACTCATTTGAAATGTGGTGTTGGAGGAGAGCTTTGCGGATACCATGGTCTGCAAAACAGACAAATAATTGGGTGTCAGAACAAATTAAACCAGAACTGTCACTAGAAGCTAAAATGATGAAACTGAGGTTATCATACTTTGGACACATCATGAGAAGACAGGATTCACTAGAAAAGATAATAATGCTGGGAAAAACAGAAGGGAGTAGAAAAAGAGGAAGGCCAAACAAGAGATGGATTGATTCCATAAAGGAAGCCACAGACCTGAACTTACAAGATCTGAATAGGGTGGTTCATGACAGATGCTCTTGGAGGTCACTGATTCGTAAGGTCGCCATAAGTTGTAGTCAACTTGGAGACACATAACAACAACTCAAGGATGTTGAACCCTTCCACTTCTCATTGTATGAGAGCACAATATCTGCTTAAAATGCACACTTCCATTAAAAGATTTTTTGTGCTTTTAAACTTGGAAGAGATCCAGGGTCTAGATGACAATCAAAGAATCTCAGCTTTTCATAAATGGGAGTTAAAATCTGGTTGACTTTTGTTGAATCTTCAGAAGAAAATTATTTAAGTGGTAGTATGGCTAACATTGATTCCCCTTGATGTTTGCTACCTCAAGTGCTTTTCAAAACAATTACCATTATTATGAGTGGAGAGTCCTTCCTTGTACTTATATAAATGAGTATTTACATAGTGCAGTTGGGAATAAACTACACAGTGTATTCTGACTTGTTTCAAATTTTAGAGGCCTAGGTTTAAATTCCATTCTCAATTGTCTGGTTTAATCACTACTTAATTTTACTTTTTAAGCAATGCAGTGCAGTGTAAGCTCATCTATTCACTTTTAACTATGAGTACCCGATACTCAAAAAAAGCCAAGATTCTTCTACTTTTGACCAGCAATCTTCCCACAGTGTGTGCACCTGTGTGTGTAGAGGGAGCATGTATGCAGCTAGAGGAGTTCCCCCCTTAGTTTTACTGTAGCTGATCACCCAGCATAACAAGCAAAGTAATTTTAAATAGAAAAGTGGCATGTCCTACTCGGTAATCAGTTGGAAGTAATCATCCAGCATACCTTTGGTTGTACATGTTTCTCCTCTACCTGCACTTCATCTGGTTGAGATGGCAGTCCTGGCGATTTTAAAGTTTGTAAGACCCATAGCATTTGAAGCGGGAATTCCACACTTTGCATTGTTTATACTCAGCAGTGCCGGCGGCGACCGCAGCATCTCTGCCTGAGGGGCCCCATCGCGGCCGCTCCCGCCCAGCGGCGCCCACAGCATGAGGGGTGAAGCGGGCGTCCTTTCCGGAGGAGGGGAACCAGCTCCGGGGCCAAGAGGGAGCTGGCCCAGCCTGGCCTCCACTGCCACCGCCTCTTCATGGCTCCTGCTGAGGCTGCCAGGCCGTTCAGATGCTGTCTCGGGAGCGGTTGCTAGAAGACGGCATCCGAGTGGCCTGGCAGCCTCAGCAGGAGCCGTGAAGAGGCGGTGGCAGTGGAGGCCAGGCCAGGCCAGGCCGGCTCCTTCTTGGCCCTGGAGCTGGTTCCCCTGCTCCTGAAAGGATGCCCGCTTCACCCCTCATGCTGTGGGCACCGCTGGGTGGGAGTGGCCATGATGGGGCCCCCAAGGAAGAGACGCTGCAGGCGCCGCCGCCACTGCTGAGCTCCATCGCGGCCGCTCCCACCCAGCGGCGCCCACAGCATGAGGAGTGAAGCGGGCATCCTTTCTGGAGGAGGGGAACCAGCTCCGGGGCTAAGAAGGAGCCGGCCCAGCCTGGCCTCCACTGCCACCGCCTCTTCACGGCTGCTGCTGAGGCTGCCAGGCCGCTTGGATGCTGTCTTGGGAGTGGTTGCTAGGAGACGGCGTCCGAGCGGCCTGGCAGCCTCAGCAGGAGCCATGAAGAGGTGGTGGCAGTGGAGGCCAAGCCAGGCTGGGCCGGCTCCTTCTTGGCCCCGGAGCCAGTTCCCCTGCTCCTGAAAGGATGCCCGCTTCACCCCTCATGCTGTGGGCGCCGCTGGGTGGGAGCGGCCATGATGGGGCCCCCAAGGAAGAGACACTGCGGGCGCCGCCGCCACTGCTGAGCTCCATCATGGCCACTCCTGCCCAGCTGCTGCTGGGGGGTCCCTGTGGGGGCAGTGGCTGGACGGGCTTGGTGGCGGTCCAAAGGCCTCGCTTGAGTCAGGTGGAGGAACGTCATCATCGTCCTCTGTCTTCTTGAGGCAACTGCAGACGCTGCTTCCTCCTCCTGTGCCTAAGCCTCACTGGGAAAAGGCAGGCGGGAAGACACTGCTTCCTCCTCCTACGCTTGCGCCTGCCTGGGAAAAGGTGGGTGGGCGGGAAGAGCCTTCAGCAGCATACGCATGCGTGAATCACGCATGCGTGCCTGAGGGAGACACTCAAAAGCCGGAGATCAACGTCTTCAAAGAAACTATGGCCGGAGGCCGGAGATGGCCCCCTTTTGCCAGAGACTCCGGCAGAAAACTGGAGATCTGGCAACCCTAGTGGGTATGTACGTGTTTATATGTGTGTTTGTGTTGGTCAGGAATTCTAAAAAACAAAAAGCTCAGCTTTGACAGCTTCAGTCCTCCATCTTCATTCAAAATGGTGTCCCAATGTATCCAAACATAGAGGAAAAGCTGCTCCTTGATTTCAAGAGCCATCATGCAAAATTTGGTTATGATATCTTAAGAAGTGTCCAAATGCATAGTACACAAACAACTTTCCAAAATGTATAGTAGATATAGGCCAGAGCTTGGAAAAGTTACTTTTTTCAACTAAAGCTCCCATCAGCCCCAGCCAGCATGGCCACTGGATTGGGCTGATGAGAGTTGTAGTACAAAAAAGTATCTTTTCCAAGCTCTGATATAGGCAAAGCATTTCTGAAGAAAGCAGAAGACAGTTTTTCCTGCAATAGAAGTAAAATGGAACTATATTCAATAGATGATACTCCACTTATGGAAAGGTGGGCATGGTCAATTAAAAATTGAGACACTCCTCGTGTCCATTGGAAACTATTCACAGAACAGTCAGTTCCACAATTGTTTTTGGAACTTTCTTTTAGTGTTCCAAAGTGTAGCTGTACTTCACATATTCACAGAAACAGAAGCAAAAGAAAATGAATTACTACAGTGATATGAGCATGGGGGTTGGAATGGATGATCCCTGTGGGTCCCCTTTCCATCATCTGATTTGGAATCCTGTGCCTCTGGTCAGATGAGTCTCTCCTTTGTTAAGCTAATAGAGTGACCAGGTAGGATAATGGGTCTATCAGCTGCCCAGCAACTGGTTAATGGGCCAGGAAGACCCTTTTGTCATTGAAACTCTTCAGGAGAGCCTTTGTCCCCCCTCCCTTGTCCTGGCATCTAGCCGAAGTTTGTGCTTAGAGTGTTTTTGGAATAGTCTAGAGAAGAATTGCTGGGAACTGGAAGGCAGGCAGAGTGACTGGCTCTCTGCACCATGGCATTTGCGGTGCCTCCTGCAACCTTGATGGAAAAGCTGGATATTGGACTGCTGATGCCTTGAACCCCTCCATCCTAAGCTCAGGTTGGACTGTGTCTAAATAAACAAACCATATTTCATAAAGACATCGCAGTCTCCGCTGACTTCTTCCCAAAGGAAACGAAACCCTGGATGAGCGCAGGACCCCCGAAATCTCACCACTCAGAGATTGGGGAGGCGCACAACAATAGGAAACTTCACTAAAATTGCAAAGTAAATCAAACATATTTAAAGTGACTATCTGAACTATATCAACTGGTTTAATATTGTTGCTTCCTCCCTGCTAAAACAAGATCAGCACAGCATATGTCTTGTTTCTGTTCTTTGGGCTGATTGCAGGTGTTGCCACCACTCACCATATGCTCAGAGGCCCATGTGACATATGTACATTCTTAAAACCAGAGCTTGGAAAAGTTACTTTTTTGAACTATAACTCCCATCAGCCTCAGCCAGCATGGCCACTGGATTGGGCTGATGGGAGTTGTAGTTCAAAAAAGTAACTTTTCCAAGCTCTGCTAAAACTTAAAGAATATAGATACATTCTTAAAGTTGCTGGAAACTGCAGGAGGGGAAAGTGCCCTTTGAACACATGTCCTGCTTGCGAGTTTCTCATGGGCAACTGGTTGGCCACTGTGAGAAGAAGATGCTGGACCAGATGGGCCATTGGCCTGATCCAGCAGGCTGTTCTTATGTTCATACGTTTTTAGAATAAGCACCAATAGGCATGGGGAATTGGGTGTTAGAACAAATTAAACCAGAACTATCAAGAGAAGGTAAAATGATGAAACTGAGGTAATCATACTTTGGACACTTCAGGGGAAGACATGATTCACTAGAAAAGACAATAATGCTGGGGAAAACAGAAGGGAGTAGAAAAAGAGGAAGGCCAAACAAGAGATGGATTGATTCCATAAAGGAAGCCACAGACCTGAACTTACAAGATCTGAACAAGGTGGTTCATGGCAGATGCTCTTGGAGGTCACTGATTCATAGGGTCGCCATAAGTTGTAATCGACTTGAAGGCACTTAAGAACAACAACAAGGCATGGGGACAAACAATACTTATGAAAAGCAAAAACGTGATTTTCATCACAAAGTTAACTCTAAAAGTAGCATACACCTTTTGAAACATCTGGATCACACACACACATAATAGATTAACATAGACAGCTGATATTCTCATCTACTTTAAAGTTTATCAGTTACAATCCCCATTTCAAACACACATACAAACATTAAACACAATCAGGAGCAACCATGCAGAATTCAAAGGGTACCTATTTTTCATCTTATTTCCTATAGTGCCTAGAAATTGTAAAATATTATAAAAATGTCTCCCAGAACTTATTGATCTTTTCCAGAGTAATAATAACTTAATAACGTGGGATATTATTACATTGAAATGGATCAATAAACTCTGTGGAGATGCATTTGTTTCACTATTTTTTTTCAGTAGGTATGCGTTTTGAAAAGAATTACAAGGCATAATCTAAAAATGCTGCACTTTTCAACTCCAAAGATCATAAGGGGGGGCATTTTCACAAAAAGTATTGTATTCGCCAGAGGTCCTTTTTTCCACACTCTCAGCAGTCCACAGAGCTGCCATTGCTGAGACAAAGGGTCAGTTTGTTAGCAATTCACAATAATATGTAGCACTTAGGGAAGAAAATGAAGGCAAATTGAAGACCACAGGTTAGAGGTCATGTAAAAGTCAGCCAGAGCTAAACGGATGGCTGATTTATTATTATTTTTTACTAATTTAGCAGCCATATCTATAGTTCTACTAAGGAGCTCTGAGCAAAATAATCTTCAAAATAAAACTATAAAGTAGATAAAACTGAGACATAGTTGCACAAAGCCACTGTGCGGAGATATGGACCTGGGTTTCTTACATCAAAGTCTGAAGACCAAATTTGACATCATAGATAGTATTCAGTTAACTTTTTGCACTAGCGCTAGAGTTGGCACTAATGCAATGGGGTGCTCCCCTCTCCTCCCCCCACATACACTCTGCACTGTTCCCAAATCTTCTCCGGAGGGTTGAGGGAAAACCCAGAACACATTTAGAGGGTGCATGGCAGGGGGAGAGGGGGAGATTGTTCCATCATGCAAGGATAAATCCTTGTGTTCTCAGAACAATTGCCTTAGCACTACATTGAATACAACCCCATGAGGGCAGTGCATATTAATCTTATAATGATAATGCAGGGCTCGGGGAAAAAATATATGTGAGAGGACAAAAGGACTTCTTCACACAACACACAATTAAATTATAGAATTTGCTGCCACACAGTGTGGTGAGAGCCACCAACTTTGATAACTTCTGGTTTGCCAGTGTGGAGAGTTGTTCCCTTCTCTCTCTCCTAGGAAGGATGAATGAATCTGTCAGTTTCTTTCAGCTTGTCATTTTTCAAATCTTAAATTCAGTTCAGAAAATATTGCATCAGTTTTCAATTTTTTTTAATAAAAAGTTCTCATGAACATTTGTCAGTATATTGGTGGGCAAGGCTGTGGCGTCCTTCCCTGGTTCTCCCTGTCAGGTTCCACCTGCTTGTGGCTACTGCCTTTCACTAGGCACCACCAGGGATACCACCAGTCCGGACCGTCCTTTATATGGTTTCTCACTCCGCTCTAGCACAGATCTCACTAGATCCCCCTGCTAGGCAGCACCACCAGTCACGTCCTATAACCAATACTCCCAGAGACTTTGCCTGAGTCTCTCTCTAGCTCGTTACTTTTGTGACTGCGTGCTTATGCTGTTCCCAACCCCCTTGTATCTTTATAGATAACGCATACAACTCGGGGTTGCTCTGGATACTTGAATTGTTATTATTCCTCCCTTCACCGCTGCCACCATTAGATACTGTTTCTGTTCAGCCTTGGTAATTACCTTGCCCTTCCTTCTGGTATGTATATCCCCCAGCCAAGGATCAGGCCTTTGGTAAACCAAATAAGTATTTATTAAATATCAGAAATAACAAGATTAGTTTTAGAATGTTTCACAAGCGTATGGTTTCATCTATTCCTGTTTTGTACTTGACTTATTATTAATCAGAACTCCAACTCCCTCTTTCTCCACACTCCTGACCTCCACCCTCAAACACCTCTTTCTCCACACTCCCAACATCCACCCAGATTCAACTGTCATTCTTCCATTTATACTCCCAGCCATTCGAACGCTCAGCCAATCATCCAGCATTCTACTGCTCATGTACTTCCCCCTCCTCTTTCACTCCACTTACCATATGTCTTCTATATAAACAGCACTTACCATATTTACACTATAAGCAGGAACATCACATTTTCCCCCTCCCTTAAAATAACAGCAAAGTATTATTCCTGCTCTAGGATTCATACGACGCGTTAACAATAAAAAACAAGTCTCTTTGGGGAAAATGTCTTTTTTGCACCCACGTCTGGGTCACGTCACTGCAGTCCCAGCCACCTGCCTTGAAAGTCCATTGGCCAATACATTGTCCTTGCCTTTTATGAACTTGAAGTCCACCTGGTAATCTTGTAGAGCCCAGGACCACCTCTGCAGCATAGTGTTATGATTTTTCATAGTCTGTAACCATAACAATGCTCGACGATCCGTCGTCACTGTAAATCTTCATCCCCACACGTATGGGCGCAACTTGCTCAGTCCCAACACGACCGCTAGGCACTCCTTTTGGACCGACGAATAATTCTTCTCCCTCGATGTCAGCTTGCGACTAAGATACGCCACTGGATGTCTAATGCCTCCTCTCTCTTGTAGCAAGACGACTCCCAGCGCTAGGTCCAACGCATCCGTAGCCACGATTAATGGTTGCTCATAATCTGGTGCTATTAATACAGGCCCTTGGCACAAGGCTTGCCTCAGAAGGTCAAAAGCCTTTTGACATTCATCCATCCACACCACACGCTCAGCACCCTATTTCCTTGTTAGCTCATGCAAGGGGGTTGCGATTTCCCCAAAATCTTTTACAAATTTACGGTAAAAACCAGCCACACCTAAAAATGCCCTAACTTGTTTCTTAGTTAAGGGGATGGGCCACGATTGTATTGCCTCAACTTTGCTCCATAAGGGGGTTTTTTCCCACTCCCCACCTTATGTCCTAAATAGATCACTTCATTCAACCCAAACTGGCATTTCTTGGCTTTTATTGTTAGCCCTGCTTTCTTAAATGCCTCTATTAGTGCTGTCAGGTGTTGGACATGCTCAGGCACTGACTTGCTGAAAATGGCCACATCATCTATATAGGCCACTGCGAGACTTCCGGGAAGGGTGACTTAGCCTGTGCCTGCTTTTGAGACGGGCTCCTGCCTCAAAAGAAGCTTATTCAGATATATCAGTCAGTTTTTTCTTTTTTTTTTGACTGATTAAACTTCTCCCGGGTAGGGAGAAACGAAGAGATTAACCTCAAAGCCTATTTTTGTTGGGACGACCAGATCTCATTAATTTATGGGACGAGGTCCAGCCGACGAAGGTGGGACGGATTTTTAACAGCAAGCTCTATCTGATAAAGCGAACGTTCACCTTATCTTCTAAGAGAGAACGCACTAACAGGCAAGCACCCTTCTTTCTATATTTTTCTTTTACTTGACTTAAATTGTTGCTGTTTAAAAGAGATTTGCCAGATTGATCAGTTTTTGACATCTCACTGGGGAGCCATAACTTCTCTCTGCTACGCACTAATTAATAGCTTATCTCTGTTTTTGTTGCAAAAAGCTGTCCTGGATTTGCATTCTAAAGATATACACAGAAGAGGGATTTCTATTCCAGATTTTTATTTTGAAAAATATTATACTGTTTTGAGACTACTCTCTTTTTGGTCTATTTTATTTTGACGAATCTGTTTCTTGACGATTGCCATTAATTGTTTCGATCCTGGGAACTGCATTTTGTTTACTTAACTATTGGAGAGATAAGGCTGTCTGCTCTGTTTATATTGTGATGTCACCAAGTTTGGAGTATTAACCCAATTGTTGCTGAAATAAGAAGTGGTTTTCCTATATTTTTCTTTTAAAATGGCAATTAAGAAAGTGGCTGAAAATCTGGAAATAACTATGTTTCAGAAAATAATGGATGAGATTGAGATAATGAAAATTGAATTGAGTAAAATGAAGCAGGAGATTAAAGATATAAGGGTCCCTGTGAGAGAGGTGACCCTGGAAGGGGTCCCTGTGAGAGAGGAGACCCCGGAGATTGGAACAGGGGTCCCTGTGAGAGAGGCGGCCCTGGAGACTGGAATAGGGGTCCCTGTGAGAGAGGAGATCCCGGAGATTGGAACCAACGTGGAACAGGAACAAGATTTGGAGTCTATGGACTTTAGAAATAAAATCTATTGTTTGGAACTCAATGTTATCTCTGAAGAAATGAATGAAGATTCTAGAGATAAAGTTATCAATGGCATGGATAATCTTCTGGACTGGAATGATGTGATGGAGCCCAATATAGAGAAAATCTATGGAATTATCTGCAGCCATGTGACAATGGAAAAACTTTTAAGAGATGACCCAGTGTATTTTGAAAAAAAGAACAGAGATATGATTTTACAGCAGTATTTCAGCAACCTATTCAGAATGGATGGCAAGAAAATATTTGGGATAGAGGTAATCCCCATCAGACTCTTACTATATGACTATGGCTTTGACAGCAAGATTATTATGGAATACTGATAATGGAAGATTGGATATTGAAATTACTGGACTTAACAAGACTACTGAAGATGGAAGATGGAAAATGGAACTAATAGAGATAATAGAACAATGGCTACTGAAATTATTGAACCTAACAGATTCTGATGTGATGGATTAATTGAAATGTTTATTTTGACTATGGTTATGACAATAAGATTATCATAATTAGTAATGAGATGGATTAATCGATATGCTTATCTGGAAAAAAAAATTGATAGATATATTTCTTAAAGAATTGAAACCTCTCTTTGACTTTTTGTGGAAAGAATAAAGTAATGTTTATGAGATTTGATGATTAAGTAAGATAACTACTGGAGGAAAGTGATTTTATAATATGACTTAAGAGACAGGATTGTTATATATTATAGACTTATAACTGATTTGATCTTTGACAAATGGGAAGTCAATATTTTACTCTTTATTTTTTATTTTTGTTTTTTTTTTCTTTTTTTCTTTTTGTTTAACTATTTTTGATTTTGTTTTTTGTCTTTGAATGTTTTATGATTTTGTCTTGTATGTTTTATGAAAATCTGAATAAAAATTATTGAAAAAAAAAATATATAGGCCACTGCGAAATCTGACATGCCTTGCAACACAGTATTAATTAGTCTCTGAAAAGAACTTGGTGAGTTCCTTAGTCCCATGGGTAAAGTCACAAACTCATATAACCCATCTGGTGTACTGAAGGCAGTTTTGGCTCTGGATTGCTCATCTAATTCCATCTGCCAAAATCCTTTACACAGATCTATGGTAGAGATAATGGTTGCTGCTCCCAATAGCTCTAACATTGCATCCACCCTAGGCATAGGATACGCATCTGGGACAGTAATTTTATTGATTAAACGATAATCAATACAAAACCTTGTGGTTCCATCTTTTTTCGGAACCAGTACAATACTTGAGGCCAGGGACTGATGGATTCCCTGATCACTCCTAGTTCCAACCTGTCTTCAACCTCCTTTCTAATTTCATTCAAAACTTTCCCATTCACATGGTACAGAACAGATCTGATTGGGGCATGCTTTCCAGTATCAGTTGAATGTCTGGCTATACTGGTTCGGCCAGGTTTATTGCTGAAGAGATCCCCATAATTTTTTTAAACTCTTAGAATCTCTTTCTTGACTTCTTCCTTCACCTCATCCGACCATTCCAATTGATCTACCCCTCCTTTTGCTTTGCTTTCCTGTACCAAATCTGGAAGTTCAGGCCCACTTCCCTCAGGGAATAAGGTAACTTGCAACACCTTTGCATCCCTGGTGTGATAAGGTTTCAACATATTTACATGAACCACTTTATGCTTTTTTAATTGTTCTGTGGTTATCACATATGTCACTGTGTCAAGCTTTTCCCTTATGGTATATGGTCCCTCCCAGTTGGCCTGTAATTTATCGTGTTTCCTGGGTATGAATGCCATAACCATATCTCCCACATCATATACACGTTCTCTGGCTGTTCTATCATACCAGTAACTTTGCTTCTGCTGAGCTTGACTTAAATTCTTTTGCACAACTTCCATCATTGATGCTAATTTGTTGCGGAAGTCTAATACAAAATCGACTACAGATGTTCTGTACTCTCCCAGGGTCCCTTCCCATGAATTTTTTAACAGTTCCAAAGGTCCCCTCACTTTTCTAGTAAACATCAGTTCAAAGGGTGAGAAGCCTGTTGACTCCTGAGGGACTTCTCTGTATGCAAATAAGAAGCACCCCAAACGTTCATCCCAGTCTTGTGGGTGATAACTTCTTATCATGCCCTTCAGAACCCCATTGACTCTCTCAGTTAACCCATTAGTTGCTGGATGGTAAGTAGTTGTCTTTAAATGTTTTAGACCACAACACTTCCACATACATTGCATCACTTCTCTCATGAATACACTGCCTTGATCCGTCAACACTTCATGAGGGAAACCCAGTCTCATAAAGATTTTTAATAAAGCCTCTGCCACTACAGGGGCTTCCACGGATCTTAGTGCTTCTGCGTCTGGGTATCTGGTGGCAAAATCCACCACCACCAATAGATATTTCTTGCTATGCCTTGTGGGTTTGGAAAAAGGGCCCACCAAATCTATTCCCACTCTATAAAAGGGTTGTCCTATTATAGGAAGGGGCTTCAATGGTGCTTTTGTCTTTACTCCACTTTTCCCCACCTTTTGGCATATGTCACAAGATAAACAATATTGTTTTACGTCTTTAGAAATATTTGGCCAATAATAGTGTGCAGCCAATCTTTTCTTGGTATTCTTTATTCCAAGATGCCCTGCACATGGGACATCATGGGCTACCTCTAGCAATCTGACTCTGTATTTGCTAGGTACCATCAATTGTTTCACTGGTTCACATTTATTCTCTCTCTCAGCAGGCATCCACAGTCTATATAAAATCCCATTCTCACACACAATTTGATTCCTCAGATTGTCAGTAAAGGGAATCTTTTGTGTAAGGGCTTGGTCCTTCATTTGCTTCAAACTTGCATCCTTATCCAGCACTTCCCTGAACTGCTCTGCCACTTCACTAGAGACCATTCGATACAGTTTGTCTCTTTTAGCAGGCCTGCCAGGGGTTGCTATGGCGACCTTAGGCTCGATAACAGGTTCCACCCTGTTTTCTTCGGCCTCTGTTAAAATGGTTTCTGTTGCTTTGCCAAGTTGTTGTCTGGTCACCACATATATTTTTCCTTGTGCCCCCATAACATCTCTTCCCAGTATCACTGGTTCTTGTTGTTGGGCATTAATACCTACTTTACATATTTCCTCCTTTCCTCTCCACTTTAATTTTATCAGGGCCATGGGTATGCTTTCTGGTTCACCCCTCACTCCTTGGATTGTCACCGTTTCCTGAGGTAATATTTCTTCAGATTTTATCAAATCTGGCCTCAGTAACGTCTGAGCGGCACCAGTATCAAGCAATGCCCAATAATTTGCCCCTTGCACACTCACTTCTTCCCTCAGACTCAAATCAAAGTCTTTTACATTTGTCCAGTTTATCTGGCAGAACTAAACCTTCTTCGTTTCTAACTCCCTTGGTTCTGTTTTCACTGCCCTTCCCTGAGCAGGATTACCAATGGGGTTGGCAACCTCACATTGAAAACGTAGGTGCCCCGGTCTACCACATTTATAACATTTCTCCTCCATTTTAGAGTACACAGATCCACTCTGGGGCCCTGTGCCCTTCAGACTTTATTGGAGGACTCACTCACTGTGGTACCACATCCTTTCTGCCACCATTATATGGTCTGGGTTTAAACTCTCTTGATGTTTTCCCCACCCAGCCAGTTCTATTGGATGCAAAGTGATCTGCCAACTCTGTGGCCTCTTGAACAGATGTAGGGGAACGGTCTTTGACATGGAGCCTTATTTCTGGTGGTAACTGATGGTAAAATTGATCCAGTATCATGAGGCTTTTCACCTCTTCCACTGACTGAGCTTTGGCACTTCCCATCCACTTTCCAAATATGTCCATCTGTTTTGCTCCCAGTTCAACAAAAGACCTCCCTGCTTGGATCTGACAGTTTCGAAATAACTTTCTAAAGTAGTCAGGTCCCAGTCTGAATCTTTTGTACACTGCCTCTTTAAACTCGGCATATGTGACAGGCCTGTCTGAGGGGAAATATTGGTATACCTCTGCCAATTCCCCTTTGATCAGATTTGATAAATATTGCATATATTTATCCTCCGGTAGCCCCCACATCTGAGCTGCCTTTTCGAAGGTGTTGAGGTAAATCTGTGGGTCTTGTCCAGGTTCAAACACCGCAAAATCTTTTGGTGTAACTTTTATTTTGGTTACATTTCTGTCCTTTCTTGTTTCATCAGAATGAAACTTCTCTCTTTCAAATTTTAACTTTTCTACCTGTATCTCAGCATCCAATGCTTGTTGCTTCTCCCTGCCCTCAAACCCCATTCTCATCCTTTCAGTATCCATTCTCATTCTCTCAATTTCCAACTCCCGCTGTTTTTCCTTCTCTGCACCTTCCATCCTCAATCTCTCAGTTTCCAACTTTAACTTCTCTCTCAAATACTCTATATAAGCAGGATTGCTTGAGTACCCTTCTGGGTTCTCTTCTCTGACAGGTTGTTTTTGTTGAACAGATGCGAATGCTATCAATGCTACTCGCAATTCATCTACCCCTTTACCCTCGTGAGGTAAATTGAATGTTATGCACTTCTCCACCAGCTCCTCTTTTTTCTCTTTATATATTCAGCCATGTTTTTAGGAGTTCACTCGCACTTTGCCACACACTCTTTGCCAGTCACTCTCACAAGTAATCTTTATTTGTTATTTCTTTTAGCCACACCACTTTTAGGGACTCTCTATTGTTCGTATCCCACCGCTACAGCCACCACATGTGGCATCCTTCCCTGGTTCTCCCTGTCAGGTTCCACCTGCTTGTGGCTACTGCCTTTCACTAGGCACCACCAGGGATACCACCAGTCCGGACCGTCCTTTATATGGTTTCTCACTCCGCTCTAGCACAGATCTCACTAGATCCCCCTGCTAGGCAGCACCACCAGTCACGTCCTATAACCAATACTCCCAGAGACTTTGCCTGTCTCTCTCTAGCTGGTTACTTTTGTGACTGCGTGCTTATGCTGTTCCCAACCCCCTTGTATCTTTATAGATAACGCATACAACTCGGGGTAGCTCTGGATACTTGAATTGTTATTATTCCTCCCTTCACCGCTGCCACCATTAGATACTGTTTCTGTTCAGCCTTGGTAATTACTTTGCCCTCCCTTCTGGTATGTATATCCCCCAGCCAAGGATCAGGCCTTTGGTAAACCAAATAAGTATTTATTAAATATCAGAAATAACAAGATTAGTTTTAGAATGTTTCACAAGCGTATGGTTTCATCTATTCCTGTTTTGTACTTGACTTATTATTAATCAGAACTCCAACTCCCTCTTTCTCCACACTCCTGACCTCCACCCTCAAACACCTCTTTCTCCACACTCCCAACATCCACCCAGATTCAACTGTCATTCTTCCATTTATACTCCCAGCCATTCGAATGCTCAGCCAATCATCCAGCATTCTACTGCTCATGTACTCCCCCCTCCTCTTTCACTCCACTTACCATATGTCTTCTATATAAACAGCACTTACCATATTTACACTATAAGCAGGAACATCACAAGGGCATCTTGTATTTTATTTTCACAAATATATGCATTTTTACGCACACTTTTCCCTAATATACACCTTTTTCTACACCTTCTTTGGTTGGAAAAATCATTGCAAAATTTGGAGAAGTGTGAATTTCAAACGATAGCTGCATTTTGGTTTACATATTGTTTTGGAAACTGCAAATTAAGTAGCTTTGCATTAAAATGTGAACTGAACTGAATTTCTCCTCCATCCCAAGCACGTACAGAAGAGGCAGTCAATATGGTGCCCTTCAGATGTTGTTGGATTACAACTACCATCATTCCAGACCATTGGCCATGTTAGCTGGGGCAGATGGGAGTTATAGTCCAACAATATCTGGAGGTAGGGCTGGCGCTAAAGGGCGGCCAGGTTGGGCCCTGGCTGAGGGCTCCTGCGGCCCAGAGGACCCCCTGAAGAGCGCCTCCTTAGGGTGTGGGGTAGTGCTCCCCTTCCATGATCCTCAGGAGAGTTGACTCCTGACCCTGCCGCAGATCACAGAGACAGAGCTCCCAGCCCCCCCAGACTGTGGTCCCATAACACCTGCCTGCTTCACCTGCCTCTCATCCTTTTCCGTGAATGCCCTGTGTGCTGTGCGCATAGCTGCCATCAACCAAGATGTCAGCAGCGGCTTCTCTAAGGGGCTGATGCCCCTACCACCATCTTGATTGGTAGCAGGCATGTACATGCACATAGCATGCATGCGTGCCATCAACAAAGATGGTGGCGGGGGTATCAGCCCCTTAGAGAAGCCTCTGCTGACATCTTGGTTGATGGCAGCTATGCGCACAGCGCACAGGTCATTCACAGAAAAGGGCATTCACATTCTGTAGCAGGGGGGCTGGGAACAGGGAGCCTGGTGCTGGCCCTGTCTGGAGGGCACCACATTAGCTAACCCCTGACCTAGAGCATTCACCTAAAATAATGCTCTGAATTCCTCCTAATTTCTCAGCCTTTCTTTACCCTTCATCCACCTTCATCTACCTTAACAAAGCAGCCACAATCCTTGCTGGGAGGATACAATTCACACCCATTGCTAGGAGGATGCTATCCAATGACTGTATTGAACCGGAGATTTCTGAAAACCTCAGCCCTAAAGGTCTCCTGCTTGTTTTTGGATCCTAGGAGCGTCTTATTGGAGTATTGTAGGTGAGTCTGATTTTTCACTAACACAATCAAAGGCAAGAAGGATGATCAGGGGACTGGAAACAAAGCCCTATGAGAAGAACTGGGCAAGTTTAACCTTGTGAAGAGAAGACTGAGGGGAGATAAGATAGCACTCTTCAAGTACTTGAAAGATTGCCACACAGAGTACAGGACATGGAATAATGGGCTCAAGGCAGATTTGAGCTGAACACGGAAAAACACTCTAACTGTTCAAGCAGTATAACAATAAAACCAATTGCCTAGGGAGGTGGTGGACTCTCTAACACTGGAGGCATTTAAGAGGCAGCTAGACATCCACTGGTCGGGTATGCTTTGATTTGGATTCCTGCATTGGGCTTGATGGCCTTATAGGCCTCTTCCAACTCTACAATTCTATGAGTAGTCCTGGACCTAAAGCATTCAGGCTTCCCTCACATGTGATTCCAAGACTAAATAAAAGCTGTAAATTTTAGTTAAGATTGTTTAGAAATAGCCCATCCATGTGCAATAATTATTCTGGTCTGACTGCAGTTGTTTGGATCTATCTTTATTTGGTACCTTCATTATAGGAAAATTGTTTTAGTTATGTGATCAATATCTAACACTTAAACTGCATATTTATTTGCATACTCTATGGCTATATATCACAGAAGGAGTCATGCAGTCATTAATAACATGCCCTTGACTTGAAATGTTAATAAGAAAACTGTATGAGGCTACTGATGTATCACAATGGGAAATGGTTACATGGAGAAAAACAATTTTATTACTTCATTGTAGTACTCTGCTTGTTCCTATACTGTTGTTCCCCATCATTGGCATAATTTAATATATTTTAAAAGTCTAAGATATACTAGCTGTTTAATAATCACCACAATTTCAAATCAACAGTAGAATAATAATGCCAGTTGACAGACATTTTTGACTGTCTTTTATTGGTTATTGCTAGTTTTAAATATTGTTCTATTTTAATATTGTTTTATTATGGGCCACCCAGGAAATATAGGCAGCCACATACATTTAATATGTAACTAAACAATCATGTTAGTAAGTTTCCACGTAGTATACAGTATGTCTTGCAGATCTTCTTTGTTATACATTAATAAAGTTGTAGTTCTAGTTAAAGCAACACATGCATCTCATCTCTTTATTCCGGTTGTGGCCACATCACCTTCACTAAGCCAAAATGTATACGTATATGTATGAACATAATTGTGATTAACAAAACAGAGGTTTTTATTGTATTAACAAAACGTTTCAGCTTCCGCCTTCATCAGCTGCTAACATACAAATGATGTTACCAAGGTGGCAGGTATAGAGCTTTGAGGATGGAATGCTCAGAGGGGCTTCATTTGCAGAAGCTAAGTAGTGGTGGTACTGTCCTCCAGGTTCAGGCCATGTGGTGCCAATGTGTCCAGAGAGTATATCCAGAGCTTGGAAAAGTTACTTTTTTGAACTACAACTCCCATCAGCCTAATCCAGTGGCCATGCTGGCTGGGGCTGATGGGAGTTGTAGTTCAAAAATGTAACTTTTCCAAGCTCTGAGTATATCCAAAAGTTTTCCCTTTTAGTCAATGCTGCTGGATCTCTTGGCTGGATCTCTTGGCATCTCTATAGCTGTTATAGAGTCCAACAGGCTGTGACCCGCAATGTTGAAATGTTTTGCAACTGGTTGCTCCACTTTTTTTGTTAGGATTGCCAACTTGTGGTTTCTGAAGCGTGTGCGTAGGTCAGTTGTGGTTTTACCTATGTATTATATATGACATCCTGGTCTTTTGCATTTCATGAGATAAATTATATTGCAGGACCTGCAGGTGATGTTCTGTTTGATGTAATAGGTCCTGCCTATCCTAGTGCTTGTAAAAGTAGCTGTCTCCCTGAGGTACACACAGGTGATACAGCGTTTGGAGTGACAAGGATGAGACCCAGGATTGGTGACAGGTGGCTTAAGCACAGCTCTCACTAACAGTCTGCTCAAATTAGGAGGCTGGCGAAATGTTACAACAGGAGGCCTGTTGATGTCTCTACCAAGATGTTCAAAGTTTGCCAGCAATGGGTAGCTCTCCCTGATTGCTCGGTGAAAGTTAGAAGATGCTGGATGGAAATCTACCACAAATGGAATCTGTTGCTCTCTGCTCTTTGACACCTCAGTATGATGGAAGATGTTTTCTCTGGACAGAATGGAGGCTCAGTGGATGTTGCAATCGATAATATGTAAAGGATATCCTCTTAAAAGAAGGTGTTCTTTAAGTTCACTGATCCTTCTCTGGTGTTTATCTTCAGTGTTGCAAATAAGTTTGATTCTCAGAGCTAAGCTACACACAGCGTTTTTCTTGATATGCTTAGGATGGCAGGATTTCCAGTTTAAATAGGTGTGGGCATCAGTGGGTTTGCTGTAGAGATCAGTGGCTATTTTGTTGTTTTCAATGGTGAGAAGGACATCCAGAAAAGGGATGTGCGGATTGTCATTTGTATTATTAAATGTAAACTTAATAGAGGGATGGATGGAGTTGATGTAATTTTTAAATTGTTCTAAACTCTCTTTACCATTTGTCCAGACCATAAAGATGTCGTCAATGTATCTCCACCATATAAGTGGTTTGTTGATGGCCTTTTTGAGGATCTCCTTTTTTCCCGTTTACCCATAAAGAGATTCACATATGATGGAGCCATGCGAGTCCCCATAGCTGTGCCTTGTAGTTGCAGGTAGTGTTCTCCATTGAATGTCAAGTTGTTACAAGTCAGGACTAGCGTAGCTAAAGTTGTGAGAACCTCTGTTGGAGGATTGTTCATATCTCTGGTGTTAAGGAACTCATTTAAAGCCTGAATCCCATCATTATGTGGTATATTGGTGTAAAGAGATGTGACATCTAAAGTAGCTAGTATAGTATTGTTGTGGAATTGATACTGCTTGTTTAAAGACTCAATTTTAAGCAAGACGTCCGTGGTGTCTTTGATATATGATGGGAGGTTTTGCACCATGTTTTGTAAATTTAAGTCAATGTACAGAGAAATCATTTCAGTAGCTGTGTTGTTACCTGAGACAATTGGGTGACCAGGATTGTTGACTTTGTGGATTTTAGGCAGCATGTAAAACCTTCCAGGGGTGGGATTTGGATTAACAAGGAGATCGGCAGTTTCCTCTTTAAGAAGTTTCCTACTTGTAAGGTTTTGTATAGATGTAATGATACAAGTATTGAGATCTGTGGTGATGTCTTTGTCAAGAACTCTATATGTTGTTTTATCCTTTAGTTGTCTTTGACCTTCTGCTATATAGTCTGTAGTGTTAAATACCACAACAGCACCACCCTTATCTGTAGGCTTGATGACAACATCCCTTCTCATCTGAAGGTTCCTTAGGGCTATTCTTTCTTCTTTTGAAAGGTTGTCGTGAGTAGGAGTTGGTGTGTGGTTGTTGATGACTCTGTTTATTGATAAGATGAAGGTTTCTAGGACTGGGTTCCTGTTAATGTTCGGTGTCCAAGTTTTAGATGGCAGAAACTGTAGCAGAGGATCTCTATTGTAGAGGTCTATGTTGTTCTTAGAGTCATCATAAAAAAATCCAGCCAATCTGCATCTCCTTTCAAATGCTTTGATGTCACATTTCACCTGTGCTATATTGTGCTCTCTAGGTGTTGGGCAGAAGTTGAGGCCTTTGGATAGAAGCCTAATTTCATTAGGTGACATTTTGCCTGCAGTGAGATCTATTATTGTTGTGGAGTCATTTCTGTAAGTTATGTCAGGTGATCTTGTTATACATGTGGAAGTTTTTGGAGTAACTCTTTTGAATCTCCTGTTTTTCTTTTTCTTGTGGTTAATTAATATATATATATTTATATTAGTTTGTCACTCCAAACGCTGTATCACCTGTGTGTACCTCAGGGAGACAGCCACTTTTACAAGCACTAGGACAGGCAGGACATATTACATCAAACAGAACATCACCTGCAGGTCCTGCAATATAGTTTACATCATCGAGTGCAAAAGACCAGGATGTCATATCCAATACGTAGGAAAGACCACAACTGACCTACGCACGCGCTTCAGGAACCACAAGTCGGCAATTTTGACAAAAAAAGTGGAGCAACCAGTTGCAAAGCATTTTAACATCGAGGGTCACAGCCTGTTGGACTTTTCCATTACAGCGATAGAGATGCCAGCAGATCCAGCAGCACTGACTAAAAGGGAGAACTTTTGGATTTACTCCCTGGACGCATTGGCACCACATGGCCTGGACCTGGAGGACAGTACCACCACTACTTAGCTTCTGCAAATGAAGCCCCTCTGAGCATTCCATCCTCAAAGCTCTATAACTGCCACCTTGGTAACAGCATCTATATGTTGGCAGCTGATGAAGGCGGAAGCTGAAATGTTTTGTTAATAAAATAAAAACCTCTGTTTGGTTAATCACAATTATGTTCATATATATGATGATTGGCTGAGTGGCTGGCTGAAGGTATAAATGGAGGTTTGTGAGTGATGGGGGGGAGTCGGTTAAGGGGGAGAAGTTGTTGAGTTGGTTGGAGTGAGGTCGTTTGGTGAGGGTTGGTTGGCAGAGTTCTGAGGGAAGTTTGGATTGTATTTGGCTGATATTTAAAGAGTATATATATGAACAGAAACATAAAGAGTGACCATATATGAAACCATACGCTTGTGAAACAGTCCTAAAGTAATCTTGTTATTTCCTGTTGTTAGTAAATAAATACTTATTTGGTTTACCAAAGGCCTGATCCTTGGCTGGGGGAATATACAGACCAGAAGGGAGGGCAAGGTAATTACCAAGGCTGAACAGAAACTGTATCTAATGGCGGCAGCGGTGAAGGGAGATATTGTAACAAGTCAAGTATCCAGAGCAACCCAGAGTTATATGCTTTATATATAAAGATACAAAGGGGTTGGGTACAGCATAGGCACACAGTCACAAAAGTAACAAGCTATAGAGAGACTGAGGCAAGGTCTCTGGGAGTATTGGTTATAGGACATGACTGGTGGTGCTGCCTAGCAGGGGGATCTAGTGAGATCTGTGCTAGAGCGGAGTGAGAAACCATATAAAGGATGGTCCTGACTGGTGGTGTCCCTGGTGGTGCCTAGTGAAAGGCAGTAGCCACAAGCAGGTGGAACCTGACAGAGAGAACCAGGGAAGGACTTAGCTTCTGCAAATGAAGCCCCTCTGAGCATTCCATCCTCAAAGCTCTATAACTGCCACCTTGGTAACAGCATTTGTATGTTAGCAGCTGATGAAGGCGGAAGCTGAAACGTTTTGTTAATATAATAAAAACCTCTGTTTGGTTAATCACAATTGCGTTCATATATATATATTAGGTGATTAACGGAATCCTTATAGGGATCCAGAGCAAGCTTGAGTGAAATTCTGTTTGTCGCTTTCAAAACGGTCTTATCTGTATACCAAAGCAACTCGCATCCAACGAGGATCCAGTCTTCTTCATTCAAGTTCTCCATCATGCACAACAACCACCCAAGGTACGCAATGTTTTTACAAGAGAAGATTACAAAATGCCAACTTACTATAGAGCATCTGAAAGTATATAACTCCTTAAACATTATCCCCCAAGGCCTTGAGATCTATAAACCAATTTCTATTCGGGAAAGCTTATGTCTAAATTGGCACATAGAGAAACATCAGCTGAGCATATTCCTTATTTCTACATTTTATTAAGCAGAATCTTCTGAAATGAAAACCTTGAAACATGCACTACAGCAGGAATTAATGTTTCAAAGAAACATTCTAACACCATGTGACTATGAATGCCTCCTGTATCTGCTCCATAAAACAGAACAGACAACTTTTATCAATGTCCATGCCACCAAAAAGAAAAAACTCAAAAGGGATATTCTAAGATATCATCTTCCTCTTATTCCATCCAATTTAATAACACAGTGTTCTTGTGGTGTAGTGATGCGGTGCGGCCCAGATGTTTACCCCTTTCGCCTGGTTGTACCCAAGCGTAGATAGTCCAGCCAAAAGATAGCCACGGAGACGCAGGTAGTTAAAGTTAAGAGTCTTTACTGACAATAGGTTAACACACATGAATTTTCTCCTTCGCTTCTCCTAACAAACTCCTTCCTTCACAAAATACTTCCCCCACCTTTTCCATAAAGACAGTATTTCAATATGCAATATACATTTGTTACATACATTTCTTTTCATCTCAGAAATACAAGCATTACATACAGTTCATGGTTTCACACATTCCAGATACAGTGTGTTTTCATCATACCTTTCTCTGTTTTCATTTATTTTAATCATGTCAATTTGAAACCTCTCAGGCGGTTTTCCCAAGTTGGCTCTCTCCGAGCGTCTTAACATAACAGTTTCCTCTGTTTCCCTCTTATCCACTACAGTAACAGGTTCCTCTTCTTCTTCTTCTTTGATCTCCTGCTCTATCACATGTTCAGTGGACGCTGTGTGTGAATTCCCTAGATCAACATATGTGTTTTGATCCCAATTCTGCTCATGTACTTTAATCAGAGCTTGGAAAAGTTACTTTTTTGAACTACAACTCCCATCAGCCCAATCCAGTGGCCATGCTGGCTGGGGCTGATGGGAGTTGTAGTTCAAAAAAGTAACTTTTCCAAGCTCTGACTTTAATGCTTCTACTTAATACTACCTTGTTTTGCCTTGGTACCCACACTCTGTAGTAAGCATTCTGGAAATCCAAAACATTCCCTTGTTGTGCTCTTTGGGCTAGTTTCCCATGTCTTTTGCTTTTGGGTATGTGCACCCAGCACCTGGCCCCAAATCTCGCTATGTGCTGAAGCCTCGGCTTCTTTCCTGTTAGCTTCTCATATGGTGACATGTTCATGGTTCTGTGAAAGAGTCTGTTCTGAATGTAAGTAGCGTACATCATACATTCTCCCCAAAACGCATTTGTTAGTTCAGAATCTCTTAACATAGCTCTTGTTGCTTCCTGCAATGACCTATTTTTTTGTTCTGCAATCCCGTTCTGAAATGGCGAAAATGGTGCAGTAAAGTTTTGTTCTATACCTCTCTTTGCCAAGTATAGTTCCAATGATATGCTTGTGAACTCACCCCCTTGATCAGAACGTATGCTTTGTATTGTAACTCCATGTTGTGTTTCAACCTTCTTGATAAACTGCTTCAGTTTCCCTTCTGCTTCATTTTTACCCTTAAGCAGATAAACAGTGCAGTATCTAGTGTAATCATCCACTATCACCATAAAGTACTTAGCACCTCCTTGTGAACATTGAAACGGACCTGCTAAATCCACATGAATCAACTGATATGGTGCGTTTGTGTTGCTTTCTGCCTCTTTGCAAATAGGAGCAACTGTGGCTTTGGTTTGGTTACACACTTCACAATCTATGTACTGGTCACACTCCTTCAGTGTCACATCCACACTGTTACTTGGGGTTTTCATTATGGTGCCATAACTAGCATGTCCCAGTTTTCTGTGCCATAAATGAACACAGCCATCATGAGGCTTTCTGTTAGCACTCATTGCTGCACAACCTGCGTGTTTGAACTGAATGTAAAACAGTGAATGTCTCATAAACCCTGTCATACAAATCTTGTCTCCTTTCATGATCTCACACGTCCCTTGTTTGAATGTTACCGTATACCCCATCGCATTGAGTTTCTTTACAGACATTATGTTACATTCCAAACCTGGCACATACAATACATCTGTCATGACTGTGTTTAACATACTTAATTTCACTGTACCTCTGCCCATCACCTCCCTCTTCGTTCCATCTGCCAAAACGACGACTTCTGTTGTGGGAAGTGAAGTTTTAAATAAGTTTAAGTCTTTGACTAGACTGTGTGTAGCTCCTGAATTGACTATCCATAAAGTACTGTCTCTGCTCTCACAGTCATTCAGTTTACGAGTTCCAGCACTCACCATCTGCAATCTTGACTTCCAGTCCCGTCCTCTCCGCTTCATTGCACAGTCACTTTGCAGATGTGATTTCAAGCCACAAACAAAACAAGCTTTAAGTCCAAATGATCTTGCTTCAGTCTCTTTGAAGTTTGTCTTCCTGCTTTCACTTTTCTCCGCTTTCTCCCGTCCGGCTTCCTTTCTTCTCTCCCACTCTTGAAGAAGTTTGCCCGAGACGTACTCCGTTGTCAAACTCGTGTCATTCATAGCCTCTAATGAACTGACTAATGGGTCCCACGATGCATCCAATGAAGACAATATTATATATACTTTCTGTACCTGTGTATGCTCCACATTTTGTTCCTGCAGCTCAGCAAACAGTCTCTCAAATTCCATTAAATGCTCAGACATGGTCGTGTTCTCAGCCAGCTTCCTCTGATAAAGCTTTCACGCCAGGTAAATCTTGCTACTTGCCATCTGTCTTACATGGATCCCATTCAAATCAGTCCACATGAGTTTAGCTGTTGGCTTTTCCTTCACATATAACAACTGAGAGTCACTTAAAGCCAATACAAGAACAAAAGCTAACCACCAGAAAAACAGGAGATTCAAAAGAGTTACTTCAAAAACTTCCACATGTATAACAAGATCACCTGACATAACTTACAGAAATGACTCCACAACAATAATAGATCTCACTGCAGGCAAAATGTCACCTAATGAAATTAGGCTTCTATCCAAAGGCCTCAACTTCTGCCCAACACCTAGAGAGCACAATATAGCACAGATGAAATGTGACATCAAAGCATTTGAAAGGAGATGCAGATTGGCTGAATTTTTTTATGATGACCCTAAGAACAACATAGACCTCTACAATAGAGATCCTCTGCTACAGTTTCTGCCATCTAAAACTTGGACACCGAACATTAACAGGAACCCAGTCCTAGAAACCTTTCTCTTATCAATAACGAGAGTCATCAACAACCACACACCAACTCCTACTCACGACAACCTTTCAAAGGAAGAAAGAATAGCCCTAAGGAACCTTCAGATGAGAAGGGATGTTGTCATCAAGCCTACAGATAAGGGTGGTGCTGTTGTGGTATTTAACACTACAGACTATATAGCAGAAGGTCAAAGACAACTAAAGGATAAAACAACATATAGAGTTCTTGACAAAGACATCACCACAGATCTCAATACTTGCATCATTACATCTATACAAAACCTTACAAGTAGGAAACTTCTTAAAGAGGAAACTGCCGATCTCCTTGTTAATCCAAATCCCACCCCTGGAAGGTTTTACATGCTGCCTAAAATCCACAAAGTCAACAATCCTGGTCACCCAATTGTCTCAGGTAACAACACAGCTACTGAAATGATTTCTCTGTACATTGACTTAAATTTACAAAACATGGTGCAAAACCTCCCATCATATATCAAAGACACCACGGACGTCTTGCTTAAAATTGAGTCTTTAAACAAGCAGTATCAATTCCACAACAATACTATACTAGCTACTTTAGATGTCACATCTCTTTACACCAATATACCACATAATGATGGGATTCAGGCTTTAAATGAGTTCCTTAACACCAGAGATATGAACAATCCTCCAACAGAGGTTCTCACAACTTTAGCTACGCTAGTCCTGACTTGTAACAACTTGACATTCAATGGAGAACACTACCTGCAACTACAAGGCACAGCAATGGGGACTCGCATGGCTCCATCATATGCAAATCTCTTTATGGGTAAACTGGAACAGGAGATCCTCAAAAAGGCCATCAACAAACCACTTATATGGTGGCGATACATTGACGACATCTTTATGGTCTGGACGAATGGTAAAGAGAGTTTAGAACAATTTAAAAATTACATCAACTCTGTCCATCCCTCTATTAAGTTTACATTTAATAGTACAAATGACAATCCACACATCCCTTTTCTGGATGTCCTTCTTACCATTGAAAACAACAAAATAGCCACTGATCTCTACAGCAAACCCACTGATGCCCACACCTATTTAAACTGGAAATCCTGCCATCCTAGGAATATAAAGAAGAACATTGTGTAGCTTAGCTCTGAGAATCAAACTTGTTTGCAACACTGAAGATAAATACCAGAGAAGGATCAGTGAACTTAAAGAACACCTTCTTCAAACAGGATATTCTCCACATATTATGAATTGCAACATCCACCGAGCCTCCATTCTGTCCAGAGAAAACCTCCTCCATCATACTGAGGTGTCAAAGAGCAGAGAGCAACAGATTCCATTTGTGGTAGATTTCCATCCAGCATCTCCTAACTATCACCGAGCAATCAAGGAGAGCTACCCATTCCTGGCAAACTCTGAACATCTTACCAGAGCCATCAGCAGGCCTCCTGTTATAGCATTTTGCCAACCTCCTAATTTGAGCAGACTGTTAGTGAGAGCTGTGCTTAAGCCACCTATCACCAATCCAGGGTCTCATCCTTGTCACTCCAAATGCTGTATCACCTGTGTGTACCTCAGGAAGACAGCCACTTTTACAAGCACTAGGACAGGCAGGACATATTACATCAAACAGAACATCACCTGCAGGTCCTGCAATATAGTTTACATCATCGAGTGCAAAAGACCAGGATGTCATATCCAATACGTAGGAAAGACCACAACTGACCTACGCACGCACTTCAGGAACCACAAGTCGGCAATTTTGACAAAAAAAGGGGAGCAACCAGTTGCAAAGCATTTTAACATCGAGGGTCACAGCCTGTTGGACTTTTCCATTACAGCGATAGAGATGCCAGCAGATCCAGCAGCACTGACCAAAAGGGAGAACTTTTGGATTTACTCTCTGGACACATTGGCACCACATGGCCTGAACCTGGAGGACAGTACTGTAGTGAAAGCAGGGAGTTCCCCTCCTCCTACTTTTACTGTCCCAGGAATCAATCCCCAACCTTGGGCAATTGATCCTAGCAAACCTGGTCTGCTAGGGCTGTGTATGCTTACACCAACCCTGCACGGTAGTACTGCCACCACCCTTCTATTGGTTAAACACTCTGGGGTGAAGGGACCCCCAGAGCCCACTGAACACCCAAGCCTCTCAGGACCAGAGGCTCAATACCCTCCTGGCCCCTTCAGAAGTCTTAAGTGAAAATGTTCCTCTAGTACACGGTAGTTTGGTCAAGCAGCCAGGACTGAACTTAGTAACTGAACCCCTTCTCTGGAATAAACACACGTTGCTTTAAAATAAGTAAAGTTTATTAAAAAAAAAGAAAATAAGAAAAGGGGTAAAGGGTACAAAAGATAAAAAGGTACATACAATTAGTTTGGAGCAGCAAATCAAATCCTAAAACCAACACCCAAAAGGGGCAAGGTATATAACAAACAAGATATAAAGGTTCTTGGCACAAAAATGAAAATAATAAAACTAACTGCCTCAATTGTACTTACAAGCCTCAGCTCTTTCTCAGGAGTTAGTGTCCTTCCCCTCAGGGACGGCCAGTCAGGAAGTATAGTGGAGCCACCGCAGAGCATCACCATAAGCAAGGTGGTGCCCACAAGTGGAACACAGCCCAAGAGCTGAGGCCTTCTCTTATAGAGAAAAATCCTTGCCTCAGCTGGGAGCAATCAACTAATTTAGCAGTTCCAACACAGGAATGATGAAACGATGTTCCCACAGTACCAGGCCCCGTCCCTCCTGGTTTCCCATAACAAGCCGTAGGAGTTTTTACGGCCTTGACGGAACCAGGCCCCTCTTGCTGATAAAGAGGTGCCAATTTGCAGTAAGCTGATACAGCTGGGGCTGTAAAAATCACCGGGTCTCCGGGATGAAAAAATATCAAAGGATTTAACTATCTATGACCAGGGACCCAGGAAAATAATTAAGGGGATCAAACTGGCATGACACGCCCCCTTTCGAGGAAGATGACATCAAAGGTTGAACACCTTTGATATCATCGCTCTAGAAGACGTCAAAAAAGATTATCACCTTAAAATACAAAACTAAATTATACATTTATTAAAAAGAATTTCAGGCATAACATGGCAAGATCAGTTACAAATCACAAGATCAGCATTAATCATCTAAATGATACATACGAGATAGAGCATCGGCGGCTTTATTATTCTTCCCAGCCACATGATTTATGGTAAAATCAAAATCTTGTAATAACAGAGCCCACCTCAATAGTTTTTGGTTTGAATTCTTCATTCTGGACAACCAGCACAGGGGAGAGTGATCCGTTTGCAATTGGAAGTGACGTCCCCAAAGATACGGCCTTAATTTCTCCAGGGCCCAAACTATAGCAAGACACTCCTTCTCAATGGTCGCTAGATGGCGCTCTCGCTCTATTAGCTTTTTACTCAGATAGGCTACAGGGTGGAGTTCTCCATCCGTATCCTTCTGCAAGAGTACAGCACCCAAACCAAAATTACTAGCATCAGTCTGTACCACAAAGGGTTCAGCAAAGTCTGGGGCTTTTAAAACAGGGTAATTTATTAATGCAGCCTTTAAAGCCTCAAAGGCCTGTTGGCAGTCGGACGACCACACCACTCGTGCTGGTTTGCATTTCTTACACAAATTAGTCAAAGGAGTGGCAAGACTACTGAAGTGGGGAGTGAAACGCCGATAGTAACCAGCAAGCCCCAAGAATGACTGAACTTGTTTCTTGGTTTGAGGTATTGGCCAATTAGTAATTGCTTCAATTTTGGCATCCAAAGGTTTCAGACAGCCACTACCCACCCTATGGCCTAAATAGGAAACCTCTCCCAACCCAAATTGGCACTTCTGGGCTTTAATGGTAAGTCCTGCATCCTGCAGCCTTTGAAATACAGTTCTTAAGTGTTTCACATGGGATTCCCAATCCCCACTATACACCGCGATATCATCAAGATAGGCGCAGGCGTAATCTCCTAAACCATTCAGGACAGAATTTATTAATCTCATGAACGTACTAGGAGCATTCCTAAGCCCAAAACTCATCATTTTAAATTGATACAAGCCCATATGGGTAACAAAGGCAGATTTCAAGACAGCATCTTCATCTAGGGGTACTTGCCAGTAACCCTTAGTTAGGTCCAAGGTGGTGATGAACTTAGCAGCCCCCAACCTTTCAATCAGATGATCCATCCTGGGTAAGGGGTATGGATCCACTTGGGTGATTGAATTTAATTTCCTGTAATCCACACAAAAACGAATTTCATTAACATCCTTCTTGGCTACCAGCACAATGGGGGAAGACCAGGGGCTAACAGAAGGTTCAATAACCCCTAAGTCTAACATGGCCTGTATTTCTTTTTCCACCGCTTTAGCATGTGGCCCAGTTACCCTATAAGGGGAGGACTGCATTGGTGGATGATCACCTGTCAAAATAGAATGTTTTGCTAAATGTGTTTTTCCTGGCTTACTAGAAAACAAAGATTGAAAATCTACCAAAACTTGGCGTAGTTGTGAACATTGTTCATATTCCAAGTTATCAGAAAAAAAACCCTCATCAATACCCCCTTCTTGTTGACTTTCTGCCACTAGGTCCACAAACCCTTCTTCCTGCTCTTTCGCCCTAGTGCAGGCCAAAACCAGCTTTGCCCTAGACCAAAATTGCTTAAGGGTATTAATATGGTAAACCCTTGGTTTCTTTTTTGAATCAGGATAGGCCAATAAGTAATTGGTATCACTCAGTTGTGCCTTAACCAGCATAGGCCCAGTCCAGGCTACTGACAACTTAGATCCTGATTGTGGTTTTAACACCAGCACCTCAGAACCCACTGCAAAACGACGTGCCTTAGTATGAGAATCATAATAAGCCTTTTGCTGTTGCTGGGCTTCTGCTAAATTCTCATGGGCAGTCTCCAATGCATCCTTTAGGGTCTCACGCAAGTTTTGTAAATATGTGGTTACTGGTACAGAAGAGAATTCCATCTTTCCTTCCCAATCTGCCCTTAACAAAGACAGGGGACCTGTAATATCCCTGCCAAATACCAACTGATTTGGAGAAGATTTTAAACTGGCCTGGGGGGTATCTCTATAGGCAAACATAAGAAACGGCAAGGCCACATCCCAGTTACCTGAATGTTTTACAGCATGTGCCCTTAACATTCTTCCTAGAGTCAGGTTCAGACGTTCACAAAGTCCATTGGATTCATGCTGTCCAGGCACAGACATCACATGTTCTATCCCAGCAATCTCCCATAGCTTTTTAGTGAGTTTAGCTACAAAACCTGGGCCTTGATCTGATAAGATAACTTTTGGGCATCCCCACCGAGAAAAAATCTCTAATAGAGCCTTTGAAATAGCCGTAGCAGTAATGCTGCTTAGAGCTACTGCTTCAGCAAATCGTGTTGCATAATCTATATAAGTCAAAATAAATTTCTTCCCACTAGGCGTCACATTCAGTGGACCAAGAATATCCACTGCGACCTGGGCAAATGGTTCTGCTATGATCTCAGAAACTTGCATAGGCATTTTAGGATGATCCCTAGCATGTCCTACTAACTGACAGGTTAAACAGCTTTTACAAAAATCCTGCACCCCTTTTGCAATCTGGGGCCAATAAAAGCAACGAGTTACTCGTGCTAAAGTTCTTTTTATTCCCAAATGGCCTCCACTGATAGCATCATGAGCCAATTGTAACACTTCCAGCCTATGCGCTGATGGAACTACCAGTTGTTTAACAGGTTTCCAATCCACAGATGCACCCTGCGGCACATGCTCTCTGTATAACAACCCATTTTTCCAATAGAATCTTACGGTCACAGATTTAGACAATTTCAAGGGAGCATTGTCTGCAGCTTCCCTACATTTTTGCAAACTTTCATCTTGTAGGAGAGCTTCCCTAAACGCCTTAGAACGAACAGAATTTAATTTCAACTCTTCCTCAGGAGATTCAACATCATCCCTATTCCCAGCTCCGTTTGGCAGCGGCTGGTTTAAATCATCAACTTCTCGTGTCACAGCACCATCTAGTGGTAAAATTTCAATATCAGGTTCGCGCTCTAATTTCTTAACTGCACTTCTAGTTAAAACATTTACATTCACATCTCCAGCCTTCTGATTATGTAAATAATGTGCATAGGCAATATCATTCCCCAACAGGAAATCAAAAAACTGGTCAGAGTAATCATGAATTAATACTCTATGTTTTCCCGACCAGTTTTTATATGAAATCCAAACATCAGCCACATCACAAAGTTTATTAGACATCCCATAAACATGTACTGACGCTTTAATCCCTGGTAAAATTAATTCAGGCGGAATTAAATGGCGAGATAAACTCGATGCCTCACTGCCCGAATCGCGAAAGGCCGTTAACTTAACATAATTCACAAAAATAGTCTCTTTAAACATTTTGTTGGACCAAGCAATCTGGCCAGGCAAACAGGAATAGTTAACGTTGTCTGCAGGGAGTCGTTCCTTCTCTCCCTTCCCGCTTTGGAGTAGTTCCTGGGTTGGCTTTTTCCTTCCACCCCCCTTCTTTTCTCCCGGTTGAATAACACTCACCGCAGGAGTCTGTTTACTTCCTTTCCTTTGGGTGATGGGACTATTCTCAGTACTAGGAGCTGAAAACTCCCAGTCCTGGTCGGAATTAGAATCCGAAGACGACCAACGGGAAATTTCTGGAGATGACTGCCCTCCTGGTTCTTCATAATCACGGGCTCTCTGTACTACCGCTATTTTAGTCCCTTTGCTGACACTCACATTCTGCTTCTTAATCAGTTGGGAACACTGGTCCTTTCTGTGCCCCGGTTGTTTACATAGAAAGCATAAATTCTCCAAAACTGCTTTACTCGGTTGGTAAACTGGCGGACGCACGGGAACAGCAGCAGGAACAGAGCTCTCCCCTTTGTCCTCTGACTTAACTACAGATGGCCACGTTTTTTTCTTCCACTCACTTCCTCCACCCGCTGGTTGATTCCCTTTGTAATTGCCCGGTTTTTTAACATATGCTTTAGGCAATTCCTCTTTGTCCTGAAAGGAATCTAGTTCATCAGCATAATGACCGGCTTCTTGCAAGCTTTTTGGCTTTTTGCCTCGCACCGCTGCGGCAAGCTCTCTTGGCAACATTTTGTAAAATTTCTCCAGAGTATACACAGTCCTTAACTGCTCAAAAGTATTAGCTTTTGCAGCTGCAATCCACAAATCCATAGCTTGAGCAGTACGAGCGCTTAATGCTGAAAACGTCTCTTTTGATTTTTTTGTCAAAGTCTCAAACTTTTGGTAACATGCCCTGGTGGATAGCGCAAACTGGGCTGTTGCCAATTTTACAAAGTTTTCATAATCATCAGCTAGCTCTCTCGGGAGTTTACACATTAGACTTCTTAACTCTCCCTTTCCTTGAGTGCGTAGAATTTTCATCCAGTATTTTTTGTCTAAAGACTGGTCCACACACGCTTGCTCAAAGATTAAAAAAAACTCGGAGATATCCTCTCCCGCTTGATAAAACGGAAAATCTGCTGGATCCGCTCCTCCCAAACACACTCTGCCAGACCTCAGTCCTTGGCTTGGTGGGGCAAAAGCTTGTTGTTGTTGTACAAGGGTAGTCATAAGAGCCATCTGTTTCGAGAAGAAGTTGTGCATTTCTGCCCACATATCCATGGGTGGCACCCCCCCACTCTGGCTAACTTGGCTATCCATACTCCGTCGACCCCGTACCGGTGACGGTGCTCGTTCTCCCTCCGGAGTAAAGCTTTGGACTGGCAGCCCCTCTGCGCTGCCTCCTGCTGCTTCAAAATTGCCTTGAGGTAACATCTCTGTTTGTTCCTCATCACTACTCTCAGTGGAAACCTGATCTAATGCCTTCTTTTGTTTAGATCTTGTATCCATCCTGACTTTCCAAAACAACAAACCTTTGTGCCAGAATCTTTAATAATTGTAATTTATCCAATTGTACCTTTTCCACAACTATGTTTAACCAGAGATAGGTTCAGTCTTTTTCGACCCCAAACGCTGCCAACATGTAGTGAAAGCAGGGAGTTCCCCTCCTCCTACTTTTACTGTCCCAGGAATCAATCCCCAACCTTGGGCAATTGATCCTAGCAAACCTGGTCTGCTAGGGCTGTGTATGCTTACACCAACCCTGCACGGTAGTACTGCCACCACCCTTCTATTGGTTAAACACTCTGGGGTGAAGGGACCCCCAGAGCCCACTGAACACCCAAGCCTCTCAGGACCAGAGGCTCAATACCCTCCTGGCCCCTTCAGAAGTCTTAAGTGAAAATGTTCCTCTAGTACACGGTAGTTTGGTCAAGCAGCCAGGACTGAACTTAGTAACTGAACCCCTTCTCTGGAATAAACACACGTTGCTTTAAAATAAGTAAAGTTTATTAAAAAAAAAGAAAATAAGAAAAGGGGTAAAGGGTACAAAAGATAAAAAGGTACATACAATTAGTTTGGAGCAGCAAATCAAATCCTAAAACCAACACCCAAAAGGGGCAAGGTATATAACAAACAAGATATAAAGGTTCTTGGCACAAAAATGAAAATAATAAAACTAACTGCCTCAATTGTACTTACAAGCCTCAGCTCTTTCTCAGGAGTTAGTGTCCTTCCCCTCAGGGACGGCCAGTCAGGAAGTATAGTGGAGCCACCGCAGAGCATCACCATAAGCAAGGTGGTGCCCACAAGTGGAACACAGCCCAAGAGCTGAGGCCTTCTCTTATAGAGAAAAATCCTTGCCTCAGCTGGGAGCAATCAACTAATTTAGCAGTTCCAACACAGGAATGATGAAACGATGTTCCCACAGTACCAGGCCCCGTCCCTCCTGGTTTCCCATAACAAGCCGTAGGAGTTTTTACGGCCTTGACGGAACCAGGCCCCTCTTGCTGATAAAGAGGTGCCAATTTGCAGTAAGCTGATACAGCTGGGGCTGTAAAAATCACCGGGTCTCCGGGATGAAAAAATATCAAAGGATTTAACTATCTATGACCAGGGACCCAGGAAAATAATTAAGGGGATCAAACTGGCATGACAAGTACCACCACTACTTAGCTTCTGCAAATGAAGCCCCTCTGAGCATTCCATCCTCAAAGCTCTATAACTGCCACTTTGGTAACAGCATTTGTATGTTGGCAGCTGATGAAGGCGGAAGCTGAAACGTTTTGTTAATGTAATAAAAACCTCTGTTTGGTTAATCACAATTACGTTTATATATATATATATATATATATATATATATTAATACACACAAACATTTTGAGGCTGGTACACACAAACATTTTGAGGCTGCAGTCCCAGGACTCATCCATACCGTCATGTAACATGGCTAAAACTCCACATTTTGCATATTCAGATTGTCCCCTGGTAGTCCAAACATGATTACTTTGCACATCCTTCTTTCTCAGATTAAACAAACTTCTCATCCGTACTTGTTGGAGTGTCCTTTCTTGTTGTTGTTTACTTTGCTGTTTGCCTGCCTCCGTTCCCCTTCCTTCTGTAAGTCCACAAAGTATGTTTGGCTTCTTTACAAAGGCTTTCTTCCTCCCCTCCCAGTACAGAGTTGACCATCAAACCCATCAGTAAAAATGGGGTAGGGGCCAGAGATGAGAGAAGCCTTTCCCCTCCCCACTGTGCCTGTGACAGTTCCACAATGGGAGATCCACAGCATACATTTAAACCCTCTGGAAACCTTTAACTTTATTTTGGTTGCCATTCAGTTTCTGAGAACCTGCCCCTTCTGATACTGCCCCTCCATCTCCTTATTATTATTTTTTCAGTCCCTGAGATGCTAATTCCTTCTCATCTCATTGTGTTTTTCAGCTCAGATAACAGAGGGAAGGGCAAGTTGAGGGGAGCCAATGGGAACCCAAGAGAAGCAGGAGGCATGGAAGGAGGTGGAGTTAGAACCAACCACACAGGAAACAGCGAGGCAACAGAACCACAGAGCTGTCCCTAAGGATTTGTAATTGCTGTTCCTTTCCTTTTTGGAGTATCCCGGTATGAGTAAATCTGGATTAAGGGAGGGGAAAGTGTGGGAAGGCAGTGATCGGAGGAGAACGTTATATGGATGCGGGTGATTAATGGAGACATAGTGGGTTTACATTACAGATTAAGCAGGCATATGGTTGAGCCCCTAAACTCACCATTGAACTCAGCGGGATTGGCATATATAGGATTGTTAATATAGGAGTGCTCCCCTGCCCTTCTTGTATTGCCTACAGTCATCCCCATGCTTTCCCCAGAATCTCCTTCTTAAAAAAAACACAAACTTGACACCTGGTTGACATGATCCACAGAAATGGGAACAGAACCAAAGTAAATGGGACTAATGAAAGAGAAAGAAAAATGGAGAGAATATAATAATTTAGTAGTTGGGATTACATGCCCTCATTTTAAGAATCCATAGACTGTAATAGAGTGGAATAATTGACACAGTCAAGTCTTTCTGGTCCACTATATATCCTTAAGACAGGGATAGGATACCTGCTGTTGGACTCCAAGCTCCAACCAGGAGGCCCAGTGATCAGAATGGTGGGAGTTGGAGTCTGAGAACATCTGGAAGCCCACAGGTTTCCATTGCCCATCTTAAGACTTAACATAATGAGAAGAACACTGGTAATGAAGCTTCTCCTCAAATGCACTTATGAGATATGATAACTCATATCTTGGGTTAATACAGATTTCAGGTAATTCAGAATGTAATGAGATGTTTAGATATAGGATAAAGGATAATGCTTTCCAGAAAAATCAGGCTGACACCCAATTTATTGATGCTAAAATTAATCCAAACCAAGAAACCACAAATTAAATCTTTTTATGGTTTGTTGAAGCAACTGTTTACGATGACTGAATCATAGCGGGGAGAGCAAGGGGGAAGCAGGCCCTGTGTTAATTGGAATGGAATTTTTCAGTATAGGTGAAATGAATAATGATGTGCTTCATTTAAATGGCTTGTTAATATTTACTCTGCAAATACCCAAGGGGAAACTTGGTGAAGCTAAAATAGCCTTTAATTTGCATTTCTGTCAAGCATTATATCATTTCCAACTAGGAGTAAGAGCTACTCCTAGTTGGAAATGATATAATGCTTGACAGAAATATAATGCTCTTCTTACTTCTTCCTAGCACACGTGTACTGATTCTAGCCGGTTAAGTGGCTATGAAAGTCTGTGTTCTGTAAAATGCTTCTCATATTTATGACAAAATAACTGAGTTGACAAGTGAAATGCCACTAAGCAAGCATGAGCACTTGCCTGAAGATTTGAAATGGTGTGTTGAGTTTACTTTTATTTGTCATGATAACACAATAGCAAAAATGCCTGGGGGTTCTGGTATGTTGAGAAATGTTCTTTAAAAAACAGTAACGGGGAATCTCCATATCCAGAGAAAATAAACCAATAAACAGCTTCTGACTTTATTAACACATCTGCATAATTGAAAAGCAGCTTTCTATCTTCTCCTCCAGGTGCTTTCAAACTCTAAAATTTAGAGGTTTTGCAACTGGCCTGCAACTTTATAAAATTGTGTACTAGGTAGGTCAGTACACTTAGAAAGTAGGGGGTGTAGTCAACTAAGTCCTACTCAGAGCAGACCCATTCAAATTAATGAAACTAAAGCAGTCGTGTCTATTAACGTCAATGGGTCTACTCTGCGTAGGGCTAACATTGAATACCGTCCTAAATTAAAGCCATTTCCAGACCCTTCCCATTAGGCGCAGTGAATGTGTGGAGGGTGGAAGATTGTGTCAATGTCTTTGTTCTCAACATTGCAGGCTTCACTGGTACCCAATTATGTTTGCACAAAACAAAATATTTTGTTTTTTAAATGTTTTAGAATGCTTTTAGTGTTTTGTTTGCTACCCTGGGCTCCTTCTGGGATGTAATGAATGAATGAATAAATAATAAAGTCTAAACTGAACTCTTTGGCTTTGTCTTTTAACTTACAAATGCAAAACAAAACAAAAAGTTGAGAAATTTAGTAGGGCAAGAAAAAAATAAAACACCTGGAAATCACCCCAAAATTCTATGAGCATGCACCAGTGTGATCCTCTTTGGCCTCCATTAGGGATGAGGGGAAATGGCCTCTCAAACGTTTCCAAGTTGTTTGTGAGTAAGAATGGGCGAGAAATTCTATTCAGTTCTCATTTAAAAGAGAACCTACTTAATTTCCACATTCTGAAATAATGTGAGAACCAAAACACAGCCATCCTTTGTGATGATTGGTAAAATTAGCAGAGTTAAGCTGAGTGTCGCTTGCTCAACACTCTGTGCAACATGAGTGTGTGCGCTTTACCAGAGAGAAAGCAAGCTTTTACCTTGCTTTGAATCACTGAGACATTAGATTTAGTGAAATAAGACTACTTTATTGATAGAAATACATACTTGATAGGAAAGGCTCTACTTCTAGCTAACTAACCAAACTGAAGGCACAATGCCAGGCTTGGACATTGCCTTCATGCTTCAGGGGAGAGAGAGACAAAAAGAAAATGTCTGCTCTCCCTCAGCTGGTCTGAGAAGAAGAAGGAAGGAGAGGATGGAAGTGAGGTCGACTCCCTGAGTGTATCAGTTTACAATGGAATGAAGACAAGGTGAGGAACACAAGTAAGGACAGGCAGTCTAGCCAGCTGGAGGACTCCCACTCTGTCTTCTCTTAAGCATACAAAGAGAAGCAAATAGGAGTTGTTCTTACCACACTTCCAACACTTGCTGGTTGATTCAAAACCAGTTAAATTTATTTTGAAATGTGCAGTTTAAAATGAATTGCTGGCCAAATTTTTAATTAACTGGAGGTGCCTAGAACTGTTTTTCTTACAGTGGTGGCTGGTGCCCATTGGGGCTCCTGGGAAGGCAGGGAGCCCAACAGTAGGCAGAGCCAGAGCCAATGACAGTCAGAGCAACTAATTTTAGTTTTGTCCCCAGCCTTCCTCCTTGCTGAGTTCTGTAAGGGGAAACACTGAGGGTATGGATGAGGAAGCTGATAGGCAGTGCCATTCCCTGGATTGGTTTCAAGTAAGAAGGCAGTCTAAAAACTATGGAATGCTTTAAAAGAAATGGGGGTGCCACAGCATCTGATTGTCCTGATGTGCAACCTATACTCTGGACAAGAGGCTACTGTAAGGACAGAATGTGGAGAAAACGTTTGGTTCCCCATCGGAAAGGGTGTGAGACAGGGGTGCATTTTATCAGCCTATTTATATAATCTATACACAGAACATATCACACGGAAAGCAAGATAGGACCAAGATGAAGGAGGTGTGAAAATTGGAGGGAGAAATATCAATAATTTAAGATATGTAGATGATACCCTACTACTAGCAGAAACCAGAAATAATTTGAAACGAATGCTGATGAAAGTTAAAGAGGAAAGCACAAAAGCAGAACTACAGCTGAACATCAAGAAGACTAAAGTAATGACTATAGAAGATTTATGTAACTTTAAAGTTGACAGCGAGGACACTGAACTTGTTAAGGATTATCAATACCTTGGCACACTCATTAACCAAAATGGAGACAATAGTAAAAAAATCAGAAGAAGGCTAGGACTGGGGAGGGCAGTTATGAGAGAACTAGAAAAGGTCCTCAAATGCAAGGATGTATCACTGACCACTAAAGTCAGAATCATTCAGACCATGGTATTCCCGATCTCTATGTATGGATGTGAAAGTTGGACAGTGAAAAAAGTGGATAAGAGAAAAATCAAGTCATTTGAAATGTGGTGTGGACTGCAAAAAAGACAATCCCCACATAGCCATGAAGCTCACTGGGTGACCTTGGGCCAGTCACTGCCTCTCAGCCTCATGAAAACCCTATTCACAGGGTCGCCATAAGTCGGAATCGACTTGAAGGCAGTACATTTACATTAGAACAAATTAAACCAGAACTGTCACTAAAAGCTAAAATGATGAAACTGAGGTTATTATACTTTGGACACATCATGAGAAGACATGATTCGTTAGAAAAGATAATAATGCTGGGAAAAACGGAAGGGAGTAGAAAAGAGGAAGGCCAAACGAGGTGGATTGATTCCATAAAGGAAGCCACAGACCCAAACTTACAAGATCTGAACAGGGTGGTTTATAACAGATGCTATTGGAGATCGCTGCTTCATAGGGTCGTCATAAGTCGTAATTGACTTGAAGGCACATAACAACAACAAAAGAAGGCAGTCAGGTGGGGGCTGGTTGAGGTTGATAGGCCACTGCCCTACTTGCCCTAACTGACCATCCTCCACAGTTTTTCTATGCTTTATTTGGATTGTTAATCAACTAAAGCAGCATATAATACTCTCTAGGTAGGGTGGTCCTAGGATTTTATTAGGTCCTTTCATTAGTTTTGCCTGCTGTTGTTATGTACTTGCAAGAATCCTCGCAAATCACCTCCTACCGATCTCAGAGGATGTCCTCCCTGAATCTCAAAATGGTTTCCACCCTTTCAGGGGGACAGTGGACATGATCTTCGCTGCACGACAGCTTCAAGAAGAATGCTAGGAGCAGAATCGACCTTTATATATGGCGTTTATTGATCTGACTAAGGCTTTTGATACTGTGAATCGAGCTGCTCTCTGGACCATCCTCTGAAAACTGGATGCCCTGATAAATTTGTGAATATTTTGCTACTCCTTCATGACAACATGACAGCAACAATTCTGGACAACAATGGCTTTCAGAGCGATCCATTCAGAGTCGGATCAGGCGTAAAACAGGGATGCATCATTGCTCCTACCTTATTTGTTATCTTCATTGGTATGATTCTACACCTTATTGAGGGGAAACTTTCTACTGGTGTGGAAATCATATATCGAACAGATGAAAAGTTTTTTAATCTCAGTAGGCTGAAAGCAAAAAGTAAGGTAATGTCAACCAATGTCGTAGAACTTCAATATGCTGATGATAATGTAGTCTCCGTACATTCAGAGAAAGATCTTCAAATGTCCTTGCAGAAGCATATAGAAAGCTTGGGTCTCACTTAATATTAAAAAAAGCATAGTGCTTCATCAACAGGTGTGAACTAGTACCTCTGTAGCACCATCAATCTAGCTTAATGGTGTGACGCTGGAGAAAGTTGATCACTTCCCCTATCTTGGCAGCCATCTCTCTGTAAAAGCTGATATCGATGCTGCAATTCCACATCATCTGAGGTCTGCGAGTACTGCATTCTCCCAAATGAAGCGTAGAGTGTTCGAGGATTGGGATATTCACAGGGAGACCAAAATGCTTATTCACAAAGCCATTGTACTACTGTCATTGTATGCCTGTGGAACATGGAGCATTTATAAACACCACTCCCAACTTTTTGAAAGATTCCACCAACGCTGCCTCCGGAAAATTCTGCAAATTACTTGGGAAGACAGATGGACTAATGTTAGCGTTTTGGAAGAAGCAAAGACAACCAGTGTTGAAACAATGATCCTTCAACATCAACTTCACTGGACCGGCCATGTTGTTCGAATGCCTGATCACCGTCTTCCAAAGCAGTTACTTTACTCCCAATTTAAGGATGGAAAATGGAATATCAGTGGACAGCAAAAGAGGTTTAAAGATGTTCTTAAAGTGAATCTAAAAAAATGTAACATGAGCATCGAGAACTGGAAAGTCTTGGCCCATGAATGTCCTAAATGGAAGTCGGCTATTATCAAAGATGCTATGGACTTTGAAGAAGCGCGAATACAGGGTGAACGGGACAAATGAGCTAAGCGGAAGGCACATCAAATAAATCCTCATTGCAACCATCTTCCATCTGGAAACCTATGTCCTCACTGTGGGAGGCTGTGTGGATCCAGAATTGGTCTCCACAGTCACTCACAGACCCACTGTTAAAGACCTTATCTTGGAAGACAATCTTACTTAGCCATGAATGATCACCAATGAATGAAATGAACGATGTTATGTACTACTGGATGGGTGGTAGCCAAATAAGAGGCAAGGTGTTACTGTTGGATGAGTCTTGAGTGGAAAGGTATGTTATTAGGAGTATAAGGGGAAGAGGATTCCAATATTTGTGTGCTCTCCCTTCTTCAGATACTTTCTCCAGCTGTGGGGATGCTGGCCCTCACATAAGCAACTCACCAGGTATTTGTGTGCTTCTGTTAAATATCAGGTTGGTGAAACAGCTGATGTGGCATATATTACTGAGACTTACCTCTTAGAGATGGGTGTGTTAACTTCTCTCAAGCGTGCCCAGTGGCGCAGACTTTCTTGGGGCAGCAACCAACCACTCAGTCCTGACATGATGATAGTGATACCAAAACTATGGAATAGCTTTCCCCCTCTCTTTGCCCATTTTTAAGTGGGCTTTTAAGACAGTTTTATACCATTGGACAAATGAGTTTTATCCCATTTATCCCACTGGGCATTGTTTTTAATTAGAGCCTAAGTAGTTTTAGTCTGATGTTGCTAATTTTTTATTGTTTTGATATTACTGACATTTGTCAGGGTTCTTTTTTTGTTAGGATTTTTAAATATTATTTTTGTATGATTTATATTTTTATATTTTATTTGCACAGGAAAGGCACATAACACATATGTACACAATATTTTCTTCTTTTAGAGAAGGCTGACAAAAAAGATATCCGCCATTTGATTTGATTTCTGCTGGGATACAGTGCTGACATGATGCTTACCTAATATGTATTTCACAGATCATACTGGCATATTCCCATTTTACCTAAAGATGCTGGACAGTGGACATGCTGAGGTGCTAACCAATAAATCAACACCTACAGGATGGAACAAAGATTTGTTTCCTGGGACCCTGCTGTTAATCACCTGCTTTATATAGCACATCAACCCTGATTTTATGACACTGCTCATTTGTCAAGTCTTATGGGGCTGTGGTGGTGGTTTTTGCTTTCCTCTTAACTTTTTGCATATATTGGTGATTCACTATGCAAAACTGCAAAGCAATGTCTCTTAGATTTCCCAAAAATACTCACATTTTCATCCCGTTCAAAGCAGTTGTGTTAGAAATAGCATAATCTTGGGCATATCTACTCAGAAGAAGGGATAGGGGAGAAATTCAATTCAGGTCACATTTAAAAGCAAATCCACTTAATTCACATTTTCCAGAATAATACACAAATTGAAACACAGCACCCCTTCAAAATTCACACCTCCTAATTATTGCAGCACAGTTTTCTGGCCATGCAACGTATACAAAAAAACATATACTGGGCTGAAGTGTGTGTGTGTGAAAATGCATATGTAAGTGAAAATAACATACAAAATGTGTTATATTATGGAAAATTCTTTGGGAAAATGCGTATATTAGGCAAATTTGCATGCAAGCATATGTATATTAGGAGAAATTTACCCTAACATGCTGATGAATTTTCATGAGGACTTCTTTAAAAATAATAATAATAATAATAATAATAATAATAATAATAATAATTCACAATCCCTGTCCAACAGTAAGATTCATTAAGTTTTGGACTTACCTGAAAGTGTGTATACGATTACATTCTGAATCCACCAACTATTCAGGTCAAATACCATGATCTACACATTGTTATGGGACTGAGGGATGAGATAGACTATTTCTTTGTGTCCCTTTCAACTCTGCAATCTTGTATCTGAAGGATATGCAAGCAAGAAACCTTCTCTACTGGTCAGGCCAGTTTCCTTTGTTAAGCTAGTCTGTGAGTTCATGGACATATTGAATAATCAATCTGCATATACAAAGGGAGCTCTTGGAATTCTTTCAGGTGAGGGGCCCTCCTCCCCCCATCCTGGAGCCAAAGAGAGGGTTGTGTTTTTAGTCTAATTGGGAGAAGCTGGAAAATGAAGACAGACAAAGCTCTGGGCAATGAGGAGCAAGATCTGGTGGACTGATAATGCTATGAACCCCTCCATCTTAAGCTCAGGTTGGAATGTGGGTAAATAAAAACATATGACACCACAGTCTTCATTGGCCTTCTTGCCAAAGAAACCAAACCCTGGGTAAGTGCAGGAAGGAACCCATGGAAGTCTTACACCACTCAGAGATTGGGGTGGCGCACAACACTGGTATTAGAAATGGGATTGAGTTTTCTGGAAGAGGGATTGGGAGTAAGGTGTGCCTGAGTCAAAATGGAGGTAGAACTAGCAGCACCCCTGGAGCAGATGAAACTATGGCACGTGGAAGATCAGAAGCAAAGGCAACAGGAGCCCCAGGAGCACTGGCAACAAATGGGGGAGATTTTTCTAAGCACCTTTGAAGGGAAAAAGGAGGCCCCATAGAAGGAGAGCCCTGCCTGATCAGCTGCTACAAAGGTTTGAGGGTGATCTGGGAGCCCAGCTGCAGAGCACCCAGACTGGGGCGGCTAAAAAGATCCAGGAAATGGATGGGCAGCTGAAGAGCTTGGACTGTCAGGAGTTGCAGCCAGTGATGAGGGGAAAAGAGGCCTTGATTGTCAAGGAGTTTGCCAGCAGGGAAGACACCAGAAAGCTGGAAGTAAAGCCCCAAGAACTGGAGGAGGACAGGCTGGTAAATGAAGAGGAAGAGGCCTCAGAAGAAAGTGGAGTACAGGCTGGAGAAGAGATGCTGCTCATAGATTTCTCTGCTCCACGTGCCTGCTGTTGAAGAAGTAGTGCAAGACGACGAAAGGGCCTTGGAGAACAGTGAACTACAGGCTGGAGAAGAGCAGCTGTTGATAGACTTCTTCACCCTGTGTGTGCCAGCTGTGGAAGAGGAAGTGCAGGAGGAACACAGTATGCAAGGGGGGCTGCCAGCACCTGAAGAAATGACTGTGCAAGTTAAAGTGCAAGAGGAGAAGTCTAAAGTGGAAGTTCAAGTCCAAGAGGAGCTCCCAGTGTCTGGTGGGATGGGTGAGATAAAATCTCCAAGTGACTATGCCCTTGGATGCACCATAATGCCTTTACAGGGTGGGATCCAGCTCTTATGGTGGGTTCAATCCCTGAACAAGCTCCAGCAGTGAGAGTCATCCAGGGCCCTGTGAATTTGGAGGACAAGAGACACTGGGAGGGTTACCTGCCTCTGTTTGGGTCCGTGATTTACATTGGAGATGATGAGGGAGAACAGAGAGAAATATTTCTTTCTGCCAACCTGGGTGGGCTGGGTCAGCTAGTCCTGAAGAAGATGCCCCCAGATAGAGACTTGTGGCAAGACTATGATTTGCAGCTTGCAGCAGGCAATGAAGTGGACTGGCTTAAAGACTTTTCTCAGGGCAGTGAGTGGGAGTAAGATGGCTACAGTCTGCTGTGTGCTGATGAGAAAAAAGATGTGTTCCTGGAGGTGCTTCCCAAGACCCTGCAGGCAGCAGCAGGGATCAGTTTGGACTGGGAACTTCATGAAGCCCCAAGACAAAGGGCCATGTGGGCAATTGCATGGTTTGTTGGTGCAGGTTGTGCTTATGGGACTGTGTGCTGATTTGCTGCAGGAATTCTTTTTGATGGTTTTAGTATTGCCTTTTGAAATGCTTCTGATTTATGGTTTTTGCATGCTTATTAAAATTAACTGTTTAATTATTTTTTAGGAATTATGCTGATAAGTTTTGCATTGCTATATTATGCCTGTTAGATTTTGTGTGTGCGCAACTGTTTAGGGGAGCAAAGGAAAAATGTGTGTGTGTTTGAGAGCTGCTGTGCTATAGTTGAACAAGGCAAGACAAAGGAGCTCCAGTACTGAGGCTGTAATCAGTCTTAAACGTGTCTGGAACGCACTGTTTTGGGCACTTCCAAGTATGAGGACTGGGTAAGCGGTTTGGAAGCAAAACTATGACTGGGAGTTCCAAGAAAGAAGAGGAAGCCTAAAGAGAGAGCAGTTAATTGAAAACTTTCTGTAAAGGAATGGACTGTTTTTGTACTTGTGTGGTATGGAAATGTGACTGTGCTATGACTATGTGTTTGACTATGTATTTTTTTCAATGCCTTTATTAACTTATAACTGTTATTTCATTACAGGAAAAGCTGTTATTCTCTTCTTTGTTTGCAGGTCTGGGACAGGCCTTGAATATAAAACCTCATAGCCCAAGGCTGGGATCTAGACAACTGAGGGAATTAAATGTGCTGAGACCATGAGCTGCTCAGGTACTGAGTAGATCAGGTGAATGTAACATCAGCCATGGTGATACCCTCTTACTGTCTTAATTAGCTAATATTAATACTAGGAACCTGGCTTTCTTCCTTTTCCTAGTAGACAGGGTGCTTCCTTCTGCTTGCTGCATTTAAAGTTCTAACTTAAACTACTGACCTTGGGGACCATGGGCTGGAGAACACACCCTCTGGGTCTTGATTTGGATAATGCCTCCTCCTAGCCTTGCCCTGACAGGTGGTAATTTAAGAGAATACAGATTGTTCCCTAACACTGAGGCTTGAAGGAGCCCTATTGTTCATAGGCATTCCTGCCACTCTGGAGCTTGTTCAGCAATCTGCTGTTATAACCAAACAGCCGTTGTAATTTCACCCAAAGTCATTCATTCTCCATAAAGAGGAGGAATAGCATCTCCTCTGTGAATGCATTTGTCATCATCCTTCCTGCCGCCATAGTCAGTTCCATCTTCTGAGAGATAAAGTAGAGGAGGAGAGGCACAATCTGTAAAGTTTCTAGCTTCATATTTCAAATGCAGAGAAGAAGTCAGCTGTGGCTAGATGAGGCAGGGTTCTTTCCTTTCAACATTGCAAGCATTTACTGCTGGATGTCATGAAAAACAGGAAGCCTTATTTAACTCAAAAGAAGTGTGTAGATGGTACAGGGCACACAGAGAGAGAGAGAACATGCATAGTTATAACTTTTGGTAAAAAAAATGATTTTCTGGAGGAACTTCTTGTTGGTTGACTACATCAGCAGCAGCCTTGATCCCACAGAACTGAACTATAGCTGGTCTTCTCATTTTAAATAAAATATTATTCAAGAAAAGGTTACGATCTACTGAGCTATGATGCTCTTGTACAATTTCATTCATTTAAATAGTGCAAGAGAACTTCCAAGTAACTTCGTGTGAACGAACAATCTGACAAAGGAAATATAAATGCTCTTCTTAAGGTCATTAGGGGGAAAGCAAGCTCTTTTCAAAGTTTTGAAAATGGCTTCCAGCTATATTTTAAAGTAGGAGTGGGGAACAAGTAGCCTTTCATATGTCGGCCAATGGCTGGGGTGGTGGAGGGAGGCTGTAGTTCAGCAACATCCGGAGGGCCAAAGCTTCCCCACTCCTGATTTCAAGGAAATATTAGAACACTGCACACAATCATACACAAGCATATTCATTGTGTCGACTGCTGTATACCCAATTTGTACTCCATATTTTTGAGGAATTGAGACCATGTGTTTACTTTGAAATTTGCCATGTGTAAAATCATTCACCCAAACATGTGTACATGTCTACCGCCTCCTTTTACCTGTGTGAACAGGCCTACTGTGTATATTAATAAAAATCTCATTCATATTGCTGGTATTTTGAATGGCATGGATGAATAGCATATTATAAAGCATTCACCTTTTCCACAGAGAGGTAGTTATCCACATGTTTCTTCCATGTCTTTAAACTTTGGATCTCATATTGGAAAAAGAACAGAAAATTATTACAGCAAGAGCTATGTTTCCCTTGAACTCTCTGGATGCTCCAGGTTCCTGTCTAACTTAGTGAATAGACTTAGTGATGGATTCCTCCAATATATCAAGAGTGATGAACTGTAGCCTCCATGACCCATGCATGACTACAGTGAAAAGCCCAGAGGAAACAGCACAATGACTGACATGATAAAAGACACAAAAGGACTGAATCGCTTGGGATTTGGCAAAATTGCTCATGTTGTGCAATAGAAGAAATGAATTCTCTAAGTTAAAGAAGCAGGAAAGAAGGCTATTTGATTCAAAGCAAAACATGATGGCCAGTCAACTACTATTTCTGAGCAAAGCTATTCTAGTTTAGGGATGAGCAACTGAAACACTAGAATCTGGACCTGACATTTCAGTCCATGAAATGCCATTCAGATGATTTGTATTTGCATAAATTTAACTATGTTTAGTTCCCTATCAACATTTCCCTTATTACATTATTGTCTGGTACTCTCATAAACTCAAATTTCAAGCTGCTGTTCTGTTCCATGTTGAAGTAATGCAATCATGCGATCTGTGAAGAAACCAATATCTAGTCCAGCCTCCTGAACTGTGGAAGATCAAATTGCTTGGAAACATTACCATCATCATTACCATCATCAATTTAGCACATTTGAAGGTTTCAAAGTGCCTCAAATGAAATATCTCAGTAAAGCTTACAACAGGCATTGGACTTAGGCCAATATTATCATTCCATATTGCAGATGTAGGAGCTGAGGCTGAGAGATCAGTGGTTTGCCTAAATTCCACCTAGTGAGTTTGCAGCTAAGGTAAGAATTCAGTCAATGATTTCCTAGTTCACAACTCGCAGCCATATTGCTGCACCAGCTAAGGCTGCAGTCGTACCCCTCCCCAGCAGAGTTGTATGGAGCAGTGGAACCATCACCACATTTGCAGCCCTACCATACATTGTGGCTGGGATGGAAGGTGGGTTGACAGGTAAACTGCTGTATCAGGCTGGAGCTGGCACACCAATTGGTCTCAGATCAGGCCCCATGCCATTACATAATGGCAGTGAAGCCAGACATGGAACCAACGGATTCCAAGATGACTCTGTCCTTAGAACTATAATTTCAGGGCTTATATCTGGTTGCCCCCAGCAAGGAAGTTCTCCTGCCCACTCAACACATTTAGGGAAGGTCAGCTTAGCTGGATGCACCCTCCCCCCAGCCTGGCTTAAGGAGGGGTTGAATTACTTTGTCCAATAGCCAGTGTGTGGTGGACCCACCACATAGCTTCAATTTGATGACCAGGTTCTGTAGTGCATTGTTATTTGAAGGACCATCCACTGGATCTGGCCAGCCTCCAGAGGACATGTTCTGTGGCTCACAACTAAGGTCAATCAGGTTGGTGGGTATCAGTGACAGGGCCTTTTCAGTGGGGTACCCATACTTGTGAAATTCCTTCCTCTGAGAACTCTAGTTGGCCCATTCTCTTGTGGCCTTTAACCAGTCTTTGAATACTTTTTTAAATATTCTGTCAAGCTTTTTATTGATCCTGTTCCTGACATCCTATAGATTTAATGTTGTTTATATTCATACAATTGCTTTGCGTTTTTAGCTTTTTTATTGCTATTTTGTGAGGACTTGCCCTCAAAGGTGGGGAAAGACCTATTGAATAATTATACAATGCCAGTGTTTCTGAGGTTCTGTACATCCCTTCCTACTAGAATTCCCATGCCAACTAATGTGTTTAAAGTTATAAAGGCTGGCTGCCCACAATTTTACCTGCTCCCGAGGCTCACTAGAGGATGGGAATGAAGCTTTTCACCTGGCCCCTGGAAAATGGGCCAGCAGCAAAACTGGAGGGCTGCTGCTAGGTTGCACCATTAACAATCCTAATATTATTTGTAACTCTTTAGCCAGAGGAAATATAGAGACAATTTGCCTGCCATCCCACACAGCAAGCTGGTCCTGTGCTCTTTGTGGGCTCCAGGGACTAATAAGAACAAAACATGGCTTTGCTGGATCAGACAAAAGGACTATCTCAGGGTTGGGGAACCTCCGGGGCACAGACCAAACTTGGCCCGCAGGCTTCCCCATGTGACCCATGGAGCTGTTTTGGTGGGTAAGCATGGGGCTTCAAAGGAACAATTGGTAGCTTGAAATGGGGTCTTGATTGTTCCTTTGCTGGAGCAAGGCAAGCTTCCGACCACACATCAGTTGATGGGCAGGAGGAGCGTGCCTTGCTCAAGGAGGGGAAAGCAATTTCCATTCAGTGAAAACCACTTCTCCCTGCCAGTGCTGCTTTTGGAAGCCACCCTGTGGGGCTCCTTTCCACCTCTGATATTGAAAGTGAAAAAGAGAATTATGGGGAGGTTTGCAAAGCCTAGGGCTGGCAACAACTCTTCCCCTGGGTTACCCAAGCTTAGAAACCTCATGCAAGGGATTTTGACAAGTGGTCAGGACAACCCGCATGTCAATCATGTGACATCATAATGCCACCATGTGCTTTTTCAAGTGGGTTGCCCAAAATGTCTTAGGTCATCCATGCAAATAGCTCCTTATTATTGTTAGTTATTATTTTTGTAAACATTTCTATCCTGCTTTGTAACTTATCAAGCATCCAAGGTGGTTCATAATGAAATAAATTAAAAATAAGTTCAATTCGTTGATCAACAATTAACAATTGACCCTATGAGTAGTTTAGCTCTAAAGAGGTGGCAGATATTTCAGCCCGGCTAGCATCAAATTGAAGAACAATGATAGACAGGGCAATTGTTCTGAGACATGGAGCTGATGTATGCAAGAAGCTTCAAAATAAATCAAAGCGGTATTAGTGGAGGGACAAGGCAAATCCATTCTTGTGCAAGTACTACAGGGACAGAAGGGCTTCCATTTGGAAAAAATATATAGCGTAACCATTCATTTCCTGTTCCTCAGAAACAGCCTTTTCAAATGTGTGTTTGAAAAGCATAGCCTCAACACTGGATTATTTGGAACTTTTTTCTGGCATTTAGTAGAGTATGAAGTAGCCTCACCACAGAATCATTCAAAGGAAGCATCTAAGCCTGACACATTTTCTACTCTCGCAAGATTGTATTATAAATAATAATGATTTACGGTATTGCTGAATTAGATAATGATCTAGCTATGATGCATCACTGGCACAGCTGAAAGCAGCAGCAAGGCAAAAACTCCCACAAATAAATGTGCAGCTGTTCTAGTTGCTTCCTATATAGCCATTTCCATTTCAGTAATATACGAGCTCCCCTCACATTTACATGTAAAAACAGCTAGTCTAAGGGCTGGATCTCAAATGTAAGCTCATCACTCGCGACTGGTTTACACATGCTTATTCATCAATCGCTGCAACTTTATAGTCCTATTCACTCATTCACATGGGTAGGTACAAATGTGCATGCCGGTGGTTGGTTGTGTCCACTGGCCCTGCCAGTGCCTAACATCCATGCATGATTGTGCCTTAGCCTCCATCCATTCAGGGATTTAGGAACATAGGAAACTGTCTCAGACAATTGGTGCATCAAGCTCAGCATTGTTTAGGGTCTCCAGTATCATCTCCAGGGCTTGAGGCAGGAGTCTTCTCCCAGCCCTCCTGGAGATGCCAGGGATTGAACCTGGGATCTTCTGCCCTTCCCATTTCTTGGGAACTTAATGCATATACTGAATGCACCTAAGCTTCTGAACACGTAATCCACATACAGAAGCAAACCATGCCAGCAATTGAATCTAACACTGCTGATGGAATACAGTCTTCCACCACACCTAAAAGCAACAGGTTAGCTTAGGGAATAACATGCAAAACCAATGCCCTCCAATAGAGGGCCAGGGGAGATCAGGAGAAATTGGTTGGGGGGCTGCTGACACCGATCTCCATTCTGCCTAATGATTGGACAGTCCCTGGAAATAAACGGTTCCATTTCCCAACATTTTGGGAGATATAGAGCTACAAGAACCAGGATGGTCCATTTTAGTCATGCCTAAAGAGGGTCAGCTGGTGTCTGGAGTTGGCAATTTTATTTATTTATTTATTTATTTATTTATTTATTTATTGTATTTATATACCGCCCCATAGCCAAAGATAAATATACAAATTTAAAAAGGCATCTTTTAAAAACAATTTAAAACACAATTTAAAACGTATACACGTTACAAGGGCAAATGAGGCAAGATCAAATGCACCTTCCCTGTGTGAGGCTGCATAGATTACATATGCGGATCCATAGACTCACCGAGGAAGTTAAGTTCTATCTTTCCACCCATGATCACTGAGCAGTAGTTCAGGTCTTCTCATACACCCACTTTCTCCTGCAACCTGGATTATGCGAAGCGTCGCTCAGCTTTCCTTCCCATGTTAGTTGAAGCTCCATACAGATCTGCCAAAGAAGTTGCTGAAGTCACTTTACAGCTCTTTTAGGAAAGAAGTGAAGATGTACCTCTTCCAGCAGGCCTTTGGATGAGGGAAACTGTGACTGTAGTTACTTATGAAGAGTTTTGACACTGCTGCTTTTACTATGAGCTGTATTGATATGTTTCTGTTGTATGGCTACTATGTTGCTTTTATGTTGTAATCTGTCCTGTGGCCTTTTGATGAAAGGTGGTTATGCATTTCTAAATAAATAAGTGGCTTGGATCCAGAATAGGGATGGGATCTCTCCCCCCACCCCACCAATTCACTCATCCTCAGCATCACATAGAAGGAGGAGGCAGTAGAGACGGTCAGAATTAAGTGGATTTTTTTTGCCAGCCTGAGGCTGCAGCCTGTTACTTGCCCTGCAGTGTGGCATCTCTTCTTCTGTTCCTCCTCCATGGTTTCTCCCTGCTCCTAGAGGCTTTTGACACAGTAGCCGCTCTATCCTTCCACCCGGGGAGGGCCCCTTCTCTTCTGCCTGCTCTTTCTCTGATGCCGGAGGTGAGATGGGTGGAACAGATTGGCAGGAGGTGAATCCCATCCCTTATCCAGAATACTCTAGGAATTGTCTCCATCATGCTTTCTTCCTAACATCCAATGGAGACATGCTTCTCTATGTCCCACCTAGGCATGGTTGATGGAAAAAAGGGATAGGGCCTTCTCAGTGGCTACATCTATGCTGTGGAACAGTGGAGGGTGGTGGCTCCAATGTCATCAGGGCAGTGAATCTGCTCCAGATTTTAGTCTCAACTTTCAAGGAGCTGTCCAAGGTGCTGAGCAACTTGGACCATCTTGAAAATCTGGACTAAAACCCGGAGTGGATTCACAGCCCACACTGGAGCCACCCATCTCCACTGCTATGTAATACCTTGCCACTCTTATATTTGAATGTGTTTTTACTGTTATACAGTATGTTTAACACATTTTCTTGTTGTATTTTTAATTGTATTTTATGATTTCCTGATTTTTAAATTGTTGTAAGTTGCCCTGGGTGTTGTATAGGCTCTCGAAGGGTTTGATGGAAATTTCTATATAAAAATAAACATTTTAACCTGAATATGCAAAATAGGAACTTAGCATGACTAAAAATGTCCTTGGCTGCTCTGGGAGACCACATCACATATGTCAAGCCTCTGACATAGACAGTGAGCGCACCAGAGATTATCTGAACATGGAAGACCGTATCTAGAGTGGCATCGCCATTGTCTGGGCCATTGCAGCTGCTTATTGCACATAATATGAGCCTCCATCATGGCAAATGGGGAGTGAAAAGAATGCCCACAGGGCACAGGCCATGCCAATCAGAACTGGGACATCTGAGATCAACTTTCTGGAGAGGCCTGTTAAACCTATCTAGGATTATCTCTAGAAGTCTACATTGCATTCTACAAGCTTCCTGCATAGGCAGTACGTAGAATTTTATCACTCTTGGCAGTGCCAGACACAATCGGTGCATTTAACTGATCAATCAGGATTAGGGATTTCAGAAGCAAGAGCACTCCCTTTCCATTGGTCAATAGCTGATTGTCTGATAGCTCTTGGTCACTCACCCTTAACAAAACTTGATTTTCTTCTCTTAATAGGGAGGTCAATAAAAATAGAAAACTTGGAAGTCTGAGTAAACACCTCTGACCCAGTGACAGTCTCTAAAATCTCTCTGGTTCTAGAAGTAATATTACTTTAGCAAAGGGGGGAACAGGATGGTACTCCAATTATTAATGTAGCATGCCCAACCTTACCTGTTGACTTTCCAGTTTTAAACACTCGAGTGGAAGAGAGAAAAGTAGAATGTGTGTGTGTGTGTGAGGATCAAGGTTTCCTCAGCAGGGTTAGGATGCTACCGTTTTTCTTCCTTACACTCTTGTGGATATCTAGGAGTTGAAAAATGAAGGCTTACAGTAAATCCTCAAAAGGGAAAAGCCCAAATCAGAAAGAGTCTCATAAATAAAAATGTTTTTTAAAAATAATAATGAAATTATTTAATTATTAAAAGCCTACTGAGCTTTTATTTATTTTGTTTCTTTATAAACAGTTCTGCAGTCTGAGGCCATCAACGTTGCATACAACAAGAGAAAAACAAGATTTTTAAAAAATCTAAGAAACTATTAAAACAATTCTTACAAACTCTAGAAACCATAAAATCATTCCTGTAGGTGTACAGTTCACATTTAGTACCTAACTGGATCATGCCTCAGAAAAAGCATTCTTAAACAAAAAAAGTCTTCAATAGGTGTCTTAACATGACACTGGGTGCCTCTCTAATTCCAGTTGGTATTGATTCCAAAGGGCTGTACAGATGTCAGTGATGAATCTTGCCTTATATCTGAGACTTAGGGAATACTCTGCAAGTAAAGACTAAGTAACAGCTGTCCTACTACTGCCCCCATTTAAATACCTGGAAACGATAGGATACATTCCCATGATCAACTTGCCTTTGTGAAAAATGGCTACCCTAGTACAGATACAGAGTTATATTCAGTTGACATTTTGCCAAACATACAGCTTTTGCTAAGGGGAAAAGTGGAGGGCAATAGGCACACTGAAAGCGTTAAGCTGTGTCTAAGATAAATCAGCTTGAGGCCTGCAGTCCTTCTAGATGAAAATGTCTACATCCAAGGTGATTAAGAAGGGGAGGCCATGGAAGTGTCAGTTGGCTATTGCCAGACTGTCCTGTGCTTTATTGTGCACATTTAATTCTATTGCTAGTGGTACTAGAAACCTAATGGGTGAGGTAAGGAGGTAATTAGATAACCTAAATGTTGTCAAAACTGAAATAAGGAAATGTCCCTGATGATCAAAATGATCAAATGTTTTGGGAAGAAGCGTCAGCAACAAATCATCCAAACAAGGCTGGTAGAGGGATACACTGTTTTCCTAGCTCTTGCCTCAGCAGCAGATGTACTAACATTGACTGGATGAGGAGTCATGACCAGTGCATACTTAATTTATTTGTGTAAAAGCATTTCTACACCACTTAGGAACGGGGAAGAAATTTGATCCAGTTTGAATCTAAAGACGAATCTATCAATTTCACACTTTCTGAAACAATATGAGATCCAAAACACAGTCATCCTTTGAAATTTACACTTATCTGAATTTTGTGATGGTGTTCTCCAACAAAACAATGTTTACAAACATGTATGTATTAGAGAAAAGTGTGCATGAAATGAATATATTAATGAAAATAGGATATAAAATGCATTATACTAGGAGAAATTGCTTGCAAAAATGTCTACATTAGTTAAAACTGCATACCCATTGAAGATGGTATTTTCCTGGACTGACTCAGTCGGATGGGTATCGGGCTCCATATTATGGCATTTCTGCTCTTACCTACAGAAAGTAGTAGCAGGTGAGTACTGCTTGGCCACCTGGTACTTGTGCTGTGGGTTTCCACAGGGCACTATCTTTTCCTCAGTGCTATTTAACATTCATATGAAGCTGTTGGGAGCAGTCATTAGAAGTTTTGGAACAAGGTGTCATCAGTATGTTGGTGACACTGCTCTATTTATCCATAACATCTGAATGAGGAGACTCTATGAAAGCTCTGAATTAGTATTTGACTGCAGTGGTGGACTGGATGAGGGCTAATAAACTGCTTGAATCCTGGGAAGATGGAGGCTCTTTGGTAGGTGGTTCCCATGTCTGGGAGAAAAATAAGTTACCTGTTCTGGATGGGGTTGCACTCCCTGTTAAAGAGCAGGTGCTTAGCTTGGGGATACTCCTAAATGTGTCTCTGTTACTAGAGGCTCAAGTGTCCTCTGTGGCTAGGAGTGCTTTTTACCAACTTTGTCCAACTTTGTCCATACAACTTGTGTTAATTTACAAAGCCATGAACAAATTAGGTCCAGGGTACTTTGGGGGCCACCTGAACCCTTATATCCCAGCTCGATCACTGAGATCATCTTCAGGAGTGTCGTTGGTCAATTCCCCGACTTGGTGAGGGTTATTTGACAACAACAAGAAATTGACCCTTTAGTGTCATCAGCCCAGTCCTATGGAATGCTCTGCCAATAGAGATTCAGCAGGCATCTTCTGTTCTTTTAAACTTGTAAACACTTGAAAACTTTTCTGTGGGGTCATCCACATGGCAATTTAGTGTGTGTCTGTGCTACTTGCATTGTCTTCTAATTTACACGGTTCACATGTTGCTGCAGGCAAGCAGAAGCTATCACACAGTTTTCCCCTTTAAATCCGTATTAACCCAATCTTCTGATAATGCGAAAAGGAAAGGAAAAACCATCCCAGCTGCACTGCGCTCCTCCTTGTAGGTGCTTTGCTTCAATATTTCTTTAGTGGGCGGGCTCTTTTATGCCCCATCTCCCACTCCTTCTCTCTCTGCTGCCCGCAAAAACTGCCGCAGCCTTTCACTCTCCCTCTCCCATGCTGTCCGCCTTTCACTCAGGCTTGGACAATGGAGAAGGGGAGAGGGGTCTAGTCAGTTTCATTTTTTCTTGTCAATTGCACACCTAGGTGCTCTCCAGCTTCAGCCTTCAACTGGAGGGAGTAAATGTACATATAGAGGGCAGGGCCACAAGGAAACAGCTACTCTAATCCTTCCCAGAGGAATGACTACTAGTGTGAATGGAAAACAGCAGATTTGAAGCTACCATTGAGAACGAAGTGTGGACCTTGCAACTCTATCACAATGGCAAAATCAGCATCTTTAGTATGAAGGTATGCTCCCGTGTGGATAAGCCCTATGTCACCAGGCTTATGCAGGCAATTGAGAAGATATCTTTTTGCAATTAATGATTCCTGATTTTAAATTTTATATGGTTTTATTGTGTATTTGTATGTGTTGTAAACTGCTTTGATATTTTTTTAATGAATAGTGGTATATATATATATATATATATATTATAAAATAAATAAATGCAAACTGTTTATTAGAAGAAATTTGTACTAAAATGCTGAAGAACATTCATGAGGATTTTGTTTTAAAAAATGCAAGTTGCTGCAGAAATGTGGAGAACTGAATTATTTATTTATTTATTTATTTATTACATGTATATACCGCCCCATAGCCGAAGCTCTTTGGGCAGTTTACAGCAAAGATTTAAGATTGGAAAAGTGAGGAACTAAGAGAAACAAAACTGAGATTCTTCCATCCCTAACACCACTTAATATTTAAAAATCTCTAAGCAGTATACAAAAATACAACATAAAAGCAATAACACAGTATCAAACCCACCACCACCAAAGATACAACATAAAAACCAGTAGTAGAGCATAATAAATTGGCAATGACAGGATTCAGTCTTTTGGGTCAGGAAATGCCTGGGCAAGACAATGCATTGTTACAAGACATCCAAAACAATTTATGGACTATGCTTGACATAATTTAACATACTACCAATTAGTTAATGTTCTTTCACCCAAAGTGGGAGTATCCTCAAGGCCACAGCAGCCAGCAGCTTGGTTTTTGGCAAGTGCCTTGCTTAGAGCACAGTTTTCCAGTCTGGAGTGAAATATAAATGAGGCCTGTGCTATCCTTAGCAGCTGAGGGCAAGGCGTTAATAAATTTGAGCAAGGGTTTCTCAGTTATAGTTAAAGATGTTAAAGATGTTAAACAGGCAACCAGGGGAAACCAGCCACTCACCTGACGCCGGAACCAGAAGTCCTCAATTAGTTAATGTAACACACTGCCTTATCACATCTACATTTTCTCAGAAGCAACTGCCATTGTGATCAATGGGGCTCACCCCCAGGTAAGCATGCATAGGATTGCATCCTTTATAAAGTTAATGGTGGCCTTCTGTTCAGTCCATCTCCTATGTCTACATTCTGAGATGGTGGGGCAAATGCAGGATATTGTTTTCCCAATGCAGACTGTTGCTAAGGCACATTGTTTTGCTTTTTTTTATAGACACATACAGAAAGAACATTAAAGTGGTATGCTACGTTTTCTTTCAATTACAGACCACTGTTAAACCCAGTCACCCACCAAGAGTCCATTTCCCCCTCCAGCAATTCTCTCAGAGCAGGTAGTAATATAGTGGCCTAATGCTAGGTGTGCTCACCAGGAATAAGCATTTAACTACACGTTGTACAAAACAGCACACATAATATATCATAGGTAAGAAGTAGCATGTGGAGATTTCTAAGACATTTGGGCCTGAGGAGTGCTAACTGGGCACTTTTTCTTTCTGTAACAAATCACACAGTAAAATGAAATGTGGGTTTTGTGTTTTTTGGGGTTGCTGTTGTGTGGGTTGTGAAAGAAGACAATCTCATTGGTCAACTTTTTTATAAAATGAGAGGCAGGACATTCATTTATCCTTAATGTTCCCTCATTGAGTTTTAATTTTATTTCTCTCCTTAATGGGAAAATTGGTGCCTTAACATATTAGTGGGACCTTGAGGGCTTTTTAAGCTGAAGCAGGACATACATTTCTTAGATAAACAAATAAATATAAGTACCAATTATAACACTTTGGTCCCTAATGCTGGTCACATTTTGGCATTCTTGCCATCCCAGCTCAGGATTGCTTTGGAAATCTACCAGCAATTCTATCATGGAAATGCCAACAGGTGGAATATATGGTTTATATTCAGGTTAGCACTAGGGTGGACATGCCATCAGCACAAGAATTTCTCCTTGTGCAACAGAATTTTTTTCCCCTCTCCTCCCATCATGCACCCCCTAAATCTGTTCTGGGGATTCCCCCAAATCTCCAGAGCAGATTTGGGGAAGGCATGAGGCACATCTTGGGGAAGGAGAGGGGGAAATACGATTGCACTAGTACTAATCTTTGTCAAATACTGCCCATTGTGCCTGTACCTATGGAGATGGTGTGAGCCATCCGCAGCTTTCATTAGGGTTGATGGCCGATTTCATAGAATCACAGAGTTGGAAGGGGCCTATAATGCTCATTGCAGGAATCCAAATTAAAGCATACCCAACAGGTGGATAGAATCATTTCACTTACTAGTTGATGGTGGATTATTTAGTCAGTGAAATGACATACAATTACTAGAGCAGGCTGTGGACTGTATATAAATTCAATCAAGGATGGCACATAAAAAGATGAGCCAAACACTCCAATAAACATAAAAGCAGACATACAGTACAACTGTCCAAAGCATCCCAAAGATGTTCAGAAGCTTTGTATCACGGCCAGAAAACTTTAAATTGCCAACCAGAATGAGCTGTAATTAGCTGGCCATTAACTCCTTCAATTCATTACCAAAATGACTTCTTTTCGGTTGCACTGATTCACTTGCTGACACATTCTCTTCAGCCTGGTGACAAATTACTTATCTCAAATTAAATGTATATGTGTAGGGCAACCACGTGCTGATCTGAATAGTTTTGCTTAAGGACAATACAAGTTCAGAAATAATTTGGATGCAGTTTTTAGAGAAGAGATGGAGGGAAGAGGCCCCAGAATCTGGTGCCCATCACATATTGTTGAACTACCAAGTCCCATCAGCCCCAACCAGGATGGGCAATGGTTAGGGGTAATGGGGGTTGTATTCCATACGGCTGTGCTCCATATTTGGCTGAGCCCTGAACCACAAGGTAAATCAGGTCTCTTAAGAGGTTTTGGGGCCTTGGCTGAGTTGAGTTCAGACAGCCCCTGATCTCTATGGGTTGGGTACAGCAGCCCAGAATGATCCGGGGCTATCAGGGGGCGGGGCATGGGGAGATCAGCGACAATATCCAATGCCGGGTGCTGGCCTCTAGAGGGAGGAGGTCACAGATTGGCTGCTGGAGAGCCATCTAACCAATACTGACCTCTTACATGGCTCTTTTACAGTCCGCTGCAATGATGTTCTCCTTTCAAAGCCAGCATGCAAAGGAAGAGGCTGGTGTCAAGCAAGCCTAGGCCCAAGACCTGGCCTTGACTCTGCCCTGCTCAATTTCTTGCAGAATCACCCAAGTTTGCTAGTGATCCCATAACAGCAAACATGGGCAGGAGGAGGAATCTCCTTCACATCTCTCAGGGGGCTGCGTGCTACCACACAAATGCACCCTGCACTGGGTGCAAAACAGTTCTTGCATAGTGCTGGTTGCACCCACCTGCTCTCGGGGGAGGAGGGAAGAAGGAGATGTACCATCTTCTTCTTCCTCCCAACCATAATTTAATAATAATAATAAAAACCCTTAGCCTCACCCCTTGAATAATTCCAGGGATGGATCTGGGATGGCGTGGGTGGTCCCATCTTTGGGATAGGGTGGATTGGACCTCCTTGGGCCCCACAGACTGAGGTCATGGTTTAGATCAGGAGGGTTGTGCACAGCCCTAGTATTCTAGCAACATCTGGAAGGCATTGTATTGACTAACTGATCTAGGAGGAGTGGAGAGGGGGAACAGGTTAGAGGAGGAAATAATTTTATCCCCTGTCCCTCTTCACATATATAATTACATGAGGCATAGCACTGGGGATTGGGAAGCTCTTCAGCCAAACTTTTTCCTGTTCTTCAGCCAAATGTTTTCCTGTGTCATCTTTTGGAGGTTAAACTCATCATTTAGCAACTGTAGATAAAACTAATTTAAAATAATATCTTCCTTAGTTAAAAGTGACAACTCTAACTGTCCCAGCATGATTCTCCTGGAGCAACTGAAGGAGGTGGGAGCTGGAGGTACTGTATTTCAGTGGTTCCATTCCTACCTGCAGACAGCTGCTTGTCTCCATGGCTTTAGGGCTGTGGGGTCTCACAAAGGTCCTTTCTGTCTCCTATGCTATTTAACATCTATATGAAATCATTGGGAGGTGTCATCCAGGAATTTGGTACACGGCATCATCAGTATGTTTATGACACACAGTTCTATCTCTTCATTCCATCTGGATCAGGAGAAGGTGAAGGTGTTGGGCAGGTGTCTGGAGGCAGTGATGGGCTGGATGTGAAGCAATAAACTGAGGATGAAACCTGATAAGATCCAAGTGCTGGGGTTGGTGGTTCCTGTGTCCAGGAATTAGGTGCACAACCTCTTCTGGGAGGGATTGTACTCCTGCTGAAGGAACAGGTTCATAGTCTGAGAGTACTCCTGGATTCCAACTTGTCACGGGGGCTCCAAGTGGCTTCTGTGGCAAGGAGTGCTCATGCCCAGCTTAGGCTAATTTGCCAGCTACAGCCATTCCCGGACTGGGATAGCCTGGCCTCAGTTGTTCATACTCTGGTGACTTCCCTGTGCTGTATGTGGGGTTGAACTTGAAGATGTCCTGGAGGCTGCAGGTAGCGCAGAATGCAGCTGCTAGATCGATAAGTGGAGCAGCCCATTGGGACCATGTGTCACTGGTCCTGAAACTCTGCACTGGCTGCCAGTGAGCTACCAGGCCCAATTCAGGATGTTAGTACAATCATATTAAGCCCTAAATGGCTTGGGATCCAAGTAACTAAAAAAGTACCTTCCCTGAGATCAGCTGTCTTAGACTGTACAAGCAACAGGTAAGGCGGTGGTGGTGGTGCCATTGGTGGCTTCCCTGTTGGTGTTGACCAGTGACAGGGCCTTTTCAGTGATGTCTCCCAATTTGTGGAAGGCCTTCCCCAGTGAGGTGCACCTGTCACCCCCATTACTGACTTTCAAGAGGAATTTTAAAACATACCTGTTTACCCAGGTATTTGATGGCTGAAGGAGACTGTTCCTAGCAACCTGGAGATCACTGGATGGAAGTGTGTTTTTATCTGTAATTGTTTTAAGATAACTTTTGTTGTTGTTAAAATGTTGTGTTGACATGTTTGCCCTGTTCCTTTGGGAAGAAGGGCAGAATCTGAATTCAAAAAATAAATAATAAAATTTTAGAAAAAACATGAGATCAATTCCATGCCCAGCACCAGACCCAAAAGATGGAATCTTGGCATCTTAACATCAGTGGAAGAAATTTCTCACAAATAATTATCCACTGAAGTGGAGAGGAAATATAAAAGTATATGCAATATGAAGGGGGGCTGGATTTTCATATGCAAACTGAGTAGAAGTGACATGAGGTATTCAAAGCAAGACTTACATTTATTCAATTTAATGAATTCTCCCAGGGTACATTTTTATTCTCTTAGGGCAGAATCAAATGTGATTTTTCATTGCATATGTGAACACCGTGCATCAGGTTTGCAGAGAGGTTGTTCATGGCTTTGTGCCTTTATACTTCATAATTTTGTATTCCAGTATTTCAATGAAAAGTGTTTTACCCAGGTAACAATATTGCAAACCACTAAAATGGTAGTTACATAAGTACTCACTGAAGAAGCAGAAAACAGGGTGAATGATTGATGGACAACTTCTGAAACAATGTGACATATAGACTCAATCTAGCTTACATCTAAGGTGCACCAATGTGGAAGAAATGCACACATACAAGGGCATATAAGGTGGGCTCCAATGAAGAAGGGAGAAGTGAAGGACAGGGCTTGTTATAGGCACAACCAAGATGGGTAAAGCAGAACGAATCAATTCTTTCATGCAGGTATCTAGCCCAGTTGTGTGCTGAGGAAGAAGAGTGTGCCGGCAAGTCTGCCCAGTCTTTAACATCCCCAGTATTAAGGGTGTGTGTGTGGCTGCAGTGGCTCACAGTGGAGGATGTAACATTTTAATATAGCCTACACACATGAAATATAATGAATGTAGGATCAGATTGTATAGAATTTTGTGCAAGTTTATGCAATTTCCCAAATTTTATGTGGGAACTGAACACACAAAGTGGGTCTAGACCAGCCTTTCCCAACCAGTGTGCCTCCAGATGTTGTTGGACCACAACTCCCATCAGCCTCAGCCAGCATTGCCAATGGTCAGGAAGATGGGAGTTGTGGTCCAACAACATCTGGAGGCACACTGGTTGGGAAAGGCTGGTCTAGACTATTCAATTTTATGTTCATAGACCCTATTCAAATATTACTCCCCTGTATGGAACATCTAGATTGTGTGCTCAGGCAAATGACTGAATAGGCTTTAGATGTTACATACAGCATTTAAAATCCATGTAGAGTTAGAAAAAGTTCACAAAAGGGCAACTAAAATGATCCAGGGGATAGAGCAACTCACCTATGAAGAAAAGTTACATTAGTTGGGGCTTTTCGGTCTAGAGAAAAGGTGATTAAAAGGAGACATGACAGAGGAGTATTCAGTTATGCATGTTGTGGAGAAAGTGGATAGAGAAAAGTTTTTCTCGCTCTCTCATAACACTCAGAACTCAGGGACATCCAATGAAGTTGAATGCTGGAAGATTCAAAAGAAAGTACTTCTTCACACATTGGAATGTTAAACTATGGAGTTTCCTCCAACAAGAGGCAGTGGTGACTGTCAACTTGGATGGCTTTAAAAGAGGCTTAGACAAATTCATTGATGATAAAGCTATCAGTGGCTGCTAACCATGATGGCTATGCTCTGTCTCCATAGTCGGAGGCAGTATACCAGTCGGTGGAAACTGCAGGAGGGGAGAGTGCTGTTGTGCTCAGGTCCTGCTTACATGGTTTCTGTTTGGCCACTGTGAGAACAGGATGCTGGACTAGATGAGCCATTGGCTTGATCCAGCAGGTTCTTATGGAACAATCATAAGTTTGGGGGTTGGATTCAATGGGCTTATAAGCCCCTTCCAACTCTACTATTCTATGATCCATGCTTGTGTTCAGTATCCAGACACTCATGCGCCAGAACAGAAGGGAAGTTGTCAGAAGGCTACTCCACAAAAGTGAATATCACTTCACTCATCTTGCAAGTAAATGTTGAGATATCAGGAAGTGCATGGGAGGACAAGGAAGAAATTCCATAAACACTTATCTCTAAGGTCGGGAAGAATGAAAGTAACCTATGCTTTGGGTCTCCACAACTGTATTACTAAGGAAGATGCTAAAGTCTATTATTTCAAACACATGAAATATTCAGTGGCAGAAAAGCTTTGTTCACCTACAGAACAAATTCAAAAGCACTGTTCAATCTGCATGCTCTAATGCTGAGAACTGCACATTTCCACCACCTTTAGTACTGACAGCCACTCATGCACACAAGCCTGCTGCCTTGTTCCATTATATGAAATATGGGGAAATCCACACAATGACTTTGACAGGAGCTAAGAAGGAAAACTAATTAATAATCATGCAGAACATAATATTTCAGACAATCCTGATATTGTTGTGCAGGTGATTGGTGAAATCATGCACTGTGGAGTCACCTAAGTCTATGAGCAATGTAAGCCAAGCAATGACAATTTGCATTGGACAAAATAATTTGTTTTAATTTTGTTCCATACCATTTAAGAAACACATTTGAATAAACTTTGAAATGCAATCCCTGTCTCACTCATTCTCACACCAGGTCTGTGAGGTGTTGTGTTGTGGACGTTCAGTGACCCGAGATACAGAATACATCACCAAGTGCAGAATTCTTGTGGCTGTTCCATTTCAGTCTGCATAAAACGGGAGATGGAATGTTCATGCTCCCCCATGTTAAAAACAACACAAAAGCAAACCAAAAACCACTTCCCTGCAAATAGAAAACCAGAACACCAGGACTAAACTTGATCTCTGTCCGTGTTTATGTTTTAAGTTTTGTTGTTGTTTTTACTTCCGTGGGCAGAAAGATTTTGATGTGAGGGACCATTCAAGTCTCTGCCTCAGTCTGATATGGTACGGTTCCAGAAACACTGTGCCACATGATACATTTCAATATGTAGATTGGACCTCAGATGAATTTCTGAGGACACAGGTATATTTTTTCCTCTCATAACACTAGGACTTGGAGTCATCCTATGAAACTGATTGGCACTAGATTTGGGATTTACCAAATAAAGTCCTTCTTCGCACAACACATAATTAGGTTAGAGATTTTAACTATCATATGATGCGGGAAGATGCCTTTAAAGGGGGATTACTCAAATTCACCAAGAATAAATCTGCTGATGGCTATTAGACAAGGGAGCTTTACAGAACTTCCATGTTCAGAGGCCCTACCATTAGTCAGTCAGTCAGTCAAACTTTATTGCCTAGCCATAGGCCATTGCAACTTGTACAGTACTTGTACAGTAACTGATCTTATAAAACAAAGATTAAAAACATACAATATATTTCATGGATTATACAAGATAGTTGGCTTAAAACCTCCCTATAGATTACTCTGTCATTGGGCTGCCTGTGCTGCCCGGATCTTTTGCGCTGCACAGGCGAAAAGAGCAACCCTATATGTAACCATGGGGTCTTTGTCGGCCAGAAGAGAGACAATAATATCCTGCAATGGTCTTCCCCCCGTCAGCAAATCACTCAGAAATTTAGACCGGGCATGTGCATATAAAGGGCATTCTCATAAATAATGCAGCAGATCCTCAATCTTCTTAGCCCCACAGATGCAGAGTCGCTGGGACCACTGGATCTGATTGTATTGGTCTGCCAAAATGGCACTCGGCATTGACTGGAACCGAAGTGCAGTAAAAGCTTGTCTAAGGTTTGCTGTCATAGAATGGGCCAAATAATTCACCCTATAGTGGTCCTTTTTTATGACCCCAAACCATCTAGATGATTTGGAGTTCATGATCACCAATCTATATAGCCGATGACAGTGGAGGAAAATTATCTCTTTCAACCTTATTCTATCGTATGCAACTGAAATAGGTGGTGAAATGTGGTACAGGTGGTATATGCCAGAAATCCTATCCCCCCAAAACCTTTCTCTAGAGGCTAACTCACCGCATAGTTTCAGTATGGTCTTGGAATGAGAATTTTTAATTGACTCCCAAAAGTTAAGCAGTGCACCATGGATGTGGGCACTGATGTGGGGGATGCCCAACTCAGCGCGCAATAATGCCGCCGGGGTACTTACAGGCAGTCGCAGGAGTTTTTTAGAGAAGCTGTTTTGAACAACCTCAAGGTTACCTAAGAGAGGACCATCCCAACCCCAAACCGGGGCTCCATACAAAATCTGCGATATAACTTTGCTGTGATAGATTTTCAGTGCTGGGGGGATGAGATTGCCTCCTGTTGACCTATAGAAGTTAAGGATAGCTCCGCATGTTCTCAGAGCAATAGCTTTGATGTAATCAATATGTTTTTTCCATGAGAGGTTGTCCTGAAAAAATATGCCCAAGTACTTAAAAGAACGGCATTATTCGATTGGCTGACCTTCCATTGACCAGAGAAATGTACGGTGCCTTTTACCAAAGACCATAACTTTAGTTTCCGCATAGTTGATCTGTAATTTTTCTTTTGTGCAGAAGGCACTACATTTCAGGAGTAATCTCTTTAGACCATTACATGTAATGGAGAGTAGAAGCATATCGTCTGCATACAAAAGTATCGAAACTTTCCTGTTCCCAACTGCAGGGGGGGGGGAATTCTGGGCCCGCTAATTCAGTGACTATGTTATTGAGATAGAAGTTAAAAAGAAAAGGGGCCAACAGACACCCCTGTTTTACTCCCTTATTGGAGACAATGGGATCTGATAGCGAGCCCATGAGACCCACCCGCACTCTTGCTTCATTATCAGTATACAATTCCTGATAAGAAATAAAAGCCGTTTGTCAATGTCCGTGTTAGCTAACTTAGTCCACAGCGCTGATCTGTCAATGGAGTCGAACGCCGCCGCCAAATCTATAAATGCGGCATACAAATGTTTTGTGGGGTCTGACATACATTGCCTTGCAATCACATAAAGAGTTAGGCAGTGGTCTACCGTACTTTGCCCTTTACGAAAGGTATTTAAAACACAGTTTGGCGGCAGTGTCGAGTAGGCTGATCAGGCGATAATTATTTGGGTCTTGCCTCTCCCCTTTCTTATAGATTGGAACAACAACACTCTGTTTCCAGCCCTCTGGGAAAATGCCAGTGTTGTTCAGTTGAACAACCTGGCTAGAATAGGCACCCACCAATCAGGAAAGTTTTTAAAAAGTTCGGGGGGCAGTATATCCTCCCCGGGCCCTTTACCAACCCTTAAGGTGGATATAAGTGCTTTGATCTGATTTGCTGTAACTGTGGGCCACTCAGGTAAAAAAGGCTTCAGGGAATGGAAGGAGACCCCAAGAGTTTCATTAGGGGACGCGTAAAGTTTGCTGAAATGAGCCTGCCAAAGTTCTGCAGGAATCTGATTTGGGCTAAGGGGTCTTATCCCCTACCATTAGTCAGACTGAGGTGACTGCCTCAGGTGGCAGATGCTTGGGGCAACAGCAGCAGCTCCTGGCTGTACCTTTCTTTGAAAGACATAACTGTGTATATCATATGACCTGTCCTGTACTGCCACAACTAGCCTGCTGTCCTCAGGTATGGTGGCTGACATGATCCCATTGCCAAATTCAACTGCTTGTCCAGTTGGATCCTGTAGATGGAAAAGTGGAGGCACCTAGCAGTTGTGGCAGGTGGGGGGGAATGTAGGAGGGCTTCTCAGAGGCACGTGGTTGGCCACCTTGGGGAATAAGATGTTGGACTAAAATGAGCTTTGATCTGATCCAACAAGGACCCTTCTTATGTTTGTGGACCGGCTCATGCTCATATCGGTTCTTCCATGGAATTTATACACATGTACTTAAGAAGTTGGCTCATTTGATTGTGTCTTTATGTGGCCTGTCCTAGAGCTATATACACACAAAATGCTATATGGATACAAGTGATCAGGGACGGAAAGGGTTTCACTATTCAGAATCCTGTAAACAAAGTTAAAGATCAGAGCAGAACAGTGGGGTTTTTTTGGCTTTTATTCCTTATTTGTATGATTTATCAGAATTCTAAGCAATGATAGCTGTTAAGAAGTTCTTTACAAAAGATTAGATAGAATGGTGTCACTTTCTAAGTCACAAGAAGAGAAATTTATCAAAGATAGAGATTTCCTTTAAACTAGAAGAAGAAAGATTTGGTTGGGCTACCATAAGACCACCTGGCTCAAGAAACAGACAAAAAAAGCCTATGTTCTCAGGTGACAAAAAATAGACATCTAAAACAAAACTCTATGAGCCAATCTTCAAATGATTGTAAAAAGAGAGCCCTGTTTCCAGCTGTTTCTTTTCCTTAATCAAGTTTGGAAAATTAATGTTAGAAAGTGACCAAAAATGGCTGCAGATGCATTTCTCTCTGGTGTGGCAATAGTGGCATGTAAGTCTGAGATGTTTAAGTTACAGAGAACTCAACTGGAGCTTTGTCAGAAATCACCCTAATCTCTGAATCTTCACAGATCTGCCGCCATTTTAAGGGCTGCTTACATGCCACTCTGGGGCAAATTTGCCCTTCTGCCTTTAGGGTGGAATAATGGCACAATATGTCTTCTTGCATCCCTGCATGGGACAGCATATTTGTGGAGGCTGGGCATGCATGGACATACTGCAGGCGGCCCTGCCATCTAACTCTTCCTCTTCCTCTTCAGCATTGCTACTTTCCCGCTCACCCTGTATACAGCAGTGTAGGTTCAGAGTATCCACTGAGGATTGAGTAGGAATTCTGGTGGCTTCTAATTGGATGGAAGGCTCATGTTTTTTCCAACAACTTCAAGCTGTTTGCTGCTTGGAGGTACAATTTGGTTTGGGCTAATTGGCTACTAATTGCTGGTCTCAGCTGACTAGTGTGTAGGGAAACAGGCTTATATGGTGGATTTTCAGAAGCAAGGGGGAGAGGAGAGCAGGTGTGTGTGTGTTAGCCTGGCATATCTCTCATTGCCAGTCAGCTTAATGGGACATGAGAAAGGCTTGCCCTTGGGTCTTGCTAGCTTCAGTACATTGAATGCTAACCAGCAGGAAGGGTCTGGAACAGGCAGGGACCTCTCGGCCTGCCTTTGTAGTGGGTACATGAAGATGGACACAGTTTTGCTTCTGGCTTGTTTGCACTTTGATCCAGGGTGGTATCACCTAGGTAGACACAACAGGATGCTTTCTCCAACATCTCTAGTAGCAGTTGCTGCACACCTATGGTGTCTGTTTATTTGTCTCCCTAGTTTAATAAAGTTGAGACCCTTTGCCCAAGATGTTGTCTCATACCATCATTCCATTAGGTTGGGGTGGGGAAAGGAAAAACCATGAGCAATGAGCTATAGTGTTTCCCATTTTTGTAAGTGAAGTAGTGTGGGGAGAGTAATATGCAATGCAGCCTTTTGAGCCACTCTCTTTTGAAGTCTATGACACTATTGCAAGCTCTAGAAGCAGTTGAGACTGGTGGCTTCGATGTCAGTGGGGCAGTGAATCCACTCCAGGCTTTAGCCTGAACTTTCAAAGAGCTGGTACCGAAACCCATTCCCAAAATAGGCTCATCACCTTGGATAACTCCTTGGAAGTTTGGACTAAAACTCAGGGCAGATGCACTGCCCAATTGAAATCAGAGCCACCAGTCTCCACTGTCGACACTCTACAGGATAAGAATTTGGGGTTTCAGTTATCTCACAATAGTAAGGAAAGAAACTGACATGGTCTAATATGGTAAGATAGAACACAAAGGAACAGAAGGGATCTACAGATACAGTTTAGATGGTGCGAACAGCAGAAATGGCAAAATATTATCCAAAGAACTGAGTATGTTTCTGTCTGGACTTCATTGTCTTGCTGAAATCTGAGTAGCACTTTTATTTCTTTAAGTTGCTGCCCCTGTGGTTGTTAAAACATGTTTCAAAATGTGACACTTTTTAAATATCTCCTCTCCCTTCATTTTTTTGGGGGGGGGGTTACATACACTTCTTCTGGATGTTAGGAAGAGTTTTATGTTATATGCTCTTTTAATTTGTTAAATTAACTCTGAATGTACTCTGCCCTGACGGTATGGTGAAGGGCAAGTTATGAAAACCCTATTCATAGGGTCGCTATAAGTCGGAATCGACTTGAAGGCAGTCCATACATACTTACAACCAATCAAAGGTGGAGATGACTTTTTAAAAAATCATGAAGTGATCCATCAATTCCAACCAAGTTCTACCTAAATTTATTTATTTATTTAAGTAGTTAAATACTGCCCTCTCAGGGCGGCATACAGCAACTTAATAACATTTTAAAAGCAATACAAATAATGCTGGAATGGTGTCCACCATTATGGTTCTTCCAGTAGAGGAAACCCTGATCAGTTTCCAAGTGACTGAGTGCCAAAAACTACTGCACTAGGTGATTGACTTCATACAGGGGCATTGCACAGGAAATAGCTGCCACATTTAGGCTGGATGCTTTAAATTGCTCCCTGATGTGTCTGCCTGCCACCATACAGTATTAATGTCTGGTGATTCCACTGGGTTGTGAAAAGGAGTTTGCAGCTGAATTAAGACAAATTCCTGTTCCATGTGGGAAGCTTGCCATTTGTCACAAAAAGTAGCAGGATAAAGGACAGGCTGGACTGGATTGCTGAGCCATTATAACAGAGTGAGGAAATGGGCTGATTCTTCCTTTTTAGGAAGTGGAATCATGAAGTGGGACAAGCTTCTGTCCTTATTAGCATCTCTTTTGAGAAGAGGGAGTCCTGAACTCCCCGGAGAGTCAAAAGAAGCAGATGCTTCCCAGCTTTTAGGCATGTGTACTTTTTTTTTATTTGTGAAGCATGAGGAAGGTTTGTTGCAGGTTTATCCTGAGCTTGCATTCTTTGGCAGGATTAGTGGTGAGTGCAAGTGTGTGTTCAGCTGTCTTGTGGAAGCCTCAGTGAACTTTGCATGATGTCAGGGGATGGGATACTCCTTGCTTCAGCTTGCAGGATTTCTTGCTCAGCAAAATAAAATACAATCACTAGCTGGAAAAAAACATGAGGTCAAAAATCATAGTGTAGGCCAAAGTTTGGAGGATCAGAACCACACTTCAGGCTTCTGTGCTATTTCCTCCACTGCCTCCTAACATGAGTTGAGCAAGACAAGAAAAATGGGAAGAGAAATTCTGGGAGATAAAGGGAAAGAGCGAGAAGGAGGGAGTAGGCATACTCCTGTAACATCCCTGATCCTCCAGGTCGAAGACTTAATGCAGAATAAATATGTTTTTTTTCACTATGTTTGTACAGTATCATGGGGTTTGTAGTCGTAAAGCTGTTTAAATGGGCTACCAAGCCCTTTTAATACTAGAAGAAAACAGAGTACATGTAATGTCATAATATGAAGGCTTTGCAAGCCAGTTTGCTGCAGTATACAGGGTTCCGGACTCATGACGTATAACCTGCTTCACCTGGCTGTTGTGAGGTTGTCTGCAGATGAGGAAGATACAATTTATTCTAGGTTACCCCGATATAAGATGTTTTTAAAGAAATATTTTTAAAAGATGTCTTTTTTTAAAGATGTTTTATAGACATTTTAAGTGCTTTGTCATTTGTTTGCTGCTCTGGGATCCATCTGGGAGGAAGGGCGGGATATACATTTTAATAATAATAATAATAATAATAATAATAATAATAATAATAATAATAATAATATAGTGGGATTTAGTGAGATTACAGCAGATATGTAGCTTGGATTCTATTGAAGTTACATGTGGTAAAGTGGTCCTATCTGAACAAACTGTCATGGATTTGCCTCTTGATTTATGATACATCATAAATCAGGTAGGGTGTGAATCAGTGCAAACATCCATTACTGACTTAGGCAGAGTGCCACCCACACGCCGGTCCCCATTACTGCCCTGTCTACAATGGTACTGTGCCTAGTATTGGCTAAAATGTCCACATTGTAAGATGACCAAGGGGGAGCAAATATATGCATCTGGGATGCACTGTCCCCACAAAGACTCATGCAAAAAAGTCCCTCAAAATATCAAGTTAGTTTAAGAAATGTTAATCTTAAACATTTACTAAAGAAAAGCAATTCTTGACTTGAAACACTCACACTGCTAATTTTAGGATGATATAATTCAGTTTGGGATAGGTCCTTCATGTATTAGCAGCCAAAGAGCATCACTTTTTAAAATAAACAACATCCCGCCCCATTTCCCATCTTCAAAGAAAGGCATTCCATATGAGTCTAGCAAGCACAGTCAATCAGAAAATCAACTGCCAACCTACACAGTCCTTAAACAATCCTTGATTAAACATGCCAGATGCAATCTCCCAAATCCCTAATTTAATTTAACCACACAAATTCAATACCAATTTTGGACAATTTGAGGGGAATTCAGTAAACAACTAAGCATGAAACGAACAAAAACGTGTCACTGAAGAGTACCGAGATGGGGAACTGTCTTTAAATGAAGAAACTTTGTACCCAAATAAAACATTGCATTGCTTAGATTTACAGCTCCAATCCTCCCCTGCAGTGGTGGTGGACAGATTAAGATGGTCTGCCTCCAGAGACTAATGGAATCCACTGGATTCCCAAATGCCCTGGGGTAGTTTCCAGCAGATACAACAGGTGACCCTGTTGAAGCCTTTGTCATGCTGCAGAACAGCGAAGCACATCAGGCTCTTAACACGGTTGCCCCTGAGTGCCCTCTCTGGCATTGTGGAGCTAGAGCGCATGTGGTGAAAGATGTCCTGGGAGGCTGATTGGACACAAGTAAAACATCATAACTGTGCCTACTATGTGGAGGTGAGGACAGCAAAGAAGGCCCACTTCTCTGCCACCATTGCATCCTCAAGTAGCCGTCCAGTGGAGCTTTTCCGTATTGTCAGGGATCTGTTGACATCAACTCCAGGAATGGAGTTTTAGACCCTTCAGAGGCCCACTGTGAATTGTTTGCAAGGCATTCTGAGGGTAAAGTTGCTTGCCTCTGTAGCAATCTTGATGCCCCATTTACATCTACTGTAGTCCACAGTGAGGTGTCCAGTGCAACACCTGCTACAATTTCTTGGAATTGGTTTCAGTTAATGCAGCCTGATGACGTGGACAACGTGCTTGTGAAGATGCGGCCACCAATGTGTTCTCTTGACCCTTGCCCTTCTTGGTTTATTAAAGCTTGCCAAGGGGGGTTGACCAAGTGGATCCAGGGTGTGGTCAACATGTCACTGCAGGTGGAAGTGGTTCCAGCTGCCCTGAAAGAGGTGGTGATCAGACTGCTCCTGAAAAAGCCCACCCTGGACCCACTGGTTTGTGACAACTACTGCCTAGTCACAAATACTCCCTTTTTAGGGGTGATTGAGGGTTGTGGCAGCAATTGCAAGTACTCTTGGATGAAACAGATTATTTTGAGGTGATACCTACCCTTTGGAATTCCCTACCCTTAAATATTAGACAGGCACCATCTCTGTTATCTTTTTGGCGCTTACTGAAGAGCTCCCTCTTTCAACAAGCCTTTTAAGTTGAGACCTTATCCCAGTCTGCATCTGTGCTGGAATTGCTTTTTAAGATGTTTTTAAAGCCTTTTTAAAAAGATGTTTTTAAAGATGTTTTGTCCTAATATGTTTTTAAATATTTTTTATAATAAATTTTAAAGTCTGTTTTTATTATGTTTTAGAGTGTTCTTAGTGCTTTTGTTTGCTGTCCTGGGCTCTTACTGGTGGAAGGGTGGGGTATTAAATAAATAGATAGATAGATAGATGATAGATAGATAGATAGATAGATAGATAGATAGATAGATAGATAGATAGATAGATAGATAGATAGATAGATAGATAGATAGATAGATAGATAGATAGATAGATAGATAGATAGATAGATAGATAGATAGATATTACTTTCAATCATGTTGTCAGGAGGGTTATTGCATCCCAAACCATGAGAAGGGCAAAGAACATTGGTGTTATCCCTTTGATTGGATGTAGTTTGGTGGGTGAAAATGCACCCTTTATTTGACGTTTATAGATCTGTTCAGCAAGTAACAAAAGACTGGGACTAGAGTCAGCTTGCATACATACCTTCAAGGAAACAAACAGGATCTGGGATGTAATGGAAACATGCAGCTCCACTTCCCTCACACTCCCCCATTCCACCCAGGCCAGGTAGATATATATCTTTGTTGCAAGCAATTAGCATTCCAACAAGGTATTAGACAATAACGGCATTTTGCTGACATACAGTCATAACTAATGAAGCCTGCCAATATCTTTTTTTATACCTGCACTTTAGGAGGGATGAGTCTTGATTTCAAATAGGTAGCAACTCACAGTCCTGGTTCAAGCATGCACATCACTTGATGTCTTATCGATTACTACAAGTATAGTTGTTCATATTGGTTTGTTTATTCATTTATTTATTTAGCAAGGGATAAAAATAAATAGAAATGAACTGCAAAGTTGCACCTTTATCCCCACCCTCATCATCACATGGGATATGCCAGCTTCTCTGGGTTCTGGTGTAGCTGCAGCAGTGGGGAACCTTTTCTACTCATGGAGACTCTCTGCATAGGGTTTCTAATCATCCAGGGAACTAGGGAAGCTGTATGACAAAGGAGTAGGGAAAAAGGCACAGCCCCAACAGGCTTTATCGACTTGCATGGCTCTTCCATGGATATAGCACTTAAAGAAGGCTAAAGTCATACACCCAAAAAGCCAGGCAGACTACTGAAGTGGAGTTTTGCCCTTTTAAAATGGAAGCCAGTAAACCTTAGCAATCATAGTTGACATCAGTCAGATTTATCACCGCCACGATGGAATGTAATTCTTCAGCAGATCATTCATTTTCTCTGTGCAATCACATATGCAGATACATGGCTGTATGGAGAAACATTAGTATGGATTAGGTGATATACAGCCATATTTGCAACTATGTGTATTAAACTGGTGGGCTAATCTAGAACCATTTGCCTCTTGTTGGAAGGTTTAGTAGCCTTCTCTTGCAAGCCACAATTTCTGATTATTAATGTAGCAGCTGCTGTAGCCACTCAGAATAAATCAATATCTTTCTGTAGAGTTCTAGCGCCTGCCAAGCCAAATGGTCAGCAAGTATATTTGTTGCTCCCCTCAATCACTTCATCCGTACTCTAAATTAAACTCAGTTAAAAGGTAAGATTACTGTGCCTCATTACAGCAGCCACACAGGTCTCCCTGCAGTTCTTCCAACTCCATGCAAAATCGAAGAGCTTCAATTAGTTAATTGCACAGTGTGTGGCAAATGCAGATTAAAATGGCAAAGTCTTTCCTGGCCCTCTCTTGGGTCCCCCCTTCTGATCATCCTGAGAGTTGCAGGCTTAGACCCTTGCAAAAAGGTAATGTAGAGTTTAAATATATGAAGACTACATGGACAAATCGATGGCTATAAAAATCTAATCTTGAGTCAGTTCACAAAATAAGTAAGCTGCAGCTGAAAAGCAAAGAAATTCCAGGACCTCTCTGGAATTGAATCCAAAGGGGGTGGAAATGAGCAGAAAAATCATTAATCAGTTAATGCAATTTTAATGAAAAGAATTATGGCACATTTTAAGTCCAAAACAAGAAACTGCACATTATAACCAAATTCTTCAGATGCACAATACTGATACAATTGTTATTTTATGGAAAGTGGAAATAGTTCTCTCTAGGCTTCATGAATTTTGGTCACTTAGGAAAAAACACTAACATTAATTAAGGGATATTGCTGTAGTGGGATGCCTGTCATTGCGCAGAACAGATAAGAACATAAGAAGAGCCTGCTGGATCAGGCCAATGGCCCATCTAGTCCAGTATCCTGTTTCCACAGGGGCCAACCAGATGCCACTGCATGTTAGATACCACTGGATGTATGCAAGATGACTGGAGTGGTGACTCAATTTGTTCCTTGGTCTGATAACTCCAGAATCTGCGGTGAGAGATAAGTTTAGGATTCCCTGGATTATGTCTCAGATTCTTCTTCTTCAACTGCAATGGAATCCTGGGAAATATATTTGTTTATATATGTATTGCCAGTGCTTTTTTTGTGACAGTACTCACTGGTATAGAGTACTAGCATCTCTATTTTGGCTGCCTATGGCAGCCATTATGTGCTGGCAGCCATGGCACATTTATCAAGACAGGAGTACTAGGACCTCATTTTTTTCCAAACAAAGCACTGCGTATTTTAATGTTTATTTGCAAGTATATTTTCTCTCAAAACACGCATTTCCAAAAGGATTTTCACTCGAAATACACCTTTAAAATGCATTTTGATTTGCAAAGATCACATTTCTCAGATATGTCTAGAGTGGTGGGTCTGCGCGCTCTCTCTCTCATTCTCTCTCTCTCTCTCTCTCTCTCTCTCTGTGTGTGTGTGTGTGTGTGTGTGTGTTACAATAGTATTTCTGAATTTTGGAAGTAGTCCTGCAGAAAAAAATAACTTTCTTCTGATTTTGTAGAAAGTTTACTTAATAGCCAAACTCAGTTCTGAATTGAGCTAAGGGAAGTCCACCCTATGACTAAAATTTACTCTCTGTCACATTTCTGAAACTTCTGAAAATAAATTACAAGAGAGAGGGTCTTTGTTTATACTTCGCTTACACCTCCTAGCACAGACTAAGGTGATAGGTGCTTCAGGAATCAAATAAATACACCGGGCCTGGGAATTCCCAAGCACTTATTGCTCGTGAAGAATGAATGAACAATGAGCGCAGGGAAATCCCTTCTCCCAGTGCCATAGAGATATTATGAGCAGAAAAATTGCAATTAAATAACTAATTTAATTTCTACTGCTGTTATTAAACATGCATTCAATGTATTGGGACTGAATTATTAACCATGTCTATGGGATGTGATTGGGGTTTTATGCTTAATTTATTCCCTCTCAGGCTCTATCTTCATCATTTGTACTCCCAATCTTACTGCATAAATACAAATGTATTCTTGCAAAATCACAAGGGTGTTACTGACCTTTACAACAACTATTATAATAACAAATATCCATTGACCAACTACGAGTTGGTCTTTTCGTTGCATAAATAGCACTTGCAAGCAATCTTCTGCCTGCCAATTTCTACAAGTGTACATTGTATTTCAGGAAAAGTATTAAATAACATTTTCCCATGTAATTTCCACTCTTCTCTCTTAACCATTCCACTTTGGTGTTATTCTCTGGAAGCTTCCATGACACACTACGCGTGACTGGGGAAGTCTCCATCCTAATGGAAGTCTACAGCCTTCATATCACAAATTGGGTCTTCCCAACCATCCATCCCTTCTATTTACAGTAGTGGAAGAAGGTGGGAAAATTCCAATCTGCAAGAAAGATTCGGACTCTCCCGTTGCAGTGTACAGTGATGACATTATTGCTATCTATTTTGGATTCAAGAAGTACCAATTTCAACATAGTTTGGTCATTCCAGGCAAATAGTCTGACTCATCCAAACCATTTCTAAATCAGATTGGGGGTAGAGGAAACTGTACATCTTTAATTGTGTCCATACAATGCCATCCACCTTGAACATATTGCACCAAAACAATTTCCATCCAACTCCCATAATTTCTCTTTCTTATACCAGGATGGCAACTCTTATGTTTTGCCATAATCAGCAGCCTGATGCAAATATATCCTTTCACTGTTCATGCCATAATGTAATCTTCTCCTCCTCCTCCTTTTTCTTCTTGCCACTGATACCAATTTGTAACTCACACTGAGCACTGTATGTGCATGAAATCTCTAATCAGACAGCTTGCTTCTTTGAAGATGAATGATGAGGACAAATACAGGCTGTGTCTCAGATTCTGCTTTAATTATAATTATTTGTTAGAGGTATACTGTTGCTCTCCCATCTTTGTGACACAGGCAGTGGAATAATCCAGGCTGAAACTTCAGCCATGCTTATTAACTATCCTTCCTGCTGATGAGAAGTGGCAACACTGACCACTTGTCGTGCTTTGCAGTCAGACACTCCCCCTCATTTTTGTTTTTTTATTTGACTTCAGGAGAAATCCAGGCTGTGTGTTGATCCTATAGTGCATCCAGGGATGTTGTCTATTCATACTTGGTAGCTCTTTGTTACGATGGCAGCATCATTTATTTGTTTATCATTTTTATATCCTGTGTTTCCTCCAAGAATGTCATGCATGGGTGTTATCCTATTCTACCCTCACAACCCTGTGAGGTAGGTCATGCTGAAAGACTGTAACTGGCCCAATGCCATCCTGTGAGAGTTGCGGTTATGTGGGGATTTGTAACCAGCACTACACACCACCTCTTGTGATGATTTATCCCAAAGAATTTTCTAAAATAAAAATCCAGCTTCTATCCCATAATCCACTGAGATTCTAGACAGAATATACCATGTGAAAATATATTTAGGTGTACTAGGACAAAATAAATGCCGAGGTCTCTGTGGTAAGCCAATGGCATGGAAATGGTAATTCTATTCAGAAACAACATGTACCTTGATGTCCTGTCATGTTGGAATAGACATGAAGTGTGGAATCAGCTTACTTGTAGATTCAAAATCTAGGTCTTGCTTAACACTTAATTTAGTTCAATCTCTATTTGCAGCAACCAATCACTCCGGGCCTATTAAATCCACTATTTTCAGTTAGAAGGAATAGGGATGCATTGTATGCTGAGGACTTTCTAGTGCATATGAGCAATCTGTTGCAGAGCAATTCACAAATACTTGCAGATGTTTCTCTGCATTTGGTCATTACAATTGTGAGGGCACTAAATGGTGGAGCCCATAGGTCAATAGGCTCTATACCCAACTGCGCAATCATCAGTAAAAAAAATATAGTACTTGGTAGATTTAAATTCCATAGGTAACAATCTCTGCTTTGCTGGGGGGCTCTTAGCTGTTATGGCTGAGAAGATCCTTACAGATGCTGAGTTGTTGACTGCAGCAGGGGAATTGCATAGGGAACTAGGGTGGACTGATCAAAAGAAAGTTGCCCTTAGTGATGTTTCCTTTCTTGAACACCATTTAAAGGTCAATATCCAAGTGGGCCACTTCAACAAAAAGGGATGGAGTCTGCTTCACACAATAGGACCAAAGTACCCCAAAACCTATACTATGCTTCTCCATGATGAACGTTACTATGGAGTACTCAACGTAAAAGCTGTTTTTGGATCTAAAAACTATTGTGAGTATTGCAACACACTATACACTCACACACATAATTGTAGGTATCGCTGCAGACTTTGTTTTGAGTACAGAATGTGCTAGTAATGTTGATACACTGTGGAGATGCAATAATTGTAAGATGGTTTGCAGATCTGCAGCCTGCTTAATTAAACATAGTCAGCTGGCCTCTAAGAAAGATGTAAAATGTGAGTGTAGAAACTATTGTGTAAACTGCTGCTCTTTCCAGAAATCAGGGCATGATGAGGAAAAGTGTAAAGGAAGACAATATACTGTTTGTTGGGGGTTTATCACAAAGGACAAAAATAACCAGTGTTACATGGCACCTATTAAGAAACGCAATGTGTCTGTAAAATATGTGTTTTATGACTTTGAGTGTCACCAATTAACTGGCATTCACATTCTAAATTATTGTTTTACACAAGCATTTGCAGAGGAAACTGGAATGCTTTAAGGATAGGCCCAGGGATGGGGAAAAGAAGGGGGGCAAGAAACAGAAGAAGACAAGCAAGAAAGAGAATGTTGAGAAAGAATGGCTCCTGGCAGGTAAATCAGGGGAGTTTAAGGGTGAGTCGTACCTTGCTGAGTTTATCAAGACCTTCACTAAGGATAGTCAGTTCAGCAATTGCACATTTATAGCTCACAACTCAAAAAGTTACAATTGTTATTTTATAATTAGGCAGTTGATCAAAGAAAAAATGGATGTAGATATTGTTGCTCGGGGGAGAAACTGATATGTGTTACAGTAAACAGTCTAGGTATCAAATTCATTGATTCCCTTAGTCATTTACCCATGGATCTCTCTAAGTTTCCATCAGCTTTGGGTTTTGAAGGCTGTAAGGGCTATTTTCCCCATAATTTTAATACTCCAGAGAACTGGAATTATGTGGGGCCCATGCCCAAAGTTGAGGACTATGTTGTACATCAGATTATGCCTGAAGAAAGGGAGAAATTTTTAAAATGGTATGAGAACAAATCAAACACTTTTGACATGCAGAAAGAGTTGGCATTTTATTGCAAGCAAGATGTAGCCATTTTGGTGCAGGGATGCACCAAGTACAGACATGAAATCATAGAAATGACAAAGGTGAGGAAAGCTGTAAAGAGGGGGAGAAGTCTGTCACTGAATGGCTTGCTATAGATCCATTCCAATACCTCCACTCTAGCTAGTGTGAGTCTAGCAATGTATCAGTTTAAGTTTCTGAAGGAGGATGCCATAGCCATACCCCAGCCAGACAACTATAACAGGCAATGCAAGAGATTATCTACTTCTTAAGTCTAATGGCTATCATACATCGAACATAAAGAAAATATTCAGATTCAGCATGCCCTAAAGGGTGGTGAATTCAAAGCTGGTGATTATTTTCTTGATGGCTATGCAATCATAGACAATAAGAAAACAGATTTTGAATTTAATGGCTGTTTTGTTATTCTCCAGAAAAACAGACTCCTTTGTTGGGTAAATCTTATGAGTCTCTTTACAACTCTACAGAGAAAAAGACTGCTGAACTGAAAGGGTTGGGATATGAAGTCAGGAGCATTTGGGAGCATGAATGGAAGCAAATGCTGAAATCAGATGAGGAACTTAAAAACTTTTTACTGCAGCAGTTTCCCAAGCCTCTAGAACCTAGAGGCGCTCTCTTTGGTGGACACACTAATACTCTCAGCCTTTACTATAAACCAAGTGCTGGAGAGCAAATTCATAATTATGATTTTACAAGTATGTATCCCCACATAAACAAACAAAAATATTACCCCCTAGGACATCCCAAGATAATATATGAGAACTTTGAACCAATCTCTAATTATTTGGGGATTGCAAAGGTAAAAGTGTACCCTCCCAGAGGTCTTTTCTTTCCAGTACTGCCTGTCAAGATGAATGGAAAACTCATGTTTCCCCTATGTGCAGCTTGTGCAAAAGCACACTTGAAACATGCAACCATTCTGATGAGAGGCATTAGTAGGGACATGGTGTACAATGGAACTGAATATTGCTATAGAGAAGGGATACAGGGTGGCAGAAATCTATGAAGTGTGGCATTTTGAAAGGGCATCCACAGAGCTGTTTTCAAAATATATAGATATGCATCTTCGTCAGAAACAGGAGGCATCAAGGTATCCTGAATGGTGTGTCAGTGCAGATGATAAACAGAAATATATAGATGATTTTCTCAAAAAACAGGAGGTGATCTTGTGCCATGAACTGATCTCTGAAAACAAAGCAAAGCGGAATATTGCCAAACTGTTTTTAAATTCTTTGTGGGGAAAATGTGCTCAGAAACCCGATCTGCCTAACACACAGGTGGTGAGAGATCCTGATGATTTCTTTAACATTCTGTTTTCTGATGCTTTTGAGGTTTCAGTGTGTGAATTTATTGATGATGAAGCTGCTTGTGTGACTTGGAAACACTCAAAAGATCGCATGACAGTCTCAGGTGGGAAGAATGTGTTCATAGCATACAGTTGCTTATGCTCATCTGGAGCTCTAGAGTTTGCTAGACAAGCTGCAAGAGTGCTGCCTATGTCATGACACAGATTCTGTTATATTTGTGAGTCAGAAGGGACAATGGGTTCCACCTCTAGGTGATTTTTTAGGTGAACTCACAAGCAAAATACCAAAGGCCAATATATCACAGAGTATGTCTCAGCAGGCCATAAAATATATGGTTACAAGCTGTCAAGAGGAACTGCATGCATGAAGGTCGAAGGAATAACCTTGACAGCTGATAACTGTACAAAAATTAATTTCAATAGTCTGAAGGACTTAGTTTTTGCCCATGTCTCATACAGTAAAGAGTGGTCACAGCCTGAGATAGTAGTGCAGCAACCAGGTATTGTTCAAAGCAAAAGGTGCTGGGCTCTTGAAATAAAAACTCTCAAGACAACCCAGAAAGTTGTATATGACAAAAGGGTAATTACCCGAGGGTTTAAAATCATTCCTTACAGATTTTAAAAATGGATACAAGGTGGCACCATCCATTCTTGGCCATTTTAGCAGGACCTAGTAACTGTGGGAAAAGGTTTTTTTAATAAAAAACATGTTGGCCAATGCTCATAGTGTACTTTCAGCTGTGCCTGATAATATTGTGTGGTTTTACAGTATTTGGTAACAATTGTACCAAGAATTACTATGTAATACTCTTTTATTAATTTGGTGAAGGGCTTGCCTGAGACATTTGATGATGACAATTTACTACCTCCTAATAAAACAAATTATGTAATTATTGATGATTTGATGAATTATGCATCACAAGATCAACAAGTGGAAAAACATTTTACTCAATATGTACATCAGAGAAATCTCAGTATTTTTTTCATTACACAGAACATTTTCTGCAAGGGAAAAAGCAACCACGCCAGTAGCCTAAACACAAAATATATGGTGCTGTTTAAGAATCCCAGAGATAAATTACAAATTGCAACTTTAGCTCAGCAGATGTATCCCAGAAATGCTCAGTTCTTCATGGAGGCTTTTGCAAATGCTACACAAAAACCTTATGGTTACTTGATTGTAGATTTAAATGCCTCCACACCTGAATCTTACAGATTAAGAGGGGGGTTTTCCCACCAGACTGGCCAGTGGTATACACTATGAAAAGCCACACATGGCTACAAAAGGCAGTGGCTTCATCACTCAGCATTCTGTTGAGCCTGTCTATCCATCTAGTCAACATGTCCAACCCTGTAAAAATAAACCTTCCCCTCTTAAATCTTCTTATTAAGGCCCCTCCACATCAGAGGAAAGCTATTTTATGTGCACCGTCAGATGACCTCATTGCTGCAATCTCAGAAATAGCCCTCAACACTTTAAAAGACAATATTCCTCTGTCTCCTCACCAGGTGCGTATATTAAGGAAAAAATGTGGTCTTATCAAAAGCTTGAACAACAAGAGAGTATCACTAAGAAGAAAGAAACAAATAGTGAAACAGTTTCTTGCACCATTACTAAATTTTGCCATACCCCTAATAACTGGACTTTTAACTCAACATTGATGGAATATGCTGAAAGGATTATCTGGTTCCCAGTCATCAGCTAGAACAATTGAAGGGAACCCCTCCTACGGATGAAAACATCCAATGCCACAATCTACTCCCTTGATACTGAAATGCAGGGAATTCTTCACAGGACCGATTTAATACAATATGAAAAAGCCAAGCGTTATGATGCTCTCCTTCAAAGATATCTAATTCATGTAAGACAGAGGGAGGCAGAGAAAGAAAAATGAAACCTCTTTCTACCACAGTCCCATCAGACCTCTGCAGAAGCCCCTGTAAATTCTGATGCAATCCTTCTTCAAGAAATACTGGACAGTCTGCCTGTTAGATATAAGAATCATGCAGGGGTGCTGTTAAACAAAATGCTGCAGAACAAGAGTGTTTTTTCATGGAATGACAAAGGAGTCTTTGTGTACAAGGGAAATGTTATAGAAGGTTCAGATATACTGGACTTGGTTAAAGGAATCACGCAGGCCCATGTCCTATCTGTCAAACCTATTCCTAAAGTTTGGGATGTTTTTATGACAGCCCTACCTGAACTAAACATTCCTACATCTGTTGTGGGAAATACTGCCAACAGAGAAGCTTTAGACAACTTAAAGAATCCCACTATCTCTTCTAAAAAAACAGGTTCCTGCATGGCTTGACTTATAGTATCCCTGCTGTATGTTTTATAAAGAAATAAAATTTCAAAAGTGTACTTAACCTTATATACTGACTGTGTCTGATTGATTTACAGGTATAAAAGAAAAACAACAGGATAAATTATTTAAACTCTCTAGATGGTGCTTTATTGGGAAACACGACTATGAAAATTGTTGCAGGGTACACAGCTTTGGGTTGGTTGAAACGCAGCTGATGAAGGTCTGGGCATATTTCCCTTGTTGTTTACAGTTTGTTCCACCATCTGGTTATTTCTCTCTAAATCATAAGAATACAGTTCCTGAACCTGTTTAAATGTTAAGCCCTTACAACACTGATGTAGAAAAAACATGCAATGGTATGTGACAGGTGACAGAGTCTGGGGCTTGTAATTGTCTGGGATGAAAAGTAATCCTGCTGGTATTTTTTCTTAGAAATTTCATAATGGCCATGGGAATCAGTGGGTGGTTTGGAGGATGTCCATAGGAATAAAAAAAATCCACCACTCTTATCTTCTGTCAAGTAGATGGCTACCCAGTGTTCTCCAGGCAGGGGCATCACTACCGGGGTGCAGGGGGTGTGGCTCGCACCCGGGTGACACCATGAGGGGGGTGACACCCAGAGCTGCCCCACCCCACGCCTTGCCTGGCAAAGGAGCCAAGAAGTGCTCCGGGTCAGTCGGAGCAGCCAACTCCTCCTCGGAGGCACGCAGGTGGGTGGGCAAGACTGGGAGCAGCGTCAGCAGGGCGAGGGAGGCGCACCGGTGTTCCCAGGCCTGCTTCTCCGGCTGGGTGCCCCTCCATCGCGCGCCCTCCCATGGGGCATGGACAGGGGTGGCTGGCTTTGTGCACACACGTGTGCTCAGCACAAGATTTGGGGGCTCGCCAAGGGCCCCCTGGCACCCGGTCCAGTGCGCTCCGAAAGCAGGCACCCGCTCGCTGGCGGTGAAGCCTGGATGGGCCTTCCACCATCAGCCTGGAGCGTGTGGTGAATGGGTATGTGCGTGTGCATGCATGAGATCAGCCACCCCTGTCCATGCCCCTGGGAGGGCGTGCGCCGGAGGTCTGCACCCCTCCGCACTCCCGCTAGTGATGCCGCTGTCTCCAGGCAAGTTGTGTGGGTGGGTATTGACTACTAACCCCACTGGTCTTTGTAGTAATCTGTCTCTGGGGAAACACACAAAGTCTTTCGCGTGTAGGGGATGCAAGAGGATGCAAGTTAACTGCACGCTGTCCATGTTTACATATATTTCTTCTGTGACTTATCTCTATCACACTGTCAAAAACTCCATACACTATCATGTTGACTGTAGTTGGGAGAGTCCTAGCAAATCGAACTTCTGCTCTCAGTTTCCCTGTTTTGATCAAATAATAGTGATCCCACATTCTTAGTCTGGAGACAGGTCAAAAGCAAAGAGAGTTTAGGCTCTTGCAAACTCCTCACAGTTAATTAAAAGAGCTGTATCTTTCATATGCTTGCCAGCTGTCTGTACCAGACTCATGTAGTCTCAAATGCAGTTTCCTGTTTCAAATTCATGCTGAAGAGTTTTTGTGGGAATTTGGAAACCGTCAACATACAGAGATACAAAACTGATGTCATAATGCTTAAAGTTAAAGGGTTTTTTATTTGTAAATAAATTCCACTGACGGAATCATTATTGACTGGCCCTATAATTACTTGCTTGGGTAGCTGGCCCAAAAACAGATTCTCCTGATTGCTGACACGGCTTCCTCCAGGGATACTAAACACTTTCATACTGATACAATCCACTGGGTATTTGGTGTTGGATGTCTACAATGCCTTTGAATGTCCTAACCGGACACCTGGTGCCACTCTCACCTTCTTTAAAAAAAGTGAGGCTGATAACATTTGCAATTTGTAGTGGCTGTCTGCATCATTTGTCATCAAGCAGAAAGCATCTTTGTTGCATGTCAGTTTAATTATCACATCCACACCATTTAAAAGCAATTTTTATTGAAAAAACAGATCAGCATGGAGATGACCTAGGAGGTCTATGTTTCGGCTTTCAGCTGTCAGCCCAGCCCTTCTAACAAAGCCTAAATTATCCCATCCAGGGCTGTTGATTCATGTTCTCCAGGTGTGTTTTTGTAAAATAACCCTGCAGAGAATTGTGTGGCTAGCGTGTTATCACTGTAGTTCAGCACAGATTCTGTGAAGGCTCTATAAGGGTAGCAGTTATTGCTCTGGCTGATGAGTCAGTCTCCCAGAGTCACATCCAGTTGACTAAAGATGGAGGCCAGTGAATAATTCACCAGAACCACATTAGCATCTCTGGCCAGGTTTGTTCCTTCATGATTCACAATTTTGCAGCACACATATAGCAATTTATTGTTTATAAATCCATATAATCTTCACAATTTCCAGCAATGTAGAATTCTAGTGGTGCAGTTTCTGTCAGCGCTGCCAATGGAGACCCTTTGATAAACAGGCTTCTCTCAATACTGGTCTGTGTAGGCCCAATCTGGAATAGATCTTATTCAGATTTATTGCATTCCTCAGAACTGCAATGGATGAAAGCCATGCTGGTTTAAAATATATCTTTTTCATGCTGGTGCTGTATACTTCTTTCTTGCAGCTTTCTGCTTTTGAGTTTCTTTCCTCATCAATGGTGTTCTTTTAAAAGGTCAGGGAGGACCTGGTAATTGTACCAGTGATGCTGTTCTTTTCAGGGCCTTTCTTCTTTTAATATACATCAGCCCTGAGCCCTCTTGTTGGGGTTGTGGATTAACTCTATTAAAAACTACCTGAGTAACCTGCCCAACCACATCTTTAGCAATATTCCGAGCAACTGTTTTAGCATGTGGTTTAATAATCTCTAGGCCTCTTCTCAAAAGTGGAACGGCTTTTCGAACAAGGCTCCTGAATATGCCCCCAATTCCTGCCCCATACATAACAGGGGTGCCCTGGTATCCCGGAAGAGCATTTCCTGCCTAGGCCCTGTAATAATTCCAGTAAAGTGTTGGGTCCCCATAAATTTTCAGTATCACCATTTTTAAAACAGCAGGGTGAAAGTGTAGCTTCACAATCACCTTTCCAAAATGAAATGGCACATTTTTGTTCTGATCCATCTTTAACCCAACATTAATGGTGTCATTATGATGCTTACTCACAGGAATGTAGTGTGGTTTGTCATAAACAATGCTGACACACTCATTCTGATGCACAGGAACACAGCACAATAACAGCACATAGAAGTTCCCAACTATCTGGTGCTCTACAATGTCTGTGTAAATGTACAGTGTGTTGAAGCCTCCAGTAATGTCTGCTGTAAAGGGCTGCCATTGTACATGGATGTTGGGAAACAGCCCTAATATGTGGGCTAGTTTTTCACTGGCTTGAAGTGTGTAAGCATAGTCTGATTTAAGTCTAACCTTGCTAGTCACTTGGTCATAGTGGAGGGCCACATCAGAGTGCTTGCTGCTCTGGTCTAGTATAATGCTGTTCATGTTTTCTAGCAGTTCAAGGATGCTTGAGTAATAGCCACGTTGCAGATGGTAGGACCGTCTTTTTTCTCCGTTAGCAATTTCAAATTGGGAATCAGATGTTAGATTGTTCCAGCTGTGTGGGTACTGTATCTCAATTAGCCCTTCTTCCCATGCCCCAGGTAGATCCAGGGGCCTTGCTAGGCAAATAGTAAAGGCTAAGCTAATGTTCTGTGAGAAAACAATTACACAGGCATTGGTAGGCAGGGTAATGTAAAAACCACTGTCTCCCATTCTTCTATGCAGCTTTATGAAGATCAGAAGCAAATACCCAACTGTTGAACTTACTGGGCCAGCCTAACCATTTCACTAGATGATACTTTCTTCTACCCCTGCATTTTGTTGATAGAATTGTTTCAATCCTGTACACCTTGTCCTGTTTGGCATTAACCTTCTGCAATTCTTCAGAATAGAAAGAACCACCTACAGGCTCCCCCACATAATCTTTTAACAGGAAGACAGGTCTCCTTCCTCTTCTGATGACATGATCCACTATAAACAGCTCTGTAGTGAAATTTGGTTCATAGCCCTTGACAAATACCCCTTTGCTTTTAGAAATCCTCACGTGGCCTCCTTTCCTGAACAGCAGTGGTACCTCTTTTCTGTAAGTGCAATCTCCATAAATTGTTTTCCATACTGACAGGACATTAGAATGATTAATATCAGCAAGTCTTGCTGACAGTTCTGTGAAAGCTTTGATTATAACTTTTTAAGTGTTGTGGCAGGTCATCAATATAACTATAGGTATTGTTAGCTGTAAAATACCTCCACATCTTTGTTTTCAGAGTTCTATTAAATATTTCAACAATTTTTTTTATTTTTTATTTATTTAATTTAATTTATATACTGCCCTAAGCCCAAGGGCTCTCTGGGCGGTGTACATAAAATAAAACAGTCAGGAATATATAAATACAATAATACAATAAAATCAAGCCAACAAAGGTAAACAAAAATAATCAAACAACAGCAAAATACAACAATACATATAATAAAACGCATTAAAATGCCTGGGAATATAAAAAGGTTTTCACCTGGTGCCGAAAAGATAGCAGCGTCGGTGCCAGGCGCACCTCATCAGGGAGACCATTCCATAGTTTGGGAGCCACAACCGAAAAGGCCCTATTTCTAGTCACCACCCTCCGAGCTTCTCAATGGGATGGTACTCGGAGGAGGGCCTTAGATGTTGAGTGCAGTGTAAGGGTAGTTTCATATTGGGAGAGGCGCTCCACCAGGTATTGCGGTCCCATGCCGTGTAAGGCTTTATAGGTCAAAACCAGCACTTTGAATTTAGCCCGGAAACAAATAGGAAGCCAGTGCAGACGAGCCAGAACGGGTGTAATATGAGCGGACCTTCTTGTCCACATCAACAATCTGGCCGCTGCATTCTGGACTAACTGTAGTTTCTGAACTGTCTTCAAGGGCAGCCCAACGTAGAGCGCATTGCAGTAGTCCAATCTAGAAGTTACCAGAGCATGAACGACTGAGGCGAGGTCGTCACTGTCCAGATAGGGACGTAGCTGGGCTACCAATCGAAGATGGTAGAAAGCATTCCTTGCCACTGAGGCTACCTGAGCCTCAAGAGACAAGGAAGAGTCGATAAGAACTCCCAAGCTACGAACCTGTTCTTTCAAGGGGAGTGTAACCCCGTCCAGAACAGGGTGAACATCCACCATCTGGGCAGAGAAGGCACTCACTAATAGCGTCTCGGTCTTGTCTGGATTAAGCTTCAGTCTGTTAGCTCCCATCCAATCCATTATCGCGGTCAGGCAACGGTTTAGTATGTTAACAGCCTCACCTGAAGAAGATGAAAAGGAGAAATAGAGTTGCGTGTCATCAGCGTACTGGTGACAACGCACTCCAAAACTCCTGATGACTGCGCCCAGCGGCTTCACGTAGATGTTAAAAAGCATGGGGGACAGAACTGATCCCTGTGGGACTCCACAATGGAGAGTCCAGGGTATCGAGCAATGTTCCCCAAGCACTACCTTCTGGTGGCAACCCACCAAGTAGGAGCGGAGCCACTGCCAAGCAGTATCCCCAACTCCCAACTCCGTGAGTCTTCCCAGAAGGATACCATGGTCGATGGTATCAAAAGCAGCTGAGAGATCAAGGAGAATCAACAGGGTCACACTCCCCCTGTCCCTCTCCCGACAAAGGTCATCATACAGGGCGACCAAGGCTGTTTCGGTACCAAACCCAGGCCTAAAACCGGATTGAAACGGATCGAGATAATCAGTGTCATCCAAGAGTCCCTGGAGCTGGCCGGCCACCACCCGCTCCAGAACCTTGCCCAGGAACGGAACATTCGCCACAGGTCTATAGTTGTTCAAGTTATCTGGGTCCAAGGAGGGTTTCTTCAGGAGTGGTCTCACTACCGCCGCTTTTAGGCAGTCAGGGACCACTCCCTCTTGCAAAGAGGCATTGATTACCTCCTTGGCCCAGTCGGCGGTTCCGGTCCAACCAGCTTTCACCAGCCAAGAGGGGCAAGGATCCAGCACCGACGTGGTCGCCCGCACCAGTCCAAGGATCTTGTCAACATCCTCAAGCTGCACAGACTGAGACTCATCCAATAAATAAGGACAAGACCATGTTCTGGATGCTTCATTGAATCCAGCTGCTATAATATTGGAGTCTAAGTCCCGACGAATGCTAGCGATCTTGTCCTGGAAGTGTCCAGCGAACTCATCACAGCGGGCTACAGATGACTCTATAGTATCCCGAGGGCCAAGATGTAAAAGCCCTCGTACAGTTTTAAAAAGCTCCGCTGGGCGGGAGAGTGATGCCTTAATACTGGCAGCAAAATATCTCTTTTTTGCTGCCCTCACCGCTGCTGTATATTGCTTAGAGCAGGCACTTACCAAGGCATAATTGCATTCGTCGGGAGTCTGCCTCCATCTGCACTCAAGCCTCCTCCTCTCTTGCTTCATCACTCTCAGCTCCAGGGTATACCATGGGGCTGCATGAGCTCTACATAGGAGGGGGCGCATGGGAGCGATCGTGTCAACCGCCCGGGTCATCTCCGTATTCCACAGTTCAACCAGAGCTTCAACAGGAGCGCCAGTCTTCTCAGTCGGAAAATCCCCCAGAGCCCTTTGGAAACCCTCAGGATCCATTAATCTCTGGGGGCGGACCAGTTTAATAGGTCCCCCACCCTTGCAGAGGGAAAGGGTCGCCGTGAGCCTAAACCTCAGCAAGCGGTGATCTGTCCATGACAATGGGGTAGATGAAAAACCCCCAACCTCCAGATCACCATCTCCCTGTCCAGTGGCGAAGATCAAGTCAAGGGTATGTCCCGACACATGCGTCAGGCCAGTAACAAACTGAGACAGCCCCATGGTTGTCATGGACGCCATGAAGTCCTGAGCCGCCCCAGATAAAGCAGTCTCGGCATGGACGTTGAAGTCCCCCAGTACCAGCAGTCTAGGGGACTGCAACAATACCTCCGAGACTACCTCTGTCAGCTCAGTTGGGGAATTTGTTGGGCAGCAGGGCGGGCGGTGCACCAACAAAATTCCCAGCCTGTCTCTCTGGCCCAGCGCAAGGTGGAGACACTCCAATCCAGTCGTCACCTGTACAGGGTGCTTGGTGAGTTAGAAAGAGCTCCTATAGACTACGGTGACCCCGCCTCCCTGACCTTCGGCTCTACCATGATGCTGAACCGTATACCCAGGTGGGCAAAGCTGGGAAAGAGCAACTCCTCCTGTATCACCCACCCAGGTCTCGGTTATGCACGCCAGGTCAGCCGCCTCATCCACAATTAAATCATGAACAAGGGAGATCTTATGCTGGGCTGACCTGGCGTTTAACAACAGTATATGGAGATCCGAAGGCTGACTGATAGGACAACCAGCAGTCCTGGGGATATGAGGAGAACCGGAACAGGTCACAGACACTACTTGTCTGGGACGGGTTCCCCTTACCTGGCATGTTCTCCTCACAACACCATACCTCCCATTACCCGTCACTACGCTAATTGGGGCCCCCGAAGGTCACCCCGGTTGGTGTATAATACATTCTCCCAGGCACATATTAAAACAGATAAAAGCACCAACACAGAGACACCGAGTCACATTCACACGAATAATAAAACACACAAAACACACACACACACACACACACACACTTGATCAATAATACAAATACAGTAAACATACACAAAATACACTCAAATAATATTAAATCGTTCCAACACATTCCAACTAAAGACACATAAACACTAACAGCTCAATCATTCACACAAAAAAATACACATTCAGCATATGTATTACATCCAGGTGGCAGCAATGAGTTAAAATGTTGCAGTCTCAGAGTCGCACCTAGGTTAACGACACTGATCATTCTTAAAGGGGCCGTATACACACTCATACACAACATGCATTCAGCAAACACCAAACATCCAGTTAAAATTCACACATCAAACATAATCTCGCACTCCGCACATGGACGACAGTCCTGGTCCTCTCCTCGTCGCAGGCACCGTCCTCAAACGTCAAGACGAAAATTCAAATGAAGTTCAGATGACGGCGATGGCAAAGAGGTGCAAGCTGCCAAGGCCAAAGGCACCCCGCAGTGATAAGATGAAAATCCCAAACGGCAGCGAGAGATGCGGCGACAGCACCAGCAGCATCAGACACAGCCACGCCCGTATTTATGCCCCCAATGAAGATAAAACAAGGTTTTACACAGGACTTATGGAAAAATTGTCAGAGTTTTCATATGATCATTGGTGCGTCATGGGTGATTGGAATGGGGTAATCTCACCAAAAATTGATAGGCTTTCTGAAAAAAATATCAAAGAGACACAGGGTAAATTACCGAAGATTTGCTTTGAACTGATGGAACATTTAGAATTGGTGGATACCTGGAGATATATAAATGATAACGCAAAGGAATTTACTTATTTTTCAGAAAGACACAAAACATTCTCGAGGATTGATATGATTTGGATGTCTAAAATTCTAGCGAAGGATATTTTTAAAATGGATATATTACCAAAAACTTTTTCGGACCACAATCCTGTGATATTAACTTTAAAAAAAAAAAATCTTGGATTTAGATGGAGACTAAATGAATCTTTATTACAGAATGACAAAGTAGTACAAGAATGTAAGAAGAAATTAAAAGAGTTTTTTGAACATAATTTACATAAAGGAACAAGTGAAAATATCGTTTGGGATACAAGTAAGGCATTTATGAGGGGATATTTTATTAAATGTAACTCTGAATTAAAAAAAAAGAAACAACAGAAAATGCAATTAATTTTGGAAGAAATAAAACAAAAAGAGGAAGAATTGAAAAAGAATCCAACTAAAGTTTCTATTGTAAATCAAATTAAAAAGTTACAGAAACAAGTGTCAATGTTGACAGTTAGAGAAATTGAAAGGAAACTAAATTTTGCTAAACAAAGGACTTTTGAATTTGCAAATAAACCTGGGAAATGGTTAGCATATAAATTAAGAAAAGAACGTCAAAAAAATATTATTTTAAAGATACAAGAAGGAGATGAGACGCTGACAGATAATGTAAAAATCAAAAAGATTTTTCATCAATATTATTCAACATTGTACAAGTGTCAGGAAATTCCATCTGAAAAAATAGAAGAGTATATATCTAAACAGAATTTGCCTAAAATTACAGATTTTCAGAGACAAGCTGTTAATGGCCCTATTACGTCAAGAGAGATATCTGAAGCTATAAACAAAATTAAATTAGGAAAGGCGCCAGGACCAGATGGGTTATCTGCAATGTATTATAAATGTTTGGAGGAAGAACTCTTGCTACCTTTACAGTCTACAATGAATTCTATTCTGCAAGAGGGAAAGATACCGGATAGTTGGAAAAATGTTAATATAACATTAATACCTAAAGAGGAGCAAGATTTAACTAAAACAAAAAATTATCGGCCAATATCTCTATTGAATAATGACTATAAAATTTTTACAATGATCTTGGCAGAAAGATTGAAAATAATATTGCAACAATTTATTCAGGAAGATCAGTCAGGGTTTTTACCTAAAAGACAATTACGTGACAACGTCAGGAATGTCTTGAATGTGTTGGAATATTTAGAACAACGAAATGATAAACAAGCAGCTTTGATTTTTTTAGATGCTGAAAAAGCATTTGATAATTTGAATTGGAAATTTATGTTTCAGGTTTTGGAGCAAATGGATTTTGGAGACAATTTTATAAAATGGATTAGATCGATTTATACATCACAGAAGGCTCAGATAATTGTTAACGGAGATTTAACGGATTCATGTGAAATACAAAAGGGTACAAGACAGGGATGTCCATTATCTCCCCTTTTATTTATTCTGGTCTTAGAAGTGCTGCTTAGAGATATAAGGCAAGATAAAAGGATTTCGGGATTAAAGATAAAAAAAGAAGAATATAAATTGAGAGCATTTGCTGATGATTTGATAATTGTACTAGAAAACCCTTTGGAAGGAATTAATATATTGATGGACAAATTAAAAGAATTTGGACCGTTAGCAGGATTTAAGATCAACAATCAAAAAACAAAGATGTTGGTGAAAAATTTAACTTTAAGGGAACAGAAAGAGTTAATGGACAAGACAGATTTTACAATAGAGAAAAAGTTGAAATATTTAGGTATCATTATGACAAATAAAAACTCAAAGTTGTTTCATAATAATTATGAAAAATTATGGACAGAGATTAAGAAAGATTTGCTAAGATGGGATAAACTACAATTGTCATTAACGGGTAGAATATCTGTGATAAAAATGAATGTATTACCGAGAATGATGTTTTTGTTTCAAACAATACCTGTAATATCCTCTGATTTACCTGTTAAACAATGGCAAAAAGATATCTCTAAATTTGTATGGCAAGGAAAAAAACCAAGAGTTAAATTTAAATTACTACAAGACGCCAAAGAAAGAGGAGGACTGGGATTACCAAATCTGAGACTTTATTTTGCTGCCTGCTGTCTAGTCTGGATAAAGGAATGGATTTTATTGAGGAATAAAAGACTATTGGATTTGGAGGGCCATAATTTGAAGTGGGGATGGCATGGATATCTATGGTATGACAAAGCAAAAGTAAATGTAGACTTTAATAATCATTTTATAAGACGTCCTCTGTTGAAAATATGGAATAGATATAAACCAAGGTTTTATTCGAAAATACCATTATGTGTCTCAAGTCAAGAAGCGTTTTACAGAAGACAAATGGCTGGAAAAGAGAAATGGTTAACTTATCAAGAACTATTAGAAAATGTACATGGAGAATATATAATGAAAGAGAGAGAACAACTGACAAAGGAAGGATATAGTTTTCAATGGTTTGCCTATTTACAATTGTTAGAAAGATATAAAATGGACAAGAAAATGTATGGGTTTGAAATAAGTAAATCTGATTTTGAAATAGGATTGTGTACAAATGATGAAAATATAATTGCGAAAATGTATAAACTCTTACTGAAAATGGATATGGAGGAAGAACAAGTAAAAGAGTGTATGGTAAAGTGGGCAAAAAATTTTGGTTATAACATACAAATGGATCAATGGGAAAATATGTGGAAAAAAGGCTTGAGATTTACATTATGCTATAATCTTAAAGAAAATTTCTATAAAATGATGTACCGTTGGTACATGACTCCAGAAAAGTTGTCAAAAATGTATAGTAATGTTTCTAATGTTTGTTGGAAATGTAAACAACAAGAAGGATCATTTTATCATATGTGGTGGCTGTGTAAAAAGGCAAAATCATTTTCGGCACAGATAGGTAGGAAGATGCAAAAAATTCTAAAGATAAATATTCAGTCAAAACCAGAATTTTTTTTATTGGGTTTTATGGATAAACAAATAGAAAAGAAATATGGAAGAATAATATTATATATGATTACGGCAGCAAGATTATTATATGCACAAAAGTGGAAAATGGAATCAACACCAACAATGGAAGAATGGCTATTGAAATTAATGGACTTAGTAGAAATGGATAAATTGACATGTCTACTTAGAGAAAAATCGACAGATACATTTCTTAAGGAATGGAAGCCTCTCTTAGACTTTTTGTTGAAAGATCAAAATAAAATGATGATATTGGGATTTGACGATTAACTAAGACAGCCTATGGAGAAAAGTGATCCTGTATGTATACATTAAGGGACAGGTTTGATGTATATTATATATTTATAGCTGATCTGCGACAAATCGGAAGTCAACTATTTTATTTTTATTTTTTTGTTGTATTGTTATGTTTTTTGACTTTGTTTTGTTTGTCTTTTGAAAAATTTGAATAAAAATTATTAAAAAACAAAAAAAGACACAGCCACGCCCACGGCAAAATGCCGCGAACGGGACCCGCAGCCCGGCAGCGACCAGCCACCGCCCCCCGACAAGCGACAAGGGAAACCAACCACAGGGAGAAGAGCAGAGCCCAGCAGCAGCAACGAAGAGGGCACAGCAACCGCGACGAAGGAAGCAGCAACCAGGACACAGCGACAGCGACGGTGACGGCGGACGGGAACGCTGCGGCGGCAACAACAAAAGCCGCAACGAAACACAGCGACACAGGCAACGGGGACGACCCAGGTCACCCCAGCAGGCAGCACGCAACGGCAGCAGCCCAGCAAGATCATGCAAGCCGCAACAAACAGCAGCCGCAAGAGGCACGCAGCGCAGCACACACCAGCCGACAAAGGTAAAAGGCCTCACTCATCCCCGGCCTCAATTTTCCATTCCCTTCAGAGCCCACCGCGACCACTATCCAGCCACTGCTCCACTGCGCCACTGTTCTCAAGGCAAATTCTCGGGGTAAGGTAAGATGAATAATACCAAATACAGTCCCAAGCAACTTCCTCACACTCCTGAACAGGCACAGGCACAGGCATAGAATATTTATGTCCAAAAGATGTTAAAATGATGTTAAAAAATGATGAGCGGCAGGAGCTCCAAACACAAGCTCCTACACCTAAGCCGCCATACCAGCTTTTACTTCATCATTGGTGACAAAGTGGTGAACTCAATGCTGTTTTAACAAGTAGCTTATAGCTCTGTTTAGAAATTATTTGCCACAGTCCATTTGGAACTTTCTGGGCTTTCTTCCACTCTGACTGAATATAACCTTAAAAGACTTAGAGACCTCTTTGCCTGTCTTGTCTTTTAAAGGCAATGTCCGTGCATACTTAGACAGAATATCTATGACTGATAAAATGTACCTATAATTCTTGTGCTTAGAAAATTGTTGCATATCTACTAAGTCAGCCTGCTATTGGGCACCAATATCAGACACAACAGTCTTGTTTCTTTTAAAATGGATTCTGGCTGGCTCATGCAACGTGTAAGCATCCTGGTCTGAAAGCCATGTCATAACATGTTTCCTTCTTAGTGTTTTACTCTGGTTTTTTGCCTCCTGAAATAGAGGGTTCACTCTCCCAAAGCTCCCAACCTCCCCAGGTTTGTAATATATATATATATTTTAGAATTTCTTTATGCTCTGCCATATTGGTGGTTGATAGAGGTATGGACACAGAGGGTTAAAACAAACTATTTGTATTGGTACAAAAAACTCCAGCTTTCAGGGTTCAGGCTTGGGAAGACACATGAAATGCATGAAATATTAACAGCCTGTGAACTCTCGATGTGTAGATTTTACCATCATGCAGCACATCTTCTTGTAGAAAACAAAGAGGCACTTTAGCATTGAGGTTGCACCAAACTGGGGAAACAACACACTATTAAAAAGACAGCTCAGAAACAGAACACTTACCTGTGGACACCCTTGCTCCATGCCTTCATTTAAATCTTCCGGCCACTCTTTTCCTTCAGCCTCCATTTGATCAAAGGGTTTGAAAAGTACACCTTCATCCACAACCTCTGCAGATTTCATAAGTTCTTCTTCCTTCAGGAAATGAACCTTCAGATCACACCCACAATCACACTCTGTGTCAGACCAGGGTTCACTAGAATTTGCCTGGAATGAGGTTTCAGGGTCTGGATAAACGCTGCTACAGGTAAGCTTGTTGTCAAAACAGAACCTTTTTTTCTGAAATGTGCAAGTTCTTCCTTTCCATGGCTAATTTTCATACTTGCTGGTAGGAATGATAAACTCCTAAGCTTTACTGGCCTTTATGAGTGCATGTTCAAAGTTGCTGGAGGATAGGAAAAACCTACTAGCCCCAATGCTGCTCTTGATGCTTCCATGTTCAATCCTCAGAATGTGTCTGGGCATGCAAAATGGACTTCTGTGCAAGGTTTTGCCATCCCCTTTCCTGATTGGTTAGGGCTTCAAAACTTCACCTAGTTGGTCCGTGATTGGGTGATGTAGCTGTAGAGGGGTCACTTGTCCTTATTGGGCCAATTTGGAGAGGGGGCAGAAATGGACCCCTTTGGGGTCCACTTCCAGCACCCTAATTTTGACCTAAGGGACTTAGACCACATGCTCATAGAGCATGCCCCTTTAGGATCAATCCAGGACCCTATTTTGAGTAAAAAAATGTGCCCTTTGGTCCAGTGGGGGGCCACATGCTCACAGAGGGAATCACATGCCCCTTTAGGATCAATCTAGGACCCTATTTTGAGTACAAAATGTGCCCTTTGGTCCAGTGGGGGCTCACAGGGGGTCACATGGATTCTGTTTCCAGGGTGGGACATCTGGGGTTGGGGCTTCTGGGGGGCAGGATATCCGGTGAAGTCATTGGGGACCAGAACTTCTGGGGCAGGATTTCCAGGGTGGGATATCCACTGATGCCATCAATCAAACTTGAAAGGGGTGGGGCATAGCAGTTTGACAGGAGGTCATCTTTTTATACTACTTCCTTGGAAACCAGCAATCTGTGCTTCTCCTGCAGCACAGAGCTGGAGCTAGAATATCTCTTTTGCCTGCTTTTTTGCCACTTTTTTTTTAAGCACATAGCTTAACTGCTAGGGAGGCACAGAGCCCTTTTACCTGGAACTAATTATTATGCAGACCAAGAGGGCGTTTTGGCATGTGTAACTTTTCTCACTGGTTAATGTGTCCTTACCATGTTATTGTCCCTGCAGTAACAATTGCAGAAATTATATGCATTGTGTATTTCTTTGATACATCAGACCTTTCCAGGCCATCCTTCCTCATTATTAACAATTATTATATGAGGTGGCTTATATTTGATTGTTTTAATTTTGGTTTATTGGGAATCCCACAGTGTGGCTTCACACAGCTGCATTTCCTTATATATGGTACATCATTATCTTTTAAAACCAATTTTCCCACTACAGCTTTCACGTTCTAAACTGTCTTACCAATAAGGATTCTTGATCACAACCCAGATACCCTAACTGCCACTATAAATGTTTTGAGAAACACCCTATGCTTCCTCCTGTCATTCTCCACCAGGGCCAGTGGGCACAATCCTGCAACCCCATCACATGTTCAGTGAATGCATAAGGGGAATAGATTAAAGGAGCTATATCATTTGGATACATTTAAGTTCAAGATTGATGAAATACAGTGGAATTTCTATGATGGACAGTTGCCAGTTATCAGTAAGATATAATGGTTCATTTTTTAGTTTTTCATAGTGTCTGTTCATCTCTGTCATTTTCACTCTGGTTTTCTGTGGGATTGGTTGAGCTTTCATCATTTCTTCTGTTTACTCCATTTGAAAGAATGGTTGGTTGGGAATTCTTTCCCAAATGAATGCATTTAATCCAAGGCCTGAATTTTTAATGCCAGGATTAATATTTTGTATGGCAAATTTTAACAGACAAGCTAAACCCCATTGATGGTACTGCTTATTATTTTGTCGTAATTTGAAAATATGCTTCATTGCCATCTGGTACCAAATGTTTCATCAGTGCAGTAGGGAAAACTCAAATTAGTTTTTTTATATAAAGGTTTAATGGGATAGACATTTGAGTAAAAACCTGCTGCAGAACATGATATTGCAAGAAAGAAAGGTTTCTTGGAATGAGCTGCTATATTCCTTTTTACATACATTTTACATATTCTCTAACATATATCATCTACTTCTATAAAGCCTATGCAGTACTCCATTTAAACAGTCACCTCTCATCTTTACCTGTCTTTTACTTACTGTATTTAATTCCACTTATATTTGATAAGTAGCTGAAAGTTTTTTTTTCTAGGAGCCTTTTATGGGCCAGTCCCTTCAGTCATTCCATAACGTAGACCTGCACAATTTATAACTGACAAGTTCAAACAAAGCACAGCTACCCTGCATTACTGTCTTCCAGGTATACACAAAGCAACCTTATACTGAGTCAGACCACTAGTCCATCTAGCTCAATACTGTCAACACTGACTGGCACCTTTCTCCAGGATTTCAGGCAGAGGATGCTCCTACCTTCCTATGTGGGGACTGAGCCTGGAACCTTATGCATGTGAAATAGATGGTCTACCAGATTCTTGAACGTGTCCCCATACCCTATTTTTTGCCATTTCAGGAAGGCAGCAAAAACAGAAGTTTCATCAAGCCCATGGTGAGCCACCATATTTGGCAAGTAGATGCATTCAAATGAATTGGTCAAAAGCTGCACAAGTCTTCCATAAGACAATGATTGCCAGCTGTTCTCTTTAGCCCTGAGGCTCATGGCTTGTCACTCCTCTCTGAGGTCTCTGGAGGAAACGATGCATGGGCTGTGTTGAGAACAGTTACTTGCCTATTAAATCCCTGTTTGGTCCAGCTATGCTCTCAGAGGTTGCTTAGTTGGGGCAGAGAGTGTTGCTGCCTGCCTTCCTGAGTGGCATTTTGTGGTACTTTCAGAGCTTGGAAAGTACATTTTAAAAAGGAATTGGTACTAGTTCAAGGTCAAGATGTCCAAAAAAGAACTCATTCCATTTCATGTTCATTCCTTTACAAAATGAGCCAGTTTGGTTCACATTCAGTTCACAGTTCAATTCAAATTTATCCAAATGACCTTTGGCAATTCCCCCCCCCGAGCTTTACAAGAGGCTGTGGTGAAGTACAGAATATACTTAAGAGGACTAAAAAAAATCAGAATACACCCTCAGTGGAATGTGAGTTGTTGAATTTATTTTTCCCAACAGTTGTGATTAAAGACCCAAAGAGTCTAAAGAGAATTAACTCATGTAAGAGAATTACATGTAAGAGAATTAACCTGAAGATGAATGAGAAAAAATTCTACCCCAAAAATGAACTTAATTCATGTTCAGTTCACATGGGAATTATGAGAACTACTTTCAGGGGTAGTTCAGAGATATTTGAACTAATTCATTGAAACCAAACCAGCTCATTCCAAGCACTGGATATGTTAGAGAAACAGGAATCATTCAGGGCAGCTCAAAGATGCACAGACCATAACTGATAGTAATGGAGAGTGTTTCCTCTCTGATAATCAGAAGAGGGCTTTGCCCCATTTTCTAAGCACATGCTGAACCTTATATAATCTACAGGATTGGGTGGAATTTCCTCAACCCAATGAGATAAAATAACTCCTACGGTCCAAAGGTTTGACTAAAATGTAGAGAAATCTGATTTTCTATATTTGTGTGTGTGTGAGGAAAAGAGAATATTTTCTCTGGGAACAGACAACATTGGTGACATTACAAATCATCCAACTATGTACTGTTATAGAGTAATCCAACATTACTCTAGCAAAGCATTAACAATTGCTCTATTATTTATCGACTTTTAGGAAGGAGACACTGAAAGTTATTGTTGCTCACACAGTCTTTTTTTCTACTTTCACTTTTATTTGATCCCTTTTAGCTGTTGATTTTTAGATATGCTGCATTAACAGACATCAGTCTCCTGTGTTATACATTGGTTAGCTATACTGGAGGTAGTACACAAACATTGATAGTTTTATCCTCCATGAATTTTTCTCATCCCCTTTTAAAGTTATCGCATTTGGTGACTATCATTACATCATATGGTAGTTAATTCCATAGTTAATTCCAACTATGTACGCTGTGAAGAAGTACTTTATTTTGTCTGTCCAAAATATTTCACCACTCCTTCCATGGCCATTTATGTTTTGCAATAAATATCCAATTGCTGGTGGATGTGGGTTCCTTCATATGCATGATTTGATAAGTTGTGTCTAAAGTGTGAGAAGCCAAGGGTCGTCCCTTAGCTCTATAGACTAGAAATGTATCATGGGTTTCCATTCAGTTGCTGACTAGGAAGATGAGAGGATAAACAAAAAAAGTGGGAGAAGTGGGGGGGCAAGTGTGGCGTGGCTAAGAGGAATCAAAGAGAGGGGAGAAATACTCCTCTTACTCTTTGGCCCTTCAAGAGCTGAAATGAGGATTCTAGTGGGAAACAGCTGCTACTTCTTCCATCCTTTAGTTATTGATCATGTTGGCCTAACCAGAAATGCCCAGATGATCAGGAGTTGCTGTCTCTCCATGGATAACCTTTATGAAGATCAGATATCCATCTCAAACTGAGCATCATCACTAATTGTAGGCTTCACGTCATGATTGTTTACTTCCAACCTGGAACCATCATTCACACACCAGGGCTGGTAACTCTTGGGATATTTGGAAGGTGGCAAGGAAGAGTCTGACTCATGGGAGAATGGTGGCAATGTAACAGAAACTTACTATCACAGATTACTCAGGTAGCTCCAGGAATGGTGGAGAATGGGATCTCCCTGGCATGGTTCAAGAGTCATGAAAGCACTGATTCATTGATGGGCATTGTCCTGGTGGGGATGACACAGCTCTCCCTGTGATGGTGGTTGCTGGAGGACGACATTCCCCTTGTACTATTGACCTAGGTTGGGAGGAAGGGACATCAAGTGCTGGCTAGGAAAGGGTGGAGGTGGAACAAATGAAAGAAAGATGCAGGGGGAAGGAATAAGGATGCTGAAAGAGAAGTGATACAGGTGGTAGTTACTGACTTCATAGATGAATGGAGAGGGGATGTCCCAATGTTCAGTTTCATTGGATGTCCTTGTGTTCTAGAATTATGTGAGATGGAGAAAAACTATCCACTCTCTCTATAGCATGCATAATTTTATGCACCTCTTTTATGTTCCCCTTGCCTTTTTTTGGCTTCTAAACTAAAATGGCCCAATATGTTGCAACCTTTGCTCACGAGGGAGTTGTTCCAAACCCATAAACAATTGGGTTGCCCTTTTCTAAACACATACAGACTCACATACAGACTCTCAAAATGGGGTTGCAAAATAATATGGATACACATTTATGAATATATTTTTTCCTCATTCATGTCATAGTTAATAAATCTGGAAATGAGCCAGGTGTGTGTGTGTGTTTTCCTCAGATGGATCCAGGCTTACCATGAGCAGAGTTCTGCTCACAGAATGTTCTCATAGGAGGAACAGTAGATAAGCTATATTTGCCAAACTTTGCCATGCCCCCTCCAATCTGCTTATGATGTATGAAGACTCTCTAGTGTAGGAACTGACTTCAGGGGCTGGCGGGGGACTGGGGAATTGCCTGAAATCACCTCTTTCTTCTTCTGATGGGAGGCTTTGCTTGGGCAGACACCCTTCTGTGAACAGAAGAAGTCCTTATGTTCATGGAAGGGAAACCCTACATGTTCCACTGCCTTCATACTTCTTTTAATGGGTTTTTTTTTTTTTTGCTATTGCAAAACTTTTTAAGCCTGTATATAAACCATACATTTAAAGCACACACCCCACACAAAGAAACCTGGAAACTGTAGTTTGTTAAGGATGCTGGGAATAATCTGTGAGGCGTAATCTACAGTTCCCATGATTCTTGGGGGGGATTGTACTGTCTCCATTTTCACTGATTCTGAGAATCCCAGTTTAAATAAGTGATGTATTAAATGAGTGATTTATTATACAGTCACAAGAGTGGCTGTATAGTATAGCCCAGTGGTTCCCAATTTGGGGGCTGGGATCCCTAGGGGGGCCGCAAAGTAATCCAGAGGGGGCCGTGAACAGTAAAGAAATGAATTATTTATTAATTTTTTAAAAAAAGTCTTCACTCCCTCGACACTGCTTTCCACCACCGCTGCAGACGACACCTCCCCCTTGCTCCAAACAAGAGGGAAGGCCTTTTGCTGAAGCGCCAGAGCGTCTTTCAGGCACACTAAGGGCAGGCATCTGCCTATAAAATACATGGCAGATGCCAAAGGAGGCTGAGGGTGGAGCTACCAGGAAGAAGAGGGGTTTACTATCACTGATTCCCATCTCCCTGCACTGCCGCTACTGGCAACGCCCTTGCTTAGAATGAGAGGAGAGGGCTTTTTGTGAAGCAAAAAGAAGCAAGCCTGCAAAGAAAGGCTGCTTTCCCCCTTCCTTCCTGGCAGCCAGCCTGCCTCCCTAGGGGGAGGGGGTCACAAAAAAAAATCAGCTTATAAAGGGGCTCCCGTGCTCATAAAGGTTGGAAACCACTGGTATAGCCAATGTGGATTTTTCACATTCCGCAGTGTTAAATTGAAAATACCCCCATGCCATTCTGATGCTTCCCATAAGCTCATTTCAAAACAAAACCTTACAAAACTTATAGTCCTGAACTCAGAAACGCTTGCTTAACAACCCTCTCAATTTTCATGGTGAAACACAAAACAGTCAGAGAGAATAGAGAGATCAAAGTCTAAAAAGAAAGAGAAAAAACCCAGACCCCTTTTGTACATTTTTCTCTGAGAGTTCTCATAATCTGTTGAAATTCTTTGTTCTTTATTATTATGTATTGTATATAGCCAAAGGCCATCACAATTTTATACAAATTCCAAAACAAACAAATACAATAAAACAGTAAAAACAATAAGTGGCATCTTAAATATGCTATAAAACCGGATAAAACTTTGCGTCTAAATCGGCATCGGATTATATTCAATCTATATTACTCTTAGGTGGGGGGTTCGGACTCTTTACTACTCATAACTGCTAAACATCCTACTCTAATTTTTGCTGCTGCGACGGCGAATTTTGCCACTTGGAGGGTAAGAAACGGATTCGCTCCTGCCAAGAGAACACATATTTGTTCCAGAGGAGATCTATCTCTCAATGAGTATAAAATAGTTGCCAAAAATTTGGATCTAGGGAGTTTATTAAGTGGACAATATAATAGATAGTGTGAGAGATCCTCCACTTCTTTGGCTTCACAAATGCAGAGTCTTTGAGACACTGGGCATTTTATATATCTCCCCTCAAGAAACGCCGTGGGCATGGTTTGAAACCGTAAGGCCGTAAAGGCCCTTCTTAGGACGGGAAAAGTCAACCAAAAGAAGTATTGTTCTAGCCCAAAAGATGTTTTAAATAACGGGAACCATAATGAGAAGGCTGTTTGAGTGGATGCGTAAATATCATTCTTTTTAGCATATAATAAGATCCTTTCCTTATATAAGGACTTCACTTGGGGAGAGACATATGAAGGAAAAATATCCGAGTTAATCCCATAAGAGGATAAAACTAGTTTGGCGTTCATGACCCAGGATTTATGAATGGGCCAACGAAGCTGCTCCAAAAGACACTTTTTAGGAAGGGAGTCATCGGACATTGAGGTTAGTCTTAGCCAATAACTCGCCACTACCCTATGCACTGCAGCCTCTATTGAGATCAAGCCTGTTTCTAATCTCAGAAGGGGGGCCGGGGTGCTTTTAGGGAGTGCCAGAATGGTTCTTAAAAAGGTATTCTGTATGGTTTCAAAGATAGCCAAATTCGTATGTCCCCAGATCTGTGCTCCGTAAAGGAGCTGAGGAATCACTTTAGCCCTAAAAATTTCAACCATCGGTGACACTAAGTTTCCTCCCTTGAATCTGAAAAAGTGAAGAAGAGAGTAAATTACAGGTGAGGTTTTCAGTTTCACTGCCTCTAGATGGATTTTCCAGGACTGATTAGAAGAGAATGTTAGACCGAGATATTTAACACTACGGCTCTGTTCTATAGAGTGTTCATTCAATTTCCAGGTGTGCAGTTTTCTTTTTTTTCCAAAGACCACCACATTAGTCTTTTTATAATTAACTATTAAGGATTCTTTAACACAGAACCCAGTCAATGATCTCAACAACCTCCTCATTCCAATTAAGGTAACAGACATCAGGGCCAAATCATCTGCATATAACAAAACTTTGTGTCCCCAGTGGAAGGTGGGAAGAAATTTAGTCCACTCAGCTCCGAAACAGTATCATTAATATAAAAATTAAAAAGAAAAGGAGCCAAGAGGCAACCCTGTCTCACTCCTCTAGTCGTTGGGACTGGATCGGATAATTGACCATTTGCTCCCAATCTGACCCTTAAAGAAGTGTTCGTGTACAAGACACGTATAAGACAAAGGAGTCTTCTATCTATGTTAGTAGTCGAAAGTTTACACCATAAACGATTCCTGTCAATAAGGTCAAATGCTGATTTTAGGTCTACAGATGTGACAAATAACTCTTTACTTCCCCCTTTTGTATATTTATGTATGAGGTGTGATAATACAAAACAGTGATCTAACGCAGATTTCCCTTTAACAAAACCCGCCTGCTCCTCAGCGATGATTGAATTCTGTTGCCCAAACGTCAAGTTTACCCAGTAAACATTTGGCGTATAGTTTAGCAGTCATGTCCAAGAGGGTGATGGGTCTAAAGTTATGAGGATCAGCCTTTGAACCCCTTTTATAAATTGGGACTACTATGCTAACTTCCCACCCACATGGAATTTTGCCTTGTTGATTTATGATGATAAACAATTTAGTCAATACCGGGGCCCACCAATCGGGATTTGCTGTAAATAGCTCTGCAGGAAGCAAATCTTCTCCTGGGGCTTTTTTGGAGGGTAAGGCAGAAATCAAAGTATATATTTCCTGCGGGGAAACTGGGTCCAACTCCAGACACGTGGCAAGGATCAAGTCTTCAGAGTTGAGATATAAATCTCGCTGAAAGGAGGGGGTAGGCTGATTAAATAGGGAAGCAAAATGGACACCCCATTGAGAAGAAGTAATTTGGTTATCAAGGGGATTAATACCCCCCCAATCCCCTTTGTCACAAGCGCCCAGAATTTTTCTGAATTCTTTGGACGTGCTGCCAAACCTAGGTCCATCCACTGCTGTTTAACGTATCTGTTCTTTTTTCCCCGCAGGAGGTTTTTATAATGTTGTCGGGCAAAAATAAAATTATCAAAATTTCCAGGGGAATCCAATTCTCTAATTTTCCTTATAGCTCTAAAGAGAGATCGCTTAGCGGTACAACATTGTTTATCATACCAGCCCTGTCTAAAGGTTCTGCAGGGAAAACTCTTAGTTAATATTAGTCGAGGTTCCGATGTTATTAAAGAGTAATATTTTAGTGGATAATTTCCAAACAAAAGATGGTCTCTTAAAATTTGTGTCTCTGGCGCAGCCAAGTATGCATGTGTAGCCACTTGGATAGCACCACACCACCGTATACCTTTACTTCCCTTGGGCACGATGGATTCAGGGGGAATGATAGGGGACAACTTATAGTTAACTGGAAGGGCTAGAGCAGCTCATAAAGGCATATGATCACTTTCCAGCCTATCCACAACATCAAAGGAGTCACAGTGAGCATAACATGTTTCAGAGAGTATCAAGTAATCTATCACACTCTTTCCTTTTGGTCCCATATACGTATAGAGACCGGCTGACTCGGATAAAGATGTTCCATTACAAATAACTAACTGATATTTAAGGGAAAGCTCAAAAAGTGAACAGCCTGCCGAGTTTTTACCTGAATCTGCAGAGACTCTATTTGGAAGGGAGAACATATCATCCGGACTCAAACCCAATTTATCACCCATGGAAAGGTTGGAAGAGCCTATCCTAGCATTCATATCCCCTACCAATATGATTAAAGGGTGTAAATAGGACTGATATAACGAGTCCAGAACTTTTTTAAATTTTTTTTATTTCATTCCATTTCTATACCGCCCTTAGCCTATGGCTCTCTGGGCGGTTCACAGCAAGGAATAAAATACAATACAGTAAAAATAAAATCAGGTAAAATCACTAAAAACATACAGCTTGAGCATTTAACCACTTGGAATAAAATTAACTTAACAATAAACATTAAACATTAAAATGCCTGGGAGAATAAAAAGGTTTCAACCTGGCGCCGAAAAGATAGAAGAGTAGGCGCCAGGCGCACCTCATCGGGGAGACTGTTCCATAATTCGGGGGCCACTACTGAAAAGGCCCTGGATCTAGTAACAGCCCTCGAGCTTCCCTATGGGACGGGACTCGGAGGATGGGCTTAGATGTTGAATGTAGTGAACGGGTAGGTTCATAGCGGGAGAGGCGTTCCTCAAGGTATTGTGGTCCCGCACCGTGTAAGGCTTTATAAGTCAAAACTAGCACTTTGAATCTAGCCCGGAAACAAATAGGTAGCCAGTGCAAACGCGCCAGAACAGGTGTTATATGTGCGGACCGTCTGGTCCTCGTCAGCAGTCTGGCTGCTGCATTTTGCACTAGCTGTAGTTTCCAAATTGTCTTCAAAGGCAGCCCCACGTAGAGTGCATTGCAGTAGTCCAATCTCGAGGTTACTAGAGCATGGACAACTGAGGCGAGGTCATCACTATCCAGATAGGGGCGTCGCTGGACTACCAACCGAAGATGATAGAACACATTCCGTGCCACCGAGGCCACCTGAGCCTCAAGCGACAGGAATGGATCGAAAAGGACCCCCAAGCTACGAACCTGTTCCTTCAGGGGGAGGTGTAACCCCATCCAGAACAGGTTGAACATCCACCACCTGGGTCGAGAAGGCACCCACCAACAGCGTCTCAGTCTTGTCAGGATTGAGCTTCAGTTTGTTAGCTCTCATCCAGTCCATTATCGCAGCAAGGCAACGGTTCAGCACATTAACATTGTCTAAGTTCGACCAGAATGAAGGGCATGCGTGCTTAGATGACACCGGGGGACAATACACATTGATCAAAAAGATCTTACAGCCAGACGACCAACTAATCTGAGTTATTAGAATATTATTTGACTTAATTAAGTCCAATGACTGAATGGTGGGGTTATGGTCCACCTTTATCAAAGTCGCTAGGCTGCCACTCGGCCTACCTCCACAATCCGACTTGACTGCCAGTAATGTATAAACCACATAGCCAGGCAGTGAAGGAAAAGTAGGGGAATTTACCCATGATTCCTGAATGCAAAGCACATGGAATTGTGTGCAGAAATTATAAAAAGCGCTGTCTACCAACTTAGACGTCCAACCTGCAATATTCCAGGAGAGAATGTTAAAGCATATCTACAAGGAGGACAGCGTCAGATAGACAAAAGTTCATCAGGGGATTCTGCTATGGTATCTATAGAGTTGGTTTCCCTAAGATGAGTAATGACTTCACAAGTATTAGCAGGTCTACTTACATTTGAAATATACTGCTTACGGGAGGATTGTAACTCCACTGGGATACATTTTGAAGGAGATCCCATTCCATACTGTTCTAAGATTCTAAGATCTGTCCATGAAGGGATTGAATTCGTATTCAGGTAAAATTTCTGAGTGGGAATACAGGGAGGACCCGAATTTAAAGCAGGAGTATCACAAATAGGGGATCGAGGTGCGGGAGTCTGGTTTTGGTGCCTAGGTGAGGCATGTATCTGGTTCTGATGAGAAAAGGCTCTCCCTGGCTTCATCTCCCTTTGAGGTTGCATATTTAAAAGGGGGACTGAGTCATCGAATTTACCTGCTAAATGGAAAGTTAATCTCTTAAGTCTTAAAATAATATTTTGCTGTTCCAACTTTGGCAGCTCTGAAAAAGTATTAAGAAGAGTAGCTTCCTCCTCAATAAAAGGATCTGGCTGCAGTTCATCATTACAAAATGATGGAGTTGAATTTGAGGGGAGAATAGTTAAAACATTTTCTTTCTCAGATGGACCACAAAAAGGGTCCCTAAGGGAGACGTTGTAATATTTCCGAATTAAGGGTTTTTTTGGTTGACCAGTCCTACGGCAAATGGGCAAAGGATCAGATAAATCCCTAAAAAATCTTTGTACGCCAATCCCATGACAGAATAATAGATGTCTATTTGCGCGGATATGTTTCACTATATTCACATTACCAAAAGTCAGCAGAATCTTAGAATTTACCGGGGCACTATAAAGTATTTTGATTTTAACTATATCAGAGGGCTTCAGCCGCTCTGGCAAAAAGGGTTGGATGACATTTATAATCTGGGGTTTCCCAAAAGTGTATCTATCACACACGCCTAAATCATATAAAAATATTATTACTATTGTGTCCTGAATAAGTTGAAGTTTCCAGTGCTTAGCACATTTCCTCGACGGCATCACTGGCGCAGGCACTGAAGACATCTGGATCTCTCGATGTACAGAATTGTCTAAGTCTGGAGTTTCAAGAGGCGGAGGATTGCTTAAGTATGGTATAGACAAGGCCACAGGCTGTAAAACAGGGTCTGGATGCAATAGCAGTGTCGTCAGGCTTGTACCTTGATTGGAAGTGATGTTATGACACTTTGACTTGTTCTCTATCAAAGTATCCAGTAGCTTGAATAGCCTTGAAAAATTCATGTTCTTTGTCCTCCTCTGTGCCGATTTTAAGTTCTTGATGTTTTTTGACTTTTTCTTATGGTGAAGTTGCTTCACTTTAAGATGCCGTTTAAGTTTCCGTTTCTTAATATTTTTAACACTTTGAGGAGGATTCTGAGGTAACCCCAGGCTACCCCCCACACTGGGTAGAATATGAACCAGCTTGGTTTCACCTTTAAGTGGGAAAGATTCGGACTGGTGGAGATGGTGGAGGTGCTTATATTCATCCACAAGAGTTGTCAGAAGTTTGTTCGTCTCAGTTAGAAAGTTCTTAATACAAGCAAGTTCCATCTCTATTACTGCCAGTCTTGGATACAAAGAACTATATACATTTTGACATGGATCTAAGTTAAGTGGAATATCCCTACAATCTGCATTCGGAGAACACAGAAGGGGCGTTGGGTCTATTGGAGGGACCTGTGTGTATGCTCCCACTTTAGAGCTAGCTGATGAGTTGGATAAAATAGACGGGAGGAACTTCTCCGCCATCTTCAGTTCAACTGCTAGATTGGTGGAGGAAGAGGATAAGGAGACCCTTGGTAAAATCCCCTTTGTATCAAGGGACCAGTCCAAATTGGGGGGATTTGAATCCGAAAGTTGTAAAGCCGCAATTGGACCCTGGGTAATATCAACATCTGTATTATCAGCCCAGGAAGAGTTGAAATTATCCTGTGCGTTATCCTTGCCCTTCTGCATTGAGGCAAAAAAATGAGTGATTTGTAGCTGCTTGTGTGCTGTTCGTGTTGATTTTAGACCATCTTCTAAGGGAATCCCTTTATCTCTATAAGATGTTCTGGTAAAAACCATGGCAAGTCCCTTTAAGAGTCTCAAGTCCAAGTGAATGGTCAAAATACTGACGCGAGGTATTTTGTGACTATGACTAAAAAACAAATGCTGTTAAAGTTGATGGCAACGTTTCCCAGAAGATAAGAAATGAATAGTAGACAGAATTTCCCTTTCAAGGATATCCAGGGAATCCAAGGAATCCTCCGTGGCTCATTAACAGGGAGCTCCCCTATGTTATTTACATTAGGGAGGAGGTCTTGGCAGGCGATAAAATAGCAACTAATAGACTAAAAGGAGGCTATTAAAACTTGCCTGTGATTAATAGACAGCAGAACTGGAAATAATTCAGACCCTAAAACCTGTTAAACTAGGAACTGGAGAAAAAGATAAATGTAGCTTACGGAGCTGGAGGGAGGATAACCCTCCCCCGTCGGCCATTTTCTCCGATATCTGTTGAAATTCATTAAAAAACAGCCATGTTCACAGAGGACCTGTAATCCTGTTACTGAGCTTGCAATACTGTAATACTGTTACTCTGACCTTCATCGTCTGCAGTTTAAAAGTTGAAAAAATGAAAAAAATGCCTTGCTGATTTTTAATTAATTTAATAAATTTTGCATTGAACTGAATGATAACGTCAGGCATGCTCAGTAAGAACCAACTGTTAGGGTTCTTTTTTTTTTTTTTTTTTCAATAATTTTTATTCAGATTTTCATAAAACATACAAGACAAAATCATAAAACATTCAAAGACAAAAAACAAAATCAAAAATAGTTAAACAAAAAGAAAAAAAGAAAAAAAAAAAACAAAAATAAAAAATAAAGAGTAAAATATTGACTTCCCATTTGTCAAAGATCAAATCAGTTATAAGTCTATAATATATAACAATCCTGTCTCTTAAGTCATATTATAAAATCACTTTCCTCCAGTAGTTATCTTACTTAATCATCAAATCTCATAAACATTACTTTATTCTTTCCACAAAAAGTCAAAGAGAGGTTTCAATTCTTTAAGAAATATATCTATCAATTTTTTTTTTCCAGGTAAGCATATCGATTAATCCATCTCATTACTAATTATGATAATCTTATTGTCATAACCATAGTCAAAATAAACATTTCAATTAATCCATCACATCAGAATCTGTTAGGTTCAGTAATTTCAGTAGCCATTGTTCTATTATCCCTATTAGTTCCATTTTCCATCTTCCATCTTCAGTAGTCTTGTTAAGTCCAGTAATTTCAGTATCCAATCTTCCATTATCAGTATTCCATAATAATCTTGCTGTCAAAGCCATAGTCATATAGTAAGAGTCTGATGGGAATTACCTCTATCCCAAATATTTTCTTGCCATCCATTCTGAATAGGTTGCTGAAATACTGCTGTAAAATCATATCTCTGTTCTTTTTTTCAAAATACACTGGGTCATCTCTTGAAAGTTTTTCCATTGTCACATGGCTGCAGTTAATTCCATAGATTTTCTCTATATTGGGCTCCATCACATCATTCCAGTCCAGAAGATTATCCATGCCATTGATAACTTTATCTCTAGAATCTTCATTAATTTCTTCAGAGATAACATTGAGTTCCAAACAATAGATTTTATTTCTAAAGTCCATAGACTCCAAATCTTGTTCCTGTTCCACGTTTGTTCCAATCTCCGGGATCTCCTCTCTCACAGGGACCCCTGTTCCAGTCTCCAGGGTCTCCTCTCTCACAGGGACCCCTGTTCCAGTCTCCAGGGTCTCCTCTCTCACAAGGACCCCTATGTCTTTAATCTCCTGTGTCTCCAAACAATAGATTTTGTTTCTAAAGTCCATAGACTCCAAATCTTTTTCCTGTTCCACGTTTGTTCCAATCTCCGGGGTCTCCTCTCTCACAGGGACCCCTTCCAGGGTCACCTCTCTCACAGGGACCCCTATATCTTTAATCTCCTGCTTCATTTTACTCAATTCAATTTTCAGCTCCCCACAACCCCGCCGCAGGTCCCGTTTCGTTATCTCAATCTCATCCACCATCTTCTGAAACATAGTCACCTCCAGCTTCTCAGCCACTCTCTTAACCGCCATCTTAAAAGAAAAATATAGGAAAACCACTTCTTATTTCAGCAACAACTGGGCCAATACTCCAAACTTGGTGACATCACAGCACAAACAGAGCAGACAGCCTTATCTCTCCATGCTTAAGTAAACAAAATGCAGTTCCCAGGATCGAAACAATTAATGGCGGTCGTCAGGAAACAGATTCGTCAAAATAAAATAGACCAAAAAGAGAGTAGTCTCAGACAATATAATATTCTTCAAAATAAAAATCTGGAATAGAAATCCCTCTTCTGTGTATATCTTTAGAATGCAAATCCAGGACAGCTTTTTGCAACAAAAACAGAGATAAGCTATTAATTAGTGAGTAGCAGAGAGAAGTTATGGCTCCCCAGTGAGATGTCAAAAACCGATCAATCTGGCAAATCTCTTTTAAACAGCAACAATTTAAGTCAAGTAAAAGAAAAATATAGAAAGAAGGGTGCTTGCCTGTTAGTGCGTTCTCTCTTAGAAGATAAGATGAACGTTCGCTTTATCAGATAGAGCTTGTTGTTGAAAATCCGTCCCACCTTCGTCGGCTGGACCTCGTCCCATAAATTAATGAGATCTGGTCGTCCCAACAAAAATAGGCTTTGAGGTTAATCTCTTCGTTTCTCCCTACCCGGGAGAAGTTTAATCAGTCAAAAAAAAAAAATCTGACTGATATATCTGAATAAGCTTCTTTTGAGGCAGGAGCCCGTCTCAAAAGCAGGCACAGGCTAAGTCACCCTTCCCGGAAGTAAGAACCAACTGTTAGGGTTCTAAAAGCCAGACTCACAGCTGCTTGGCTTGCCTAATGAGGGGGCCACACCCACACCAGACTTTGATTTCATGTGAGACAGTCATGGCTTCCCTCAGAGAATCCTGGGAACTGTAGTTTGTGAAGGGTGCTGAGAGGAGACTGCTATTCTCCTGACAGAGATCCAGTGGCCAGAGTGGTTTAACAGTCAGCCACTCTCATTGAAGCTCTGTGAGGGGAACAGGGCATCTCCTAGCAACTCTCAGCACCTGCACTAACTACACTTCCCAGGATTCTTTGGGAGAAGCCATGTCTGTCTAAAGTGAAATAAAGGCCTGGTGTGGATGTAGCCAGGGTCAGCTTTGGTTTAAATTTGGGTGGGGGGTTACATGTGCCTGCTGTAGAATAAAAAGGTGGGGGAAACCCTGAAAAGCAGTGATACTATTCACATTTTTTTCCTTTCGGAAAAGAAAGGGTTTTCCCCTCTGCCCAGTGCCCACCCACCCAATCTTTCTTGCTCACCCCTGCCCACTCACCCTCCCCCACCCACTTGCCCTCCCCCCACCCATGCACTCAGCTCGCTCACTCATTGGCCTTCCCCTGCCTGCATGCTAGCCCACTGTCCTTCTCCCCACCCGCTTGCTCACCCGCTCTATCACTCACCCTGTCTGTTCGCTTGCCCTCCCCCTGCCCCCCCACTCACCCCCACCTGCTCACATGCCTGCCCACTGTCTCGCTCGCCTCCCGCTCACTTGTTTGTCCACCCCCACCTGCTCACTCGCGCGCCTGTTGTCTTGCTCGCCCCCTGCTCACTCGCTCACCCTGCCTGCTCGCTAGCTTGACCCTGGCCCACTCACTCGCTCGCCCAACCTCCCGCCCCTCTGCCAGCCTGCCCACTAGGTAGGTAGGTAGGTGGGGTGTGCATGTGGGTGCCAGGGCCCAGGGCATGCCTGGGACTGGCCCTGATAAGGGCTTAGACAGTCCTTCAGGTATCCTGGACCCAAGTTGTTCAGGCTGTAAATCAACATAAGAACCTTGAACCTGGCCTGGTAGCATTTGGACAACCAGTGCAGACATTTTAGCAATGTCACATGCTGTTTGCCATCTGGGTTCATAAGCAGTCTATCCACTGCATTCTGCACCAGCTGAACCTTCCAGACCAGACCCAAGGGAGCCCCACATAGAGTGCACTGCAATAATCCTGTCTCAAGGTTACCAGTGCATGCACCACAGTGACCAAGTTATCTTGATCAAGATACGGCTGTAGTTAAAAGGCACTCCTGGCCACCGAGGTCCCTTGGGTCTCTAACAATAAAGATGTAACCCCTAAGGTGTGTACCTGCTCTTTAGAGGAAGTGCAACCACATCCAGAATAGGCAACTGGCCTATCTTCTAGACAGTTCTTCTGCTGTGCCTATGATCTTAGCAAACTAGGCAGCTCTCCCAAAGTCCCAATTTCTTTTCCATAGATGAAGGTCAACAAACACGTCAAACCTTGCATGCTTGTAAGTCCCTAAAGGCACATATTTGTGGTATACAAACACAGCAGCATCTTTGGAAGATTTTGCATTGAAATCCTTTTTACAGCAATGTCATATTCTTTTCCGTCACTGTGGCAACTTATCACTTGCACCTTGCAAGTTGCTGGACTGCATACAAAGCACAACTTAATCCACACAATAATGTTCATGTAGCACAGTTGTAGATGCTTAATTCTTTTTCTCCTGCTATCAACTAGCAATGAAAATGGAGTGGAATGTTGCTATCAGGGACCTTTCATTTGTTCATTCTAGTCCTTTGTGACCTCTTTAACAATAAAAACTGGATGGCATTTTTAACAGGCAATATAAAAAGAGTTTGTTTGTGCTTTAGAGAACTGTCCCCTAGAGAACAAACCCTTATCTCATTATTTACTAGTCCTCTAGATGTTGAAGCCATAGAAAGTAATCAGAGATGCTTCTTCTATGGCTCAGTTTGTTGATGGACCTAAAGTGCTAAATGTTTCCCAGATCACACTGCAGACTACCCACACAAATAAGTAAGACTCCAGCAAGAGTTGCTGGTATTGGCTGTGGCAATTGTTCTCTTAATTATTAATTCTTTTAATTAAAGGGTGGGTTTTTTTGAGAGAAGCAAAGCTTTGCCATTGCCTTGCCTTTCATTCAGATAATATTTGTGTACACACAAAAAGGAGTCATGAGGAAAAATAACAAGAAATCTTGCATAAAAGAGAAAATGGGCTATTTGTTCTGTTCCCGCTGATCAACAAGGCATTGTTTAAATAAAAACTAAACTTTAAATTAAAACATGACAAGATTTTGTTACTGATATTTTTAAATGCTTCTTTGGCGGGGAGTATAGTTCATGAGCAAAGCAAAACAAGATGCCTACACTAAAACTGTGAAACGATTGTTTGTTCCTGTTGAAGCTGCTGAAAATGCAAACAGTTGTCGAGAAATAGCTTTAAGTAAAAGACTTTGTCAAATGCATGGATGCCAAGTTGCCTCTAATTACTGGCCATGAACAGAGAGAGAAAAAATTGGACCTGCCACTTCAAGGATTCCATGAAATGTATGGGCAGGGACTGTAGCTCAGCGGTAGAGCATCTGCCTTTCATGCAGAAGGTTCCAAGTTCAATCCCTGGCATCTTCACCTAGGGCTAGGAATGTTCTGCCTGAAACTCTGGAGAGCGGTTGCCAGTCATTGTAGGCAATACTGAGCAAGAGGGACCAATGGTCTGACTCAATATAAGGCAACTTCCTATGTTCCAATGACTGACCGCAAAGAAGAAATGTCATCACGAGTAGCTTGTGAACCTGCTTGACCTGACACAGAAAGGCAAATAGGATATACCCAATTGTGGCCAGCAGGGCTGCGTGGGTGGGTCTGTGTTGATCTTCTGGCTTCCCAACACTGCACCGCTGCTGGCTATCAAGAAGGAGAGGGGCCAGGCAGCGGGAAGCTCAGCTTGGTGGGGTGCAGTGTGGAGCCAATCAGACACTCCTGATGCTACACCCACACTATGCTGAGCTTGCCACAGCCTTGCCCCTCCTCTCTTTCTCGGTAACCAGCAGCAATGCAGTTCTCCTGGCTGCTACTGGATGTACCACCGGGTTTGCACAATGTGCCCTTCTGAAAAAAATATCCTTTCCCATTTCTTTGTCAAGCTAGAATTATCAGTGAGAAGGCAAAGATATTTAGGCTACACACACGGTTGATAGCAGTATGATGGCGCTATCATTTCGCATGGTGTTCACAGCAACCCTCATTTATTTTGTACCATAATCATCTTCTGTTCAAACAGGTGTCTGAAGCACTAGAAAAACCTAGAAAACCTTTTTGCCCAGAAATCATAGCGGACTGGATGTACACCCTTTGGACAGTGACACCACTATCATACTCACCCTCAACTCTTTCAAAAACTCTTATTGGTTGGTCACCAGTCAGCCACACTGCAGCCAAGCTTGTCAAATGATCAACATTCCTCTGTAGTTTTAATGTCAGGCAAACACTAACATCTAGGGCAACTACATATAAGTCATTTTTTAAAAGTGATTGATTCTGGTGTTTTTTGAGAGCAATGTATTCTAGAGTGAAATTGTGCTTTGTTTCTCTTGAGCAAGCCTTTCCTCCCTCTCCAGTTCCTTAACAGTGCCACTCAGCTGGCATGAGCACTATGCTCTGTTTGCTTGAACAAACTGCCACAAAGTGCTCAATGAACTAAAATTCTGTAATGTTCAATTACTCCCTTGGACTGAATGACAAAAGAAAGGTGACTATTAATGACTCTAAAAGCATCAAATGAGATCAATAAACCATCAAAGCCTTGATCCCAGGGGACCTTTTAACATCCCTTTTTGCACAGTTTCTTTTCGGAGAAGATTGTATTTAAAAATGAAATCCTCTGTCTGTTAATGGCATTTTGAGGCCCCTCCATGTGCATTAAGTAAAGGATAATTAGCACCTGTACATCTTGGAAGGTTTCAGAAAACAGTGTTTGGAGATCCATGCTGCAATGTTTCCTTGTCCACATGCTGATAGGAGCTACAGCCTTTAGCCCTCAAGTCTTTTTGCCATAAAAACAAATATTCTAGTGAGAAGGAAAATATTAAAAACTGTTAAGAACTGACTCATAGGTTAGATTGCCCAACTGTTCAAACCAACACCATTGTTTTCTTATGCTACAGGCATCATGTGGACTGCTGCAAGAATAAGATCTGATGGAAGCAACTTCCACAGAGGCAGCCAAGTTAGAGAGCTGCAGATTCCTTGAAGATTTTCATGATGGCTTAAATGAGGCCAACCACAGCCCACCTGCTACGTATAGTGGAGCATATCCATAAAGATCCTGGTTTTTGCTGCGTGCCCAACATTGCACATGAGGGCTTGTCAAGAACCTGGCAGGCTTGGGTGGTGGGAAGTTTAGCAAGTCAGAAATTGACAGATTTAATCTCTTTCTCTGTCTAATTGATACATTAAGAAGGTGTAAAAAGCACTTTTGTCTGTCCTGAAACTTCCCATATTAAGCTCCATTGAATGTTGCTGAGCTCTAGTGTTCTGAGAGGAGGAGAAAAACTTTCCTCTATTCACTTTCTTCACACCGTCCATAATTATATACATTCCTATAATGTGTCTTTTTCTTTGCCTTTTCACTAAACTAAAAAGCCCCAAATGGTGTAATCTTTCCTCATAAGGGGGTTGCTCTTGATCAGTTTGGTTGCTCTTTTCTGAACTTTTTTCGACTCTGCAATATCCTTATTGAGATGAGGTGACCAGAACTGTACACAGTATTCCATATGAAGTCATACTATAAATTTGTATAATGATATTGGGCATTTTATTTTCAATTCTTTTCCTAATGATCCCTAGCATGAAATTTGCCTTTTTCACAGGTGCCACACACTGGGTTGACACCTTTATTGAGCTATCCACTATGACCCCAAGGTCTTGGTCCTGGTCAGTCACTGCAAGTTCAGATCTCTTGAGTGTATATGTGAAATTTAGATGTTTTGCCCCAACATTACATTGAATTCCACTTCCACATGTTATTTTACCACCCATTCACTCAGTTTGGAGAGGTCCTTTTGGAGCTCTTCGCAATTAGTATCATCAGCAAACTTTTCAACCTCACTGCTGCTCACCCCAGATCATTTATGAAGAAGTTAAAAAGCACAGGTCCCAATACTGATTCTTGGGGGGGCTCCACTTTCTACATCCCTCCTTTGCGGAAACTGTGCATCTTTCTTACCCAGTCACTGATCCATATCTGTGTAGAAGAGTCTGTGTAAAATCTTTTGTATGCTGAAATGTAGCTTGCTGTACAAAGAGAGAAGCACATCTATTGCCTTTGGACCCACCCTTCACTGGTATCAGACCCCGGGTAGCTTGCCCTTAAGGAAATGTGGCCCTCAGGCTGAAAAATGTTCCCCACCCCCGAGATATGTCTGGAACCTATTTAATCAGAAATATCACCAGAAATCTTTAGCAATACAGACTCACTTGGTTCAAGTAACAGAACTGGTTAAATGAATTGACTTCAGCCACACTGAACTGGGGAACATTACTTCCCAGTGATTCAGATGGCCAAGAAGGGCATGGAGTATGCTCCTGCAGGATACTTTATCTCACAACAAAATTTCTCTGCAAGTGCAAAGCTTCCCTGATGTGCTAACTACCTTGACATTAAGCCAAAGTTCCTTAGTTCAGACATTGTACAGACTCTTGCTTTAAACAAGCCAGAACTGAAGGGTTAAAGCTAGTATTTATTTATTATTAAATATTAAATTTTTATCCTGTCCTTCCTCCCAAAGCAGCCCAGGGCAGCAAACAGCAAGTGATAAAACAACAAAAACATATTTAAACCAGCTTAAAACCAGTTCCAATATAGATGCAGACTCAGATAAAGTCTCTACTTAAAAGGCTTTTTGAAGGAGGAAGGTTTTCAGTAGGTGCCGAAAAGATAACAGAGATGGTGCCTGTCTAATATTTAAGGGGAGGGAATCCCAAAGGATAGCTGCTACTATGTAAAGGTCCACTTCCTGTGTTGTGTGGAGTGAACCTCCTGAGAAGATGGTATCTACAGGAGGCCCTCACCTGCAGAGCATAGTGGCTGACTGGGTATACAAAGGGTGAGATGATCTTTCAGGTATCCATGAAAGGTGGAGATGGGGACAGGGGTGAGGGAGGTGCATCCAGGTCTGTGCCACCTCCAAATCTGCTCTGGAGGGGAAGGCACTTTTAGATACTATATCTCTGCAGCATAATTTTATAAATACCAGTATTAATACAAAAGTATTTTTATGCAGTTATATACACAGTTGTATTTCTATCTGGTTACTTTAGGAAATCTGGAGTGTATATGCATATAATATTATGTGCGTAATAGTGTGCCTAATAATGCATATAATATGTGAGAATTGTTTGTATTTTTAGCAGAACCAGAAAAAAAAAACTTGTTTCTCATCAAGATCAAGGAGCAAAAAGTAGAAAAAAACTGTCTGGATAAGCTCCACATTAAGATTTTCAGAAAATTCCATCCCTAATTTTCCTTTTTTCCCCTTTTATTTATTTGCAGATGTATAAACCCCTTCGCAGCCAAATGCAACCAAATCGGTATACAATGGGATAAAAATAAGATAAAACATAAAGGATTAAGACTATAAGCAGTAAAACCATTTTTACAGCTGTATAATTAATATTCCATAAAATGACTGGGTCACACTTCAGAGAAAAGCTTCTGAAACAAAAATGTCTTCAATAATCACATAAATATCAAGACGCTCAGTGCTTGTCTAATTTTAATTGGTAACTGAATGCAGTCCAGGGACGGAAGGATCTGTCTGTTTTGGTTCTCTCCGTTTCTCATTTTTCTAATCTTACATTTGGTTCACCACATTTCCGCAGCAATTTGCAATTTTTTAAAAAAATCCTCATGAAAATTCTTCAGGATTTTAGTGTGAATTTCTCCTAACAAATACATTTGCGTATGCAGTTTTGACTAATGTACACATTTTTGGAAGACATTTATTCTAATCATGCTTTTTTGTATGTTATTTTCATCAATATATTCATTTTTATGCACATTTTCTCCTAATATATGCATTTTTGTAAACATAGTTAGTGGGAGAACTGCGTCACAAAATTCAGATAAGTGCACAGTTTGAAGGATGGCTGTGTTTTGATTCTCATATTGTTTCAGAAAGTGTGAATTTGATCAATTTGGCTTTAAATGTGAACTGATTGAATTTCTCCCCCATCCCAAATGCAGTCCACAATGGCAGTGCCGTCCATAAAATGGGGGGAAATGCAGCATAGAACTACAAGCTACTCCTTCCAACATTTCAGGTTTTACAGGAGGTTACTAGGAGGAAAGAATTACACTATGAAAACAAAGTTGTCTGATAACCAGTAGTTCAATAAAAGGGATAGCTCTATAAGCATTTTAGTCATCATTTGCAGAATTTTGTTCTACAGTGGTATCATTGTAAGAAGTTGACAACCAGAGTACAATACTTTCAATGCAGGGTTTATTACTCACTGAAGTCCCAGCTCTTTATCAAAGCAGCCCTTGGCTGAATTAATTACAAGCACACACACACAAATATTTGTGCGCATTAGATGTTAATGGATTTGGAAAATAATGTTGCTTCCTTATATAATTAAGCCACTACAAGCTGTTGGAAGAAATACAACTTGCTTACTGGCTTCTTGGATGCTAATCAATGATTCATTAGCTAAAACATGTCTGGTGATACTCTCCCATTACCATGCCGTGCAGATTAATGAGGGAAATTAGAGCAAATATATACCATACACATAGGCATTCTTATTTAGGGGGCATATCCCATACCCTTTGTTTCAAGGATGGGTAACCTGCAGCCCTCCAGGTGTTGCTAGATTCCAACTCATCAGCCCCAGTCAGCATAGCCAATGAGCAGACGTGATGGGAGCTGTCCCCATCCTTGCTTTATTTGGAGTTCACAAGGAAAAGCAAGGCAGGGAGGTAACACTACTACAGAACTACAGGGCAAGATTTCATTGTTTTCCTAAAATTGAAGCCGGAAAAAATATTTCTCCTGTCGGCAGTAGTGTAGTTAGGGAATTTTAGTCTCTCAGCTTAATGATCCTACAGCCTTCCTCTTCCCATGCATGCGCATGTACACACACACACACACACACACACACTTTAGATCATAAGTGTATGATGTCACTTCAAATGGCAGCATCCTTGATCCCCTACTGTAATTGATGGATGCTACATTACAGCTGTTAGAGCAGACACAAATATATCTTTAAAGAGCAACTCTGCACTTGTGAAGAGTTTCACATTTAAAACCCACAATTCATCATGGCACACCAGCATAACTACAGGAATAAAGTAACATTTTATTGTTTTTATTGTTTTATTTTCTGCACAGTGCCATGTGCATCTGATGGCACTATATACAGTAAATAATAAGAATAATAGTAGTAATTCTGCTGTCCTGATGTTAAACACATCACACAAAGGGATACTATATATTTTAAGGTGGCCTTATGTTGTGTAGGTCTGCCTTATTTGCTTGGGCAAGAAATGTTGGGGATTATATACATATCCAAACACACAGCTCCAGTTACTGAAAACATTTAAAAACTGTTCCTATAAACACTGCTGGCTCATTTGTTTCAAAACAGCTAATATCCATTCCACTTTCATAAACTTCATGACCACAGAATGTGATAAACCCTCTGGATACTACAACACTCCTGGCCTGAGTGTAGCTAGTTATCAAAAAAGCTTGTTACCAATGTCTAAATCCAGACTTTTTGCCTGCCAGCTCATTTATCATAATGTCACTTTCAATCTTATAAGTGACATTATGACAAAATATCTGAAAACAGAAAATACTAAGTATTGATCCAACAAATTAGTCTGTGCATATTGTGGTAACCAATATTCTTTGCTTTCAGGACCCAAGAAAGAAGAAAATATTGACCATCCAACAGAATATATAGTATTTCAGTTTTACTGTTAATATTTAACAAATGATAGAGCTTTCAAATGAAAAAGGAGTTGTTAAATGAGATAAAGCGTAATGCACAACTATATTTAAAATAAACAAGCCCCTTTATCTACACTGTGAATTTCTTCAACTGGTCTAACCAGGAACTTTCTTTGCTATGTAGTGGTGCTACAAGTGTGGTTAAACATATTGCAGTATCGAAGAAATCACACATGGCAAAAAAGAGTCCTTTAAATTCTGGAAGAATTGAACAAAGGACAAACATAAAACAGAGCATGAACTCTGGCCAAACAAATGCTAGCTGTTGATAGAGCAAGTGAAGAAGTAATTCGAGAAATAAATTGCTAAGGCCATAAAAACACGCAAGCATTTTATCCAGGGAGAACCTTTATACAGCAATGACATTAAAGGAAGACTGGAGCCTGCAGAGAAGCAGATGGGGGCTAGAATCTACCTGGTGCCTTTGTACTTCTGAAAGGGTTTTAGATCTAGCCAATGCTGTTAATGCAAGAGGAGGGAAGGGTGTGGTTCCCCCCCCAATTTCCCCTTTTCTCTGCTGCTCTCCATCTTGAAGTCTAAACGATTGGAAACTTTAGGGGTCCATAACAAGGGTCTTTGGCGAACTCTGGTTTGACATGAGAGAGTTAGTAAAACTCACCCCCTTAGTAAGATTTGTAAGAGAGTGCCATTGTTGGGAAAAATGGGCACCACATGGCACCCTGTGTTCACCAAGAGAACAGAAAACTAACACAGTACAGTACAAGCACAAGATTAGGGAACTAACACCGATTGTCTGAAATATGTGTTGTAAACAGGTTCTTAAGATCTAGGGGAATATGAGCTTTGCTCCCATCTATTGGTGTCAGTGGTGTACAATGCAAATATTTTATTTATTTATTTATTTATTTATTTATTATTTGATTTCTATTCCACCCTTCCTCCCAGCAGGAGCCCAGGGCAGCAATAAAATAATAAAATAAAATAATAAAAGTTTCTAGGTGTTCATATATTACATTCAAGAGGGGTCTCCACAAGGGTGAAGAGCTTAAGCTATATATTAGAAGTTTAAGTGTGATATAGATAGTTAAGTGTGATCTATTCAATTTAAATGGTAAAGGAGTTAGGGGATATAAGATTTTAGTTTAAATATTTTAGATCAGAGATTGTGGGTGCTTTTAAATAAAGCATAAAGAAGAGACCTCAGGTAATTAAAAGAAATTGTGGGGAGCATGGAACATTTAATAAAGACCAACAGAAGAGAAATATTAACTGTCTCTATACCAATGGAAGATTGCAAAGAACTTCCTGTTGTCCCTAATAAGCTGAAATGAGGAAGCTAGCTTTGCTATTCTAGCACACAGACGTAGAATGACAGGGGCTATAAAATGCCAAAATTTTATAAAGATAATATAAGGTATAGTTTAAAATCATTGATATAAGGTTTATATGTGTAAAGATTATGGGTAGTCATAATAAAAGATATAGTATTAGTTAAGGCTTTAATAAAGAAGGTCACCTTGGAGCAGCAATAATTGACAGTGTGGTAAGAAAAAGCCCCTTTTCCCCTGAAAAGGGGAATTCACCACAAAAAAGGATTCACCACAAAAAGGGGAACGTTGGTACAGTTTGGGATAAACAATCTATGTAGACAGGAGCAGATCCTTCTCGGAAGAGGGGTATGTTCTAAGGGGAGTAAGACCCCATCAACGTAGAAGGATTATAATAAAATTAACCATTAACTAGTGGGGCAGGGGTTTACTGGAAATGGGGGGGAAAGACTATTTAAGTGGGAACCTGGGGACAGCTTGGGACCGTTAGCCTACTCTGAAACCCAGAGACATGTGTTGTCCAGTCGGGGAAGGAGAGATGGCCTAAGAATCCTTGTTGTCTTTCAGTGTTTGTGAATATTAAGTTTACTTTGCTTGCTGAAGAGTGTGGAAAGTATGTTTGCTTCTATTTCCTCTTCTTTCAAACAGTAAGCCTTGCTTCAGATTCCTGCCTTTTCTGGGTTTTAAGGAGGGAAGATATTTGTGCATGGAGTGGATGCAGGGGTGGTATAGATCCTCGGTATTACAATCCCTATAGTCACCAATACTGGAACCAAATGCATGAATACTGGGACTGGGCGTGAAGGCAAAAGAACCAACAGACTAGTTTCTATTGATATAGTTATGCATGGAAGATTCTCCCCCCCCCCAATACTGCAACACCCAGATGGCCTCAAAAAGAATTGTGGGACTGCAGGGGGAAGGCAAATTGGCAAAAAAAAGGTCTTCTCTCCTGTTCCATTTCTGGAATCATCCACTGGATCAAAAGCCCTTCTGTGAATGCAAGGACACCCGTCGGATTCCATGCTCTGCATCTGTCTTCACTGAACTCAACTCTGAACCTCCAGGTCTAGTATTGCTAGACCACCGTTCTGCAGGAAAAAGCATTATTATTATTGTTCTTGTTATTTATTAGTCACTTGTTACCCAAAGGTGTCCAAGTGACTTACAACATTGTTAAAAACAAAAGTACATATACATAAAACAAAATAAGAAAACAATGACCACCCCCGTACAGCCATAGGAAGCTTTGACAGCATACTAATAACAAACGACATCATCTCAGTTTATCAAAAGCCGGGGGGGGGGAATATAAGCCTTTACCTGGCACTGAAAAGATGACAATGTAGGTGGCCAGGCAGACCTCATTAGGGAATGCATTCCACAGATAGGAAGCCACAACTGAAAACTCTCCCTTGTCCCTACCTTTCAAGCCTCCCTTAGGGGGGATCTGGTGAAGGGCCTCAGAAGAAGATCTAAGGGTGCAGGTAGCTGCACATCAGGAGACACATTCCTGAAGATATTGGGGTGTTAAACTGTAATGAGCTTTATAGGTCAAAACCAGCATTTTGAATTGGGCTTGGAAACATACAGGCTGCCAGTGTAACTGGAACAGAACTGGTGTTATATGATCGGTTCACCTTGAACCTGTCAATAAACGGACAGAAGCGCTGAAGCTTCTGAACCATTTTCAATGGTAGCCCATTATTGCATTGCAATAATCCAATTATGTACATTAATGTCTTCACAGGAAATTGGAGTGACAAGATTTTAAACCCTGTTTTGCCTAATGCATAGTCTGAAGGCACATGATACATCCAAGTTGCTGAAGTTAAGTAGATCTAAGCCATCTGTGTCTGGGAGGTGGACTACGTGGGAACTCTGCTAATGCCACAGGATATAAGAAAAGTGAAATATAAATGCACTAAATAATCCAGTGGGCAGGGATTGAAGCAGTACTGATAGTTTGGTAATTTCCTTATATGAATAAATACAATTGCATATGGGTCCCAGCAAAGGATGAATAAAGGGATTGATTGTTTCTAGAATTTATTTATTTATTTACTTATTAAATTTATTAGTCGTCCATCTGGCTGGCTTTCCAGCCACTCTGGGCGACGTACAAAATAAAAACATACAATACATTAAAACATTAAAAATCTCAACAACAATAATAAAACCTAACCCACCCCAAAAGCCTGCCTGACTCATAAATATTATTGAAAAGTGAAGCTTTCCCTTGCCATAGCCCTACCAGTTAGGGTACCAGTCAGGAGTCAGCTGCAGTTTTGCAGACCATAATTGAGAAACTGTTGAATTAGATATTTAGAACTCCAGGTGCTGGACTGAGGGATCTGTCTACATTGATGTGTATATTCTGCTTTCATAAATCAAAATCTTATTCTGAATGTGCAACAAATAACATTTGGAGATGAAAAACCCAGGACAAATCTTGCTTCCTCCCACTCCTGCCCCTATGTGCAAGTCTTCACAGAGCAAAGCAAAACACCGTGAAGGGGCATAGTAAGCATCTGATACAAAGCCCACACGTTCAGTTTGCATACTGGGCCTAAGCAGATGTTCTGGGTGATGTATCACTGGGTTTCCTCCATTCACCTCAGCTACACCACGTCTCAGGTAGCACCTAGAAAAATTATTATGATTTGACATCATTGCATTCAATGCTCCCCTCCTCCTGCTCCAGTTCATTGTTTGTTGTTTGCAATCAACAGGTGGACAGGAAGGCACTGAATGGAACACAAAAATACCACATCATGTTGGAAACAGGCAACTTCATAAGCTGCCACTAGGGGGCAGGCTTATGCTCTTTAGTACAGTAAAAGGGAGACGTGCCAAATCTGGCCACGAAAACTCTATAGTCTGCTTTGATGTAGTTTCCTGTTTGATTGTTGTTTTTCCCCTCACTTTTTCTTGCTGTGTTGCCTTTTGAATTCTTCATTAACACATGGCACAAGGGAGGCACTGCTTTCCAGAAGCTGAAAACTAGAGACTGAAAGAAACCTCCATTTTTTCTGATTTCCTAAGCTGTGTCTGTTATGAAGTGTCTGTGAGTAAGCTATTTTACATACTTTATTGGAGAAAGTGTGATTGCTTCATTCTACTAGACTGTGTGAGGCAGGGCAAAGGGTGGAAAGTGGGACTAGTTATTGCTCATTCTGTTTTTGTCATTTACTCTGCTAGACACAGAACCACTTAATTGTTTTATCCCATAAACCCAACTGGGGCAGTACATGAGGGAGATGCATGTCAGTGGCAGAACCAGCAGTCACTATATATATCTGCCACCAAACATAAGGTCATAGCACAACATAAACGTAATCCATGAATTCGGAAGTGACACAAATAAAAATCTTTCCAATCCCTACTTGAAGTGGAGAACCCATTCTACCTGCACCGTATACATCCCCCTATACAACTCAGATCACAGTGAACCCCCACAAGCTCTGAATTTTGGGTAGGGATGCATTCAGCTGTCTCTGGAAGGCCATTTTATGCTAACAGGTCTATGCTGCTATTTAAACTTTCTTGATTAGCCAGTCTTTTTAATCTTTACTTAGTATTGTTTTTGTGGTGTTTTTTCTTTGCTTGTACTTGTATATATTGTTGTACACCACCATGATTTTGATCAATCAATATACTGATGTTCAAGCAAAAAAGGGACAAAATCTTGCAAGTGTCCAGATTGAGCATTCATGGATGCTTCTGTCAGTCTCTGCCGGCTGCACTGAGGTGATATATGGTGCTGGAAAACAATTGGCCGGCAGCTGCCTAAGCAGGAGCTTGGATGGAAAGCAGATAAGCAAGGGAGAGTGTTGAGGGTTCTCAGTGTACGTATCAGATCATCTTCCAAAAGGCAAAGTCAGTTAACAAAGCAAGGTTCAATATTCTAACAAGGTGATCTGGGTTTCAAGGCATGGCTGGTGTGGGTCTGATGCTAGCATCCTGACGTTGCTTCCAGCAAAAAGCAAACAGCGTCTCACTGCCTTTTAAGCTCCCCTCCCTGGTTAAGGTGCTAGCGATCAGCCCTCCGACTCCTGGGACCTTGTAGCCTTAACCAGCCAGAACATCAGCGTTGCTCTGCTACTCGCAGGCGTCTTTGCTCTGTAGGGAGTGGAGGGGCCTCTTGTTCACTCCCTGAGTCTGACTCAGGGGCTCCAGCTGTATCCTAGACATCTTCTAGTAGAGATGCTTCTTGGGTGGTTCTGCTGTGCTAATCCCCTGTTCATCCTCCTCCTCTGAGGACTCTCATCTGATGGAGGTGTGATAGTTGGGAGGCCTTCTACCCAGTGGAAATAGCGAGTACCATGCTGAAAAGTCTCCATTTTTTCAACCATTCTCCACCAATTAATGACAAAAGAAATCAGTGAGAAGAAAACCTGCATTCAATAGCAAAGGGTAGGTGAAATTCATTTCCCCCCACTTACCTTTCTTTTAAAGTAGCTGAAGGAAGTTTATGGGTATCCTATCATTCTACAAATCCAGTGGTCTGAACTTTGCAGTCTTCCCACGATGCCCTCAGCTTGCTCTTCCTGTAGGACTGGAGAGCAGGAAGGCTGCTTCCTGGATACTCATGCATCTCATGCATCCGCCGGGACTTAGACTCCAGTATTATGGCAGTTGAACCTAATGAGGTATCCGGAACACGGTCTTGTCCTCATTTATTGGATGAGTTTCAGTTGGTACAGCTTGAGGACGTTGACAAGGTGCTTGGACTGGTGCGTGCAACCACCTCCGTACTGGATCCTTGCCCCTCTTGGCTAGTGAAAGCTGGCAGGGTTGGAACAGCCGGCTGGGCCAGGGAAGTGATAAATGCCTCCTTGAGAGATGGAGTGGTCCCTAGTTGCTTAAAAGAGGCAGTAGTGAGACCACTCCTGAAGAAACCTTCCCTGGACCCAGATAATTTGAACAACTATAGACCGGTAGCGAATGTTCCATTCCTGGGCAAGGTCTTAGAACGGGTGGTCGCCAGCCAGCTCCAGGTGCTCTTGGATGAAACCGATTATCTAGATCTGTTTCAATCCAGTTTTAGGCCTGGTTTTGGCACTGAAACAGCCTTGGTCGCCCTGTACGATGACCTATGTCGGGAGAGGGACAGAGGGAGTGTTACTCTGTTGATTCTCCTTGATCTCTCAGCTGCTTTTGATACCATCGACCATGGTATCCTTCTGGGGAGACTCACGGAGTTGGGAGTTGGAGGTACTGCTTGGCAGTGGCTCCGCTCCTACTTGGTGGACCGTCTCCAGAGGGTAGGGCTTGGGGAGCATTGTTCGATACCCTGGACTCTCCATTGTGGAGTCCCGCAGGGATCGGTCCTGTCCCCCATGCTTTTTAACATCTACATGAAGCCACTGGGTGTGGTCATCAGGAGCTTTGGAGTGCGTTGTCACCAGTATGCTGATGACACGCAACTCTATTTCTCCTTTTCATCTTCTTCAGGTGAGGCTGTTAATGTGCTGAACCGTTGCCTGGCCGCGATAATGGACTGGATGAGAGCTAATAAACTGAGGCTCAATCCTGACAAGACCGAGACGCTGTTGGTGAGTGCCTTCTCTGACCAGATGGTGGATGTTCAACCTGTTGTAGATGGGGTTACACTCCCCCTGAAGGAACAGGTTCGTAGCTTGGGGGTTCTTTTCGATTCATTCCTGTCTCTCGAGGTGCAGGTGGCCTCGGTGGCACGGAATGCGTTCTACCACCTTTGGTTGGTAGCCCAGCTACGTCCCTATCTGGAAAGCGACGACCTCGCCTCAGTTGTGCATGCTCTGGTAACCTCTAGATTGGATTACTGCAATGCTCTATGTGGGGCTGCCTTTGAAGACAGCTCGGAAACTACAGCTAGTGCAAAACACAGCTGCTAGACTGTTGACGAAGACTAGGCGGTCTGCACATATAACACCTGTTCTGGCTCATTTGCACCGGCTACCTATCTGTTTCCGGGCCAAATTCAAAGTGCTAGTTTTGACTTATAAAGCCTTACACGGTGCGGGACCACAATACCTAGCAGAACGCCTCTCCCAATATGAACCTACCCGTTCACTACGTTCAACATCTAAGGCCCTCCTCCGAGTTCTGACTCACAGAGAATCTCGGAGGGTCGTAACAAGATCTAGGGCCTTTTCAGTGGTTGCCCCCGAATTATGGAACAGTCTCCCTGATGAAGTTCGCCTGGTGCCTACACTTTTATCTTTTCGGCGCCAGGTTAAAACCTTTTTATTCTCCCAGGCATTTTAATCTTTTTAGCTTTTAATGTATATCAGGTTGTTTAATTGTTTAATATGTATACTTTACTGTTTCTGTGATTCTATTGTATTTTATCCTATGTTGTGCACCGCCCTGAGAGCCTTCGGGCTGTGGGCGGTATATAAATCGAATAAAATAAATAAATAAATAAATAAATACTGCTCATAGTTATTATTTTTTAAATCAAGTCTTTTGAAGAACTTTTCAATAAATCAGTGAAGAAAGATTTGTTTTAAAGGAAATTTATTTATTTTAAAGGGATTTATCTTAAAGGTCTTCCCTTATAAAAAACAAGTCAGAGTGCACCCATCTCAGGCATTTATTACCCTCTCTGGCTTCCCACACTTCTATTACATCCCAAAGGATAATCTTCCAATAGGTCTTTTTCAGATTAGGCAGCACAGGCAGCGGAGAGGCTGCAGAATGCTGGAGAAATGCTGAATGGAAAGAATGGCACAAGCACCATTTCCCCACCAAATATACATATGTGTGTGTGTATTTAAAGATGCTTTTAAAGTTTGCTTGCCGCCCTGGGCTCCTTCTGGGAGGAAGGGCAAGATATAAAGTAAATAAATAAATATATAAGTAATAAATAAATATCAAGGGTGGGGAACTTTTTCCAACCCAAGGGCCACTTTCCCTTCCAGGCAAACTTTCAAGGACCACATGCCGGTGGTGGGTGGGGCCAGAGGCAAAAGTTGGTGGAGCAGTTTATCTTAATTTTACCTTTGTACAGTAGGCTGGTTTACACACAGACATGCTGCAACAGTACAAGGACACATTCCAGTCAGGCAAAGTACTTGGGGAGTAAAGCAGGGCTGGTGAGGGGTATGGCCTGAGCAGAGGAGGTGTGGGCTGGAGTAGGGATGGAAAGGTCTGCTCGTTTCAGTTCTCTGTTTCTCATTTCTCCAATCTTAATTTCAGTTCTCCACATTCCTGCAGCAAGTTTTTTTTAAATCGTCATGAAAATTCTCCAGCATTTTAGTTCAAATTTTCCTAAGTTTTGACTAATGTATTATTTATTTAATTTATGTCCCACCCTTCCTCCTAGAAATGTACACATTTTTGCAAGCCAGATAGTGCATTTTTACATGTTATTTTAATTCTATATTCATTTTCATGCACACCTTCCCCTAATATATGCATTTTCGTAAACTTTGGTTGGTGAACTGCATTACAAAATTTGAATAAGTGTGAATTTCAAGGCCTAGCTGTATTTCAGGTCTCATATTGGTTTAGAAAGTGTGGATTTGATAGATTCAGCTAATAGGAATTCTCGCCAATCCCTGGCCTGGAGAGAGATCTGAGGGCCAACTAGAAACATCTAGAGAGCAACATTTGGCCCCTGGGCCTCACGTTTCCCACCCTTGCTGTATATGAATCAGTTTGTGTTCTCAGTTCTGTGGGTTGCCTTCAACAAAGTTGTGCTGTTCATGCAAGGATGTGTGCAACAGAACTGCCCCTCCCTCTCCTCTTCCCATATGCTCCCTGCAACCCTCCCATCTGCTCCAGAGGTTTGGGAGAGCCCCAGAAAATGGTGATTGCTTGAAGAGAGGAATCACCTGGGCAAATGCTCTCAAGAACTGCTGCCAGTTCTCACTAGAACTCAATTCCCAAACCCAGGGCAATTGATCCTGGCCAAGAACAATCTGTGCCTCCCTAACTAGGGCTGAGTAAACCAACAACAACCCTGCAAAGTAGGTAGACTGCTACCATCCCTTAATCCTGGTCACCCACTCTGGGCCAAAGGAAAACCTAAAGTGCCAGAAATAGACCTTCCAGGGATTCCAAAGACAAAAGACAAAGGTACACTCCTTGTCCTGGAGCCTTTAGGCAAAATACCCAAATATCCGGTGGTATGTGGCTAATTCACCAAGGTACTAGACTCAGAGCCAAATCTCCCCTGCAATGAACACACACTGGTAAAATAAGAAACAGCTTTATTAAAATAAAAATATAAGTGCGCAAAGATATTGCAGTAAAATGATCCCTTAAAACCCACACTCCTGAGGGCCACATAAAATACAGAGAGACTTACAGTCACAGATAAAAATAACAAAACTGTCTAGCCTAGTCTATACTTACAATAGAGGTAAACAGCAAAATAACTGCATGGTTCCACATCTCCGCAGAGATGTATAGTCTAGAGAGCAGACGGACCACTTTCAGGTACATCAACTTCAGGTAACACCAAGAATACTGAGGAACAAAGGCTAAGGTCTGAATCCTATTCTTATGTGGAAATGCCCAGCAACAGCCAGGAATTAATTAGCCAGTCAGGGGGCTTTCTGATGATGAAACCTTCTGGAGCTTTCATGCCTAATGGTCACGCACTCACCAACCTTCCCAGGCTGATTGGCCTTGAAGTACCAGTCTCAACCGATAAGCAGGTGTTCTTGTTTATAGCTTAATTAACTAGCTTCAGCTGTGAGAACTGCAATCTCATGGACTCTCAGAGGCCCCATGTCGGACAAGATGTTCCCCCCCCCCACAATTCCTTGCCTCAGAACCATTTTAGTTTTTAACCTTTCAAATCAGGCATTCTTGACAAATGTGACAACTATAACTGGCAACTGCAAAGATGAGCTCACAAATTAATATACTGAATAGGTCTGGAGCTAGTCCAGGGGCATCACTACTGGGGTGCGGGGGGTGCGGATCGCACCTGGGTGACACCATGCGGGGGGTGACACCCAGAGCTGCCCCACCCCGTGCCATTGCCTGGCAAAGGAGCCGAGAAGCGCTCCGGGTCGGTTGGAGCAGCCAACTCCTCCTGGGAAGCACGCAGGTGGGCAGGCAAGACCGGGAGCAGCGTCGGTGTGGTGAGGGAGGCGCGCCAGCGTTCCCAGGCCTGCTTCTCTGGCTGGGTGCACCTCCGGTGTGCGCCCTCCCAAGGCCATGGACGGAAGTGGCTGGCCTCGTGCACACGTGTGTGCTCAGCACAAGATTTGGGGGCTCACCAAGGGCCCCCCGGCACCCAGTCCGGTGCGCGCCGAAAGCAGGCGCCCACTCGCTGGTGGTGAAGCCTGGACAGGCCTTCCACCGTCAGCTTGGAGAGTGTGGTGAGTGCCCCTGGGAGGGCGTGTGCCAGAGGTCTGCACCCCCCCGCACTCCCGCTAGTGACGCCGCTGAGCTAGTCTAACTGTTACTGTGGTCTTTTGCTGTTATCTTTCTCTGTTTTTCACTGCTTATTGTACTGATTTGTAAGTTTTCCTTTCTTGGCTACAACTCTATTTCTTCTTTTTGAATACACTGAATAATCGGGGGAGGGGATTTGTGCAACTGTGCTATTCCTCTGGGCACTTAATCACTTTCTGAATGCAATACAAGGAATAAACTGCTTTTCTGTTTGATTATTTTGGTGCTGGGGGGGAAAGAAATAAAATCTTACTTGTTAAGACTGCAGAAGTACAATAGATTTATGGTTGTTTGCTTCCTCCAAGCTTAATAAGAAGAAAGCTTCCATCAGTATCCTTTCCAGAACATTGCAGAACATATCTTCAGTATTCAGAGAGGTTTAACGAAAATCAATCCCACATGTGGGATACAATGAGACACAGGGAAGCAAAACTCAAAGTGTTGTTGATTTCAGTTTTCTTAGATGTTTGCCAGGTTTCCTTAGAATCTATACCTTACATGTTTCTTTTGTATGGCACAGTCTGGCAGATAGCAAAAGGACGATTTCAAACCCACCAGTGGCTGGTGGGCAAATGCCACTTGTCAAACGATATCTGACACTTGTTTCCCTTTTCTTAAATTTAGGGAGGTCCTTGTTGTTGGAGTTTGGTATATATTGCAGCAGAGTGCCTAAATAAATAGCCTGGTAAGACTGTTGGTTGAGAGAATAAAGAAACTTAACCTTTATTACTACTAAGAAATGTCATTCTGACTACAGACATACATGTGGCCATAGTAGGGCCATGTGGATTGCACTCACAGACACTATCTCTGACTAAGAAAGAAAGAAAGAGAAGAGGAAGTCAAGCGTGAAGAAAAACTCGTAAGTCTACAAAAAGAATCAGTGAGGCTGAATAGGTTGCCTTTCTGTCTATTGCCCCCCACTGGTTCAGGTGACTTCTTACAAGCATTGGTGCTTTACTTCCAACACTTGCAGAGTTCCCGCCATCGTCAGCCCCAAGGGCTCTGGCGATGGCGGGCCTTTGCTGCCATGTCGGGGAAGACCTGGCATGTCTTCAAAAAACCCCATACTACCATTGGCACGACGTGGCCACGTGTGCCTGTCGCGTAGGTGGCAGAGCAGGGTGGCTATTTAAGCCCTGCTCTGTGTCCTCTTGGCCTCTTTTCAACCTCATGTGACACCCACCTGCTCTCCCTTCAGGGCAGTACAAGTGTAACTGGTCACTTAGGGGCAGGGTAGGAATTTTTAGCTCACCAGTCTTTGTTTGTTGGCAAGTTTTTTGCATACCCTGTACTGTTCTCCTAATTTGGCTGATTTGCTCAACTTTATTTGGCTTGATTTGATTTGGCTGATTTGTTGCCTGGCCTTGTAGTTTAATCTATAAATAGGTTATTTGGTCACATTTGGTGGATATGTGCAGAATTTCACAAGGTAGGGTTTGGTCACCACCCTTAGGCACCCTTTAAGGCGATTGGTGGTTCTGAGGCCTGCCTTCCAGGTTGTGCGGCTGGTTGGCAGGATAAGGCTCACCTTTGGGGCTAACCTGTAACACCCACTCAGAGTTGTGCGGCCCTGAGGGGGGTGGAGCAGGAAGACCTCCCTAACCACCCTGTGGGGATGAGGCCTGGAAGAGGGGATTTGGCTTGGTCCACCCCCTTTTCCCATGGCAGGGTGCCCTCGCCCAATTGGGGATGAGATAGGTTCTGCACTTGTCTCTGCAGATCATTCTATTATGCAATCAAGCATGTAATTGGCTTTATTCCAATAAACGTGGCCCTTGATTTACCCACACCTCATCTTGTCTTGCCTCTTCATTTCCCTCCTATGTGCTGCAAATTGTTTTTCCTGAAGTGACAAAAATGATTTTTTTAAAAAAGGATCTGGAGATCTACAAAAGGAACCACCAAACAGAAAAAGTCATATTTTGGAAGTTGCATTAAAATATTTAGTTTGTGGAACTAAAAGGAGTGAAATAGACAATTTTATTATTCTGCTTCATACAAATGGAGGACATTAATGTTATCAGAATTCTCATTATAGGATAGCATAATATTACTTTACATTACTTTTTTTATTCTATACTACTTTATATATGTTTATTCTGAATTTTCCTCTCTGTCAGCAAGATGACAATGTAGACAAAATCTTATATGGTTGAAAAATGGGGGAGTTATAATGCATGACAGGAACACAGCAGAAAATTCAGAATAAACATTTATAATATAAAGTAGTACAGAATATAAACATAATACATGTATATCTCACCTGCACATCGTTTTGGCACACAACTGGAAACTGTTACAATGCCAGTGAGTATTCCTGGTTGAAGTAAGGCTACCTTTCATTGCTACGGTTTACAGTGTAGTCATATATGTGATCACAAATCATGTGTTAATTAAGCCTGTGCCTTGGTCAATAAAGCTGACTTTCATTGTGCTTCATAGAGCAGAATATATCCTTACAGTTCATACTTTTTTTAAACATATTGATACATCTCTTTTTTTAAACTTCATATGCCACATGCACCTAACCTTAATATTGGTAGTTTAACAAGGATGCATTGTGTTTTCTTATATGAGTTCCTTGAAGACATGCTATATCTGTTTTCTCTTTCTTTAGTTTGGAAAATATTGTCTTCCTTTTTGTGACAGCATTTATTCCTAGAATGTTTGCAGGAGAAAAACCTTTCTTGTTCTATTTTTTTAAAAAAAATCATTCTTTCTTTAAAATGCAATTCTCAAATTTTACTTCTTTTCATCCACATATATTGTGAGGGGCTCAGATCAATGGGTAGGGAAGTAAATGATATCCATAATTAAGAACACATAATGCTTATCGACATTTCCTGCACAGCTAGACAAGAGCAAGGAAATTTGATCCATAAATGGTTAACTTTCAGACGACATGAAATATACATAAATATATGCAAAACCAGGGATGTACTATAAAAAGGAATGTGACTTTCTAAGGGTAATTGTCCTGTGTTGTAATTCAGTAATATACACAGAGAGATTTGTTTTATTTTTTATTTTGTTTTTAATAACCTGATCTTGTGATTGAGGACCCAGATTATACCTAAAACATAAAAATAGTATGTGTGGTTTAAGTAAAAAATCAATTAAAGCAGGGATGGTGAGCCGGTGACCCTCTGAACGTTGTTAGACTCAAACTCCTATCAGCCCCAGCCAACACAGTCAATGGTTAGGAGGATGGGAGCTGTAGTCCAGGAACATCTACAGGACCACAGATTCCTGATCCTGGCATTAAAGCACATAAGGGCAGCCTGCAATATGGGTACAGTACTGTTGGATAAGCCTAGCTAAGGCTTAGAATCGGTCATACACTCTTGCCTTCTTTTCCCACCACCACACGCTGCCGCCTAGCCCAGTCTCAGAATACTAGACATGCAACTACTCCAGGACACACAAACATATTATGGAGCAGGGGTAGCCAGACTTTAGGTTTCTTGAGATCTACTTGGTTTTGTTTTGTTTTGTTTTCTAGAACCCCATGATTTACTAACCAGAGCCAGGTAAATAAAGAACAGAGTGCCTCTGAGCATATTCTGAGCTGAGGAATTTTGTTTTCAGACCCAGAACTGAACTGTGCTCAGAATCATTTCACATAAAAGTATGTTCCTGCTTAGTAAACTTCATTTCATTCACCTGATTTAGGCGAGTGAAGTCATATTGTTCTTACCATTGTTAAACAGTTGGCAGTCAGTAAGCCTTGCAGATCTAGTTTAAAGCATACCTGACATACGGCTCCAGTGTTGGAGAGCCCACCAACTCCCTAGGTAATTGGTTACTTTGTTGTACCCTGTCTAACAGTTAGGAAAATGGGCCTATCCTATCAGCCAGAAATCAGCCAGAAATCTTACAGGAGATTGCAACCCAGCTTTTGTTTATCCCTGCAGTAGTGTATAGAGAGCCAGTGTGGTGTAGTGGTTAAGGTGTTGGACTATGGTTCGAATCCCCACATAGCTATGAAGCTCACTGGGTGCCTTGGGCCAGTCACTGCCTCTCAGCCTCATGGAAACCCTATTCATAGGGTCGCCATAAGTCGGAATCGACTTGAAGGCAGTACATTTACATTTACATTTTTGCGGTAGTGTATACTGCAATGGCATTATCTTAACATTGTGTTCTTGATTTGGGCAATGTGTATTCAAACAGCTGGACATCATTGCACCAAAATGGATCTGTCCTTTAAAAGAGCCCACAACCCATCCTCAGCCATTAAATGGTTGCCCATAGAGAATGTACTGTCTGTGTTTTATCTAGATTTATCTAAACTCTGGAAGAAGACATAAAGCTGGTAAGTGACCTAGAAATCTTCCCTTTGCATGCTCTCACCTTTCAACACTGCTGCACCATAAGGATTACTGTCAGATTAATGAGTGCTCTCGGTTGCCCTGTGGAAATCATAATGGAGCAAAAGGCAGTTTCTAAGACAGATTGCACAACTTGGTGTTAGTCACCAAATCACATAGAGTCTGAGAGGTACCTGATAAACTCTTTTTATATGCAATCACAGGCACACAGCCAAAAAAAAAAAAAAAATCCCAGGAAGTATATTGAAACCCTTGAGGGTCATCATAGACAGCTGGTCAGTGGTGTTGGAGATAGCAAGGGGTGAAGTGGTGGGGAGGTTGATGCTGTTCAGACGCACTGGCAGGAGTGCTGGATTTACTCTGCTGGTGCATCCACATACCATTGACCTCCTTCCTCCTCCTCCCAGTAAGACACAGTGACACAGATGATGGGAGGCCAGGTGCATGTCACTGCCCAGTCTGCACTGACCACTCCTGTGAAAACCAGTTGTTGGGGATCATGAGCAGGATAGGGCCATTGCACTCATGTCCTGCTTGTGGTTTCTTAGCTACAAAAATAGTAAGTAAATACTGATGTATTACGATCTCACCTGCTTGCTTGCTTGCTTGATTTATATTCCGCCCTTCCTCCCAGTAGGAGCCCCGGCCGGCAAACAAAAGCACTAAAAACACTATAAAATGTGATAAAAACAGCCTTTAAAATATTTTAAAACAAAGCATCTTTAAAAACATTTTTTTTAAAGTTTTCAAAACATCTTTTTTTAAAAAAAAAAGGTTACAACACAGACACAGACTGGGATAAGATCTCAGCTTAAAAGTCTTGTTGAAAGAGGAAGGTCTTGAAAAGATAACAGAGATGGTGATAACAGAGATTATTTATTTTATTTTTGCTTTCTGCACAAGTTAATTTGTAGTTCCTGACATATGTGGTTTCAATAAGAGTTTGGTTTTTGTTAATAGTTTGGGGTTATATGAGGAATGTTTAATGTTAAATGATTGTTTGTGCATGAGTTTTAGATTGCTCCAAAGAAGGAAACCTTTTTCTAACATGCTTAGGGCACTTTCAACAATAAATCTTTTGTTTATTTATTTATTGCATTTGTATACTGCCCCATAGCCGAAGCTCTCTGGGCGGTTGACAACAATTAAAACATTAGAAACAAATATACAAATTTAAAAACACATTTTTAAAAAGCAATATAAAAACACATGCTAAAATGCCTGGGAGAAGAGGAAAGTCTTGACCTGGCGCCAAAAAGATAACAGTGTCGGTGCCAGGCACACCTTGTCAGAAAGATCATTCCATAATTTGGGGACCACCACTGAGAAGGCCCTCTCCCCTGTTGCCAGGCTCCCAGCTTCCCTCCAAGTAGGCACGTGGAGGAGGACCTTGGATGTTGAGCGTAGTGTACGGATGGGTTCATGTCGGGAGAGGCATTCCATCAGGTACTGTGGTCCTAAGCCATGTAAGGCTTTATAGTTTAAAACCAGCACCTTGAATCAAGCTCGGAAACATACAGGCAGCCAATGCAAGCGGGCCAGAATCAGTTTTATATGTTCGAACCGTCTGGTCCCTGTTACCAATCTAGCCGCTGCATTTTGCATAAGCTGCAGCTTCCGAACCATCTTCAAAGGTAGCCCCACGTAGAGCGCATTGCAGTAATCTAACTTGGAGGTTACCAGAGCATGGACAACTGAAGCCAGGTTATCTCTGTCCAGATAGGGGCATAGCTGGGCCACCAACCGAAGTTGGTAGAAGGCACTCCATGCCACAGGCTACCTGAGCCTCAAGTGACAGAGATGGTTCTAGGAGAACCCACAAGCTACGAACCTGCTCCTTCAGGGGGAATTCAACCCCATCCAGGACAGGTTGGACATCCACCATGAGGTCAGAAGCACCACCCACTAGCAGCATCTCAGTCTTGTCTGGCCTGAGCCTTAGTTTATTAGCCCTCATCCAGTCCATTGTCACAGCCAGGCACCAGTTCAGCACATTGACAGCCTCACCTGAAGAAGATGAAAAGGAGAAATAGAGCTGTGTGTCCCCTTTGGTAGGGGACACTTTGAGATCCCTATTATCTGTTTATATGGGAGATTTTTTTATAAATGGAGAAAAAGATATGGGTTCAGAAAGGAGTTGTTGAAAGAACAGGCCCTGTCTCCTATATATGTGCATGTGTGTGTATGCATGCATGCATATAAATGTGTGATGCAAAGTTGGCTTGATTTCCACCCAGTTTTTATACACTGGTATAAACCATATGTGGTATAATCCATTTCTGTGGACATACTCTTGTGGAAAACTTCAAAGACTACAAATGAGAGCGCACACATATTCCTGAAATCAGACATTCCTGTGATCTTCACATACGCCAGTGTCCTTATTCCATTGTAGAGATGGGTGAGAATTCCGCTAAGGTTGGATTTAAAACAGGATTTTGCAGAAGTTCTTGTATTCTCCACTTTGGCGGAGTCATTACATTTGCTCTGGACTCCAGCGGCTTTCTCCCAACACCGAATAAGAAACATCTTGGAATTCTCATCCATTTTGATTCATACAGGCAGCACAGCAGAGCAGTAATTTCCCCTTCTCTCCCTCCTTCCCTTTCTCTTTCATTCTCTCTCTGTATCTCTCTCTCTTGACTAGAATAATCCAAGCTTCAAAGGGGGGAGGGACTGGACCAAGCCAAGCCTAGCCTCTCTGTCTCTGGGTTGCTAGGGGGAAAACAATCACCAGACAGTCTGTAAGTATTTAACAGGTTAATACTACAGAGAGATTAAAAGGATAGAAAATCTCCATTAAAATCTTCTTAATCTCTTTGTGAATGAGGGCTATCTAGGCTTGCAGTGTTATTTCAATATCTCCACACACACTTCAGTCAAATTGGGTAAAAGAGGAAGTTAGCGGAAACAGCCAAAGATTAAATGGAACAGCATTCCTGTTCAGTGGAATGCAATTGCATTGGAATTAAAATGAGGACCCCATTGCAAACTTATGTGGGGGAAATACCATATGTGTGAAGCAGCTCCCTGAAGATTGCTGTGTTCTGGCCAGAGATCTTTATTTCTAAAGCTTTTATTTCCACTGCATAAGGAAGGATCTAACGTGCAATTCTACATATTGGAATGTGCTTGATTGTGTTGGAAGAAGATTAAAAGTGATAACCTCACAGGACAAGATGTAAAGTTAGGGCATGGGAAAAGACGGTTAGATTATTGCAAACTGACTCAAGTAGGCAGAAGGCAAATTGGGTATACTATAGAAAGAAATTGTAGGCATCTATTGTCCTTGAAGGCATACAAGCGGAAATAGCTAATCCTGCACTTGTCTGAAACATAGCAAAGGTAATGGATGAAGTGATATTTTTCGATATCTATGGATTCCCCAAAGCATTGGTGTCATTTCTGGCTAGGAACATTTCTTACGCAGATAGAAGCATAGACTGCAAGATTATCTGGTATTTGAGTAATAATCAACAGCACCTGTTCTGGGCTACTGATCTTGCAAAGGCAGGTATGTTCAAAAATTCTTTCTACGCAAGCTGGGGGGTCTGTGAAAAAATATTTTGGAAGCAGTTGGTAAATTTCCACACAGATGGGTTGTCAGTGTGATGCCAGCAGAGAATCCCATTCCCCTGCTGGAATTAGGTTTATAAGTCTTTTTTCAAGCTTAATCCTTGCGTAGGGCTAATGTTTGGGTAGTTATAGGTAGGGATGGATGAATCTCTCGATTTTGGTTTCTCCCAGTTTCTCATATTCCCAGTCTTGAGTTCAGTTCTCCATATTTGCACATCAGTTTGCAATTTATTTTTTAAAAAAATCTTTCATGAAAATTCATCAGCACTTGACTGCAAATTTCTCCTAAAATACACATTTTTGTGTGCAACTTTGCCTGATATACGCAGTTTGTGCCGCCCATTTCCCCTAATATAACACATTTTTAACTTTTACTTTCACTAATATATGCATTTCTATCCACACTTTGACCAAATTCACACTTTTTATACACATTATTTGGCTGGAGAAAGGCATCACAGAATTCGGAGAAGTGCAGATTTTAAAGGATAGCACGCTGGGCCCCTACTGGGAGGAAGGGTGGGATATAAATCTAATAATAAATAAATAAAGGATAGCAGTGCTTTGTTTTGCGTATTGTTTCAGAAGGTGAGAATTAGGTAGGGTCACATTAAAACCTGAAGCAAACCAAATTTCGATCCCATCCCTAGCTACTGACGAGGAGGGGAGAGTTCTGGCATGCATCTGGTGCTCGAAACAGATTCTTTCTGTTTAAAAAGATATGGAGTGGGGAGCCAAGGACTTCACCCACGCGAAAGTGGCAGATAGAGGAAGGACCCTGTGCGAGAGGCAGGGAAATGGAGATCTCCTAGGGTGAGAAACTGGGAGAGGAAAGAAAAGCTCCCAGGGCAGAGCTGGGATGGTCTGCTATTTTCTGTGAGGGCGGGAGAGGGGAAATTAAGCACTACATTTGTATAGAGAATAGATTGTGACCTTGTAAATTGTTTTTGTGTTTTATATACTCTGCTCCTGATTTCCCCTCCCTTATTTCTTAGGTTGTTGCTGTTATATGTGTTACGTTTTTCAGTTGTATCTGAGATAAGCAGATAACTTATGTTGTGTGATTTTGTATTTTATTATGTGTTGCTTCTTCTCACAATTGTTTTAATTTTTGTATGGTATAGATATTATGTTAAGTATTGACATGTATTGTTTGGTGTGTGCTATGTTGTAAACCCACCCGGGGATCTCTTGATGAAGGATGGTGTGTAAGTTTAATAAATAAATAAATAAAAATAGACCCATGGGCACAGAAGGGTTAGCAACCCCTGGTGTAAAGCAAGGCTGTTGGAGCTCTGATTGCTAAGGTTTGGTCCTAGGATAGAAATTCCTCTGTTTCCTAACCTGAAGATACAATGCAGAGGAAGGAGACATTTTTAAATTCTCCCATTGATTGGTGTGTTGGAGTGCCAAAATAGGGTTGGAGGATGCATGCTCTGAGGCATGCATACCCTAAGACCAAATTTTACTCACCCCCTTCCAGCATATTTCAATCTGTGAATGATTCAAGCGGGCCGGTGGAGGCTGGGGCTAATGGGGCACTGCCCCACCAATCTGAGGCTGCCCTCAGTCAGCCCACATCCATCTAACTTCTGTCTTAAAGCCAGTCAAGGGTGTAGAGCGGCTGTTGTCATCCTCTTCCTTAGTCTCAGCGGTGCCGTTGTAGAGCTCAGCAGGGAGAAGGATGGGGACAAAACTAGAATTAGTTGGCTCTGCCTATCATTGGCTCAGCTGCACCTGACATTGACTCTGGCTCCACCTACTGTTGAGCTCCCTGCTTTCCACCCTTCCAATGGGCACCAGCCCCCACTGGAGCTGGCTAATCCTGCTGCTGAATCCCATTTTCTTCTTCTTTTCTTTCTCCTAATTAACACTGAATTGACCTCTATATTCTGTGGTTTCTGGAGGGCAATGGACATACCAAATGCTCTTTGAGGATTTTTCTAAAAAGTACAAATTAACGTTTTTGTGCATGCTCAGTTTCAATGCCCTACCAGCTTACTGTACATGATCATGATGCTGAACAGCTCAACAGGTCTAAGAATGCCAGTGCTCTTGCTGTGTAATATGTTGCCTATGTTAAATATATACAGTAGGGCCCCGCTTTATGGCACTCCGCTTTGCAGTGCTCCACTGATACAGTGCTTGTCAATTGCAGAAAGGCCCCGCTCCTACGGTGCTTGTTCCACTTTTACGGTGTTTTTTGGGCGTCGGGCACCATTTTAGACAATGTTAGTCAATGCGTTCCGCTTTACGGCAGATTTCGCTTTACGGCGGCGGTCCGGAACAGAACCTGCTGTATGAGCGGGGCCCTACTGTATATCCCACTTTTCCACTTCCAGGTGTAGGAGGTTTACAACTACCAAAGCTACCAAAGTTTTACTGTTTTTAGTTCTGTTGTGTGTTTTTTAATGTACATTAGCTATTTTGTGTTTTAACTCATGAACTGCATTGGGCATTTACATTGAAAGGTGGTATGTAAAATAACATATGCAGACATAATAAATATGAATAAAGCAATTGGGTGCCATTGAACTAAGTCTTACTCAGAGTAGATCCATTGCAATTAATGAACCTAAGTTGGTTATATCTTAAAAAGCAATTCCAAAACAGACTGGGATAAGGTCTCTACTTAAAAGGCTTGTTGAAAGAGGAAGGTCTTCAGTAGGTACTGAAGACAACAGAGGCAGCACCTGTCTAATATTTAAGTGGAGTTGATTCCCAAGGGTAGGTGCCACTACACTAAAGGTCCATTTCCTATGTTGTGCAGAACGGACCTGATAAGATGGTATTTGTGGGGGGCCCTCACCTGCAGTGCGCAGTGATTGACTGGGTATATAAGGGATAAGGTGATTTAACCATCCCCATCAGGCTTAGTCTTTCTTAACTCAGAAGGAAATGCTATCTACCTAAAACTTTTCAATTAATATCAGTTAAGTAAACACAGCAAGCAGCTAGAAACATGGTTAAAATGGACTTAGTGAAAGCAAAGACCATCAATTTATGAGTTCCGATATATAAATTAGGCTTAGTTGAAAGAGGAAAAATATTTCCCACATTAAGAATTGACCTTGTATATCCTTTAATTGAAAGAGGAAACACTGTAATTTGATTTTGACATAAGCAAACAGATAATGTCTTTGGATGTGCAATGTGTCCATACATAATGCCATGATCAAATTATTTTACAAAAAAGTACTTTGCAAAAATCTGTACAAAAAGTGCAAATTCATTACAAAAAGTACTAAACGTTTTGGGCGCAAATTATTTTAAGGACCATCTGATTCCTTATGTTCCATTTTGATCACTGAGATCTTCTGAAGGGGCACTTTTGGTGGTTTCCCATGGCACTGAGGTTCGGTCAGCCTTTACTAAGGACTGAGCCTGTGGTGTGGCAGGCCCTCCCTGTGGAATTCCTTGCCAAGTACAGGTTCAGCAGGAATCATCCCTACCTACGTTTAGACATCCCCTGAAGCCTGTGTTACTCAGACAGGTCTTTGAAACATAAGTTTCTTTTTCCAATCCAGTTTTTCCCATCCACTACAACCCCGAGGTCTCTCTCCTGGTCGGTCACCGCCAGTTCAGACCCCATGAGCGTATATGTGAAATTAAGATTGTTTGCTCCAATATGCATAATTTTACACTTGTTTATATTGAATTGCATTTGCCATTTTTCCGCCCATTCACTCAGTTTGGAGAGGTCTTTTTGGAGCTCTTCGCAATCCCTTTTTGTTTTAACAACCCTGAACAATTTAGTGTCATCAGCAAACTTGGCCACTTCACTGCTCACTCCTAATTCTAGGTCATTAATGAACAAGTTGAAAAGTACAGGTCCCAATACCGATCCTTGAGGGACTCCACTTTCTACAGCCCTCCATTGGGAGAACTGTCCGTTTATTCCTACTCTCTGCTTTCTGCTTCTTAACCAATTTCTTATCCACAAGAGGACCTCTCCTCTTATTCCATGACTGCTAAGCTTCCTCAGAAGCCTTTGGTGAGGTACCTTGTCAAACGCTTTTTGAAAGTCTAAGTACACTATGTCCACTGGATCACCTCTATCTATATGCTTGTTGACACTCTCAAAGAGAGTGGAACAACCAGGCACCTGGTTGGCCACTGTGAGAACAGGATGCTGGACTAGATGGGCCACTGGCCTGATCCAGCAGGCTCTTCTTATGTTCTTATGTTCTTATTGATGTTTTTATTGCTCTTACTGTAATTTTCAGGGTTGGTGCCAGGCATGACTGATACAGGAGGTGCAAGGCTAATAAGCCCACCCACCCCATCTACCTCTTGTATCATGTGAATGACATGCACATGCAGTGTGCATCAACCAGAAAGCCCCTGCTGGCCATCTTGGATGATAGTAGGCATGCATGCATGGTGTTCACCCTGATGTGAGAGGTAGGTGGGGCATGTATGCAGGCTTATTGAAGCCCTTGCTGCCTGCATGGGGGTGTGTGTGCCTGGGAGCTCCCTCTCCACAATCTGCTGCAGCATTGGGTTGCAGGACCCGATGCTGCCACAGATCATGGAACAGGAGCTCCACCCTAAGGAGGGGAACTTCAGGCCACCCTTTAACACCAGGCCTGGTAATTTTGTATGTTATATACCACCTTGCTGTATTTTTATGCGTGTGAAAATAAGTATTTAAATAAATAAATTTGCAAAGAAGTATAAAGAGCTTAAATACTACAAAAAGTTTTAAACTGATTATTAAAAGTATGTAAAAGACATTCAGTTACTCACATATAAAGAGAAAAACAGGAAAAAGAGAAAAGGGTAAAAACATAACAGATGATTTTTTAAAAAAATGATCCTCTCCTCTCCTCTGCAGCCCACCCTCACCTGCAAAATCAGCTGAAGAGAGTTGGTGGATGCATTGAAGCAGTTTTTGAGGGCACAGCAAGAGACAAGAGACTGGGGAGGTTCCACATGCACAATATTGGATAGAACCCCAGGAGGTGTTCATTAGAAAACAAAACAATTTAATCAGAGAAGAAATATATCGTAAAAGCTTTCAATTAATAGTCTTCCACCTTATTATTTTCACGGGAAGCATTAAATTAATCTCAGCTCCTGAAATTCCTAACTATTACATTTAATAAAATTATTGGTTCTCAAACCAATGAGCACCTGCTTATATTCCTCTTGCAATTTCATCATCATCATTATCACCCCAATGGTTCCATATCAACCACAACAAATTACCATTTTTGAGGGGGACATAACAGATTTCTGAACAGATTCTGTTGTCAAGGCCATATCTTCATGGCAAAACATAAAATGGTTCCTCCGCTTAAAATGTGGTATAGTATCCAGTATGTCTCTTAACTTTTTTGGGAAGAGTAATTTTTGAAAAGGGGAAAAAAAGTGAATTTGATGAGTTTCAGGTTTGTTCCTTGTTTAGTTATTTAGTATTGTATACATGTTTTGCTAAATCCTATCGGTGGGGGAGGGGGTTTACAATAAGCACCATAGACATTAAAATAGGCTTTGAAAAGACAGCCCACCTATAAAAGTGACATCAAAATAAAACAGATCAACAAAAGTTAAACGGTTCATTAATTTTCTCCTGAACATAGAATATATGCTAGTCATAGCATGATGGAAATGGAAGGATTTCAAACCACCTGGAAACTGTGGGCAACAGTAATATCCTGATCTGACCTCCACATTGAAAACCCATGATGACTCTTGGCATATGTGCCAGTCAGTGGGTGATATCCAGTTAAGTCATACTCAGAAAAGACCCACTGCAATCAATGGATCTACTCTGAATATGACTAATGTTTGATATCACCCACTACCTAGACTGAGTACTTTTCAACGATTCATCTGGAAAAACAACCTTTTTGTTAAACTAATGGACAACACAAATTCATGAAATGTTGCAATGGCCCTTGTGGTCATCTTATCTAGTCTCCTCTGTGTAAACTTGAAAAGGAAGGAACTCACCTAGATATACTGGATTTTTCTACTGTAGCCATATATATGATCTGACCGTCTAGTGGCATATCTTAGACCACATAGAGAACAATCCAGCACGGACGAGGCCAGCGGGAGTGGAGCCAGCAGAACAGAAGGCAGTGGAAAGTGCTGCCACATCCTACCTCCATTCAGCAGCCACAGACAGGGGAGCATGCTAGCTCTACCAGCAGAGCTCGGCGGAAGGAAAAGAAATGCCTGTTTCCTTCCACTGCCCTTTCTCCTGGTGCAGCATCTGCCAGAACTGGAGGCCACAGAGCCAAACAGGGCCAGAATGTGGCACAAGTCCCCCTCCTGTCAATTACCCTGATACATGTACCCAGAATGCACCTTTTTCCAGGTATCGCAGTGGCAAAGTCTCAGCTGCACCCTCAGTGCAGCGGTAGTGGAGTTCCCTGGCTGTGCCGCAGCTTTACCTGAGTGGGGGATTTCTGCTGGTGCAACCTGGCTGTCCCTACATTCTCCCTCCTCCAGCACAGCTGCACTGCATCCTGAACCCCTTAGCCCAGCATAACTACCATGAGGATTGCACCCTTAATCAATTGCTGACAGAATTCATAGAATACAGGGTAGGAGGAGGTGTCGCTGGATAGTGAATTCTGTCAGTGCTCCCATTTACTTCTGCCTAAGTTAAGATGCACAGAGAAGTTGTGCACAGCTATGCAGACTCTGAAGACAGGAGTTATTTTGCATGGCACCTACTCATTTTTATTATACTCACTTTAGACTGTAATGAAAATTCTATAATGGTTTTACCCTTTTTCTGTTCATGATTTTGTTCAATCAGCCTCTCAAACCAACTAGTAAATAGCACAGATTTAATTGATTGGGTATGGGTTTTTTTGTATGTGTGTATTAAACTTCCCAGATTAATGTTCTGCTTATTTGCAAATTTATTGTCATATTCATATTCATTCTAATCCTCGGACCAGTTAGCATAATTACAAAGCATTTATATCAATATCTCAGACAAGATGGAGTATGAGATTAATTCAAATGCCCGAACAGAATTTGCTAGATGGAGGCTAATTTATCTTTTATCGACAAAAATCAAAGGTATTTAAGCAATAAGCATGCAGGACATTAGCAATCATTTTGAAAAGTCACAAGTTTCTTGAGAAGGATAGTCTGATGTGGCAAACTTCAATAAAATGAGTTTTCTGACATAATTGGAAATATAATTTTAAATAGTAAATCCCATCTATTAAATATTCATTTATCTAAAATATCAAATGATAAATGGGAGTAATTTGCATGAAGATATATTTAAGACATTCTGCAGCCTATTCCACATAATTGCACACAGGAGTCAGTGTGACAGTCTGGTAATTTGGCTGCAAAAGTAAAAGTTTCCTCACCACAAGAGGTCAATACACCTGAAGACCCCACTTTCCTCATACATATTGTTCTGTAGATTACCCTTTTGTGTCTTGTGAAGTGAAAGGGCCTGGATAAAGGGCAGTTCAAGGAATCATCAGCACCTTGAGAACCACTGGAAGCCTTGATCACATGATGGGAGGAGTCCACAACACATTTTGTTTCTGCACTACTGTATGAAGCATCACAAGCCCACAGCTCCTAAGGGATCAGTGGCAGATTACACATACAAGGACTCTTGGATGAAACAGATTATCTTGACCCATCCCAGTCTGGGTTCAGGCCTGGTTATGGGACTGAATCGGCCTTGGTTGCCCTGATGGATGACCTTTATCGGGAGAAGGACAGGGGGAGTACAACCCTGTTATGCTTACTTAATCTCTCAGCGGCTTTGGTCCCATTGACCATGGTATCCTTCTGGGCTGACTTGGTGAGATGGGTATTGGAGACACTCTTTTACAGTGGTTCCAATCCTATCTCCAAGGTCATTTTCAGAGAATAGCATTGGGTGCTTGTATTTCAGCCCCCTGGCAATTGTACTGTGGGGTGCCACAGGGTACCATCTTGTCCCTCATGCTGTTTAACATCTATATGAAGCCCTTGGGAGCGGTCATCAGGAGATTTGGAGTGAGGTGACAGTAGCATGTTGACGATACCCAGCTCTATTTTTCTGTAACATCTGAATCAGGAGAGGCCTTGCAAGTCCTGGACCGCTGCCTGGACTTGGTGGTGGGCTGGATGAGGCCCTATAAACTGAGTCTGAATCCTAGCAAGATGGAGACTCTGTGGGTTGGTGGTTCCCGAGTTCAGATAATTGGTCAGTTGCCTGCTTTGGATGGGGTCGTACTTCCTCTGAAAGAGCAGGTCTATAGTCTGAGGGTGCTCCTCAATTCATCTTTGTCACTAGAGGCCCAGGTGACCTCAGTGTCTAGGATTGTCTTTTACTAGCTTCGGCTTATAAGACAGCTGTGGCCATTTCTGAATCAGGATAGACTGACCACTGTTGTCCATGCACTGGTAACCTCCAGGCTGGATTACTGTAATGTGCTCTATGTGGGACTGCCCTTGAGGTTGGTCTGGAAGCTGCAGCTAGTGCAAAATGTGGCAGTGAGACTGCTCACTGGGGCAGGGTATCGCCAACATGTCACCCCGCTGCTGAAAGAATTGCACTGGCTGCCCATTTCCTACCAGGCCAAGTTCAAAGTTCTAGTTTGGGTGTACAAAGCCCTATACAGTTCAGGATGAGGATAGCTGAAAGACCGTCTTATCCCTTATATACCCAGTCACTGCGCTCTGCAGGTGAGGGCCTCCTGCAGATACCATCTTATAAGGAGGTCTGTTCTGCACAACATAGGAAATGGACCTTTAGTGTGGCGGCACCTACTCTGTGGAACTTCCTCCCCTTAAATATTAGACAGGTGCCATTTCTGCTATCTTTTCAGTGCCTATTGAAGTCCTTCCTCTTTCAACAAGCCTTTTAAGTTGAGACCCTATCCCAGTCTGCATCTGTGTTGGAATTGCTTTTTAATATGTTTTTAAACCTTCTTTAAAAAATACATTTTAAAACCTTTTTTAAAGATGTTTTTAAAGCTTTTTTTTTAAAAAAAATGTTTTTAAATATGTTTTGTTTTAATATATTTTAAAGTTTGTTTTTATGATGTTTTAAAGTGTTTTTGGTGCTTCTGTTTGCCACCCTGGGCTCCTGCTGGGAGGAAGGGTGGGATATAAATCAAATAATAAATAGATACATGCATGCATATATACATACACTTGGGATGTTTCTCAAGACTTGCTCACTGCAATCCCAATCATTATCATCAGCTCTCTCAGCTGATGATGTTTGCCTTTGTGGGGACTGAGGGAATCCTGCATGTTAAATACAAAGATATAATTTATGTTGCATCCTGAAGAAGCTATGCACCAACAGCAGTTACTGCTGTTGCCACTGCTGCTGCCCCCAATCTGTAAAGGTAACATCAGAATGAGCCCTGATACAAATATAGCCATCATGAGATGGCTGGGTTATATTGTAGGGCTTTCATGCTTCCATACATGCATGTAAAATGATGTATTTCAATGGGACTCAATCTAAATTATGGTAAAATTGCATTACCAGGTAATCAGAATGTGGGCAAGTTCTCCTGCATGCCTACTCCAAGGCGGCACCACACAGTCCTATCTAGCATTGCAGCTTGGTCTAGAGCAATCATTGAGGAGGATCAGCAAGATTTGGTTACAAAATTCCAAGGGATTTTGAAGATGAAGCCAACAAATTAAATGTCCAAGCTTGAAGGTACACTTCGCATGGGAGTGCCTTAATGCAATACACATCCATGTGACTATGCACACTTTGGGATTTTTATTCTGCTCTAGCCTGCATTCAAAAGGTCTGTTAGTATGACCCAGACTGTCATGGAGTGGCAAGGGTGGGGGATGATTAGGACTGGAAAAAATGGAAATGGACTGCCTTCAAGTTGATCCTGACTTATGGCGACCCTATGAATAGGGTTTTCATGGTAAGAGGGGGTGTAGCATTGCCTTCCTCTGAGGCTGACAGGCAGTGACTGGCCCAAGGTCACCCAGTGAGCTTCATGGCTGTGTGGGGATTCAAACCCTGGTCTCAGGAGACATTTTTCTGAGATAATTTCTGAGATTTTATCTTTTGTTTTCCTCCCACAAGTAAAATAATTGTCTCCAGTTATTCACTACTTTTTTTTTGGAAATGGTTGCCATTTCCTCCTCGTAATACCCTGGAAAGATGCTAGGGCTGGGGGGCAATGTGGAGGATACAAAATGGTGGCTAACACAGTTGCTGCTGCTGTCATTTGGAGTGACAGACAGGAAGAAAAAAAAACCTGGGCAGGGAGAACTGCTAATGGCAACCCTCACCCCTGAGAAACTGTTGATAAATTTATCTTCCTACTGGAGAAATTTGGCTAAAATTCCATTTCCCTGCCCAGAAAATAGGGTGAATAATTTTGAGAGGATATTTGCACACAGCTCTAAGCCCTGGAATCCTTTGGATCCAACTGGTCCTCAGAATGCTCGTGAAGATTTATCTGAGGACATGACTACTTCTATTTTTATGCTGGGGGAAACAACACAAAGTGACGGGAAGGAAGATGCAAGGGGAAACGGGTGGGATACGCACAAATGCAGCTGGATATACTTCAGCTTCATTTTAGTTAGGCAAGAGCTTTATGAAGTTCTCATAGGATGGTTATGTGTCTCCTCACTAAAAAATTTCACTCATGCAGTCTGTGAATTCCTAAGGTTAGCAAAACAGCTAAATTTTTAGAGGATTTTGATTAGCCATTCCAAACTGCATGTGCCCCATCCAAGTTGACAGGTGATCATTAGTGTGGTCACCAAATGTAGCAATTTTGATAGAGTACTAGGCACATCTATCCCTTAAATAAAAAGTACAATGCAGAGAACAGTAATCAGCTTTTACAGGCCAATTTAAGAACCTTGGAGGGAATATGCAAAGTATGAATCTGTATAGCTTTATTAAGAGTGTAATTTTTGTGCCAACAGGGGGCAATCAAAAGCTAGCACAAGAATGTTGTGCCCTACTTAAACCTTTTTGCATTCTCCAAACTTAAATTCCATTTTCTGGGTTGTTATAGGAGGTTTGATGTATTTATGCAATATGCTATATGTACCACAGTCTTATAGAAATTTGCAATGATGTTCTCTCTCACGTGCATCTAAACACACATGCACATGCACACACATTTATTTTGGAAACGAAAAACATTTCAGAGTTAAGGTCCTGCATACACAATAGATTTCCTTTACTCTTATTTTTAGCAAAAAATAATGTTATAAGAATCTATGGCAGTGGTTCTGAAATGCTTTGCTTGAAGAACCTACCAGTGATTTATACAATAGGTCACCAGGCTTGCAGCTATGAGTATTGGGCAGAGCACAGTGCAAGCAATTAAAGTATTTTCATTTCTAGGCCAGATACTGGAACTGATAGATAGGCTTCACACTACAGAAGGTAGGGCAAGAGTAAGACTGACAGGCTATCTAAAGTATGCTGCGGCTACAGTGTGGTTGTTGTGTGCGTGTCTGTGTCTGCGTATATGAAAGAGAGATAGCAAAAAATAAAATAAAGCAGACACCATCCTGGTGTAAGTAGAGTCCAGTGCCCTGATGGGCATGGAAATGGCATCCTCCCTGCCATCATGGAAACAATAACCCTCTCAACTGATCTGCATGGGATGGTTGTGTACTAGTGATGGGGTTCACCGCTTAATTCCAATCTGCTTGGATTCTGAGAGTCTGTCTTTTCTTTCCAATCCGCCCTTTTTTGTTCCCGTTTGCTTTCGCATTTGCCAATCCACTGGTTTTTTAAGCGAACAAACACATAATTTTTAACAAAAATGCTTATGAAGTTCCACATGGGTTTCCCCCCCTATCATTTAGGCAGATAATTGCCCATTGAGTCTGTCTCTTGCCTCAGCTAGTTTTGCTGAACAATTAAAAGGGGGCTGGAGGAAGGGTGGAATGGTAGCCTAAAGGATTCCTGCCCTGATAGCAGCCTAGAGGGTTCCCTCTGATGGTGACAATGTGGGTGTGTTTATGCCATATAGCAATGGGATGGGCAATGCAAATTGCAGACGCATCATGCACCACAGTACAAATAAGCATTGTCATGCCCCCTCTGGCAGCAGCACTCAAGGACTTGTTTATATAGCTTAAAAGGAAAAGCCAAACAAATATGCTGAGTACTGAGTAGTGAATGAAGTGAGTCCCTCCTATTGCATTCAAAAACCAGTGTCCTTTGCTGCATTGCAGCAAAACATAACTATTTTTGTAATTGGCATAATGGGCAGACATGACCAATTCACTTAGTGAGTTAATGACTGAGATTTGACCCAAGGACTTCCTGGCCCGTAGCTTACTTTCTCAACAACCGCTCCACTTCTCCTGGTATGGATCTCATGCTGCACCAAAATTACCCCATCTCAATTTTGCAGTCCAATTCTGAATAACATCAGAATCTAATAACTTCATTTACAGATCAGAGATGTTTAGGGGATCTCCAAAAAGAGTTAGGGTTCCCACTTTTGCAATCTGTCCTCATCCTTCTTAGCTAAGGTAGCTTGGATATTCAGTGAAGCATATTAACCTAGGAATAACTAATTGTCCATGATGGCTGGCATTTGCAAGAGTGTACTGCTGAAGGCCAGCTGCAAAGTGTACCAGTTCAGTGAAACGACCTAAATTCTAATGTTTAACTCTGTGAGATCCATAGCTCAGTCACAGGTGACTTGGTCAAGATAGCTACTCCTTTTAGAACATCCTTCTTATTTACTTTCCACAAACCAGCAAGCACTCGAAGGTCTTTGGTGCTAATCAAAGAAAGAAGCACAATCAGTTTCATTTCCTTGCGATGGCTCGGTAATGTTTTTTTTTTTTTTTTTTGCTTTGCTTTTAGCAACATAGCAGTGTGAGCTTCCCACTTGCTAATAGTTTATCAAACTTAGTCACGAAGGCCATTCTGCTCTGTGAGCAACAGGGCACTTTTGGTATGCAAAACACCTGCCTTCTTCTCTTCCCACATAATTCAAGATGCAGTAAATGCATCTGACCCTGGTGCGGCAAAGGAAGCAGCTTCCATTGTTCTGCAGCCTTATCTTCTTCAGCAGGTGTCACATGAAATAGAATGAGACCGCTAATATATATTCATGTTTCTGTTGATAACTTTGACAGGCAGGGTAAATAGAATCACTGGACCTTTGTTCACATGTGAGACAATGATACAGAACACACTGCAGTTGTTGAACAAAACTTTTGGAGATTGTAATTCAAGTCTGACATTCTACGTCATGGAACTGTTTTCTTGGTCATTCCTTCAGTGATCTTTTGATACCTTGCAGGGAAAAAATAGGTTTCATTTTAATAGTTTATTCCCCACCCCCTTGCCCTATTATAGACACAAAGATATGAATTGTGCAAGGGAGATTATATATCTGCCCAGTTTCTAAGACAATCCTGCCCTCAACTTTGATCCTATGAATACTAGTAGTACTAACCAGCAAGAAGGTCCTTGAAAGTCTCCATAGAGTTAGTGATAGGTCTATGGCTTAGATCAGCCTTCCCCACATCAGCACTCTCTCAGTTTTAGATTATGCCATCTTCTTCATGGACCTCTTAGTTTGATGAGGAATCTGTGGCCCTCAAGTTGTTGTTGGCCTCCTATCAGCACCAGTTTCAAAGCCCAACAATTCCCATCACCCCAGCTAGCCAGCAAGGCCAATGGTCAGGGATGATGGGACTTACATGTTGCCTTGCTGTAGTCCATAGTGCAATATCATCTCAGATCTAAGTCAATTTTCAATACCCAGTTAAGTTTTCAATATGTTTCTTATGTACCTATTTAAAATATTGTTAATATGGAATTAAATAGGTTCTGAGCCATTGCAAAACATAATCAAGGGTAGATAATACTAAGACTGAAGAAAGTAGATACCATAAGGTTAGTTATGAAAAGAGGTCCTATATTTGTGATGTAGGTTCTGTGAAGGGTATGGAACACTACTTGTTTCAGTTTTTCTTTGTATGACGACCTGGTTTCAGAACAGAAATCAGGCTTGGTCGCCCTGCGGGATGCCCTTTATCATGAGAAAGACAGGGGAAGTGTGATCTTGTTACTTCTGCTTGATCTTTCAGTGGCCTTTGATAGCATGAACCATGGTATCCTCCTGGACTGACTCAGTGAGATGGGTATAAGAGGCACCGTATTATGGTGGCTCTGCCCTTACCTTCAGCGCCATGTCCTGAGAGTAGAACTGGGTGAGTGTTCCTCAGCCCTCTGGCACTTGGGCTATGGAGTTCCACAGGGTACTGTTATCTCCCCAGTGCTATTTAACATCTACAGTATATGAAGCCATTGGTAGTGGTCATTAGACATTTTAGAGTAAGATGTCATCAGTATGCTGATGACACACAGCTCTGTTTCTCCATAACGTCTGAATCAGGAGAGGCTGTGGTGTTTGAATGCTCTAAGGGGACTGGATGAGGGCCAATAAACTGTGGAAGATGGAGGCTCTTTGAGTAGGTGGTTCCCATGTTCAAAGATAGGCAAGTTACCAGTTCTGGATAGGGTGGTGCTCCCTGTGAAAGAGCAGGTCTGAAGCTTAGAGGTACTCCTTGATTAATTTTTGTCACTAGAGGCTCAAGTGTTCTCTTTGGCTAGGACATCGTTTTACCAACTTTGTCTGATTCATCAGCTTAGGCCATTCCTGGAGAGGAAAAGCCTGGCCATTGGTGACCATGTGTTGATAACCTCGAGGCTGGATTACTGCAATGCATCCTATGTGGGGCTGCCCTTGGGCCTGGTTCAGAAGCTCCAGCTGGTGCAGAATGCAGTGGCTGATGGGGACACATGGCCAACAACATGTGACACCACTGTTGAAACATCTGCAGTGGCTGCTCATCTATCACTGAGCCAGGTTCAGGGTTTTTGTATTAATTTACAAAGCCCTGAACAACTTAGGTCTGTGGTACCTTAGGGACTGCAGGAGCAGCACTGGTCATCCCCAGGGTTGGTGAGGCTCATTTAACATCAACACAAAATCAAGCCTTCAGTGTTATCTGCCCAGTTCTCTGGAATGCTCTGCTAACAGAGATTCAGCAGGCACTTTCTGTTTTAACCTTGAAACACTTGCTGAAAACCTTTCTGTTCCACCAGGCTTATGCAGGCAATTAAGATGTCTCTGCAGTAATTGACCTTGTTTTTGCTGTATTTTTAGTGGTTTTTATTATACAGGTTTTATTTGTTGTAAACCTTGTTGATGGTTTTTGAAATGAAAGTCGTATAGAAATATGTTTATAAATAAATATACATAAATTATTGCTGATTTTAGAAAACTTGTGATATGTAGAACCTAAGATGGCATATTTGTCTTAAGCGCATGGGAAGCTGCCTTATACTGAGTCAGAACACTGGTCCATCTAGCTCAGTATTGTCAGTATTGTCTACACTGACTGGCAGCAGCTCTCCAGGATTTCAGATGGAGATCTCTCCCAGCCGTATCTGGAAATGCCAGGAATTAAACCTAGGATCTGCATGCAAAATGGATGATCTACCACTGAGCTATGATCCTTCCCCAAGGTATTAATTATTGTTAGATATTAAAAAGCAATTCCAGCACAGATGACGCAGACTGGGATAAGGTCTCTACTTAAAAGGCTAGTTGTGCAATGAAAAATAAGGAAAAGCCCAGACCTATTGTGAACTCAGAAGCGAGTCCTATTGTGTCCAATGAAGTTTATGCTGTAGCAAGTGTGTACAAGATTACTGCCTAAGGTTTGTGATTTTTTTATGAGAAAGCACGATTTAGAAATATTTAAATAAATAAACAAACCTAGGGATAGTCGATTGTGCGTCATACATTCTGCAAAGTGTCTTCTTCAGTGTTGCCAGGGTGAAGAACCACATGATTCTGAATTCTCCAAGAGCAATAATTTATATTTCAAAAGAAATCAATACTCCAATTAGATTGGCCTATTTGCTCTTGCTTGTTATTTCTTATAAGCACCAATCAACCAATATGCATTAAACTATTTATTTATTTCTATAACCAACCCCACTTATAATAATAATCTTTGTTTTCCATGTATAACAAAAACAATATTTTCTCATTAGGAAAGGTAGTGTTTCATCTAAAAATACAGAAAAACGAAGCATTAAATAAGTAGAGTTTCAGGCAAAAGTAATAATGCTTAGGCCTGATGTAGCATAGCATATATTTCCTAATCAAACACATGCTTCCTCTTAATGCAGTCTATTCTGAAATCAAATGTGTTGTTGCGCCCAGCAAAAAAAATTTCGGAGAAGATAACACTGTTATGCCTTTACATATTACTTTTTATTTGGGAGGAAAATCTAATAAATGAAAAAAGTTTTTAAAAGATCATAAGATACAGATAACAATATTACGAAACAGAAAAGCCAGTGGTAGTTGCTCAAAACTCTGGCAAAAGTACATAAACTTATAGCCATCACCTGCTTCTCATACCCTCTTTCTGTCAGGTGTTTACTGGGCCTCAGTGGTTTAATTCAGCTGGGCAAAGGGTCTCCAACACGCAAATGGAGCTCGTCCTCTGTGTGGTGTAATGGTCAATTCCAACATTGTCCAATATGACTTCTAGTTGTGCAATAGAATTTCTTTGTCTCCTCCCCTCCCTGAAGCCCCCTGTGCTTGCTAATTCTGCTCTGGAGGATTCTCCCGGTCCTTCAGAGTACATTTTGAGAGCATGCAAGTGACGGTTGGGGGTGTATAGAGGGGAGGAAGTTCTGTTGGGCAATCAGAAATCCATACTGTTTGTGCATGTACACCATTGCATGCAACCCACGGAGCTCCACTTCCACCACCCATAGGCACTTCTCCATTCACTTTAAGGAAGAGGGCAGTTTGAGGCATAAAGCAGCCGTCTTCCATTGAAACTGAATGGGGGAAACCTCCTTGTACAGGAGTTCCAGTTACATAACACAGCATTAACAAGTGTCTGGAATTGGGGGATGTGTTTTTTCTTCCTTTCTTGATTTTTTTTTAAAAAAACAGGCCTGAATAATAAACTGAGTGCAGCTCTCTGGCCATGGATATTTGGTCACTCAAATCTACTCTTGCCAGGCACAAGGAATGGAACATAGCTCAGTGGTAGAACATTTGCTATACATGCAGAAGGCTCTAGGTTCAATCTTCCACATCTCCAGGTAGGGCTGGGAAAGACCCATGTTGGAAATCCCGGACTGCTGCTGCCAGTCATTGTAGACAATATTGAGCTACATGGACCAAAAGTCTTAGTATAAGACATTTTCCTATGTTCCTATGCCTTGCCAAGTAACTATAAAAACAGAGGGGTTGTCACATATTTAGCAGCTAAATAACATCGCTGGCAAATTGCGGGGGGGGGGAATACTAATTAAGTCCCGAAAAGTTTAAAAAGACAAAAACATATACAGTTTAAACATGTGCAATCCTATACAAGTCTTACAAAAAAGGAAAATCTGATTAAATTCAGTAGGACTTACTCCCAGGTAATTGTGTGCTGAACTGCAGCCTAAACCACAAATTTATTATAGCATTAGCATCACTAAAATGTTTTAAGTTCATATTGCTCGTATGCATAATCCCCATTGTTACTCACTTCAGCATAAATATATTCATTAAATTTGATGCAAATGAATGCAAGCATTTTAAAAGATCCATATCAAGGGACAAATATATTTCAGATGTTAACAAGCACTAATTGTCCCTCCAAAATATCACATATCTTCTTTTTTTAAAAAAAGAAAAATCCGACCATTTCCTTCAGAACAATGGGGCAGCTAAAGATCTTTCATCAAGTTGTTTAAACATCTCTCTTCATTTTCACATCTCTGTTTGATGTATCAGTTAAATTCTGTTTAATGAAAACAATTTAATTGCCAATCTCTCTCCCCCCTGCCACTGCCCCAGTTATTCCCTAGACCTGGAGCTGGGGGGGGGCAGAGTGGGATAGAGAGATTAAAAAGCAGCCAGAGGTGCATGTGAAGAGGAGAGGCTGGAGAAGCAGCTGCCTCACTGCTTAATGGTAGGGCCAGCCCCAAGGGAAAGGGGAAAGCTTCACCTCTATTATCCATTAATTCTTCCCTGAAAATGCTGCCCTCAGCACTTGCATTAGCATTATGAGGAAAAACATCTCCATTGTAATATCTAATTGGTCTCTAAGAAAGTAGCCTCCAAACATAGAAACATAGGAAGCTGCCCTGTAGGCTATTGATCCATCTACCTCAATATTGTCTACACTGACTGACAGCAACTGTTCAGGGCTCAAGAGTGGGATCTCTATCAGTCCTACCTTGAGTTATATTACATAAGAACATCAGAAGAACCTGCTGGATCAGGCCAATGGCCCATCTAGTCTACCATCCTGTTCTCACAATGGCCAACCAGATGCCTGTGGGAAGCCCACAGTTGTATACATGTCTTGAATCTGGGACCTTGTACTGAATCTCCTCTACCCACTGAGCTCTGATTATTGCTTTGTTCCTAAACTTCCTTACTTGGATTCCAGTAAAATTAGAGAAATTTCCTTTGTGACAATATCCTTATTTTGAGCTCCACACAAGGCAGGAAAATCTGAGAGCCCAAAAGTGGAAAAAATAATAAAAGGGACAGGCTATTTCTGAAATTCTAGAAGTGCAAAACAAGTATTTTGAAATGTATTCAAATTGCAATGGACATGTGAATCTCATAAAGTCCTGGCTAGGCCCACTGGCCATACCATTGCTTTGAGAGAGTTGTGTTCAGTGATCTGAGAGAATCCTCATGCATAGTTTCTTTTTTTAAGAAAAGGATGCCATTACTCAGAAGATTTTGCAGTCTGAAAATGATCCCAAATGGAAAAGACTCGCTCATGCTTTAAAAGGAGGATAGCTCTTGACTCTTAAAAGAATGAGCTCCCTCTGCGTGTTTGCATTATTATGTGAGAATGGCATAAGAACACAGTATCCAAAATAAACTGTGATAAACACACATCCCCACCACCCCCACAAGCAACTGGCTTCCGTAAACTGACCTTTTTTTTTTTAGTAAACAAAGGCAATTATTTCCCAATACGAAAGGACACCAAATATACTTTGAAAAAGACATACATTATATATCATCTCCTCTAATATGAATATCAACAATAAATTTTATGATACGGTCACAGACCCAGCATCTAATGTAAAACTTTGATGGTCCCATGCCTATCAGTTTGGAAGACAAATAGGGTATTCCCAAAGGAAGGTACTGCAAACTAAGAGAGTTCCTTACATTTGCAACTGTGTATTAATCTGTAAATTAAGAGGGAAGATGATCTTTAATGGGGGTGGGGGTGAGAATGGCCCAACTGTGAACTCCCAAGAGTATTACGGCAGCGATGGGGAACCTATGGTTATCCAGATGTTGTTGGATTCCTAACTTGCCTTGGCTCCAGCCAGCTTGACCTGTGGTCAGTGATGATGGGAGTTGTAGCCCAGCAACATCTGAAGGGAAACAGGTTTCCTGCCCTTGACTTACAGAATGTTCAGAGCAGTTGATTCACGGAATGTTGAAAAAACATGGACACCAGTCTTCTTGAGCCCCTCTTAGAGGCTCCTGGAGGGAAAACATGGTGGATGTCCACTGTGAAGCTAAAGACTTAATCTCCCCTGATATAGTCTATGAAGATATTTCAGGAAGCAAGGAAAAAATACTACCTTTTCCAGTTCCCCCTTTCTAGGACCGCACCCTACAACCACACTACATGCTTAACAAAGCACACAAGTTTGGAACAGGCAGCCATCCTTGTACCTGAGTACTTTAGTGCTAAATGACACAGTAGGGTCAGGTTTCATAAAGGGAAAGAGGTCCCCTTTTTTTCTCTTTCCTGAAATTCCCCATGAACCCCAAACAGTACTACAAACCTCTTAATCCAGGTTGGTTGGAGCCTGAATAAGACCATTGTTGTTAGGGACTGGGGATACCCTGCAATGCTGTAGCAGCAGATCAGCAGCTTGACAGGCAGAAAATCATCAGGTGAAGCTGATGGGGAAAATGTTTCTATTTGAAATTTTGCCTGGCACACAGCTGTTAGCATAGTAATGAAACAACTGCCAAAAACAGAAGGCTCTCATACAGCTCCTGAAATATCTTCAGGCTAGAGCTGTAGCATATATTCAGAGGAAAGGAATTCCATAGATATAGGAGCAACTTTGTTTGCTACCTAATTTGCACATCTCAAACCAATGCATGAACTGAAAAACAGTTATTTTCAAACTTTGCACTGCTCTGAATTTTACAAAGCAGTTTGGACTGGCATTAGGATTAGAGGGATATACTGTATGCATAAACACACACATATTAGTGAAAATAAGATACAAAAATACATTACTTTAGGCAATCTGGCTTGAAAATGTGTATATTAGTCAAAACTGCATGTAAAATGTGTTTATAGGGGAAATTCACACCCAAATACTGATGAATTTTCATGATTTTTAATAATGCAAATTGCTGCAGAAATGTGGAGAGCAGGATTTAAGATTTGAAAAATGAGTAACTGAGAGAACCCAAATGGACATATTTGTCCATTCCTACCTCAGTGCTAACGGAAGCCTTGGTATTAGTAACACCCTGTACTGTTAGAGAGTAGCAAGATACAACATAGACCTCTCTTCTGAAGCAACCACAAGAGCCAGTTTCATGATGTACAGATCCTCCTCCAGGTCAGAAGGTGGCACCACAGGATGAGGAAGGGAGGTAAATCCATTTTGCACAGGTAAATGTGAGAGTTCAAGGAGAGTTATGAACTTAAAGGAATTTATTTTATGTGTTCTCAAGAACTGCATTTGATGACCTTGGAGAATGCAAGCAAGATGGACTCACAAATGGAGCCTTGCCCATGTAGAGCCCCCAAACATGCATATGTGATTATACTTTGAAATGTCCCAGTGGCAGTGAGAAACAGTGCAACTGCAGTGCCTCTTCCACTGATCCCCACATCCTTCATCTCCATAAGTTGTAAGACAAATATGTAGCTGTATGAGCAACATCAGGTTGCAGAAGGATATGAGAAAAGTGATGTGCCCCTTTGGGAGAAAAACAAGATAGAAATTTAATAAATAAATAATTAATTAAATAAATGTGGAGGACTGGGGCAGAAGCACACTAGATGTCCTCTTTCTTGCTGTGTACTCCTTTACACAAGTACTGGAGCAGAGGCCTTAAATATCAACCAAGGAAGTGTTATGGCTGACCGTAACCATGCCATCTTCTTAGGATCTTCCTTAGGAATCTGCTTGACTTCCCACCTCAGATTCTGCTTCATTCACACCACTGGGCTCACAAAAATAAGCCTTAATGTAATGGGGAAGATAGAGATAGAGACAGGAAACACAGAATAGGCTAGGAAAATTGGCGAATAAAACAATGCCAGAAAGTTTGTGAAAACTCTTTTTGACTTAGCAATTGAGATTTTGTGGCAGGAATGGTTCAGTCCATCCAGGATCATTTTCTATATATTTTAGATGTTTTACAGAACAGTTATTCTTATTTTTCCAAGTGATTCTAGCTATGTCTCTTTGTTGGATGAATGGGGTAGGTACCTTTGCTTTAACCAAAGACTTTAATTGAAAATAATTTGCCAATTACCATCACTCGCTACCCTATCACAGATCATAGTGGCTCCTGAGATAGCAAAATCATGCAAATATTGCAGAAGATGATCAGGTACTAATGGTGTTGTGAACTTTTTGTTGTTTAGACCAGCTTCCCCCAACCACATCTTGTCCAGATATTTTGGACTACAAATCCCAGCATCCCTGACCATTAGCCATGATGTCTGATGGGAGTTGGAGGCCAAAAGAACTGGAGAACACTAGGTTGGGGAAGGCTGGTTTGGACTCAGCCTTAGAGGGTAAGATATTAACAAATGAAGGAACAGTATGCTGACCCTGATGCAGGCTACATTTTGTTCTCTTGCATTTGATCTATGGCTGCAGTTTATGCAATTGTGGTGAGGCCATGCTGAAGCGGAACATGAAATTAAAAAGTGCTGAAACACCAATCAATCAGAGCGGCAGCAAATAAAAGCCCTCGACCCTCTTGCAGTCACCTTACATCAGGCTCTCTGTTGTAATTCAAAGCTCTACATCATTTTGTTCTTCCAGGAAAAATTATAGCATCTCAAAAACATAAGGAGGGCAGCTGAGTTATTGGAAAATCAGTAGCTTGTGATTTGTTTGTTTGACGCACTCAGTTTCAGGCATGGCTGCCTCTGGTTGGTGTTGTATCAGCTCCAATCAATGGCATGCAAATGTTGCCCCATCTTGCACATACACAGGCACAGATACATATTTTGGAAACATCACATCCACTGGGAGAACTAATGGCACAGAAGGAGAAAGACAAGAAACGTGAGTGGTATCAAAAGGCACATTTACAAAGGAAATGCTCCACACAGACTTAAGCATCCAGGAATTTTCCATTCCTACCAAATGTGAGGTGCTAAAACTACTCCCTTGAGCCACATAGTCAGAGGCAATAAACTAAACCTGCAGACTTTTGTTCTCCTGGGTTCCTCCATTCCTTTGAAAAGGCATTTGAGTATTCCTTGTTGAGTTAGACCTCAATGACTAATGAATTTTAAGATCCCATTCCCTTAAATTGTGGAGTGCTTCAATTCTCAAGATCTTTCCATATCTAGGTCTAGGTAGCATTGTAAGCAATTTCTTCTTACAATGGTCAGAAACATCACACTTAAAAAAAAGTCTATGTGGGAGCTGTCAGAAAATCAATTATTTTCAAAAATTATCAAAGGGGAGATAAATTTGTTCGGTGAAATTCTCATAGGTGGGAGAACATGGTTTTTGTTGTGCTTTCCTTACTCTTGAGGTGGCTGAGATGGTAGCCAGGGAGTCTGCAGAGCAATGAAGAAGTGTTTACTGGTAAAAAGCACAGGCACCACCTTCTACCAGCTTTCAACAATAATGTATGCTCAAAACCTCAACCTATTGGAATTCTAAAGAAATTCTAAAGTGTCCTGAAATGAGTCAGAAAAATGGAAACCTCTTTCTCAGAGGAAGAAGATTGGAGGACTGGTTATCACATAGTAGTTCAGAACATGGGATAATTTACATTTGAGGAGGAAGGCAGAAGTAGCAGGATTATTGCTGGCTGGGAGATAAATACCAACCTTAGCCTCCCCAGCCCTTTTCTCCTGTACCTGGAGAAGAGCAGCCTGTTCAAGGAGCCAGAAGATTTGGCCAAATAGCTAAAGCTTTTCCAGGGGGAGAGCCTATTTATTTCAAGGCTATTGTTGATGGTGGTTGCCTCAGGGTGGAGGTGGAGGATGAAGGGGAAGCACCAAAGGGAAGTCACTAGGGCTGTCCGCCAGATTTGGCTAGAGCGCAGACCTTTTGGGGGCTTGGCCGAGTAGGGTACTGACAGCCACAGATGGCTATCGCTCAGAATGGATGATCCAGAACAACCCAGGGCTGTCAGGGGGCGCGCCATCAGGCAGGGGGAAGAGGCAGCCATGGCTCTTCTTCTTGCCTGAGCACTGCTGCTGCCCTACAGGATTGCTGCGGGTTCTAGTTGTGGTTTGCGAGGCATTTCCCTGCAGGAAATGACACCTTGCACACCTGCATCGCACAAGTTCACTCCCTCGGGTCATTGGCTGTTGATCCCATGGAGCAATCCTGGTGGTGGTGGTTTGCAAGCCACTTTCTTCCAGGAAGGCACCTTGCAAACAACCACCCACACGTTCACTCCCTGGAAGTCACTCCTTTTGGTAACTTTTCATGGTGTGACAAGGTCGAGAAGACACTCCCTATGGTTGTGGATATGCTTGCTTCCAAAAGTGTGATTATAAAAGCTGGGAGAAGGGCTGTCAGTTAACCTGGCTTGGGGGGGGGGGCAGAATGTGAGTGAACCTGGCTTCTCAGTGAGAGATGGAATGTTGGTGGCTGCATCTCTGGTGAGAGTATGAATGAAGTTGAGGAATGTATTTCAAGTGTGATTTGTGAGTATTTGGTGCTTCTGCTCTGTTACGTTGTTTTCATTTATTGTATCTTTCTTTTGTATTGATATGCCATTCACTGTTTTAGGAGCCTTTGGGGCAAAAAGCGTTATATAAATAAAACATAACATTTCAGCTGTGAACTGACTCGATTGTATTATGCACATCACTGCTTTTCAGTATGAACACTGCCATGTGCAACGTGGGGGCAATAATATCTAGCATACAGAAGTGTTATTGCTCAGATGATTGACACAAAGTACTTTGGTTGCTTAGGAATAGATGTTACAGGTACAGTAAATATTACAAGGAATTACATGTGACTGTTTTTCATCCAGCACTGGTTCTGCATTATGTTAAATCGTAGGAAGTTTCAGCAATCACACAATTCTTCGGATAGTAGCAGCAGAGGAACAAGGTAAGCTCTGTTAAATAAAAGAAATACTTATTCAGGGGGAGAAATAGAAATATAAAAAAGAAAGAATTATAAAATAGCATTCTATCTACTGTTTAAATCCCATGGGGGGAAAACATTGACCCCTTTCTTTTAAAGGTTCGAGAATCTATCGTCAACTTGTCCATTCCAGAAACTGAAAAGGCCTTTGTCCCAAGTTTGACCGTTTGTCATTAGATGGGTTTCTCCAAGAAGCAGTTTATGGAACATCTGAGACAGAAATGGCATCCCTGTAAATAAATAAAAAACAACCACCAGAGAATTCCTTTGAAGATGAAGCAATATTACATCTAATCCTATCTCCAGACAACAGGCTCGTTACATAGATCTAATACACTTTGATCCTCCCAAGCAAAGGAAATGCATGTTAGAATTTTGTTAACCAAATAGAAAATGTTTCCATGGTCATTGATTCAGGCGCCTCTGAAAGAAAAGGTAAATGCATTTCAGTGATAAGACAGAGATGAAATGACACCATCAGCACTGAACAATAAAGAATAGACAAAACGCATGACACAGCTTTTACTTAACCCTTTATGGGTTTACAGGATTTTTTGAAAAAAATCCAGTGTGTTTAGACAGACGTAACAGGATGAATTTACACCACCAACACTCCCCCATGCACTCAGCACAGAACTACTAATACACTCAGCTTATACTTTCCAACCTTTATGTGAGGAAAGGAAACTGCAATTTAGCTTCCATCTAAAATGTTTTTCATGCTGTGGCTCATCTTAGGTCACATTTATACTATCCATTTAAAGGACTCATTACCACTTTAATAGTCATGGCTTCCTCTAAAGAATCCTGGGAACTGTAGTTTTAAGGGTGCTAGAAATTATAGCTCTGTGAGGGGTCTCCTAACAACTCACAGCACCCCAAACAAATTACAGAATGTAGTAAAAATATGGATGAATACAAAATACAGAATGCTATTTGCAAAATCTCAGTATCAAGCTGTGTAACACAAATGTTAGTCACTGTGATCATAAGCTGACAAAGTCACAAAGGGTTCATATCCCATAGTGAAGACGGCATTTCTGATTTGCCGCCTCTGAGAATGTTAAGTCAATGATCCAGTGTGGTGCAGTGGGTGGAGTGTTGAAATTGGCCATATTCACACCATACATTTATTCCGCTATTATTCCACTTTAAACAGTCATGGCTTCCTCCAAAGAATCCTGGGAAGTGCAATTTGTGAAGGGTGCTGAGAGTTGTTAGCAGACCCCTTATTCTCCTCACTAATCTATAATTCCCAGAGTTCTCTGGGAAGAAGGCCTGACCATTAAACCACACTGACAATTGCAGGTCTGTGAGGGGAATAAGGGTCTCCTAACAACTCTCAGCACCCTTCACAAACTATCCTTCCCAAGAGTTTTTGAGTGTTTAAAGTGGAATAAATGTATAATGTGAATGTGGCCCAAGATTCAAACTCCAACTAATAGTTCAAACCTAACCTTGTCTACTCAGAGGTCCCACGGAGTTCAGATGGGCTAAGCTTCACCTCTGCTTCGTCTTTGCTTTCTGTCCCTTCCTTCTTTGAATACTCTCACTGAACTATACCTCTGACTCGTGTTTGTATATATTCATCTCTAGGCCCACCTTACATCTCCAGTCTCATCTATCTTGTATTTTCCTTATACCATCCTAAACATCATCATCTAGGCACTATATAATAAAAACAGTGAGACAAAGAGAGAGGCTATACCCACATATCAAATATAGTGCAAAAAGAACCTTTCTCTCTTTTATTTGGATAGTGGACTCAAAGAATAACTCAGAACCATTCATGACTTACCAGTCATGTTCAGTTTTCTAGCTTTGAACTAGCTTATACAGTCCTTTTGCCCCACACCCAGAATAAAGACTTGACACTTTAGCATTTAGTTAATGGTTTTATTTATAAAATACAACAAAGAAGAACTTGTACCAATAAAGCTAAACAAGCGTGGATAGGTATAATCTGTACAAGCAGATAGGAATCTTCTGCCTGCCTCTGAAAGCCAAACAACCCGAGATGAACTCCATCATCCTCGATGGAAGGCAAATAACATCTTCCCCTAAAGGGAAGTTGTGCATATGTGACCTGACCTCTGCCTGCCATGCCTGCTGTTCAGCATTCAGCAGGTGGCACACACCAGGTCCCAAGAGCACAAAAACAAACTGCACCCCACAAGCCAGTCAACAATAGGAGGAAGTTGGTGATGTATCCTTCACCCAGCATGCTTCAGGGTGATGGCCTTGTTAAAATTAACGTACCTGCCCACACAGCATGTAACTAGAGGAGGCCAGCAAGCCAGACCTCCTTCCTCCACCTTCCTGATAAAAGGTCACAAAGACATTGGCTCAAGACTTCTGGAAACCAGTCACATCCCTCAGTAGACAGGGATGGACTCCATCATCCTCATTGTGGAAGGGAGTGCAATATACATCCATGAGGTATATATGCACCTCTGGCCTCTAGCAACCCCTTCCTCACCAAGGAGGAGGTGCTTGGGGGAGGCTCCTTTATATAAGAGACTTGCCTGCCCCAAGCCTACTGACCCAAAGGGGACACATTGGAAATCCCTCACCCCCTCCCTTCAGGGAAGACATCACAAGTCTTCCTCCTAAAAGGGGGTGGGGCAAATTTTCCCCAGCTGAAGGCTGGGAATGGATTTGTTTGACTTGAATCTACCAGGTGGCAAGTTAATTCTCTGTGGATTTACTGACAAGAAACAGGGCAATCCTATGCATGTCTACTCAGAAGTAAGCCCCACCGAGTACAAGGTTCTCTCTCCCCCCCCAATCAGTATTCAACCAATCAGAATTTACAAAATAGTTTGTTCGAAAGTTTTATTGGTTGGACATATAATGTGAAAACGTTTAAAGACCTGTACACAGCATTCATCTCTACAATACCAAGGAGTGAAATAATCAGGTCAAGTATCAGGGCATAGGGTAACGGAAAATAAGGAAGCAGGACTGGAGGCAGGCCAGAATAAACAAGTGTGGATCTGGGACGGGGGAGGGGTCTCCTAGACTGAGTGAGGAGGGCAAAACAAATCTGTCATGGTGCAGGTGTAAGTCCTGGGAGTTTCATTGCTGGAGAACCTGAGGCCCTTCAGCTACCCGCTCCACTTCCAGGTGTAGTTCAAGCGCGGAGAGGTGTTGCCTCAAGATTTGGAGTGGAAAATCATCTGTGTGGGCTCTGCAAAGAGTGAGGAATATGACCAAGTTCTTGACAGTTCTGGTGGGACCTGCTCCAGCTGGGAGGCATATGTTTTTGTTTAAAGCCAGTGCTCCCAACCCTGATCTAATCCTTGAACGTGATGCTTTGGGAGTTACAGTAATATTTATGTATGTATTTATTTATTACATTTATACCCCACCTTTCTTTTCATCATAGAAACCCAAGGAGGATTACATATGGTTCCCAGGCGGTCTCCCATCTAGGCACTGACCAGACCTGACCCTGCTCCTGCTTAGCTTCAGCAGGATGCTGGCCTCATGTGCCTTCAGATCATAACCTGGGACCAAAACTCATCACTTTACCTGGGGCAAGAGTTCATCTGCATGGGGTACTATGATGAATTCAATGATGAATATATGGATCCTGAGCTAAGAGAGAACCCACCCTCAAGCCAGACTTCTCCCAGCTGCAAAGGGATATCCTGGCCTTCAACCCCAGAGTCACCCATTTCCACATCAATTGGGATAGTCCTGGAGACCAGATGGACAATATTGAAAATGTAGATACAGAGCCTGATAGCTTCCCATTTCCTAGCTGTGCCTACATCAAAGGATTGCCCCCTTCCATAAGTCTGCAACCAGAGAATTCCATGAACTGTATATGATCCAAACACAATAATCATAAGGAACATTCACAGTGAAGAGCAACTGACAAGCTTTTGCAGGAAATGTAGAAGGAGTTTGGGCACCTGTGGCCAGTGAAGCATCTGATATGTCTATGTTATGACAGACAGTTCAGAGCTGTTTTCCTATTGGGGTTTGTGACAGATCTGTCTTTCTGACCATAGGTCTGTTGTTCTGCCATAGCATTTCATGGTCAATACCTGGATCCTTCAGCTACCAAACCTTGACAGGCATCTAGATGACTGAGCAAATAAGAAATAATCATTTGTTCCCCATCCTTTGTGCCAGATCTTCAGAAAGCTGAGCAATGGGGGTTGCCTTTGTTTTTCTGAGCACCAGTTTTCTGGGATCAAGCATAGTGGATGCCTTCACTTCAGGATAGTTTTCTGTGCCAACATAGCTAAGCCTTGATGAGTTGCTTTTGACAGAATGGCTAGAGATTGCAGCCAGGTCTTGATGCCTCTCAGCAGTAGATAATTATGTCCCCCTTTTACAACCATTGTTCTACTGTTGTGGTTAGTAAAAGGTGATGGAAGGTTAAATAAAAGCAGTAAAGCTTGCTTATTACATGAGGGTCCTAATGCTGCTTTTGGAAGCTCACTCTTCTAGCTAGTACCAGTTGGCTTTTTTTCAACCACTGTCCCAAAAGCAGCTCAAGGCCAGGACCAGCAGGAATTGTATCAACTCCTTTATGCAGTGGCTAATTTTACAAATCCTTCCACAGATGCCCTTGCCCATAGGAGAGCAATAGGACTTACTCCTAGGTCAGAGAGTGCAGGGTTACAGTCTTAGTTCTGCAGTCAAACAGCATTCTTGCTTGAGTGCATGATGAAGATGTTCCATGATCTCCTGAAGTCTGGAGACAGTCGGGAGTTGAAGTGCAATGTTTCAGACTTACCAATTTCGCACCATTAATCCCTGGCTAGACTCTTTCATCCACAGGGACTGCCAATCAGCTCCATCAGCAACTCTGAGCAAAGAGCAGGCAGGAGGAAGGATTACAGAGATTTCTTACAGATGTGCTTTCCTTTCTAGGCAAATCCAATCAAAAGCACAAGGCATTCACTGAGCGCCCACAGCTAGACACAGTCCTAATAAGCAAATAAATAAATAAGCCAGACATGTTTGTTTCTCTGCTGGGAAATATCTCATGAAGTCTCTCCCCCCCCCATTAACTGTCACTCTACAACAGCTGCAGTTGTATTTTCCATGTTCTGTTGGCCATCTTTCTTCCTTACTACTCTCAGTACAAGTACATCATCTTCAAATATCTTCCTTATCCACTTAAATTCCAGCTGAATGTGTGTATGTGCGCGCACAAGTATCTTCCACTCAAGGCAACTTTATTCTTCCATGTACGTATCTGTCTACAGTATTTGTGTGTCCTTCATTTAGTGTTTGTTTGTTTGTGGGTGTGTTGGAAATATTTTTCTACATGAAGGTTAATTTGTTACCAGTGTATATGGCAATGATGCCCATGGATGCGTCCATTAATTTTGAAAGTCAATGAAGTCATTGCTGAACAATGCAAGGCTACTTTTGAAAGATGGGCAGAGAGAGAGAGAGAGATAACACACTTGCTGCTGAAGAGACAGTTCAGAGATTCTTGGCACTGAATGACAGGAGGTAATAACACTGAAAAAATATTAAAGTAGTATTAAGGTGTCTGTTCATCTTTTGCCATTTTGAAAAGCCTAGATCCAGACAAAATTTCTTTCTTCCTTCTTATGGCTCTTTTAAGTGGAGTTCTTTTATATCCGTAGAAAATTTCCTTAGGTAGGACTAGTGTAACATTTTGGTTTCATTTTTTGCAGCTTTTGGTAAAAGTAAACCACTGTGCAGTACACATAGTGTAGTGGCAAATTCAGAAGTGCAGGGTCCCTTCATGATAGTCATGCCACACACCCCTCACAGCCACACTCTCTTTTCCACTTTCCCTCATCTCCCTTGCTCTCCCTGCCATCTTGCAAGGCAATCAGCATGGAACAAGAGGCTGTGTGTTAGCTACTGAGAATAGTCTTCTGAGTGGCTGGCTCATCTCCTTTCATTCTGATTTGCTTTAATCAGCATGATAGGACAAAGACTCTTTTCAGTGGCTAACACACTTATTTTCATGCTGATTGGCTTTGACTCGTACATAGGGACCTGGCTGGGCCCCTGCTCCCAAAAAGTCTGACACCCCCCCATCCCTGAATGACTACACCCCTGCTGCAATACCCTTCTCAAAAATGTAATGAACAGGGTCTGTTAACTTCTACTCCAGGGAATGGAGTTTTAGACCCTTTGGAAGCCCACTATGACTTGTTTGCAAGGCACTTTGTGGGAAAACTTGCTCACCTCTTGTGCTGTCATATACACATGAATTAAGTGATATGTGCAATGTTCCCTATAGCATGTCTAGTTTGGTGCATTCAGAGTTTGAGTCCAGGCTTTTTGCCAACACACCAAGGAAGACTCGTTACACATATATGGTTGAAATGTTATATTTATTAAAATATAACACGTAAACAAATCAAATTCCAATTCGCCAATTAATAAATATCAAATCCTTCGGGCAGGTGAGGCTCCACCTATCTATGAGGGTCTAGACCCTCCAGACCAGGAGGCAAGTCAGTCACATTGAACTGCAACTCCCCAGACAAGGATGTGGGAAAACTTCTCCCTCCTTGCAATTGGAGTCAGGTATGTGGTTCCAACCTCTGCACCCTGGCCCCACCGTACAGGCGTTCACCATGATGCGCAAGCTGGTCCCACGTGGACACCCCCCAAATCCACACCAGACCTTAGGCCTTGATGTTTCACCAGGGGGTGCCCTTTACCAAAATGCCTCATCCACCTCAATTTTAACCCCAATTATCTCACCTGCCCGAATTCAACGCCACAAGAGGGGATCAGCTCAAGCTTGGTCAAGTTGAGGGTTGGTCCCCTCAACCCAAAGAAAACAAAGCCCCCAAACCCAACCTAAAATCCTCCAATAACAAATCACACCCAGCATCCGAGAGATGAACACCATCATCCCGAAACAAATGAAGAGCGTGAAAACGGATCCCGATGACAATACCAAATTCTTAATCTTCCCATTCACCCACTTCCTGAACCTATCGATCCTGTTAGGATGCACAGCACCTCTCCAGCCCCGTCTCACCAGCATGACGGACCACACTAAAACAAGGTCCGGATATAACTGGATGAGTGTATTAAAATCACGTGTGATCTTACGCAGCAAATCCATACCTGGCTGCTGCACCAAATCATTCTCCCCTAAGTGAACCACCAACACATGTGGCCGGCTAGGCAAAGCCATCAGCCGACCCACCACAGGCATGAGCGCATCCAGTAGCATGCCTCTCCGAGCCTCCCAGCTAACCATAGCGCTGACGGAAAGCTGCAGCTGTGTCCCGGCAACAGTAGAGAAGGCTCTCCGATGGGCCCAAAACAAAATCGAGTGGCCACACAGGACGACCCTCGCAGGCACCGGAAGGCTCCTCATACCTAAGAAGAAAGAACAACATTACAATCAATATCTGATGTAGAACTTGAAAGCGGAAGAACGCCACCTTCCAATCACCTGGATATCCTCCATGCTCATGCCCATGAGGGCGGCGGCCGTAGCCGCCCCAATCCGAAATGAGTGCAGCCCATAGACTCCAGTGTCACGACCACTGGCCAACAAGGCCCACCGAACAATGGCCCAAAATTGAAATTGAGTCAGGGCAGAACCATCCGCATGTACAAAGAGATAACGCTGGCCCGCTGGCCTCAAAGACATAAATAATCGCACTGCAGCCACAGGGCATAATTCAGGAACCTGGCAAACTTTCAATGAAACAATACTGCCACGGCCCTTTTGATCAGTCTTAGAGACTCGAAAGGAAAGCCTAACTATATCTGCACCTAGCGTGCAATCGCCAAAGCAAAAGGCTCGGTAGGACACATCGCGCTTTGAGGAAGCCAGCACTTCGCTAGGGCGAAAAGCACCATAGGACATCGTCAGTGTTACTGCGGCGAACAGGTGCGACTCATACTGAGATGAGCACAGAGACCTAAATAAAGGCAGGATCTGAAGGAGAACATCGGGCGTGATTGGCCTCCTTCAGTCAGTGGGCCTGTGAGCGGAATGCGACCAACCCTGAAGGACCTTCCTGACCCTAAAATCTACAGGATGATCCTGTGTTCCTCTTGCCTTGGAAATAAAGGCCAGCGCAGAGAGGTGTCCGGCGATGGTGGAAACAGAATTATTTAGCCCTTTTAAATATAGGGCGGCGGCCGTAGCCGCCCCAATCCGAAATGAGTGCAGCCCATAGACTCCAGCATCACGACCACTGGCCAACAAGGCCCACCGAACAACGGCCCAAAATTGAAATTGAGTCAGGGCAGAACCATCCGCATGTACAAAGAGATAACGCTGGCCCGCTGGCCTCAAAGACATAAATAATCGCACTGCAGCCACAGGGCATAATTCAGGAACCTGGCAAACTTTCAATGAAACAATACTGCCACGGCCCTTTTGATCAGTCTTAGAGACTCGAAAGGAAAGCCTAACTATATCTGCACCTAGCGTGCAATCGCCAAAGCAAAAGGCTCGGTAGGACACATCGCGCTTTGAGGAAGCCAGCACTTCGCTAGGGCGAAAAGCACCATAGGACATCGTCAGTGTTACTGCGGCGAACAGGTGCGACTCATACTGAGATGAGCACAGAGACCTAAATAAAGGCAGGATCTGAAGGAGAACATCGGGCGTGATTGGCCTCCTTCAGTCAGTGGGCCTGTGAGCGGAATGCGACCAACCCTGAAGGACCTTCCTGACCCTAAAATCTACAGGATGATCCTGTGTTCCTCTTGCCTTGGAAATAAAGGCCAGCGCAGAGAGGTGTCCGGCGATGGTGGAAACAGAATTATTTAGCCCTTTTAAATATAGGGCGGCGGCTGTAGCCGCCCCAATCCGAAATGAGTGCAGCCCATAGACTCCAGCATCACGACCACTGGCCAACAAGGCCCACCGAACAACGGCCCAAAATTGAAATTGAGTCAGGGCAGAACCATCCGCATGTACAAAGAGATAACGCTGGCCCGCTGGCCTCAAAGACATAAATAATCGCACTGCAGCCACAGGGCATAATTCAGGAACCTGGCAAACTTTCAATGAAACAATACTGCCACGGCCCTTTTGATCAGTCTTAGAGACTCGAAGGGAAAGCCTAACTATATCTGCACCTAGCGTGCAATCGCCAAAGCAAAAGGCTCGATAGGACACATCGCGCTTTGAGGAAGCCAGCACTTCACTAGGGCGAAAAGCACCATAGAACATCGTCAGTGTTACTGTGGCGAACAGGTGCGACTCATACTGAGATGAGCACAGAGACCTAAATAAAGGCAGGATCTGAAGGAGAACATCGGGCGTGATTGGCCTCCTTCGGTCAGTGGGCCTGTGAGCGGAACACGACCAACCCTGAAGGACCTTCCTGACCCTAAAATCTACAGAATGATCCTGCATTCCTCTTGCCTTGGAAATAATGGCCAGCGCAGAGAGGTGTCCGGCGATGGTGGAAACAGAATTATTTAACCCTTTTAAATATAACATAAACTGCAGCAAATGCGATACAGGAATAGGCCACTCAGCAGGTAAAGCACCATTGGCACGAAAAGCCTGGAATGTCACAAGAGCCCGCTGATACGCTCTCTGAGTGCTTGGAGCTAGCGCAGCAGCTATGGCGGCCCCAACATCTAACTCCCAAGGCTCCACAGGAAGAACGGGACCGGGATCGAATCCTGAGCCGCTCCTGGTGCCAGTTCCTGAAAGCGTGCCATCTGTAAGCATGAAAGAACATCAGCAACACAATTCTGTAGTCCTGTAACATGGCGCACTACAAATAATATGTTAAAGCGCAAACATTGTAACACAAAGGCCCTCACCAGGCACATCACCTGAGGCAATTTGGAAGTCTGGGTATTGACCACACACACTGTAGACTGATTATCGCACCAGAAACGTACAGTGCGATTTCGGAATGCTAGAGGCCAAATGTAAACCGCAAGCCATTATAATCATTCAAAAAGGAAGGGCATTGCCCTATCTACATAGTATTGGCCTTGAAATTGAAAGCCTAATAAATCCACATCAGCAGGATGAACTGGGAGCAACCGAAATGCAGACTTAATGTCACACTTCGCCAACAAAGCGCTCTTTCCAGCCTTCCTTACTACCTTAACTGCCTCATCAAAGGAAGTATAACGAACGGACGTAAGTAATGATGAGATTCCATCATTGACAGAGGCACCTCTAGGGAAAGACAAATTATGAATAAGGCGATATTCGCCTGGCTGTTTCTTGGGAACAATACCGATAGGAGAAATCCTCAAATTGGATAAGGGAGGATAATTAAAAGGGGCCAGAAATCCTATCAGCTGCTATTTCTTTCTTTCTTTCTTTCTTTTATTAAGGACCACAGAAGCCAAAGCCAAAACCGACTGCTGGTTGGCAGTGGAAGTGGGAACCCTCGGTCCTTTGAAAGGAATACGAAAACCTCCCGAAAAACCATACAACAGGCATCTAGCTGCAACTCTGTTGGGGTAACTACTTAATAATCTGGCTAGGGGCAGCAACCTAATAGGGCTACTGGCCTTGCGACGTACTGCCGCTATTGCCTGATCCATGTTTAGGTTGTTGTTGTTCCCCTGATCCACGTCGAGCTGGACGGGCTTGCTGACAATTGGAACTGGGGTGATTGCCACCGCAGATTCCACATGCGTGTCCAAACCGACACTGGCGCCTGTAACAACGTCCAGAACTGTTGAAAGACCAGCAGACTTGAGGGGGTTGAACCCGGTGCCAGTCCCAGCGAAGCGTGGGATCCAAAGCCGCCCTTTGCCAAAAATTTGCATCGTACCGCACCAAGTGGTCCCAGAGAATTCTCTAAAGGCTCTATGAATGATGTCCTGATATTTAATCAGAGACATGGCCCTGGATGGATAAACCTGAGTCATCACACCCATATATATGGTAAATGCATTGAGCCAATTAGGCCATATGCGATCCACCTTCTTTTTTATCGCTACTTCTCGCTCAGTTGCGTCTAAGCCTTCCTTGTGCTTCGTCTCAGCTTCACGAAAAAGGAGTGTGAATATATCAATATATTCACCCCGCCAAATCTTTTCCTTAGTTGCGTACAGCAGGTGATCGCCCAAAGGCAGTGAAGTATCACTCAGAGGATAAACACCGGAGGGGAGAGGCAGCGGAAAAGCCGAGGCACCCACTGAAGCCACAGGCAGTTGCCAGGGGGTTACCGCGGCAGCTGGCCAAGGAAGCACAGGTTGCTGAGGAACTAAAACACCACCCATATAAACTAGAGATTGCTGTACACTACCACGCGCTGTAGTAGCTGCAGGATACTGTTGTAACTGCTGAACCTGCGCCCCAGTAGAATGCAAAGGTATGCCCCACTCACCCGTAACAGCAGCTGGCGAAGCAACCACAGCCGGTGTAGCAACCGCCAGAGTAACAGAAGGAGGAACTTGTATATCTGGTTGGACCTGCTGAAGTTGATCCTGAGGAATACCAGCACCAGCACAGACCGGAATGCAAGAAGAGATGAGTGCTGAAGGAACCCCAGATGTGCCAGCACGCACCGAAAGGACGTTGCAGTCAACTCTGGGCGCTGCTGCCTCAAGGGTACCAATTCTGGCAACCGAATCAGAAATAAGGCCAGATTTAGTCGCTTTTGCAGCCAAACGGGCAGACTTCTTACCTGAAGGGGCGGTACTAGGCCCAGCCCCTAGTTCAGAAGGACGCCTGCTTTCTCTCTCAAGGGCCTCCACCCTTGCGACCAGAGCATGAATTGTCCCCATGTCGTCGTCATCATCTGAAGAAAGGCACTCTTGCCGTGAAGGGGGGCGCTTAGCCGCCTGCTTAACCACATGCACCCCTCACTTTTGTTGCACCTTCTTTGGAGGCATGTTGATTTCCTAAGAAGCTTGCGATAGGTACAACAATAACAATAACAATTATAACAATGTACGGTGCAAGCAACTTCACAATGAAATTCCACCAATACCAATTTTACTTACTAACTAAAATGTGAGCAAAACAATTGCACACAGACAAAATTGTCAATGAATTAAATCGCGATGAAAAAAATAAATAAATAATTTTTTAATTTTTATTTTATTTATTTATTTATTTATTTTGAAAGGGCAAAATATATTGCCAATCAATTCTGAAAAACTTTATAATACTGTAAATATTTTATCTAAATTAATTCCTTTAATTTATAAACAACTTATTTAATTATAATTAATTGTCTGTAGATCGCAATTAATAATAGTAAATTTAAATATGTATTGATAATTACCCCAAAGCCCAATACTTAATATCCAACAATTACAATATAAAATAAAACAGGGGGAATAAAACAATATAAAGTTAACTAGGAAACAACAGAGAAACAGGGAAACAACTCAGGAGCGGGAAATTCAAATAGAGAAACAAACGGCTGGAGGCAAACTAAAGAAAAAACCTCCCGCCTGCCTCACAGCTGATCCGCGGAAGAAAAGCTGGGGGGGTGCTCTTAACGTGCCCTATTTGCTTCACACCACCACGTTAAACCCCCGATGAAGCGGGGTAAAGGACTCTGAAGCGACAGACTCGGCAACAGAACCGGAAGCAGGCACCACGCAGCGACATATTGGCGGCACGCAATGCCCGAAAGCCGCCCGCACGCCGCTCCGCCGGGGCAGCAAATTCAAGCCTCCGCAATCAAGCACGGCAAGCCAACGAAGCCAAGGGCGCAAAAGAAAAGCTAACCCGGCTCACACCGCACCGCAATGTGGTAAGAACAATGGAATTATTATGCTAGGGAACGGACAAATATTACGGGGAGGGGGTTATTTGAAAGGAAAAGGAAGTGATCCCCCACCAGCCACTGGGAAAACTGCCTAATTAATTAAGTAGAATTAGAAATTAAGCAATAAATTCGTCACCAATATGATCACCAACAACTCAGTCACGAGGAGAATCGCGAGGCAGCAAGGTCTATGCCAGTCACTCAGCCTTTCCCATCATGCCGCAAGGCAAAAAGGCGCGTGCCTAGGGAGGAGCAGTCTATATATAGCTGCTCAAACCCTTGCCCAATTGGACAAGGTGCACCACCTGACCTATTACAAACCTTTCTCGAACCTTCCCGAGCCTTCCAACTAATAGGGTGTGGCAAACCCGTCCCTTACCAAATAGGCAGGAACATCATTAGAAGCCGTTATATGAGGCTAATATCCAGAGCTAGCAAATACAAGGCCTCCCATAAGGAGCTAAATCAGCTTTCTCGCAGTTCTCACAGTGATAGGCTGTGAGCTGCAAGTTAAGCACTCAGCATGAGAACTCGTGCTGGGCAGCAGGTGTATTATCAGTATGTTATGACTAGGGCAGTGTGAGAGCATGAGACTGTCGTAAACAACTTGGGAATATCTCTCTTTGATGTCTCCATTTGATTTAGAAATGGTATCTCATAGCTGCAGGAGGCACAGAACTAGGAATGAGCCCTAAAGTCAAATATTATTCACTAATAGGCAAAAAAACTTGTGGTTTAACAATGTACTTATAGCCTAGCGATATCTCTATCAAACTTTAAATAGCAGGGAAATTGAGCAGCTATAGTGAATGCACCAGGGGAGCAGGAGACCTGTCCTCCTCTTTGAGATATTGTACTGCCCTACAAATTTGACAAAATGCAAACACAATTTGGGTTGGTCTTTCACAGTCCAATCCACTTCCTGTGTAGCTTGGAAGAATTTGGTAACTTGTGCCTCTGAGCATATGGTGAGTGGTGGCAACACCTGCAATCAGCCCAAATAATACAAAGAGATAGAGATATTGGTGGGCTATAGGTACGTTCTTAAACCGCAAGGTTTTTTGCCTTTTAATGAATTTCTCTGCTTTTTAATCTGGGAAGTAAGAAATGGGATCCTGTGCAAGTTTGCTGAGAATGGACCGATCATTTGCATACTTATTGAGTTCAGTGGGGTTTACTCCCCTGCAATCATGCTTAAGATAGATAAAACTGACCATGGGGAGGAGGAAGGGGATGGGGATGAAGAGGGAGGGGCAAAGGAAGGGGGCAGGAAGGGGCAAGAAGGAGGGGATAGGAGGGAGGAGAAAGGAAGGTGGGTTTGATCATTTGTATACTTTTTGAGTTCAATGGGATTTATTTCTGTGCAATCATGTTTGAAAAGGGAAATGGACTGTCTTCAAGTCGATCCCGACTTATGCCGACCCTATGAATAGGGTTTTCATGGTAAATGGCATTCAGAGGTGGTTTTACCATTGCCTTCCTCTGAGGCTGAGAGGCAGTGACTGGCCCAAGGTCACCCAGTGAGCTTCATGGCTGTGTGGGCATTCGAACTCTGGTCTCCCAGGTTGTAGTCCAACACTGACCTGGGAGAGGGGCAGGGAGGGTAGGAGAAGGGGAGGGGAGGAGATTGGGTGGGTGGGCACTGGGCAGAGGGGAAGCCCCTTTCCTTTCCAAAAGGAAAACACTGTGAACAGTATCATTGCTTTTCAGCATTTCCCCCACCTTTTCATTCTACAGCAGGGACATATAGCCTCCCACCCAAATTTAGACTAAAGCTGTTCCTTGACGCATCTACACTAGGGCTTTATTTCACTTTGGACAGTCATGGCTTCTCTCAAAGAATCCCAGGAAGTGTAGTTATTGAAGGGTGCTGAGAGTTGCTAGGAGATACACAGTTCCCCTCACAGACCTTCAATGAGAGTGGCTAACTGTTAAAACAGTCTGGCCACTGGACCTCTGTCACAGGAATAGGAGCCTTCTCTCAGTACCCTTCACAAACTACACTTCCCAGGAATCTTTGGGGGAAGTCATGACTGTCTCAAGTGAAATCAATGTCTGGTGTGGGTTTGGGCCCCTGATTAGCCAAGCCAAGCAGCTGTGAGTCTGGCTTTTGGAATACTGACAGTTGGTTCTTACTGAGCATGCCCGATACTATCATTCACTTCAATGCAAAATTTATTAAATTAATTTAAGATCAGCCAGGCATTTTTTTAACTTTTAAACTGATGAAGGTCAGGGTATGGGGCAAGGATTCCAGGTACTCCGTGAACATGGCTGATTTTTAATATATTTCAACCGATTATGAGAACTCTTGACAGAAAAAAGTCCAAAAGGGCTCTGGGTTTTTTCTCTCTCTTTCTAGACTTTGAACAGTCAATTCTCTCTGTCTGTTTTGTGTATTGCCACGAAAATTTAGATGGTTGTTAAGGAAGCATTTCTGAGTTCAGGACTATAAATTTTGTAAGGTTTTGTTTTGAAATGAGCTTATGGGAAGCATCAGAATGGCATGGAGGTATTTTCAATTTGACATTTTGGAATGTGAAAAATCCATGCTGGCTATAGTATACAGCCATTCTCTTGGCTTTATAATAAAAGCTTGCCCATTGCAGTACAAGTTTAACATCAGGCAGAGTCTGTGAGGCCTCTGGAGGTCTGCCACATTGACCTGTGCAGACTGGCACTGCTGTTATGGACGTCCTAATAGCAGCAAGGACTGTGACTATCTGCAGTTCCTATTACTAACCTTATTATTATTATTATTATTTATTTATTATTTATTACATTTGTATACCGCCCCATAGCCGAAGCTCTCTGGGCGGTTTACAACAATTAAAAACATTAAAAACAAATATACAAATTTAAAAACACCTAAAAAAAACAATTTATAAACACATGCTAAAATGCCTGGGAGAAGAGGAAATAATCTTTGTATCATCATCTTGTGCCAATGCCTAGATTTGATGTCTTTTATTGCCCTATCAGTATCCAATAAAAATCCCAGCCCAGGCTTAGCTACCCTGAGGTGTGAAATGTGGTGGGACACCTCTGTAACAATCTTGATGCCACATTCACATCCGCTGCATTCTCCAGTGAGTTGTCCAGTGCAATGTCAGCTGCAACATCATGGGATCAGTTTCAGTTGATGCAGCTTGATATCGTAGACAAGGTGCTTGCAATGATGTACCCAACAACATATCAGACAGGCTCTGTCTCTATTGCTTTTTGGTACCTGTTGAAGGCTTTCCTCTTTATTTTGAAGTGGAGATTTTTATCCCAGTTGGTATCTCTACTAGATTTGAAATTTGTTTTATGTATGCAACTGGTTTAACTATTTTTATATATGTAATTTTAGCTTTGTATACCTATCTAATTATTTTATATATGCTTTTATTGCATTGTTAAATTGAATCATGATGCTTCACAGGGAACAAATAAATAAATGTGATGTTCCAAAGAAGTACTTTGAGAGAAGCTGCTAAGCAGGGACATGACTGGAAAGTGAGACTTATGGGGTCCCTGAATTATCCAACATGGCTTTGCTCAGAGAAACTTGCCACTATCAGGAAGACAAATGTGGACAATCCAAAAGAAAATGTCCCAGGGAGCGATATTTTGAAACACTGCCCTATTTGACCGTGCCAAAGATGAAATCCTCCCAAGGTCAAATTGCACTACAGGGAAAAACAATAATTGGTAACACACAAACCCATCCATTTGTTTACCTTTTCAATATTGTATTTGTAGCCTTGTTCATGACTTGGATACAAATGATTTGTGTGCATGCTTTGTCATTTGCAAGCACAGATCTGATCATGAAGCCTCTTTGTTGAATGGGCACTGATGTTAATCTTCCTGTCGATATGTGTTGTTTTTAAATGGCCATTAATGCATCAATGACCAAGGGACAGTTTGTGCTAGAGCTGACTCAACATTTCCCAGAAAACATTTTTCTGACAAAATTTCTGATCCCCCCTCTTTTTCTGATACCCCCCTCACCCCAGAAAAAAAAACACTTTGCAGAGGTTTCTATAAACGTTACCCACCAATTATTTTGTGGCAGTGACAGGGAATTTTGTCATTCGGTGGACTGGGGATCCTTGAGTAAAATCAAAGAACACAGGCTTGCAGCAAAAAGGTAGGGTTTTATTGGATAGCAAGCGTACACTTGGTCAGTCTCCCTCTTGGAGAGTGGAGAACTACAGCATGGCACTGTTTACCTGGGTTTTTTATATATTTCAGGACAAAGACTTTAGCATCTACCAGTCAGGAGGTTACACATCAGTATGACATAGGCATTACAGTATTGCATAGGCATTGCACAGGTATCGCATAGGCATTGCATAGGTACTGTACTTTCTGCATCATGATCTGGTGAATTTAGCAATGTTCAGTACTTCACATAAAAATACATTTTCACTGTGAGCTAAGCATTCCAGCTAATGCAATCCTTCCTACGTCTTGGAGAACACAAGGATGTTCAGAGATATTCAGTGTCTATTCAATGTTATCATAATTGTTTAGAGTTCTAGCTGTCCATACAAACCAAAACAGTCAAGGAAGACAGCTCCAAGACGAAAAGGGTTCTGGCTGGCTACTAAACTTATTAAATGTTAAACTAAACTATTAAAATGTTATAAACCTTTATAAATCTTTATAGCTTTATAAAAGAATATATTTTGCTTATTGTTTGTATATAAAGAATTTCCCCAACAGCAGCCACCATTTCCCACCTACAATCCCTCACATAAATGTCTGGGACATTGTGGAAAATGCTAAGTGGTAGCCAGGTTGCCAATGCAGTTGCTTCAGTTTCTGCCACCATTTACAGTAGCAGGGAGGAGGGAGGAAAGGAGGTTGGAGGAGAAAAAAGTTGTTCTGCTGATAATGGTAAGCCCCACCCTCTGAGAAACCGAGGAAAAATCTGGTGCTATTATTTCTGCCTTTTTTGCAAGTTTTGTCAGTGATTTCAAAAATGAAAAGCTTGGGCTCTGTGCCTGTCTGGATATGACTCCACATCCTCCCCAAACCTGGAAGAAATTTTCCCTAATCTCAACAGTAATAGAGGTTGATGATGATTAGTCCAGTGTGATGCACTCTGCACATGAGCAGAGGTTATTACTTCACATTTTCAGCACTGAAGCATGCATTACAAATACATTGTGCTGTTCTCTGATATGCCCTGGCTCAAATGAAACATTTTTCTGTCTACTGATTGAGATACTTTGTTTGTTTAATTTAGAAAAAAAAGTATTTTGGATAATGAAAAGTTTAATACTGGGGGGAAAGAAACTGCATGCAACCATGAGCAAGTGATCCTCACATTTTAAAAGTTAGTGTGTGCATGTGCATATTTAGTTTCTTGGCAATGGATGTACAGGTGTAATCAATACCTGAATTCAAAAACTTTTGTCATGTGGTATGGCTTAATTTCTAAATAAGAGGAGTGAAGTCCGTCTTGTCTGAAAATCATACTTGGCCCTCTTAGATGGAAGCTCTTACACTGCTCATAGAAGTGCAGAAAATTAATATAATTTTAGTGAGGAGACAGTGGCACTTTGCACATGTGTAATGACACACTTTCCTAAGTCAGTGCAGTACAAGTCGTACTGTGAATAAAATAGCAAAATTCAAAGTTGCCACCCTACCAAGTCAAAATGCTGCCAGTGTTCCCAGATATACTTACCATGTGTGAAGCACCAACTTACCAGCTATACAGAATTGCCATAATATAGTCCAAAATCCTGCCAAGGAGAAACAAAATCAATAGCTCATTGGAGAAGCAGAGGAGGCAGCACACTTTAATGTTGGTCTGGTTCATAATGACTCCCTCATGATGGAAATCAATTGATTCAGAAAATGAATACACTTGTGTAGAATTGAAGAGCTGAGCAGCTTAATTATTCAGGGGCCTGTACTGATCTGATGGCCTCCAGCAAAGAATTTTACAAAGCAACACAAAGCACATCCTTGCTCAGCTTTTTTTCTCCTAAAAGACTCTGTGCCCAGCTGGCTCCCTCATTCTGTAAAGTCCATTTCACACTGTCTTATTAAGGAATTGAAAATCCATCATATATTTGACAAGACCTACTTCATCGACTTTTTGAAACCTTCAGGATCTTCTTGAACTAAGTGAGGGGATGATCTTGTTTTAATAACTTTTTGCAAGTTTGAAAATACTACATTTACAGCTACCACATTACAAGATAAGACTTTGCATCGATTATTCTCAACCTCATCTATTTATCAATCGATTGATCGTTTTGGAAGATCACATTGTCCTGAGAACTATTTGACAAGTTGTTACGTAATAAGTGTTGGTAGTGGGGCAAGAGCAACTCCTGTTTTGTTCTTTTGTTTATGTTCCAGAGGGAGATAGAGTTAGGGTCCTCCAGATGGATAGGCTTGACTATGTTTACCTGTGATGCTCTGACTGACTTCCTTCCGTCCTTAGACTGATATGCTTAGGGAAGCTTATCTGCCTCTCCTCCTTCCACCCTTTCCCTTCCTCTCTTCTTTGACTCTCTGAGAGAGAGTAGACACATTTGTCTCTGCTCTCTCTCCTGAGCCATGAGGGCAACTCCCAAACATGGGTGTTGCGCCTCTAACTTAGTTAGTTAGTTAGAACTAGGTATGCCTTTCCTATCTACTATGTATTTCTATAAATAAAGTAGCTTTTGTTATTTTACTAAGTCTTAAGTCTCAGTGATCTAAATGCAGGGTAAAAGCCTTAGGTAAACGCACACACGCATCTCAGACTGTTGAAAATCTCTGCTAACGTTTATACAAATTTACACAACAATAAACTGCTTAATTTACAGTATGGCTCACCCATCCCCATTTAGACATTTTTCCTATAAACTTTTTTTCCCAAGGAAACACTGATATTTGAAAAAAAAATGCACATACATATGGATATTTTATGGGCAAATCTTAAACAACATTAGATATTCCTGCGAAAATGCAGAGAAAATTATGGCTTTTCTGACTGCTGTTAGGGTTCAGTTCAGCATGAAAATGGAACTGCCTTCAAGTCAATTCCAGCTTATGGCAACCCTATGAATAGGGTTTTCATGGTAAGCGGTATTCAGAGGTAATTTACCATTGCCTTCCTCTGAGGCTGAGAGGCAGTGACTGGCCCAAGATCACCCAGTGAGCTTCATGGCTGTGTGGGGATTCAAACCCTGGTCTCCCAGGTCGTAGTCCAACAATGTAGCATGCATACCATTAAATAAACACTGATTTTGATCATTGGTCCATCTGACCTAGCATTATCTACTCTGTTGGAATTGTTGGGATTTTAAGGTTTTAATGTCACTGGTGACCTCAAGGCTAGATTACTTTAATGTGTTTCTATGTGGGGCTATCCTTGAGGTTGATCTGAAAGCTGCAGCTGGTGCAAAACGCGGCAGCAAGACTGCTAACTGTCACCCCGCTGCTGAAAGAATTGCACTGGCTTCCCATTTGCTACCGGGCCAAGTTCAAGGATCTGGTTTTGGTGTACAAAGCCCTATACAGCTTGGGACCAGGATACCTGAAAGAGTGTCTTATCCCTTATATACCCAGTCGATCACTGCACTCTGCAGGTGAGGGCCTCCTGCAGATACCATCTTATCAGGAGGTCCATTCTGTACAATATAGGAAACGGACCTTTAGCGTGGTGGCACCTACCCTGTGGAATTCTGTCCCCTTAAATATTAAACAGGCACCATCTCTGTTATTTTTTCAGTGCCTATTGACGTCCTTCCTCTTTCAACAAGCCTTTTAAGTTGAGACCTTATCCCAGTCTGCGTCTGTGTTGGAATTGCTCTTTTAGAATGTTTTTAAACTTTTTTTTAAAAAAACAGTATGTTTTTAACCTTGTTTAAAAAAGATCTTGAAAGCTTTTTTAAAAAAATATGGTTTTGAAGTTGTTTTGTTTTAATATATTTTAAAGTCTGTTTTTATGATGTTTTAAAGTGTTTTTAGTGCTTTTGTTTACCGCCCTGGGCTCCTGCTGGAGGGAAGGCTGGATATGAATCAAACAATGAAGTAAATAATAAATATTAGAAAGAAAACATCATCAAAACAAATTATGTTTAAAAAATCTTAAAATAAAACATCTTTTTAAATAAAAATCTTTAAAAACATCTTAAAACAATTGCAACACAGATGCAGAGCGGCATAAAGTCTCTACTTTAAAGGTTTGTTGAAAGAGGAAGGTCTTCACCAGGCACCGAAAAGACAACAAAGATGGTGCCTGTTAATATTTAAGTAGAGGAAATTCCCAAGTGTTGGTGCCATAACACTAATGCCCCAATTACTATGTTGTGTGCAACAGACCTCTTGATTTGATGGTATCTGCAGAAGGTCCTGACCTGCAGAACATAGTGACTGACTGGATATATAAGTGGTAAGATTTTCATTCAGGTATTATTTATTTATTTATTTATTTTATTACATTTTTAGACCGCCCTATAGCAATAAGCTCCCAGGGCGGTGTACAGCATAATAAAACAGGTTAAAATACAAAAACACAATAAAACATAATTAAAAATTTTCAATTTTAAATTCAAATTTTTAAATTTTTACAATGCCTGGGCGAAGAGGTAGGTCTTTACCTGGCGCCGAAAAGATAGCAAAGAAGGCACCAGGCGTATCTCATCAGGGAGGGCGTTCCATAGTTTGGGGGCCACCACTGAGAAGGCCCTAGCTCTAGTTATCATTCTCCGTGCCTCCCTATGCGTTGGGACACGGAGAAGGGCCTTCGACGTCGAGCGCAGCGACCGGGTAGGTACATAGCGGGAGAGGCGTTCCGCCAGGTATTGCGGTCCGATGCCGTTAAGGGCTTTATAGGTAAGAACCAACACTTTGAATCTGGCCCGGAAACATATTGGTAGCCAGTGCAGCTGGGCCAGGACAGGTGTTATATGATCAAATTTTTTTGTCCCAGTAAGAACTCTGGCCGCAGCATTCTGCACCAGCTGAAGTTTCCGAACCGTCTTCAGAGGTAACCCTACATAGAGTGCATTACAGTAGTCCAATCTAGAGGTTACCAGAGCATGGATAACTGTGGCAAGGTTCTCCCTATCCAGATAGGGTCGTAGTTGGGCTACCAGCCGAAGCTGGTAGAACGCATTCTGTGCCACCGAGGCTACTTGAGCCTCCAGTGACAGGAGCGGATCTAATAAGACCCCCAAACTACGGACCTGCTCCTTTAGGGGGAGTGTAACCCCATCTAGGGCAGGTCGGACATCAACCATCTGGGCAGAGAGCCCCCCCACCAACAGCATCTCAGTCTTGTCAGGATTGAGTCTCAGTTTATTAGCTCTCATCCAGTCCATTATTGCGGCCAGGCAGCGGTTTAGTACATCAACAGCCTCACCTGAAGAAGATGAAAAGGAGAAGTAGAGCTGCGTATCATCAGCATATTGCTGGAAACGCACTCCAAATCTCCTAATGACCTCGCCCAGCGGCTTCATATAGATATTAAAGAGCATGGGGGACAGAACTGAACCCTGTGGGACCCCATATTGGAGTATCCAGGGACTCGAGTAATGCTCCCCAAGCACCAGCTTCTGGAGACGATTCTTGAGGTAGGAGCACAGCCACCGCCAAGCAGTGCCTCCAACTCCTAAGTCCGCAAGACGTCCCAGAAGGATACCATGGTCGATGGTATCAAAAGCCGCTGAGAGATCAAGGAGAACCAACAGAGTTACACTCCCTCTGTCTTTCTCCCGACAGAGGTCATCATACAGGGCGACCAAGGCTGTTTCTGTACCAAACCCCGGCCGAAAGCCCGATTGACATGGATCCAGATAATCAGTTTCATCCAAGAGAGCCTGGAGCTGGTGAGCGACCACACGCTCTAAAACCTTGCCCAGGAACGGAACATTTGCTACCGGCCTATAGTTGTCAAGATTTTCAGGGTCCAAGGAGGGTTTCTTTAGGAGCGGTCTCACCACCGCCTGTTTCAGGCAGGGTGGTACCACTCCCTCTCGTAAAGAGGCATTGATCACCTCCTTGGCCCATCCGGCTGTTCCGTTCCTGCTAGCTTTTATTAGCCATGAGGGGCAAGGATCCAGAGCAGAAGTGGTCGCCCGCACCTGTCCAAGCACCTTGTCCACGTCCTCGAGCTGAACCAACTGAAATTCATCCAATAAAACAGGACAGGACTGTGCTCTGGACACCTCATTAGGCTCAACTGCTACAATATTGGAGTCAAGGTCCCGGCGGATGTTTGCGATCTTATCTTGGAAGTGTCTCGCAAACTCATTACCGTGGGCTATTGATGGTATTATTGCGTTCTGAGGACCAGAGTGTAAAAGTCCCCGAACAACCTTATAAAGTTCCGCTGGGCAGTTAGAAGATGACTGAATGGAGGCAGCAAAGTACTGCTTCTTCGCTGCCCTCACCGCCTTCACATAGAGCTTGGTAGAGATCTTCACAAGTGTAAGACTACAGCCGTCGGGAGTTCGTCTCCATTTGCACTCAAGCCGTCTCCTTTCTTGCTTCATCACTCTTAGCTCCGGGGTAAACCACGGAGCCAATTGAGCTCTGCAGAGGAGAGGGCGCACCGGGGCGATCGTGTCAACTGCCCGGGTCATTTCCGTATTCCACAGATTGACCAGGGTTTCGACAGGAGCGTCAGTTTTATCAGCCGGAAAACTCCCCAGAGCCTTCTGAAAACCTTCAGGATTCATTAGTCTCCGGGGGCGGACCATCTTAATAGGTCCTCCACCCTTGCAGAGGGGAGAAAACATTGTGAGCCTACACCTCAATAGGCGATGATCTGTCCATGACAGAGGAATAGATGTAAAATCCCTCACTCCCAGATCACCATCCCCTGCTCCAGTAGCAAAAATTAAGTCTAGAGTGTGCCCCGAAATATGCGTAGGGCCAGTAACAAATTGAGACAGCCCCATGGCTGTCATGGAGGCCATGAAGTCCTGAGCTGCCCCAGACAAAGCGGTCTCGGCATGAATGTTGAGATCCCCCAATACCATAAATTTGGGGGATCGCAACACCAAACCCGAGACCACCTCCGTCAGCTTAGTTAGGGAGGCTGTTGGGCAGCAGGGTGGACGGTACACCAACAGTATTCCCAGTCTGTCTCGCTGGCCCAACGTAATATGGAGACACTCCAGACCATTAGCTACCTGGATAGGGTGCCTAATGAGAGGGATGGAACTTCTATAGACCACAGCGATTCCCCCTCCCCGACCCTCGGATCTACCCAGATGCTGAACCGAGTACCCAGGTGGGCACTGCTGGGAGAGATTAATGCCTCCCAGATCGCTCACCCATGTCTCAGTAATAAACGCCAGATCGGCCGCCTCATCCACAATTAAATCATGGATGAGGGAAGCTTTATTATTTACCGATCTGGCATTAAGAAGCAGCAACTGGAGATCCGAGAGTTGGCTGATAGAACTACCAGCAATCCTGTGGATGTGGGGAGGACCGGAACACGGTACAGCCACCAATTGTCTGTGCCGAGTTCCCCTCAACTGGCATGTCCTCCTGGTCCTAAGCTCTACAGGGCTTTGTACACTCAAACCAACACTTTGAACTCAGTCCAATAGCTAATGGGAACCAGTGCAATTCTTTCAACAGCAGAATAATATGTTTGCAATGTCCTGCTCCAGAGCAGTTGTGCCACCGTATTTTGCACTAGCTGCAGCTTCTGGACCAACCTCAAGGGCAGCTCCACATAGAGAGCATTACAGTAATTCAGCCAGGAGGTTACCAGTGCAATGACAACAGTGGTCAGGCTATCCCGGTCCAGAAAATGGCCATAGCTGTCTTACCAGGTGATACGGTAAAAGGAACTCCTAACCACTGAGGTCACCTGAGCCTCTAGCAACAAAGATGGATCCAGGAGCATTCCTAGACTATGAACCTGCTCTTTCAGGGGAAGTATGACCCCATCCATAGGAGACAATTGACCAATTATCCAGAATCAGGAACCACCTACCCACAAGGTCTCCATCTTGCTAGGATTCAGACTAAGTTTATTGGCCCTCATCCAGCCCACCACTGAGTCCAGGCACCAGTCCAGGGCTTCCACAGCCTCTTCTGAGAAATAGAGCTGGATATCATCAGCGTACTGCTGACACTTTGCCCCAAATCTCCTAATGACCACTCCCAGCAGCTTCATATAGATGTTAAACAGCATTGGGGACAAGATGATACTCTGTGGCACCGCACAGCATAACTGCCAGGGGGCCAAAAGATAATCACCCAATGTTATTCTCTGAATCTGACCCTGGGGATAGGATTGGAACCTGTATAAAACAGTCCCTCTCATACTCATTCTCACCAAGTAGGCTCAGAAAGATATCACGGTCAATGGTATCAAAAGGTGCTGAAAGATCAAGAATAACAGGTTGCACTCCCCAGTCCTTTTCTCAGTAAAGGTCTTCCATCAGGTGCCCAAGGCCAATTCAGTTCAGTAACCAGGCCTGAACCCAAATTGGAATGGATCAAGAAAATCTGTTTCATTCATGAGTACTTACAATTGCTATGCCACAACCCTGTCAGTGATTTGAGAATACTTGCAATTGCTGCACCACAACCCTCTCAGTCACTTCCCATTAAAAAAAAAAAAGGTATTTGCATCCAGATGGTAGATGTCACAAGCCAATAGTTCCAGGGTAGGTGTTTTCAGGATCTGTCAGATCACCATTTCTTCCAGGGCAACTGGGACAACTCCCTCCCACAAAGATGTGCTGACCACACCCTGGATCCACTTTAGATTTATTGGCTGTCCCCATAATGAAGTTTCTTCACTGGACATATAACAATTTGCTCTGGATCAGTCCTAAAGCACATTGGCCACATTCAAAAGAGCAATAGACACTGTTTGCTCATATGCATTGGAACTCTGGTGTATGTGTTTGTTCCTGTCCCTTCTTTCAATTGCTCCCTTCACGCCTCCAGAAGCCACTTTGGGAAGTTGTGGAATACTCCAGAGTGGTCTATTAAGCACCACAAAGAAGGGGATAAATGGAAGGCTGAGTTCAGTGGAGAAAACAGCATAGCTCATGCAGAAGGTCCCAGGTACAGTCCCTGGCATGTCTAGTTAAAAAAAAATTCAGGTAACAGGTGGAAATATTTAGATCTCTTCTTGGTCCTTAGAGAATTGCTACCACTTAGAATTTCAGACTAGACAGACAGTCTAACCTGATATAAAGGAACTTCCTGCATTCTTAACGAACGTATGGTGTGGGCATGCAATTTACTTATGCGTATCAGTAAGTGCAGTAAGACATGTCCAAGGAGAGTGGACATTTCTAGAAATGACTGGGCATATCTAGATGTGTCCAGGGTTCAGGATCATCTTCTAACACAGAGCAAGTAAAAAGCATTTTTTTTAAAAAAAAAAACCCACAAAGAATAACAATAAATAGCAATTTTACAGAGAGTGGATGATTCTATCCATTTTCAGTCTGAAAAACAAGATCAGTTCTGGTGCAATGAAGCTTCAAGGTCAGAAAGATCTTTCTTAATGTTATAGCATGTGGGCTTACAGACTTTATAGAAATGACTTATTAGAGATGAATGGAAGATTGCTGTAAAGTCACTGAGTATTGCTAAGACATCTCTGCTTTCTCAGTAGAGGTTCTGGTATGTCTTCCAGTGCAAGACCTAACATTGTACATTTTATATGACACTACAGACCTGAATGAGGAATTATGACAACGATGAGATACCCACTATAGAAAAATTGTTCTGTGTGGAAAAAAAATCTTGTTCATTTTCCCCCTTGTGAACAAGGAACAACCCTTTCATTCCAGCAATAATAACCTTTAGTTTGTTATCCATGCTGCGATTCTTAAAACCACAGGCAAGTGTCTGCAAACCTAAATTGCTTCCCATGAGGAAGATAAAGGAGAAGAAGAGAGAAATGTGTATTAATAATCACTGTTTGATAGAGGGAACTGATAACTTTCTTTTCCATTAAGAAATAAAGAAAAAAGGTTTAAGAATAATGATGCTGCCCCACTTTTATTGATAATCATGTCTCCCCATCTCCCTAGACCTGCATATATGTTAAAACTTTCACCGAGGCCCCACAAATTTCAACAAAGACTGTCCTCCCACTTTTGCCGCCCATGAATTGGACCCAAGGCTAGAGAGGTATGTGATGTTCCTGTATTAATGTATATATGGTAAGTGCTGTTTGTACAGAAGATACACGGTAAGTGGAATGAAAGAGGAGGGGGGAGTAAATGAGCAGTAGAATGCTGGATGATTGGCTGAGTGTTTGGATGGCTGAGAGTATAAATGGAAGGATGACAGTTGAATCTGGGTGGACGTTAGTGGGTTGTTTGAGAGGTGTTTGGTGGACGTTGGTGGGTTTGAGAGGCGTTTGAGAGGTGTTTGGAGCTGGGTGTTTGGAGGTGGATGTGGGGAGAGTGTGGAGTTCGGATTAATACTAAGACAAGTATCACAGGAATAGATGAAACCATATGCTTATGTGCCTTTATAAAGTAATCTTGTTATTTCTAATATTTAATAAACACTATTTTGGTTTACCGGAGGCCTGATCCTTGGCTGGGAAATATACAGACCAGAGGGGAGGGCAAGGTACTTACCAAGGCTGAAGGGAAACTGTAACAATTGGTGGCAGCGGTGAAGGGAAGAATATAACACCACAAGTATCCAGAGCAACCCAGAATTATATGCATTCTATATAGATCAAAGGGATTGGGACAGCTTAAGCACGCAGTCACAGAGGTAACCTGATTGAGAGAGACTCAGGCAGAGTCTCTGGGAATACTGGTTATAGGACGTGACTGGTGGTGCTGCCTAGCAGGGGGATCTGGTGAGGTCTGTGCTAGAGCGGAGAGAGAAACCATAAAAAAGGACAGTCCGGACTGGTGGAGTCCCTGGTGGTGCCTAGTGACAGGCAGTAGCCACGAGCAGGTAGGAACCTAACAGGGAGAGCCAGGGAAGGGTGTCACAAGGTACTCTTCACCCACCACTTGAATAACACCACTTTGTTATTATTTCAAGCAAGTAACAGTGATTAATTTCTGGTCAAATAACCAATGGGAATTATGTAAATAATCAATTGCATGTGGAGTTAGTATAACAACAACTGCCATTTCTCCTTTTAAAGACAAAGTTCATTTTGACAGAGAAGTTTTGACTTGCATAGCATCAGAATACAGAAAAGAGTAATTACATTCAGAAATGTGTATGTGTGTTGGTACCTTCTAACGTGGTGAAGGGGTTTGAGAGTGTGGAAACTAAGAGCAATGCCATCAGGAGTCTAGACCAAGACTCCTAGCAGGGTCACCCAAGGTGGAATGGTCAAAGCTGAGACACCAGACTAGCATGCATCCAGACTTGGAGGAAGGTAATGGTAAACCACCTCTGAATACTTTTACCATGAAAACCCTATGAATATATCCAAAATGCAATATGACATAGTGCTAGAAGATGAGACCCCCAGGTCATATGGCACTCATCAAGCTACTGGGGAAAAAGAACAACAGACAAGTACAAGTAGTGCTGTGACTAATGATGTCACTGGGTCAAAGCCGAAAGGAAGCCCGGAGGGTGATGCGCACAGATGTGAAAGAAGAGTCTGGAGTTGTACAATGTACACAAAAGAAACATGGAATGTGAGAAGCATGAACCAGGGAAAGTTAGAAATTGTCATGCAAGAAATGGAACGTATCAATATTACAATAATTGGCATGAGTGAATTAAAATGGATGGGAATGGGACATTTTCAATCAGGCAACTACAAAATATTTTATGCAGGAAATGAGAAATTAAGAAAAAATGGGGTTGCTCCAATAGTGAGGAGTGATGTAGCAAAAGCAATTAGAGCTATAACGCAAGGTCTGAGCGAGTGATATCAGCGAGACTTAACAAGAAACCTATCAACATAACCATCATCCAAGTCTATGATCCAATGGCAAACACAGAAGAGGAAATTGAGAGATTTTACACAGAAGTACAGGAGGAAATTGATCACGCACCAAAACAAGATGTGCTGATAATCATGGGGGACTGGAATGAAAAAATAGGGAACAGAGAAAAACTAGAAATTGTGGGGAAATGGGGCATAAGAGATAGAAATGAAGCAGGAGAGAGACTTACTGAATTCTGTGAAGCCAATAATTGGTTTCTTGCAAACACATTTTTTGAGCAACCAAAAATATGACTGTAGATGTGGACATCACCAAATGGTCAATATAGGAATCATATTGATTATATAATTGGAAACAAACGATGGAGAAGTTCTATACTTTCTGTGAAAACAAGACCAGGAGCAGACTGCGGTACAGATCATGAACTGATAATATTGAAAATCTGAGTAAAGCTAAACAAGAACAACCAAGCAATCATAATGCCAAAATACAAAATCTAAATAACATAGCAAAATACAATCTAAATAACATCCCAGAAGAATGTAAAGATCAAGTAAGGAACAGATTTGAAGCTTTAAACCTAGCTGATAGAGAACCAGAAGAACTATGAAGTCAGAGACACTATCAGGGAAAAATGCAAAAAGACTCTAATTAAAATTATTAATACTCTAATTAAAAAGAAAGACCTCAGTGAATGATTGATGAAACTCTTAAAATGGTTAAAGAGAGAAGGAAAGCAAAAGGAGCGAGAAACAAATATGAACCCTAGATGCAATAATACAGCGACTAGTACGTAGAGACAAAGAGAACTACTACAGTAATTATTGTACAGAAATAGAATAGAATAATAAAAAGGTAGAACAAGAGCCCTATTCCAAAAGATTAGAGAAATCAAAGGGAAATTCAAACCACGAGTAGAGATGTTGAATAATCAACAGAGGAACACACTGACTGACTGAAATAAAATAAAAGGAAGATGGAAGCAATACACTGAAGAATTATATAAAAGTGATGACAGGATGACAGATTCATCCATGGAGGAACTGTATGAAGAAGAACCAGAAATTTTAGAATGTGAGGTGGAAGCTGCTCTTAAAATACTTGGAAGAAACAAATAACCAGGAACAGATGGTATACTAATACAGTTGCTACAAGTTACTGAGATGGAATCTGACTAAATTTTGACAAACGTTTGTCAAGAAATATGGAAAACTAAACAATGGCCAACAGACTGGCATTCAATATACATCCCAATTACAAAGAAAGGGGATACCAGGGAATGCAGTAATTATCAACCTATTGCCTTAATATCCCATGCAAGTAAAGTAATGCTCAAGTTTCTACAACAAAGGCTCTTACCATATATGGAGTGAGAAATGCCAGATATCTAAGTTGGATTTAGAAAACGAAGAGGTACCAGAGATCATACCACAAACCTATGTTGGATAGTGGAATGGACCAAGGCATTTCACAAGAAAATCACCCTGTGTTTCATAGATTACAGTAAAGCCTTTGATTGTGTAGATCATGAAAAACTATGGAATGCTTTAAAAGAATTGGGTTGCCACAGGATCTGATTGTTCTAATGTGCAACCTATACTCTGAACAAGAGGCTACTGTAAGGACAATATGGAAAAAGTGATTGGTTCCCCATTGGAAAGGGTGTGAGACAGGGGTGTATTCTATCACCCTATTTGTTTAATCTATATGCAGAATATATCACATGGAAAGCGGGATTGGACCAAGATGAAGGAGGTGTGAAAATTGGAGGGAGAAATATCAATAATTTAAGATATGCAGACGATACCATACTACTAGCAGAAACCAGTAATGATTTGAAACGAATGCTGATGAAAGTTAAAGAGGAAAGCACAAAAGCAGGACTACAGCTGAACAACAAGAAAACTAAAGTAATGACAACAGAAGTTTTATGTAACTTTACAGTTGACAATGAGGACATTGAACTTGTCAAGGATTATCAATATCTTGGCACAGTAATTAACCAAAATAGAGACAATAGTCAAGAAATCAGAAGAAGGCTAGGACTGGGGAGGGCAGCTATGAGAGAACTAGAAAAGGTCCTCAAATGCAAAGATGTATCACAGAACGCCAAAGTCAGGATCATTCAGACCATGGTATTCCCAATCTATAAGTATGGATATGAAAGTTGGACTGTGAAAAAAGCAGATAAGAGAAGAGTCAACTCATTTGAAATGTGTTGTTGGAGGAGAGTTTTGCGCATACCATGGACTGCAAAAAAGACAAATAATTGGGTGTTAGAGCAAATTAAACTAAAATTATCACTAGAAGCTAAAATGATGAAACTGAGGTTATCATACTTTGGACACATCATGAGAAGACATGATTCACTAGAAAAGACAATAATGCTGGGAAAAACAGAAGGGAGTAGAAAAAGAGGAAGGCCAAAGAAGAGATGGATTGACTCCATAAAGGAAGCCACAGACCCGAACTTATAAAATCTGAACAGGGTGGTTTATAACAGATGCTGTTGGAGGTTGCTGATTCATAAGGTCTCCATAAATTGTAATCAAGTTGAAGGCAGATAACACCCACCCACACTTGTGTGGGGGTGTTAAGGAAAAGCTAGCATCTGGATTTACCAATGGAAAGGCACCTGGATATAACCAGTGATGTGATAGCCTTTCAAATAATATCTCTAAAAAGATAGGTTTGGATTTATTTATTTTTCTAGAAGTAATAAAGAAAGGTAAAGGTGTCTCCGCACTTATAGTGCGAGTCGTTTCCGACTCTTAGGGTGACATCTTGCGACGTTTACTAGGCAGACCGTATATATGGGGTGGGAATGCCCATTCCTTCCCTGGCCTTTCTTTACCCCCCAGCATACGCCAGGTACTCATTTTACAGACCACGGATGGATGGAAGGCTGAGTGGACCTCAACCCCTTTTACAGGAGATTTGACTTCCTCCTTCCGTTGGAATCGAACTCCGGCCATGAGCAGAGCTTCGGCTGCATTACCACCGCTTACCACTCTGCGCCACGGAAGTTGCTAGGACATGAATAACTGTGGCTGTTACTGTCTCCGCCTCAGTCCCCCATCTGAAATATGAAGATAAAATCACTGGTTTCCATTACAAAGTTTTCAGGATTACAGCAATGATGAATGTGAAATGCTTGAATTATCCAAAGCACAATGTATATCTATGCTAAGGATAATAGTGGTGTCCAGATATTGACACTTGGTCCTTTGGATCAAACTCTTGTGTTGGCAAAAGGTGAAAACTCATCACCAAATATACACCAGCTCTGGAACCCAACCCTACACATATGCTGATATAGGGACTAACAGCAACATTCCTACATTATACAGATATACCCTGGGTATATTTTCACTGCCATAAACAACAAGGGACTGTGATGGCTTTTCAGAAGAGAGAAGGCAGTGACCCCTCTGGTCTATTCATTGGCATGGGTGCCAGTATGAGTGTTGATGTGATGCTCTGCCAGTAAGGCTGTCTGTTGTGTTCTGTGGCAAATATCTACCATTTGTATAAGCAGCTTCCTGCTATAAACCCAGATGGCCGCTGAGAAAGAACACTTTATATGATGACTCAGCAAAAGTGAATGCATGGTAAGAGATAGCTTAGCAGAATAAATTCTTCTATCATTGTGACATTTTGTAAATAGTCCACCCGTATTTTACTGAATTTTAATTGTTTTTATTATTGAGATGTTACCTAGGAAGTATAACTCTATCCATTTTATTCCACATTCTAAATGATGCAATTATACCGTTTTCTACTGGGGTTTTACATTATATTTTATTCATAGCTAATGTATATCTATAAATATGTGGAAGGAGGAAAAATATCCATTTGCCTTGACATTAATGACATCTGTTTGCAAAAGATAGTTCTACAAGTGGGAGTAGATCTTGTCTCAGCTCTAAGTGGGCAGGCCTTAATGGTTGCCTGTAAAAACACATTTCTTTTACTATTGCTATAGTAAAGACAGGCAAAATTGGTTATGATAAATAGCTGGTTAGATTGAGTGGGATTCCATTAAATCATACAACACTGTTTATGTATCCATGTCCATCAAATAAAAAGTTGAATCAGAAAAAAGTGTGTTGTCAGGACGTGAAACTGTATAAATGGGTTTATAGTTGGAAATGGAAGAGAAGACTTTTAGTTAGATTTTCCTCTCCTAAACCATTGATGAGGAAGCTTATAAGGCAGAAAATGCATGTATACCTAATGAAGATGCTGGCCGTCAGAAGTCCTTGAAAATGGGATTGGTTACATGTTAACCAATCTAATTAAGAGCCAAGCAAGCCTGAGACTTGTATTCAAGATGGGCATCAAATGGGGAGGTGGGAGGGAACCAACCATATTACTTTATTCACTAATAGGCAAAAAAACCCTGCAGTTTAAGAACATACCTATAGCCAACAAATATTTCTATCAAACTTTACAAAGCAGGGAAATTGGGCACTGACAGTTGATTCTTACTGAGCATGCCTGATGTTATCATTTAGTTCAATGTAGCATTTCTTAAATTAATTAAAAATCAGCCAGACATTTTTTAAAGTTTTTAACTGCAGAAGATGAAGGTCAGAGTATGGGGCAAGGTCATTAACAGGATTACAGGTACTCTGTGAACATGGCTGATTTTTAATGAATTTCAACAGATTATGAGAACTCTGACAGAAAAAAGTCCAAATGGGGTCTCCCCCCCCCAATAGTTTTACAATTTGAATTCTGGATTCAAGTGGAGTTTACACCTGAGTAGACATGCACATGATTGTGTGGCCAGAAAGCAATCCCAAATACACTTATTAGGGAATGAGCCCCATCGAAAATAATAAAACTTACTTCTGGGTAGGGATGGAAGGATCTCTTAATTTTTCATTTTTCCAATCTTAAATTCAGTCCTTCACATTTCTGCAACAATTTGTGATTTTTTTAAAAAAACAACCCTCATGAAAATTTATCACCATTTTCCTGTTAATTTCTCCTAATAAAATATTTGTATGCAGTCCTAATGTACACATTTTTGCAAGCAATTTCCCCTAACAATGCATTTTGCATATTATTTTCACTAATATATTAATTTTTATGCATGCTTTCTCCTAATATATGCATTTTTATAAACATTGCATGGTTGAAGAACTGCATCGCAAAATTCAGATAAGTGCATATTTTGAAAGATCAGTGTTTTGATACTGTTTCAGAAAGTGCAACTTTGATGGATACATCTTTAAATAAAAACTGAATCAAACTTCTTCCCCATCCCTACTTCTGAGTAAACATGCCTAACTGCAATGTGGCACCCTGGGCTCCTACTGGGAGGAAAGGTGGATATAATAATAATAATAATAATAATAATAATAATAATAATAATAATAATAATAATAATGCAGGATGGTTCTGGGTAGAGTTATTACATTGTCTAAAAACACCATTTGGATTCACTTCTGTTCACTCTGCAAATAGCACCATTGTGCAATTAGGAAAATAGATGTAGTTAACCAGAGCACAAATGTATGTAATCAAGTCACTCTGCCACGATGTTGGGGTCCATTAACAGGATTAATCAATTAAACAACATGCATTTTAAGTGTAGCTTACTTAATTGCTGATGAGACTGAATGCATAAAGCCACATTTGAGTTTGGAAAATCCAGTGGCCTACTTAGTTACAGCACAATCCTATGCATGTTAGTTATCCATAGTCTAGTACAATCCTGTTTAGATTTCTATAATGAATTAAAAGGGAGGTTGCCCCTTTTCCTTAATATGAAGGGCTACCAACATTCTGTGGACATGTTTTTTTAAAATATCTTTTATTGTTTTCTTAAAAATCATACAACAACAAAAAATATCCAAACAAACATCATGCACATGTATGTAGTTTCCAAACAATTCAAACACCTTACAGCAAGAATTCAGGGTACACCAAGCATATTCTGCTTCATACTAAGGCTTGTCCTGATCTAAACATGGGAAAGGTCACTTCAAAAGGCTCTATTGGGTTCTGTGAATCGCCCAGCTTTTGTACCCCTTTCCAGATATGTTACAAAGGGAAACCGGGTACCGGCCAGTCTGCACCACTCCCTGCAGAATTCTGTGTTGTTGTGTCAGCTTTTCTGCCATACTTTATCAAGCCAGTCCTTTCTGGTGAAAGACTGAGGATGGAGATTTCCAAACCAGGATGGGGAGAGGCAACAGGATGGTCAGTGCATAAAAACACAATGGCAGAGCACTGGGTCCATTTCCACACAGCCTTGCCCCTCCCTTCTCCCTCCATGTAAGCAACAGCGACTCACTTGCCAGGAAGCTAGCACAGCACTTAGCGAACTGCCTCTGTCCTACACTCAGGCCAGGCAGCAGCAATTTTATGAAAACTCCACTTCCCAAATTTCATAGGACTTCGAGAAGGCTTCAAAATGCCACCATGTTCAACACACTCCACCTCCAAATAAGGATGTTTGAGGAATTTGATCTTTGTGAATTCTGAAGACTATTGTGAGGATCAGAACTACCTGAATAGTGGTGGATACATGGTTACCTGGTAGTAAGTCTTGCCAAACTCAGTGGGGCTCATTTCTGAGTATACTGGGGTGGTGCCCATTAGCTCATGCCAATTTGAAAGCATTCTATGGACCTAACAGGCTGCTATCAATTTAAGTTTGTTTTTGTCTGCAAGTCACTCCTTTTATCAATCTGGATTTTTTCCCTTGGGAAAAAATATTTATATTACTATTGATATTTTGAAAAGAAATATCAATATTTTGAAAGGAAATCTCAATAAATTAAAGGAAATTTGATAAACTGAAGGAAATATCTATAAACATATCTATATTAATATCAATATTTTATATGCAGATTTTAAAAAATGTTTCTAAAAATAGCTGCTGAAAATCACTACATAAAAATCTGATCCGCAATTATAGCGAATAAGCAAATTAATGGAAAATTCGGTACGAAATACAAATTGGGTGGAATTCTAGCATATCCCTAGAGTATACATACTTCGGTTTAAACTGTTAGACTGTAATCCCTATATCTGCTAACCTGGGAGTGAGCTCTCCTAAACTCAATGGAATTTTCTTCTAAATTATACAGCCAGGAGAGTGGCTGTATACTATAGCTAGCGTGGATTTTTTTCATTCCACTATGTTAAATTGAACATACCCCCATGCCATTCTTATGATTTCTATAAACTCTTTTCAGAACAAAACCTTACAAACTTACAGTCCTAAACTCAGAAACGCTTGCTTAACAACCCTCTCAATTTTCATGGCAATACAGAAAACAGTCAGAGAGAATAGAGAGTTCAAAGTCTAAAAAAAGCGGAAAAAACCTGAGACCCCTTTCGGACTTTTTTCTGTCAGAGTTCTCATAATCTGTTGAAATTAGTTAAAAATCAGCCATGTTCACAGAGTACCTGTAATCCTAATACTGACCTTGCCCCATACTTTGACCTTCATCTTCTGCAGTTTAAAAGTTAAAAAAATGTTTGGCTGACATTTAATTAGTTTAAGAAATTTTGGCTGGAACCCTATGATAATGCAGGGCTTGCTCAGTAAGAACCAACTGTCAGTGTTCTAAAAGTCAGACTCACAGCTGCTGGGCTTGGCTAATCAAGGGGCCACACCCACACCAGACCTTTATTTCACTTGAGACAGTCATGGCTTCCCTTAGAGAATCCTGGGAAGTGTAGTTTGTGAAGGGTGCTGAGAGGAGACTCCTATTCCACTGAGAGAGCTCCAGTGACCAGACTGTTTTAACAGTCAGCCACTCTCAATGAAGGTGTGAGAAGGGAACAGGGCATCTCCTAGCAACTCTCAGCACCCTTCACTAACTACACTGTTATTTTCACTAATATACTCATTTTTGTTCACATTTTCTTCTAACATGGTTTTTTGTTGACATTCTTTGGTTCAGCTACTGCATTGCAAAATTTGGATAAGTGTGCATTTCACTTCTCATGTTGTTTTGGTAAATGCAAATTTAATAGATTCGGCTTTAAATGTGAACTGAATCAAATTTCTTCCCCATTCCTAGGTACAGTTCTTGGCTCAAAAAAAGTATCAAAATAAAAGGCAAACTCTACATTTGAAGAGGAAATACACCAGGAATATATTTTCTGTCATATGCAGAATTAGTTACAAAAAACGAATTACTTGTGATTCATTACTTTTTTGAGGAAAGAGTGGGTAATTCCTTTACATTTTGATTGTAATAGAACGAGGAGTAATTTTATTACTTTTGAGGAGTATTTGTAATGTTTTCAGCATTACTTTTTGGCATTAGTTGGGGGGTGCAGGGGAAATCTTTTGTGGATGAAAATCATGTGCCTCAAACTGGGCTTCTGTGCAGCATCACTCTTTCCTTGTGCTCTGTGGGTGGGTAGGAGGCAATGAAGGAGGAGGTGGAGAGCGAGACAGGAGTGGAATGGAGTGGAGAAAACAATTGTTTAAAACGATAGACAGTGATGAAGAAGAATGGAATGAACGGAGAAAGTAGCCAGAGGGCAAGGACAAGGATAAAGGAGAAGGAGGCAGCAGCAGAATAGAGATAAAGCACTGTGGAGGTGATAGATGACAACATGTGTGTGTGTGTGTGTGTGTGAATACTGTGTTTGCACCGGGCACACAAACAGGCCTCCCCCTCCCTCCCTCACTAATTTGCTGCATTTGCAGTGTTTTAACTTTTTTGCATCTCAAGGGAAAATGTTTGCTTGGGTGGGTGTCCCTTAGTTGGTGGCAGGGCAGGGTTAGGGAGGTGGTTGAGTGAGAGAGATGATGCTTGCTGGTTGAGTGTGTGTGTGTGTGTTTGTGGGTTGCACTTGGTTTCATGTGCAAATATCTAAGCAGTGGCCTCTGCCTCCCTTCCCGCCTCCCTTCCCAGTGAAGAGGCCACCACTGCTATGGATAAAAAGAATAATTTTACTCCTCCCTGTGTGTGTGTTTATTTGTAATGTTGTTTTAGGTGACTTAGGTGTGCAGCAGCCAAGGCCAGCACCTTGTAAGCAATCTAGTTTGTTTGTTTTTTAGCAACGTAAGCATAACTGTAGTGATTACTTTTGAGTTGTGGTAAAGTAATCAATTCCTTTCAGAACAATTGTAATTGTAATGGTAATTTATTCCTTTTTGGGCCATGTAACAGTAATTATAGTTTATTCCTTTTTTAAAGTAATCTTCCAAGCTCTGGTCATATGATGCATTTTCAAACATGCGTATCTTGAGAGAAGACATGTTTAGAAATGCATATACTGAGAGAAAATGTATTAGAAGTATTTAAATGCAAATATTCATATGGATTTCTTAAAATTAAGAAAACAAATAAAGGACAGAACAGATTTATTAGTGAATACCTACAAAACAGACATGGAGTAGACATAGATCCATTTTGCCCATCTCTGCTGCTAGCCACAAGGCATGACATTCAACCATCAACCCACAATAGAACAGACCATATTGCAGCAGTTAGAGGAAGCAGGAGCAACAAAGGGCACTGTTGCAAGTTGTCAATTGATGGACATGATAGTGAGGTGACAGTGCTCACCTCACCTCTTGTCAATCATGTTGCTGCTGCTTACTGAGAAGGAGAGGAGCAGCAGCAAAGCAGCAGTATGGCTGACACACCAGCAGGAACACCATGATGACCTCGTTGCCACCTCGCTCCTCCCCTTCTCTTTCTCAGTAAGCAGCAATGACACTATCAACCAAAAGTCAGGCAAGTGCTGTTGTCCCACCTTGCCATCTGCTAATGAAGTCATCTGTCCAGCAATAGCTTCCAGCTGACTCAGGCAAATGGGCAACATTATAGGGAAAGGTAAAACAAAAATGACACAGGGTTGCAAGGCAATCTAATTGGGATGGGAGGAGTATTTCCTTCCAGATGTCAAAAGCAATGATTAGAGTTGCCTGAAGCATGAACAAAAATCAACTTCCTGGGAAACGTTATTAGGCACAGACTCATTGCCAACACACCAAGGAAGACTCGTGACACATGTATGGTTGAAATGTTATATTTATTAAAATATAACACATAATCAATCAAATTCCAATCCGCCAATTAATAATCTCAAATCCTTCGGGCAGGTGAGGCTCAACCTATCTATGAGGGTCTAGACCCTCCAAACCAGGAGGCAAGTCAGTCACATCGTACTGCAACTCCCCAGACAAGGATGTGGGAAAACTTCTCCCTCCTTGCAATCGGAGTCAGGTTTGTGGTTCCAACCTCCGCATCCTGGCCCCACCGTACAGGCGTTCACCATGATGCGCAAGCCGGTCCCACGTGGACACCCCCCAGATCCACACCAGGCATTACGCCTTGATGTTTCACCAGGGAGTGCCCTTTACCCAAATGCCTCATCCACCTCCATTTTTAACCCCAATTACCTCACCTGCCCGAATCCAACGCCAGCCAAACCGGAATCACCACAACCCACCCGGAACAAGCCAAATGAATCAAACCCAAGCAGTATGGAGTAGGCAAAACCAAAGAGATTCTGAAATCAGAAACTCCAAAAAAAAATTCCTACTCAGCCCCCGCAGGCGACTAGCTGAGCCCATACTGACAAGGGAGGGGTGGGTGGGTGCCGCAAGGCAAAAAAGGCGCGCTCTTAAAGCGGAGCAGGCTATATATAGCCGCTCAAAACCCTTACCCCATTGGTCAAGATACCCCACCTGACCTCTTACACAATTTCTGGAACCTTCCCGAGCCTTCCTAGAAATAGGGTGTAGGCAAACCCGCCCCTACCAAATGGGCAGGACTGTCATTGCCAACACCAAGGAAGACTCGTGACACATGTATGGTTGAAATGTTATATTTATTAAAATATAACACATAATCAATCAAATTCCAATCCGCCAATTAATAATCTCAAATCCTTCGGGCAGGTGAGGCTCAACCTATCTATGAGGGTCTAGACCCTCCAAACCAGGAGGCAAGTCAGTCACATCGTACTGCAACTCCCCAGACAAGGATGTGGGAAAACTTCTCCCTCCTTGCAATCGGAGTCAGGTTTGTGGTTCCAACCTCCGCATCCTGGCCCCACCGTACAGGCGTTCACCATGATGCGCAAGCCGGTCCCACGTGGACACCCCCCGGATCCACACCAGGCATTACGCCTTGATGTTTCACCAGGGAGTGCCCTTTACCCAAATGCCTCATCCACCTCCATTTTTAACCCCAATTACCTCACCTGCCCGAATCCAACGCCACAAGAGGGGATCAGCTGAAGCTTGGTCCCCTCAACCCAAAGAAAACAAAGCCCCCAACCAACCTAAAATCCTCCAATAGCAAATCACACCCAATACCCGAAAGATGGACACCATCATCTCGAAACAGATGCGGTGCATGAAAATGGATTCTGTCATGAGGAATATATGCCCCACCCAATGACAAAACTAAACTCCTAACTTTCCTATTCACCCACTTTCTGGATCTGTCGATCCTGTTGGGGTGCATTGCACCCCTCCAAACACGTCGCACCAGCATGTCGGACCACACTATAACAAGGTCCGGGTATGACTGGATGAGAGCATTAAAATCCTGGGTGATCCTAAGCAGCAGATCCATACCTGGCTGCTGCACCAAGTCGTTTTCCCCTAAATGAACCACCAACACATGTGGCTGGTTAAACGATGCCATAAGGCGACACACCAAAGGCATGAGCGCATCCCAAAGCATGCCCCTCTGAGCCTCCCAGCCAACTGTTGCTCTAGCAGAAAGCTGCAGCTGTGTCCCGGCAAGCGTAGAGAAGGCTCTCCAATGTGCCCAAAATAAAATAGAGTGGCCACACATGATGACCCTCGCAGGCACAGGAAGGCTCAGCACACCTAAGAAAAGAAAAAAAAATACATCAGAATCTATACCTGACATAAGACTTGAAAGCGGAAGAACGCCACCTTCCAATCGCCTGAATGTCCTGAACGCTCATGCCCACGAGGGCGGCGGCCGTAGCCGCCCCAATCTGAAAGGAATGCAGCCCATAGACTCCAGCATCGTGACCACTGGCCAACAAGGCCCGCCGAACAACGGCCCAAAATTGAAATTGAGTCAGGGCAGAACCATCCGCATGTATAAAGAGGTAACGCTGGCCCGCTGGCCTCATTGACAGAAATAAATGCACTGCAGCCACTGGGCACAATTCAGGGACCTGGCAAACTCTCAATGAAATAATACTGCCACGGCCCTTTTGATCAGTCTTAGAGACTTGAAGGGAAAGCCTAACTATCTCTGCACCTAGCGTGCAATCGCCAAAGCAAAAGGCTCGGTAGGACACATCGCGCTTTGAGGAAGCCAATACTTCGCTAGGGTGAAAAGCACCATAGAACATCGTCAGTGTTACTGCGGCGAACAGGTTCGACTCATATGGCGATGAGCACATAGACCTAAATAAAGGCAGGATCTGAAGGAGGACATCGGGTGTGATTAGCCTCCTCCGGTCAGTGGCCTTGGGAGCGGAACACAACCAACCCTGAAGGACCTTTCTGACCCTAAATCTACAGAATGATCCTGCATTCCTCTTGCCTTGGATTAAAGGCCAGCGCAGAGAGTGTCAAGCGATAATTATGACAGAATTAATTTTGCCCTTTTGAATATAGCATAAATATCAGAATACTTCCAGAACGCATGCCCGCTAGGGCAGTTGTCGCAGCCGCTCCTGTATGAAAGAAATGCAACCTCTAAACATAATGGCCATACGAACAACATAGCAATAATCAAAATTAAATCAATACGTAGCCATTAATGAATATGAAAAGATAGTACTGGCTCACTGGCCTAACAGAGAAAAAGCTCTATCCGAGGGAAACCAGAGACTGAGTGACCACTCAGTCACTAGCCCACTGGTCCATATTAAGCGTATGCGCTAAAAAAAAAAAACAGCATGGCAATATAAGCGCAGGGCTCAAATTTTACAATAACTTGCCCAGAAAGCTAATTTTTCCAGGGCAAAAGGCTCACTGAAAATATTATTAAGGCCACCGCCCAGGACAACTGTCCTGTAAGGGGGGGGAAACTAAGAATCATCGAAGGCAGGAGTATCGATAGCACATCTGGGGCAAATGGCCACATAGGACCAGGCGGTCTCAGGGTGGAATGCAACTAACACCCTCTGGTTTTCATGAAATGGGTTCCCTAATACACTTGGCCAGAAAATTAATGACAAAGGCAGAAAGGAGGCAAGATATATTCCCAATGGTAACGTCCTGCCCTCTTTAGTAGATAATAAACTGCAACAAGGTGTACATCATTCGTTCATTGGGGGGGGAATGGCCTCATAAGATCAGGTGGCATTAGAGTGAAATGTAACCAACCCCTTTATGATATTCATAAAATGGGTTCCTGACTGCACATAAACCCAGACATACCAAGTGATGAATAGATATTGTATTATACTTTGCAGAATAAACGCATGCACAAAGCGCATAGCTCAAATAGCGTTGAGGGTCTGGGGATTTACCCCATAACCATAGCCAAGTGCTGCACTGAACGTATCATGCAGATCTGAAGGGCAGAAGGCCACATATGTACCGCTGGCACTGTAGGAAGATAATCCAAGAAAATAAATTCTATAGTGAGCCCCCAGGCACCTAAAGGCAGCCAGCCATTATTTGGCATGCCCAAGCTCCTGAATTGACACCAAATTATCAACTACAGCCTGTATCAAAACTTACCTGCAGTTCAGGCTACAGGAGGAAGTCCTCTGTTCTTTGAAGAAAGAACGGCCGCTGAAGAAAATTGGTAGCAGTGCCCAGTGTACACGGGACTGCCATGAAATAGATGCGATTGAAGAGGGTACCTGTATCTTGTGAAACAAGCAGTATACAATTCATATTTGTGGAATAAAGTTAAATTGATTTAAAAATTCCATGGAAAAGCGTCATAATAAAGATTTACCTAATGCTAGAGGAGCACTTTAATCAAGGACCAATAAACTGTCAATCTCAAATTAAGCATAATGTTTCATTTTAGATATTTCAGGGATAAAACAGAGCATTTAAAACTACAGGAAAGATATATATTAACCTTAAACATATTGGCTCCCAGAAAGCCACAACTATGAGTTTACCTGGCTGTAGGGCATTTCCTTTCTGCTTGGCTCAGAACGCCACAACAATGAGTTCACCTGGCTGCAGAGCATTTCCTATAAGCTTACATAGCATAGATTACCTTTCTCGGAATCACACCTATTCACATATTTTAAAAACCGCAAAAGAAATATGAGATGTGGGATTTTTCTATACTCACCTTAAAATAAACTATTGCCCTTTAGAGACGCTATTGTAGAAGCATCTATACTTTTCCTCCATGCATAAGAAATGCAACAAATTATGAAGCTACATGATCGAGAACATCATTTTAAAATACAAAACATGCATGCAGGAATACAAACAGAACTAAGTATATAAAATAAATGATATGGGGATAAGCAACAACGAAGATCAATCTAAAACCTACATCCGCAATGCTACCCGCCAGAATAAGCTTCATATATCTATATATGATTATCCATATATCTATAAAGATTTTAAAATTAATTTATATATTATCAAAGTATTTATTCATATAATAATGATAAAATCATTCCATATATAATAAAGAATTTAAGAAATCAAAACAAGCAGACCCCCCCCTTCCAAGCTACTCACCCCTCCTACGCGAAAAAAGCAAAAGGAACGGGGGGAATCTAAATACATATCTATAAATATTAAAATGAATTCATGTATTTATTTATTTAATAATAATAAAATCATATTATATATCTAGAAATATCTGAAAATTAATTCATGTACGTATCTATTTATATATTTAATAATAAAATAATATTATATATAATTAATTAATAAGACAAAACAAGCAGACACCCCCCCACCCTTGTGAGCAACTCACACCTCCCCCATGAAAGAGGCAAAAGGAACAAGGGAGGGGGCTAAGGGGAGGGGTAAACAACCCAACTCCCCACAATCCAAAAAGGGGTGGAAGAATTATGTAGCAGGCTAAATGGAGGGGGGGTTAATGAAGGTTACCATCCACAAAGGGGGGTTGCTTGTGCAAAGCACTTGCTTAAAACCCACTCTAGCAAGGCCCCAATAGGGTGCAAGGAAGGCCCCTGAAATAAATGGGGTGGGATTGGTGCTGGAACGCACCTGCAAACAGCCAGCTCCAGGAAGAGCTGACAAACGGAAAGGGGCCAACAACAGAAGGCAAAGTGTGAGAAGTCCTATAGAAAGCCACGTGCAGGCTCAGCGCAGCAGCAGTAGAGCTAGCAAGCAACACTGCAACCGCTGCATAGCTGACACGCGGGAAAAGGGGGCCCAACAAAAGGAAGGCGATGAGGGAGAACTCCAGGAAGCAGCCACGTGCAGGCTCAGCGCCGCAGCGCCAGAGCCAGCCGGCAAGCCGAGGCAGCCGGTCAAACACCACTGCCCAGCTGACGCGCGGGAAAAAGAGGAACGCTGCAACAAACAGGAAGAACGCCCGGGAAGTAGGTAAGACGAGGCACTAACGCCAATAGGCAAGCCCCACACCCGCCTCTCAGCTGATGAGAAAGCACCCCCCCAATAGCCCTCCCCTGCGCCTGGCCAAAGTTAAACAAGGCGCGAGGGTACCAGCGGTAGAAAGCAGGAAACCTCTACAAGGAAAATTCACCAAAAACGGTCAGCAGCAGGACACCCAAGGAGCCTTTTCTTAACGTGCCGCAAGGCAAAAAAGGCGCGCTCTTAAAGCGGAGCAGGCTATATATAGCCGCTCAAAACCCTTACCCCATTGGTCAAGATACCCCACCTGACCTCTTACACAATTTCTGGAACCTTCCCGAGCCTTCATAGAAATAGGGTGTAGGCAAACCCGCCCCTACCAAATGGGCAGGACCGTCATTTTATCTAACTATGTTAATCCCCAATGCCCCAGAGAATGGGGCTTTGATTTTGCACTGTTATTCTAGCCACCTTTCAGGCTATAGCTCTTCCAAGGCAGTTCTCAATGGTTTTGGGTTTTTTTAAATCACATAATACAAAATTGTCAAACAATATTTTAATTTATGAGCTGCACAAATGACATTAATCAGGTTCTTTGAAAAAGCAGTACTGGTGGGGTTGTGCATATTTACCTGGAATTCAAAAGATATGGAGCCACCACCAAAAAGTCCCTGCCTCTGCTACCCAGCCAATCTACTAGATCATACAGAGGTGTCACTAGGAGGGTGCGGGGGGTGCGGACCGCACCCAGGTGACACCATAAGAGGGGTGACACCCAGAGCCGCCGCCCCCATCGCGGGGCAGGGCGCCATTGCCTGGCAAAGGAGCCGAGAAGCACTCCGGGTCGGCGTTGGAGCAGCCCACTCCTCCTCTTCCTCGGAGGCAGGCAGGCCGCAGGTGGGCGGGCGAGACCGGGAGCAGCATCGGTGGGGCGAGGGAGGCATTCCGGCATTCCCAGGCCTGCTTCTCGTGCCAAGGGGGCGCAGAGAGCAGCAGGCGAGCGTGGGCGTGCCATGGAGGAGCCAAGAGAGGGCGCTGGGCCAGGCAGCCCCAGGAACAGCATCTGCCATGGCGGGGTGGTGGCAGCTCCTCTCTGGCGCTGCTCACCCGACCTCTACCAGTTCACCATGGCTTATGGCTACTGGCGAGCTGGGCGGCACCGGGAGCCGGCCGCCTTCCAGCTCTTCTTCCGCTGCTGCCCGTTCCTGGGTGGCTTTGCTCTCAGCACTGGCCTGGGTGAGTGCCTCACTTTCCTGCACGCCTTATGCTTCTCCCAAGCAGGTGAGTGGGCGCGGCGCTTTGGCAAAATCAAATCAACAAGGGGAGTTGTGTATAGTGAGATTTTCTAGACCAGCACGATCAACTATGATTGTAGTGGTTGTTCAGGATCTTAGGCAGAGTTTTCTCCTAGCCCCCTTGCTACTTCAGTTCTTAACTGGAGTTGCCAGGAACTGAATCTGGAACTTTCTGCATGCAAAGCAATACTGCAAATTAGTCTCTTTCTTTCATTGGGTGGACATCAGTGTCGAGTTATTTTTGTTGTTGCAGCATGCCCAGTGCAATCATCCTGATTAATCCCAATCTTCTAAAGTGTATACACAAATAAAAAAGTTGGTATTAATTTTATCATGCCTGAAGAGCTGTGCGCATAAATATATGTGCTTCCTAAGAACATTTGCAACTTGTTAAATATTTGACTAGTATTGCATCCATTCCAGTTGCCAGGAATTGTGGTTTGTTTCTCCTGCATGCTAACAGGGAAGAGCAAAACAGATAAGATCCAAAACTGTGTTCACAGTAAACCATAAGCTATGATTTGAGCCCAATATGTGCAGCCTATGCTTGTGCATATTTACTCAGAAGTAAGTCCCACTATATTCAATGGATCTTATTGGTAAGGCTGTATAAGACTGCAGTCTTACTGTGAAAATAAAATATATGCTTCTGTAAATGGCCTTAAAATTGGAAAGGTATTTACTTCACTGCCCCATTAATTAAAACTGGCTGCATCCTTTTAATAAATGAAAGCTTTATTTAGTTACTCTTTTGATAAAACTAGTTAAAGTCAGCAGCTGTACTTGGTAGTATGGCTTTCAAGTGGCTAAATAGTTCATATTAAGAATATGAAATATATCAAATGCTCTGTTTCTAAGGATCCAAGAATTCTCCAGCCAGTTCTGTTTGTCCCAAAAGACTCTGGGCTTGTTTTTCTTTCACAGCAGCTTCACAAGAGGAGTTTCAAAAACCAGTTTGTAATATGGCATGGTGGTCTGCTCTTTAAAATCAACTAAAATTATATTCTATCCACGTACTCAAAAGGAAGTCTTACAGAAATTAAGGAGACTTGCAGTGCAGTTATTTGCACGTGTGCTTGGAAGTTAGTCCCACTGTGATGAAAAAGACTTACTTCAAGTAAACATGTATGGGATTGCAGCATTAGTTCCAGATAAATGTGTTTTACTCTGCACTGTTCAGTTGCCACGCTAAAATATGGAGCACTCCTATTCTTCATAGTGCTATGGCTAAGGGGCATTCCCTGATAATAAGGATCAATACATTTGAGAAAATCTTGGGCACCTGTTCATTAAACCATAAAGCTAGTTCTGTGAGCCCCAAAAGGCTTTATGCTTATATTCCTGAATTAGCAGCCTTCACGCTGAATGGCACACTGAGCAAGAGTTTCAAAAGCATTTAATGATATGGCAACAGAGTTGGCTATTTAAAGGAGGGAGTCAAAACTTGCACTGGGTTAGTACAAATTCCTGGTGCATGCCTAAATAGCTCTTTGAATCCCAACTCCACCTACACCTACAAATAATTTTTCTAGCCCAGAGTAGCCATTATTTTTCATGGAAATGCCATGGATACAGGTTATAATGCACGTCAACTCTTGATAAGTTATATAAAAATGATATTGGAAGTTCTGCTTCTAGAAACAGGAATCTGTAATTCATACTTTATTGGAATTGAATTGTCTCCATAAAGAGCAAATAATATTTCAAAAATTGCTGATGGTCTTATCTGAGGACTGAGTGCATCTGCAGAGTAATACTTGGGATGGAGTATGGTAGTTGATTTGCTAGCAGCTACCACAGTGTCACAACATTTAATGCTGTTCCATCATTGTAGAGATATGGTGGCATTGTGGACTGGCTGCTGATGCAGGATGTAGACCTTAATGGCTAATCACTCTTCACTGAATGATAGTAAAATTATGGCTACAATTAGAACCATTCAGACCCACTGCATACATTAATTTGCATGTTAATATTCTACCCTTATGTGTTATTGTAGTCTTTGTGCATGCTTAGTTTTGTGTTTCTGCACTGTGTTTGGTCAGTCACTTAAAATTCTATTGTTTTCTTACCGAATTTTCACTTTAACCACATGAAACTATGTATAAATGTAAATACATTTACGCTGTGCGTATGATATTGTAATTTAAAGGTGTAATTTTAATTTTGCTAGTTGTTTATGTCACTACTATTGCTATTACATTCAGTGATATACGGGAATTACAATTTACGAGTAACAGTAGTACAAAAACATTACTAAGGATTCTGTATGGTCTGGTACGGGAGGAGGTCCATTGGGGTGACACCATGAGTTACTGCACCAGGTGACACCAACCCTAGTGATGCCACTGAGATCATAACAACTGACCTAAGCAGGAGCTCTGAAGCTGATCTTCAACCCCAGGCGGGCTCATACAGATGCAGGAGGTCCTTCAGATAACCCTGTTCCAAACCATTTAGGACTCTAAAACTAGCATCTTAAATGTTTTGCATATAGCTCACGTAAAAAATAACTTTGAAAGCCTTAGCTATTTTCTAGATCATGTCAGAGGCAAAGTATTAGGACTTCAGTCACGTATGCAATTTTCACATCATTCCAATAAAAACAAAACAAAAAATCAAATTAAGTCATCTGTCAAAATTGTCTGTAAGTATTTTTACTCTGGGCAACAGTAACCATGAGCAGCAAGCAGCAAAGATTTCCAACCCCACTGGCATTTTATATTTCAAATCCTGCCTGCCAGTGTTTGGTTATAAAAAATAAGTCTCCAACTGTGGAGTGGCCCTAATTAAGAGCCTGGGCATGCCATATAAGTGTCTTCCTAGTTTATCCTTCAGTAACACCTGTAGCATTCACTCACTCAGCTACTAGAGGACGTTTTGTGAGACGCAGGCTCGTGCTTCTCTTTCCCATTCCAGCAGAAGCGCACAAGCTCAGCCCCCACACATTGTGATAAGTCGAATGTGTGACCTTTCATTTCAGGTGGTTTGTTGTTGTTTGTGCAGTTTCATTTTCTTGTAGTTACAAATATGGGGTGGGGTTGGGGAAGCAAGACAAAAGGACCAGCTAACAGCCTATAGCTATTTAGGTTACAAATATGTTTAGCTTCAATCATAGTCAGCTATTGTAGAATGGTCTTTTGAAAAAGAATAATAGTAATAATAACTGCTACTATTATAACTATAACAATAACATTAAATATAACTGTATGTTGTGTGTTAAAGTGTGGGAGGGCGGGGCACAAAGATGTGCCGAAAGGTAAAATTCCAGTAAGGCCAGCTTAGGCACAAAGGGGATCTAAGTGTAGGCCAGGACTCAGGAACCTATGGCCCTCCAGATTCTGCTGGACTCCAACTCCAATCAGCTCCAACTGGCATGGCTCAATGGTCAGGACAGGCATGATGGGAATTGTAGTCGAGCAACATATAGACTCTAGAGGGCCACAACTGGCATGGTACCTACCTCACGGCCATCCTTATTTTCTTTATCCAATTTGATTCTAATTACATGCTCCAGTTCCATGATTCGTTGTAGGTTACAAGCAGCTTTGTGGCTATGTGGATCAAAATATTAGATCCTAAAACCATCACTAACCCTTGCAACAAGTAAGACTAAAATCTCTGCAGACTGCAGTTGTTTAGAAGGCACCAAAGCATCTCAATATGATTTTGGCTAGATGAATTCTGTGACATCTTGTGTTCCATTTGCTGTCCCTCTTTTTTACTACCTCCCTGATCATACAGCCGCAAGAGTGGCTGTATACTATAGCCAGCATGGATTTTTCACTTTCTGCAATGTTAAATTGAAAATACTCCCCATGCCATTCTGATCCTTCCCATAACCTCATTTCAAAACAAAACCTTACAAAACTTATAGTCCTGAACTCAGAAACGCTTCCTTAATAACCCTCTAAGTTTTTATGGCGATACACAAAACAGTCAGAGAGAATTGAGAGTTCAAAGTGTAAAAAGAGAGACAAAAAACAGACTCCTGTTGGACTTTTTTCTGTCAGTGTTCTCATAATTGTTTGAAATTAATTAAAAATCAGCCATGTTCACAGTAGGGTTGCCAGGTTCATGGCCTGAGACTGATCTTGTATCTTTAGGAGAAGAGAAAGTCAGCCAAGTGCAGGTGTTCTTGCAACATTGTAATGGGTAAAACCACAAGGTGGAATTCTCCCTTTGCCTTGCACAACTTTTAAAGATACAGAAGACCCCTTGGTTGCCAGGTCCAGCCTCCAAGAGGTCTTCTGTATCTTTAAAAGTTGTGCAGGGGGAAGGGAGAATTCCATGTGGTTTTTCCCATTAGATTGTTGCAAGAATACCTGCACTTGGCTGACTTTCTCTTCTCCTAAAGATACAGTATCAGTCTCAGGCCATGAACCTGGCAGCCCTAGTTCACAGAGTACCTGTAATCCTATTACTGACCACTCCCCATACGCTGACCTTTATCTTCTGCAGTTTAAAAGTTAAAAAAATGCCTGGCTGATTTTTAATTAATTAAAGAAATTTAGCATTGGAGTCAAAGAAAAGCCCAGGCATGCTCAGTAAGAACCAATTGTCAGTGTTCTAAAAGCCAGACTCGCAGCTGCTTGGCTTGGATCATGAGGGGGACATACCCATGCCAGACATTTATTTCACTTAAGACAGCCATGGCTTCCCCCAAAGTTTGCATTTAAAGCTGAATTTATCAACTTTGCACTTTCTAAAACAATATGAGAATCAAATACAGCCTTTGAAATTTGCACTTATCCAAATTTTGCAATGCAATTCTCCAACCAAGCAATGTTTATAAAAATGCATATATTAGGGGAAAGTGTGCAAAAAAAGTTAGTAAAAGTAACATAAAAATGCATTATATTAGGGGAAATTGCTTGCAAAAACATGTACATTAGTCAAAACTGCATACAAAAATGTGTTTATTAGGAGAAATTCACACTAAAATGCTGAAGAATGTTCATGAGGATTTTTTTAAAATCACAAATTGCTGCAGGGATGTGGACAGCCAAATTTAAGATTGGAAAAATGAGAAACTGAGAGAACCAGAATTGACTGGATTGTATCCTACCATGCAATGGTAAGAGTCATACCCTTTGCTTGGTCCACTTTTCCCTGTGAAGGTCACATCCACTGCTGGCATATAGGCCCCAGGAGTTTCCCAGGGAAAGAACTTGGCCATTGTTTCCTAGCTCAGCCCTAGAGCTTTTCACCTCTTGGAGATATGGGTCAAGCATGTAAAAATACAGACAAACACATATCACTCTGACAGTATTCACAAAATACACACATTGTTCTGATGCCATTCACAAAATAATTCCACTCATCTCAAGTGATATCATGTGATAGCCAGGGAAGTGCCTGACATCATAAAAAGTAATTATCAGTCGTCACAGATAGTTGCCTTTCTATCAAGTTACACAATTAACCAACAATTGAAGCTGGGAGAAGAGAAGCCTATTGTGAGTTAACCATTATTTATTATCAGATGCTTAAGTTAATGCTTAAGTTGAACCTGATAGTTCACCGAGAGAATATCCTCGGAGTGGGAGAAGAATAGAGACATCTCATATGGAGTGAACAGGTTGGAGCAAAGATCACTGCACTGTGATGAAGAGTGAATTTGAAACACTCAAAAAAGGTGCACTAAAAAAACTGGCAGACAGCTGGTATACAGAGGGTGGATATTCTTTGTTCATCATGAAACATTCTTTGCTGTATGCGAAATATGCTTTAAATAAAATCAGTTCCTGGGTGAGCCCATCAGCATCAAGTGGCTGTGCTAATATGGGGAGCAAAGATAAGTAGGTCCAATGAAAGCACAACAAATATCAGACCTGCTACCAGAATTTTCAGATTCAAAAGTAAATACTATGATATTAGACCCAGATTCTGTTTTTTTATTGTTTATATTTTTCACCAGTTTCATCCTCTATACACTTATGCACATACACATGTAGAGTTTCAGACTATGTATGATTTCTCTTCCTCAGGAGTATATATTGTTGCAGAGTAGGTTCTTTGACTTACCTCAAGGAAGCTCATTGGAGATCACTTGTGGCCGAGTAAGATTGTCTTCCAAGATAAGGTCTTTGCTTGGAAGACGCCTGTGTGTGAATTTGTTTTATGTGGGGAGATCGGCGCATGACGATCAACACACAATCTTGACAGAAAAAGGCTTTGATCCAATGGCATGGATACCACAACGATTGGAAGTCTTTTATCTGCTGCAGCCTTCATCCGCCTTCACAGCTGTTATAACGTACACATTGTTATCCTCCGCCTGTTCTGCTGTTGACTTTCTTGGATCATTCTTTGTCTGGTTCCTCTCCTTTGACCTTACCGCCATGGGTGACCCTGCTGGGAGTACATGACTCCCGACGGCATCGCTCACAGGGTTCATTGGAACACGCAAGCCCACTCACCACTACAAGGTGATGATCCAGCGAAGCTAGACACAGCTGTAAGGTTTAAACGGTATTTTTTACTTAATAACCTTATTTGTTATGGTGTCATGAGCCCCGCAGAGCGGTCCTGGAGTGATGATGAAGAAGACAACGAAGATACAGAATGGGACCTGGGAGAGGGCCTAGTTGGCTGCAACCAGGAAGTGCTGAGATGGTACTTTTGACAGTGACAGCTTCTTCCCCTTAGTTCCAGTTACAACAGAAGAAATGCTGGTTGATCAGCAGCCCATCCCTTCACCTCCCCTCCAACCCGTTTCTCCCAAGTTGCTGCTGCCATGTTCACCTCATCTACAGCAGGAAGAGCATGACGATGTGCCACCGCCCCCACTGCCCCTGACACGCAGGCAACTGCATCGGCAGGCTCAGCTGGCCCCCACTTTCCCACCTTGAAGAGGGACTTACATGCATGTGCACTCCCATTCTGTGATACCTTCCTCACACAAGTAGAAAAAGCTGCCCAAATTTACTTAAGGGTTGTAAAGGGGTATGTCGGATTGCTGTGATGTCTTAGCTTTGCGTAGTCATGCCTAGTTATGCTGTGTAGAGTTGCAGAATCTTGTGTGACCTGTAATCTAATCTAGGAAGCACACTAAACTGGAGTTTTTCATTAAACATTCTGGAGAAAAATATACCAGTGGGTCTGAGTCAGATTCTAGTGGCTTGGACCAGGACATACGGCAAGAAGCAAGGAAGAAAGGGGGAAAATAAACTAAACTCACAACTTAAGACCACCTAGCTTCCTGGACCTAGAAACATCCCTGTTGAGGCTTTCTCTCTCTCTTTCTCTGCATAGTGGGACTTTCTTATTCCAACATATATATCCCTGGTTATTATGATGTTTAGACAGTAAGAACAAATGCTCTTAAAATACAGCACTTGGATATATCCAAGAGACAGCCCTATACAACCCAATACCTTTTTGTGCCTACACTCAGCATGCAGTTTGCAGGGCAATCATTTACATCTTATCAGAAGTAAGTTTCATTATTTTCAGTTGGGCTTACTCCCTAAGAATGTATAGGATTGCAACCCTAAAGACTGTCAGTCTGTCAATTAGTATTTGTTGTTTAGAGCTCTGCATATTTTTTAAAAAATAAAACAAAAAATTAAAGATAATGACCTCTGCTTCAAGATTGAAGCAGTCTCCGGAACACATTATGTTGTCGAAAATTAGACCTGAAATGGACAACATGAAATTATAACAAGCTCTTGACCTTCCCTGGACCCATGTTGCATTTTCATGAGGTGATGCAATTCATTATTTCCAGTGATGTGTGCAGCGTGATGGACCAAGTCACTTTGTATGCATTTATTCAATACTGAGTAATCTGTGTTTAATAGAGTGCTGGAGCATGTCAGAATGAACAATTAAACCTGATTGTTGTATAAGACAACTTGCCATTACAGCCGGCATTGTTCGTGTATGCTTTTCTTTTCTTTTCTTCAATAAAGCAGAGGGTGCCAGAGGTTTGTGATACACACTACACATTATTAATATAGTGCTTTTTCCTAGTTGGGATGAGAAAAAAACCCTCAGTGGTTTGGCAGCTTGAGACCTGCTCACCTGGGAGATGGATGCTTCCCACTACCAATCCTTTGACCGGGGGCAGTTGTAATCAAACCATGGATGGGACGAATGCAAAGACAAAATGATCTCCTCAGGAAAGTGTGGAACAATGAAAAAGCACTTATTTACAGAATAGTTGTTCTTTACCCAATCTTTCAAAAACAATATTTTAAGCGATATTAGTTTTTAAAAACCTTGAGGGAAAGAAGGAAATATTGTCTGAAAATAGGTCACAGAGTAGCAGAACATGTATCCAGGGAGGCTGAGGGATGAAGAAAAAGGAAAGAGCAGCATGTTGGGGGTTTTTTTAAATGAAGCCTGTGATGCAGTGAGCAGATTGTTTGATACCAAGGACCACAATGGAATTAACAACATGGGTTCTAATTTGCTTATCCTACTTGCATATATTTAGTCTTAGTTGTGTGTGGAGAGCATAAACCTGACATGACCCTTATCCTGGAATCATCAGTGACAGCTTCTGAAAAAACATGAAACTGTATTGGGAATTGTGCTATGTGGAAAAAGTAATACATTTATTTTTCCTTCTGCGTTTTGCTTCTGAGCCATAGTGATGTATTGTTATGTTTTCACAGATATTTCTACAATCATGAGCACTTTAAAATTGTTTCTCAGTTGTTTCTTTATTGAGAAAACAGGCTTATCAGGATTCCAATAAAAATGCTTCTGGGATTATATGTGACCTTTAGGCTTTATGTCTCACCCCTGTCCCCATCCTACCCCACCTCACCCCCTATCCCCATTGCTAAAGTCATTCATTGATTTAGTGAGGGAAATGAAAAACTCACGAGATATTTTGCTAGTCTCAATGCACTTCTATTTGGCCTACTTTGCAATTTCTCAAATACTTGGAAAAGATCTTCTCAGTATGGTTTGAATTTCACTTTAGGTGAAAATTTGATGACACCTTTGGGAGACGTGAACATTCTCCCCGAAGAACATTACTAGTCTTATTGAAACACTGTTGCCTTCCCCAGTGGTGGCTAGAGCCCATTGGAGATGGTAGGGCAGAAGGCAGAGAGCTCAACAAAAGGTGGTGTTGGAGAATTCTTCTCCTTGGGATCTTTTGCTGGGGGTCCTTGAATAAATTGGAAGACACAGGCTTGGAGCAAAAGGTAGGCCTTTATTTTCTACAAGCATATGCAGGGTCAGCCCCCAAAAAACATCTAGGAGAGACTGCACTGAGGCACTGTGTGCAAGCTCTTTTATAGAGTACAGTTACATCATGTGACAATGATTTCACCAATCTCATGAGTTCTTGCCCACATAACATCACAGTTCCTCCTCTCTACAATCATTCCAAACCAATCAGAAAGCATTAGGAAACTCCAGTGGTGATTCCAAGATTCTGTCCATCCCATTAATCTCTCCATTGCCCTACTGTCTTAAAAGACTAATGAATTTTCAGGCCAGTACCATTGTGAATGCGCCTTCGAGCATACCTAGTACATTCCATATGCCATTGTTCCTGATCAGTCAGGCTGACCCAGGTACACCTGAAATATTTGGACAAGTTCCTAGAGTTAAGTTTGCCTCAACTTAGGGTGTTTGGGAATGTATGAGCACCCCCCAGTTATATTCCTTGCCATAGGGATGGGTTAGGTTTTATTATTATTGTTTGAGATTTTTAATGCTCTAATGTAATTTGTATGTTTTTATGTTGTACGTTGGATAACCAGCCAGATGGGCGATAAATAAATAAATAAATAAATAGGGGTTCTTATGTCCTTATACTTCCTCAGAAATCCCATTTCCTTACCCATAAAATACATATCTCAAGAGAGGGAATTATATTTAAATCATTTAGAACCACACAGACTCAGGAAAAGACTGGGTGACTCTGGCTAACTAGTATTTATCAGCCTCAGAAATATAGAGGGGGCAGGCCACCCCAGAGTACCCCTTTCTTAATGAAAACTCACTTACAAAGTTGTAAATATAATATAACACACTGGGTTATTTTTAAAATCATTATTCTCACTATTTCTCTTAATTAAACATTTAAAATTTATTACAGACTTTTCCCCTAGGTGGCATTATAGCTTTACCCAAGAATCAAATATTGGCGATTCCTACTTGTTATATCAATCACAGCTTGCCTCACAGGTCAAACACTCCTTGATTCCAAACAATAGGGTAATCAATATCTGTCAGTCATGCACTGGCCGATTTGGCAAGAACCCAAGAGTTCAAACTAAGTTTACTTTGCCTGCTTTTTCTACAGATTTTAGGATTCTCTGTGAGCCTATTCTCAACAGGCCTTCAGGCCTATGCTTAATTCCTTATGATCCTAAATCATATGCCTTCTTAATATCTATGATTATACGAATGAATGGACTGCCTTCCAGTTGATCCCAACTTATGGCGACCCTCTGAATAGGGCTTTCATGGTAAGAGGTGGTTTACCATTGCCTTCCTCTGAGGCTGAGAGGCAGTGACGGCCCCAAGATCACCCAGTGAGTTTCATGGCTATGTGGGGATTTGAACCCTGGTCTCCCAGTTCATAGTCCACTGTGGATATATAAAATTCCCCATTAGTGGAACCAGAGTCAATAAGAGGCAGAGGCAGCTAATTCTACTTTTATCCCCATCCTCTTCCTTAATGATTTCTACAAAGGCAGCACTGAGACTAAACAGATGTATTCTGATAAGGAATACATAGACTTATGTGATATTTGGGGTGGGGGTACAATAAATGTGGTGGGGATGATTGTATGTATGTAGCATTGGTTACTGCTTCATAAATTGTGGGCCTAGATTGTGAGTATTGGCTTAGAAAGGACCTGATATGTGGAAGAGCCTCTTCTTGTACTAGGAAATGAACACAATTAAGTTCTTGACCCATTTCAGCTCTATAATCATATGATTCAGTGACATATATGGCTCAGACTTAGGTAAGTCTGTGATAAAAAAATGCATTAGTGGGTTTGATAGTTTGGCAGTAAAGGATTATGTGAAAGGAAGACTCTTAAGCAGGACAATGCTGAGGCCTTGGGAATATTTATGGGGATCTATTAGCTCATGCAGAGTGGGATGACATGAATGAAACCTTGATGTTGTTTAGCACTAGTGCCACTCATTTGTAGGAAGTGTAGGTTAATATATAATTAGGATAGAAATACCCACTAGACGTAAGCTCTGAAGAACTAATAAGGATTGCATATTGCGACCACTGGGTTTTTTCATAGTGTATTAGGTTTGCTGCTCTAAGCAGGTGTTTTGTTAACTGCAAGGCATTGAAGAAAAATATGCAGTGCTGTAAATGGATCTTAAAGGTCCACTTCCACCTACTGCACATGTTGAGTTTGTTGGTAAATTAACTACAGAAAGACAGCATCTTTCCTTTCTTCCCAAGCATGTAGTTTGGCCTATTTGCCAGAGTGATGCGCTTTGTGGACTTCAAGCACTTTCATGAAGTGTACCTGTACACATCTTTTCACTATTTATGGTAAACAAGCTCTCTACAGACATCATCCCACTCATGCATTCATTGAGCACATAGAGGGGAATTGGGGCTGCATTCACAGCCACCCCCGGATGTTCACATACATGCAAAATGCCTGTGCATAATAACTATACATGTGTTGGATCTCTTTGTTGAAACCCTGAATGGTTGGCATTTCTAGTTGTGTGGAGAACTTATGCCCACACAGTTGTATGTGCATTGCTTCTACATTTCAAATGCATACTTGCACATATGCCAGGGGATGGAGCCTATGGGTGCAGCAAAAATGAGGAAAAGACCTGTAATTGTGTTTCTAGTTCTTCCACAATGCATTCAAGGGCTGTGGTGTAAAGAGGATTAAAGTTACTTCATCAGCTGTGGGGTGGAAGAGGCGGCTGTGTAGAGGATTCTGTGTTCAGGTGGACTTAACAACCTTGCTGCTGCTGCAGGAAGAATGTTTACTAGTGAGTGATTCAATTTACCTTATTCTTTTAAGACTTTTGATAAACCCTCCCAGGTCAATAGTGTAGCTCCTTCTTTTATAGTCAGGTAGCTAACTCAGTGCCCTCTGTACATTCTTGGACTCCAGCTTTCATCATCCTTGACTATTGGGCATGTTACCTGGAGCTGATGGAATCCAGCAACCTCTAAAATGCATCATGTTGGCTGCCCCTGCCTACAGGTTGGTTCACACACTTCTAATAATGTTCCCCATGTTTCCATTACACATATACCTATACACATGTACATATATGTGTTTGTTTACATTTGCAAAAAAAATCCCACTATGGTGCAGTGTGATTCTGGGACTTAAAATGGACTATGTACTGTATAATTCAAGAACACAGCAGTCTCCGAAGAGCTCATGGTGACTAGAAAAATAGTAGCCATTGGGAACTATGTGTGGTGGAATATGTTGAGAATATGTCAGGAGGTTCAGACTTGTATATCGAGAATAGTTCCCCCCAACCAGAAAAAGTTCTTAACACTGCTGTCAACCACCCTTCTTTCCTAGATCAATTACAGAGTGACACCACAAGTCCTTGCACCAAACTTTTCTCAGCATAATCTTTTTGACATTAACACTATGGGGACTGACAGAGTGGGGATTGATCACCAAGAGAATAACTCTAATCTTTAAATATATGTCTTCCTTCATAAGCAACTGTCCAGCTTTGTCACAGAATGTCTATTAGTGCGGCACATGCCAATGTGAGATCAGTGCTATTGAAAGCGACAAGACATGTAACCCTGGTTCTGTTCCCCAAGGTACTTTTGCATCCTGAAAAGTTAGCCCTGGACAAGACAGAAATATATAGGCCTAGTTTAAGAAGTGTTTTCCTCTCCCCTCCTAATCCCCAGATTTATGTCTGCACATTCCAGGATCAGATATCAGATATTAAATATTTCACACTAGATATTTGATATGTGTCTTTTGATATTTTAACCAGCACTAAATATTTTCTATTCAAAATTAGTTTATATAATAGTAGTATTTTGAATTTGAGTTTGCATATAATATTCAGTAGTAACTAATATTCCTTATGTAATGCTCAGTATTTACTGCAATTATTTTTAAGATGCAGTATTTGTAACCAACTTAGTATTTAATGCTATATGTTAAATATTGGATATGCCATATTTAAAAGCCATCTTGGGATCTCACTAGTTAAAAACAAAGGAGGAATTTGACAGATTAATTTAAATGACTTTTTTAAAATTTCTGGGTCAATTCTCTTCAGTGAACAGTGGACATAAAAGCCCTCAGTATCATTTGGACCCAACAGAGCCTAATTAAGGATGCTTGAAGAATTTGATCTTTGTGAATGCCTATACAAACTGACTTAGTTTGTATCTCCAGATTAATTTGCAGATCTAAACTTACTTATTCACTGGCTTTTGTACTTCCCAAATGTTCCAAAGCTATTCTTGACTTTAAAAAAAAATCAGAGTGTGTTTAAGAGAAAATATCTTTAGAAATGCATATTTTGAAAGAAAATATATTCAAAATATGTATGTAGATATGATCTTTGTGCAGAATTTGTTTTTACAGACTTAAAAAAGGATAAAAGTGACTTATGAGTGAACACATGCAGATTATATGTAACATGGACCAGAAACAGAATGAATTGTCCATCCCTATGCCTACTACTTCCCTACTAATCTCAGCCTCATTTGTATCTATTTTGAAGAAGAGCTGTGGCTCAGTGGTAGAGCATCTGCTTTGCATGCAAAAGCTCTCAAGTTCAACCTCCAGCATCTCCATCTGAAACCATGGAGAGCTGCTCCCAGTCAGTATAGATGGACCAATGGTGTGACTCAGTATGAGGCAGCTTCTTAAGTTCCTGTGCTCCTACTTTAGCAATCTGTCTTTTCCTTATGCTTCAGCAAGCCATTGTTATGGTATTCTCTTAAGTCAAATGAAGAGTGAGTTCTCTTTTTCCAGGTTTTTGTATAGACTTTCACATAATGGTGTAAATAGGTAGTGTTACATATTGGATATGCAGTAGGTGTGTCAATGTTTACTATTTATTTATTAAGATATTTACATACTGCTTAATCATTAACATTTTTAAGAGGTGTGCATTGGTGCAAGAAATGGTGTGGCTGGGGTCATTTTAGTGGAGTCCAATAATAAGGTTACTCATAATTTGCTTGCTCAATCACATTCTCTTCCTGTTGTGACTCCTGTATATATGATGGCTCTGCAACATCTGATGCTGCAGGGCAATTGAAATTTGGGTACTTGTGGATTCCCAAATCTGCTGATGTATCTCTGGAGGTATAGATATTGGCGAGAACTCAAAAACCAGTCAGCCAGTAAATGTAGCAACATATGTCTGTATATTTCCATGTGGAAGGTAATATCACATTGTGCTCACAATGACATTTTTCACAGAAATAGAACTACAAAGGATTACATTGGCAAAAGCACTGAGAGTGTGCTCGGATGAGCTGAATAAATCCTACCGGACAGTTTTAATTGACAGCAAAGGAATCACTCACATATAAAGGATTCCTGGGTCATTATGTTTGTGTGTGGATGAAAGAGTACTGATGGGTGAGTAAAAGATTATACCCATCATATAACTATGAAGGCAACTCATCTGGAAGATGAGTAAACAACTTAGATCAGTGGACAGAAAACACTTTTACAGTTCAAAGACTCCATAACTATGTGTGAAGCAAGGAAGAGATTTGTAGTGTATTCTCCACTGCTAACAAAATGCTCTCTTGTCTCAAGGATTGTGAGTGAACCAATGTTCTAAGTGCGTCATCCATGCTTTATAATATCTTAATATATAGAGAATGCTCTGTCTGGGAATGATAGTAAGTATAAAGTCTTTCCTTTGTCTACTGCAAAAAGAGTGATTTATGATTTGCTGTAAACCCACATAGTTGGATGCTACAAATTAAAGGACAGGGGAAAGGGAAAGGGGGAGGAGGGAGGCTGCAGGCCAGATTGGGAGTTTATTTTTATTTATTTTTATTTAATTATTATATGTATATCCCACCTTTCTTCCAAGGACCTCAAGGTGGTGTACAAACATGGTTCTTACCCTCCCAACTTTTTCTTCACAATGACCCTGTGAGGTAGGTTAGGTTGAGAGACAGTGACTGGCCCAAGGTCACCCATTGAACTTCATGACCAATTTAAGTCCTGGTCCCCAGGTCCAGTCCAACACTCTAACCACTGTACCACACTGGCTCACAAGTTGCCAGATTGGGGTGTGTAGGCCACATCAGGCGAGTGATGACTCAGCCCTCAAATATATTTATCAGTCAATAGCATTAAGTTAGGATTTATGTTTAATTTCTGGACTCATGTTGCTAGAATCTAAGGAGGATAATTTCTTGGAGGGTCTGCAAAGTACCCACAATCAGGCCACAGATTCTAGGTCAGGGAGACAGACTTTACAGGTTGGACAGTGAGGTCATACTATCAAACTGGATTGAGCAGTTTCTACAACAGGATACAGCTAACGCCGCCAAAATATGTTCCCCTTTATATTCTGGGTTGAGGTTTTTTACTCCCCTCCCTGCTCCATACTTTGAATTTATTGACCTTCCGTGTTATAGATTAGCCTTCACTAGGGCCAGGCTTAATTGCCTAACGTCAGCCATTCTTGAAGGCCGCTATCGGGGCATTCCCCACGCTCAACTCCTCTGCTCTTGCCCCTTTAACGAAATTGAATCCCTTTCACACATCCTTTTTACCTGCCCCTTATATTCTATTCCACGAGACAAGCTTTTAAAACCTCTGATTGCAAATTTCCCACAATACAGAACAATTCCCGACCAATTACAACTTCTCCTAGCTGGTACTGACAAACTCATTTCGCTTAGGGTCGCCAAGTTTCTACATCTGGCTCAATCCATACGTGGTGAAAATGTCACAAACCCCTAGTGATGACAGATCTCACGCTTTCACACCTTATTTCAATTTTATATGTCTGCAATTTTAATTTTTACTATGCAATTTTATGTATAACGGGTCATTGACCGTACAATAAATATTGATTGATTGAGCAGTTCATCCCAGGATAGGGGTGGAAAGATCTGTCAATTTCGATTCTCTCAGTTTCTCATTTTGCATTTTTCCCCAAATGATGGCTGTGTTTCAGTTCTCATATTGTTTCAGAAAGTGCAGCTTTGATAGATTTGGCTGGAGATGCAAACTACATTGAATTTCCCACCCATCCCTGTCCCAGGATAACTTGATCACAGGAACATGGTCATCCTGCCAAATAGTAAGAACCCCCCCACACACACACACCTCCATGCATCAGGTACAGATATGTGGAAAATATCTGATAGAATATGTGGTAATATGATTATATGCACGGCCTTAGAGAGACATAAAACTTTAAAAATTGAAGTGAGCTGTATTATATGTTGTCATTACATTCTTAAAAATGAAATGTTACAAAGAACACATAAGGATGACAGCATACCTGCAAAGCCACCACCTTTATTGTTTAGCTATTCTAATTTTAGTTAATCTAACTGACCACTTCCCTTTCCATTCACAGATTTACTGGTCTGTTCACTTGCAATTTTGTTTGTAGAGCCATAGAAAATTTAGTTGTATAATGAAAAATTACTCTTTAGGTAAGGGAAAGTCACAGAATTCTGAAGGCAGCTCATGTGGAAGATAAGCAAACATCTCGGAGTGATGATGGACAGAAGCTAAACACTTTACAGTTCAAAGATTTTAACTAAATGTGAAGTAAATAGGAAATCCATGTTGTTCTTTCCCATCTGTCAAGCTTTGGAAGTACTTCTCAGTGCTCTCTGAATGACATGTTCTTCTCAAACCAAGGTTGCTGTACCTTCTTTGTTGGAGGAGGGGAAGTTGAGAAGATGAGGGTCTGAACTTGGGAGAATTTTCCACAAAGCATAACTCTTCTGCTGTGACCCTGCAAATGAAAGCTCCATTGGTCAGGAACACCAAGAGAGAAAATTCTGCTTTTCATCAATCCATTCCAATAGAAGAAAAGTGAATGCAACATTTCATCAGTATTTTTTTAAAAAAACTGATGGCATTTCAATGTTTGGGAAGCAGAGAACCATACAAAATTCTGAAGTCTCCAAAACACGATTTTCTGTAATTTAAAATTGATACTTAACATTTCATAAAAGGAATGCTGGGGGAGAACTTTTGAATGCTAAAGGCATGATCCATCCAAAGCTAAGCACTTTTAAGTCCTATTGAGTTTAATGAGACCCAGGCCCTGCAGGAGAAAGAAAGCATCGCCCCAAGGGAAGGAGAGGCTGCTGCTGCTGTGCTGCTGCTGCTGCTGTGCTGCTGCTACTGTGGGACCACCATCTCCACCACCCTTCCCTGAGGGCCTTCTGCCTGGCAGGACCAGGCCCCAGGTACCCAGCCAGCCAGGACTGATTCTTACCACCTGTCCCTCTTTGGAGGGATACATAAGCCGGCTGGCTGAGGTGGCCTGGGAGACCCAGGCCCTGCAGGAGAAAGAAAGCATCGCCCCAAGGGAAGGAGAGGCTGCTGCTGCTGTGCTGCTCCTTTCTTTCTTTCTTTTTTCTTTTTTTCTTTTTTTTTCTTTTTTTTTTTACTTTTTTGTTGGTGTGTTGATGCAATTTGAGATGAATGGGTGCCTGATTATATGAATGTATGTCTGAGTGAGTGTGTATGTTTATATGCTGTATATATGGCTGTATATATAGCTGTTTTTATACGTTTAATTGTTGTATATTTTAGTTGTATTATGTGCTTCGGAGAGAGTTTTATCCATCAGGTGGGGAGACTTGAGGGGGCCCCAATTGCCGTAGTGACGGGCAAAGGAAGGTATGGCGCTGTGAGAAGGATGTGCCAGGTAAGGGGAACGCGGTCTAGACATGTTGTGGCTGTGCCTTGTTCCGGTCCTTCCCACACCCGCAAGGTCGTTGGTAGTCCTATCAGCCAACTCTCAGATCTCCAGTTGCTGTTATTAAATGCCAGATCGGTATATAATAAAACCTCCCTCGTCCACGATTTGATTGTGGATGAGGCAGCCGATCTGGCATGTATAACCGAGACCTGGGTGGGTGAGCAGGGAGGAGTTGGTCTCTCTCAGCTCTGCCCACCGGGGTACTTGGTTCAGCATCATGGTAGATCTGAGGGTCGGGGAGGTGGGGTTGCTGTCATCTATAAGAGTTCCATCTCACTCACCAAGCACCATGTTCATTCAGTTACTGGCCTGGAGTGTTTGCACCTTGTGTTGGGCCAGAGGGACAGGCTGGGAATCCTTTTGGTGTACCGCCCACCTTGCTGCCCAATGGCTTCCCTAACTGAGCTGGCGGAAGTGGTCTCGGATATATTGTTGAGGTCCCCCAGACTAATAGTACTGGGGGATTTCAACATTCATGCCGAGACCACTTTGTCTGGCGCGGCTCAGGACTTCATGGCTTCCATGACAGCCATGGGGCTGTCTCAATATGTTAGTGGTCCAACACATGTATCGGGGCACACTCTAGACCTTGTTTTTGCTACTGAGCATGGGGAAAGTGATCTGGATGTGGGGAGTTTTACAACACTCCCTTTATCATGGACAGACCACTGCTTGCTGAAGTTTAGACTTTCAGTAACCTCTTCCCTCTGCAAGGGTGGGGGACTTATTAAAATGGTCCGCCCCCGGAGACTAATGGATCCTGAAGGTTTTCAAAGGGCTCTGGGGGATTTTCCGGCTGATAGGACTGGCGCTCCTGCTGAAGCCCTGGTCGCTCTGTGGAATACGAAGATGACCCGGGCTGTAAACACGATCGCTCCTGCACGCCCTCTCCTGTGTAGAGCTCATACAGCTCCATGGTATACTCCGGAGCTGAGAGCGATGAAGCAAGATAGGAGGAGGCTTGAGCGGAAATGGAGACGAACTCCTGACGGATACAATTATGCGCTGGTTAGTGCTTCGACTAAGCTCTATGTAGGAGCAGTGAAGGCAGCTAAAAAACATCATTTTGCTGCCACTATTAAATCATCTCTTTGTCGCCCAGCGGAGCTCTTTCGAGTTGTCCGGGGGCTTCTCCATTCAAACCCTCCGGACACGGTGGAATCATCGGAGGCCCGCTGTAATCAGTTTGCCGATCACTTCCAGAATAAGATCTCATGTATCTGCCAGGACCTAGACTCTCAAGTTATAGCAGTAGATCCTAGTGAGATGTCCGGAGCACAGTCTTGTCCTGTTTTGTTGGATGAGCTTCAGTTGGTTCAACTCGAGGACGTGGACAAGGTGCTTGGACAGGTACGTGCAACCACTTCGGTACTGGATCCTTGCCCCTCCTGGCTGATAAAAACTAGTAGGAATGGAACAGGTAGCTGGGCCAAGGAAGTGATAAATGCCTCTTTACGAGAGGGAGTGGTCCCGGGCTGTCTGAAAGAGGCAGTGGTGAGACCACTCCTGAAAAAGCCTTCCTTGGACCCAGACAATTTTAACAGCTACAGGCCAGTGGCGAATGTTCCATTCCTGGGCAAGGTCTTGGAACGGGTGGTTGCTGGCCAGCTCCAGGCGCTATTGGATGAAACTGATTATCTAGATCCATTTCAATCCGGTTTTAGGCCCGGTTTTGGCACTGAGACAGCCTTGGTCGCCCTGTGCGATGACCTATGTCGGGAAAGAGACAGAGGGAGTGTAACTCTGTTGACTCTCCTTGATCTCTCAGCGGCTTTTGATACCATCAACCATGGTATCCTTCTGGAGAGGCTCGCGGAGTTGGGAGTTGGAGGTACTGCTTGGCAGTGGTTCCGCTCCTACTTGGCGGGTCGTCTCCAGAAGGTAGTGCTTGGGGAACATTGCTCGACACCGCGGGCTCTCCAATATGGGGTCCCGCAGGGGTCAGTTTTGTCCCCCCTGCTTTTTAATATCTACATGAAGCCGTTGGGAGAGGTCATCAGGAGTTTTGGAGTGCGCTGTCATCAGTATGCTGATGACACGCAGCTCTACTTCTCCTTTTCATCTTCTTCAGGTGAGGCTGTCGATTTGCTGAACCGTTGCCTGGCCTCGACAATGGACTGGATGAGAGTTAACAAACTGAAGCTCAATCCAGACAAGACTGAGATGCTGTTGGTGGACGGGTTCTCTGATCGGATGGTGGATATATACCCTGTCCTGGACGGGGTTACACTCCCCCTAAAGGACCGGGTTCATAGTCTGGGAGTCTTTTTAGACTCTTCCCTCTCACTTGAGGCTCAAGTAGCCTCGGTGGTTAGGAATGCGTTTTACCAACTTTGGTTGGTAGCCCAGCTACGTCCCTATTTGAGTAAAGAGGACCTTACATCAGTGGTACATGCTCTGGTAACCTCACGTTTGGATTACTGTAATGCGCTTTACGTAGGGCTACCTTTGAAGACAGTTCGGAAGCTACAACTAGTGCAAAATGCGGCGGCCAGATTGCTGACAAGGACCAAGCGGTCCGAGCATATAACACCTGTTCTGGCCAGCTTGCACTGGTTGCCAATATGTTTCTGGGCTAGATTCAAAGTGTTGGTATTAACCTATAAAGCCTTATACGGTGCGGGACCACGATACCTTGCGGAACGCCTCTTCCGATATGAACCGGCCCGTGCACTACGTTCTGCTACGAAGGCCCTCCTCCGGGTTCCAACTCACAGGGAGGCCCGGAGAGTGATGACAAGATCTAGGGCCTTCTCAGTGGTGGCCCCCGAACTATGGAACAGTCTCCCTGAGGAAGTACGCCTGGCGCCGACTCTGCTCTCCTTCCGGCGCCAGGTCAAAACCTTCCTATTCTCTGAAGCATTTTAAGTTACACTGATTTAATTTTAAAAATGTTTATTGTGTTGGATTGTTGCTTGTATTTTAGTATTGTTTTGTTATTTATTGTATTTTTATGCTGTTTTATGTTCACCGCCCAGAAAGCTATTGCTAGTCGGGCGGTATATAAATTTAATAAATAAATAAATAAAATAATGGCAGATATTTTAGCATATGCTTAACTTCTCCACTGAAATGAGTGGGATTTAAAAGGGCTTAAGTTGGCCAGGTCACACTCAGAGTTCCATCCAACAATCCTGAACTTGAATACTAAGTTATCTGTTCTAAAGTACAACTCCTACTTGCTTGTTTGGATGCCTAATCCACTTGAAGTGTCAAAGTAAGAAACATTGATTAGCAGTGTGTGGTCTTCATATAAATAATACCTATTAATATTAAGAGGGAAGAACTTAGGCCACGTCTGCACCATACATTTAAAGCTCAATGATACCACTTTAAACAATCATGGCTTCCCTCAAAGGATCCTGGGACCTGTAGTGTGACTAGGGATGGAGAAGAAATTTGATTTTGTTTGCATTTTAATGAAAATCCATCTAATTCATACTCCTTGAACCAATACGCAAACACAGCTACCCTTTGAAAGTTGCACTCCTCTAAATTTTGCAATGCAGTTCTCCAGTAAAACAATATGTACAAAATGCAAATATTATAGGGAAATGTGCATTAAATGCATATATTAGTGAAAATGACATACAAAGATGTATTAGGGACAATTGCTTGCAAAAATGTGCATATTAGTCAAAACTGCATACAAAATATGTTTATCAGGAGAAATTTGCACTAAAATGTTGACAAATTGTTATGAGAACTTTTTTTAGAAATACATAAATTGCTGCAGATACATGAATAACTGAAGACTGGTAAAATGAGAAAATTAGAGAATCAAAATTGGCAGACCCATCCATCCCATTCTCTAGAAACAGTCATTATTTATAATTTCTCCATAGGAATACCACAACTAAGCAGCCACTTTTGGCTGATCATAGAACACACTACAATATATTGGGAAGGAAAAAAGTACTCTCTGAAGAAGCCTTCCCCAACCTAGTGCCCTCTAGGTGCACAGGCTGGTGCTGATGGGTGTGATACTTCTTAGATCTGGAAGGCAAGCTGCTCTAAAATACGTAAGTCTTTCAAGACCAAAGCATTCAGCTTTCTCATTGCATTGTAGTCCACATCAGTTCAGAAACAGTGCTCCAACTTATCCATTCTGCTATTTGGAAGGATGGAAGGAAATCTGGATAAGGATGGATGGCAATATGGTAGACTACATATTTTCATTCCCACCTTTCTTGACGTTTATGAAAACTTCCTGCTAGGGAAAGGATAAACTATGTTTACAGTGCGGCTGTTTCATTAATTATGAAAAAACCACAAAAACAACACCTCTTCCTACAGCAGCAGCAATGGCAATAAAGCCACCAGCTTGTAAATCTCCTTTGTATTCCTGATTTACATTAAATTTAGTGGAGTGACAGTTACTACACTGCAAAATATAACATTTTCTTGGGATGTTATGACATATACCATACTCAAGTGTGTTTATTGTGGAAAGTCAAGTCAGCTGTCACACTGACTCTGAACTGAGGATTGATGGAGATTGTTGGTAAAATCAGAGCTGCCTCCAAAGTGCCTGATTGCTCCAGCTTTTTTCCTTCCAATGCTTGTTAGAGGGTATAAGTCACAGTCATTGCACTGGCAATTATTAAGGGCAATACATGAGATCTGTGATCTTATACATACTTCCAGCAGGTGAGACATTCATCACCTAATGTGTACTGGCTGCCAGTTTGCTGCCAGTGCAGATGTTTATGCTGCCAGTGTGTCTCAGTGATCAGAAGGCTGCACTCATCAGTAGACCTGGCCTACTGACAAAACAAGGGTCTCTTTTTTTTAATGCTAACAGGAAGGCTCACTGAGTCATTCTACACAAAATAATTTGTGCTGGTTACTTGCTAAAGTTCCTGTATCACAGAATCAGAAGAGCATCTAATTCCCCCATTAATCACCCACAAGGGAAGGCAGGGAAGTCCAGCTGCTAAACTTTGAAACAAAGTTCTCAGATTACTGATGGGTATAGCAACATATTGGTGTTAAGGCCCAATCAAGGCATAGGAATATACATTGAGATTGGCTAGAGGGGAGCTTGTATCTCACCAATAAACTAACCATTCCTCCTTAGTGGGCACTACCTAATTAATTTGAAACATGTTACTAATAATAACTAACTAAATAAATACATAACATGGTGCTAAAATGATGATGAGCCAAAGCTCAGTTGTAAAAGACTAAGGTATCCTGTTTTTATGTATATATACAGTATTGTTGAGAGCCAGTGTGCTGTAGTGGTTAAGGTGTTGCACTATGATCTGAGAGACTAGGGTTCGAATCCCCACACAGCCATGAAGCTTACTGGGTGACCTTGGGCCAGTCACTGCCTCTCAGCCTCAGAGGGAGGCAATCGTAAACCCCCTGTGAATACAGCTTACCATGAAAAGTCTATTCATAGGATCGCCATAAGTCGGGATCAACTTGAAGTCAGTCCATTTCCATTCTACAGTATTGTTAATATATATACTGTTTGCAATATATATAAGTTTGCAAACAGTACAAATAAGGTATCCTATTTTTCATACCAAAGCTGAATTTTCCACAGCTACAACTATCAGAAGGGCCATAGTTCAGTAGTAGAGCGTCTGCTTTGCATGCAGTAAGTCCCAGGTTCAATCCCTGGGATCTTCAGGTAGGGCTGGAGAGTAGGGCTGAAATCTTGGAGAGCCACTGCCAGTCAGTGTAGACAGTACTGAACTAGATGGTTCAATGGTTTGATTCAGTATAAGGCAACTTCCTTATGTTGCTAGAATCTTTGACAGCAGAGTTGGAAAATGGTTTTGCCTGACACCTGGAAATGCCACCACCAGTCAACACAGACAGTATTAGTTTACATGAATCAATGCTCTGACTCAGAGTAAGGCAGATTCATATTTTCAAGTATTTTACATTATAAATGTTTTGTTTATCCACTTAGTGTTAACTGTTAAGGTGATCTTGTGGGAGGAACACTTTTAAAAGGATGCACTGTATGCATCCATTTAAAGTAAGCAAGTGTTGGGTTTAATGAGTTACATCTAGCTGGTGCCCCTTTGCTGATGGAAGGCTCTGTCACTTCAGCAGCGCTTTCTGTCAGCAGAAGAGATATCAAGGTGACATCTAGCAATCCCTCCCTTTCCCATGCCTTCCCAAAATTTGCTCCAGATGGCTGGGGTACCCTTCAGAACAGTGTGTAAAACAGAATATCAACTTGTCTCCTGTTCTGCTGATGGAAGGCTCTGCTGGATCAAAGAGCTTTCCACCAGTGGAGGGGCATAGTTGGATACAACCTACTATATCCAATAATTTTATAGGTTAGATGGATGCATATGGTGTGTCCCTTTACAGTATTTTTCAAAATCAACTTAACACTCAGTGAATAAACAAAACATGTTAATTTACTAATGCAAAATACAGTGGAGGGACACCCAATGGTTTTCAGTGGTGATTTGAAAGTTACATACAGTACATTTCAAACTCTTTCAAGAAAATGCTTTTGTTTTTTATACCTCTCAAAATGGCATATTTCCCACCTGTCGACAGACCAGGAGGGCTCTGGTCAACAGTGGGCCTTTGCAGCCATGCCAGGAGAAGTCCTGGCATGGCTTCAAAGCCACAATTGCAGCATGGCCACGCATGCCACATCACACAGGGGGTGGGGCAGGGTGGCTTTTTAAGCCCTGCTCCACCCTCCCTCAGCCTCTTTTGGATAAGGTTCACCTTTGGGGGTAATCTGTAACACCCACTCAGAGTTGTGTGGCCCTGGGGGAGTGGCGCAGGAAGTCTTCCCTAAAAACCCTGCAGGTATGGGGCCCAGAGAAGGGGTTTGGCCTTAAACCACCCCCTTTTCCATGGCAGGGTGTCCTCACCCATTTGAGTAAGAGCTCAGGCCTGCACTTTTCTCTGCAGATCATTTATTATATAATCAAACACTTAATTGGCTTTATTTAAATAAACATGGCCCTTGATTTACCCATACTTCATCTTGTCTCGCCTCTTCATTTCCTGCTATGGCTGCATTTTGCATCTTGCCTCTCCACTAACATTTCAAAGCAGATAACAAATTTAATTTATTTTTGTTTTATTTATATCTCACTCTTCCTCCCAGAAGGAGCCCAGGGTGGCAAACAAGCGATAAAACACTAAAAACATGAGTATTTAAAGAACAGCAGCTTCAAAGGCCTTGTTGAGATAAAAACATAAGACAAATAAAAGGAGACAAATTAGAGATTAGCAGTGTGTAGTCTTAATTGTCAAGGTGATGCTAAATATGGACACACTTAACTGTTGTGTTTGCACAGTGCTGAATCATTGTCTTTGTGTTGTTTGTAATTTGCCTTCTACTGTAATTTATGAAACTTGCATCACTACCATTAAGGTGAATCCCTCTGAAGCGGCATCTGGCTTGCTGATTCCCTCTCTTCAAATTAGATTGATGTACTGTTATGCATTCATTGTAATCTAATGACTTTTCCAGCGCCTCAGAGTAAAGAAAATGAGTTTCATTAATTTCCCTAATAGCATCACTGAAAGACATATAATGTGTGAAGCTAAGAAGTTCTTTTGTTTTTAATCTCTTAATGATCTCTTTTCCCTTTGTATGGAATAACCTTAGCTTTCCAAAGTACAATGGAATGGTCTCGATGGATTTGTCGAGGAAACAAGATTTCAACCATTTTGGTGGAAATGTTTCACGATATCTTTATGTTCTCTACTGATGTTTATTCCATTATTCCAGCCATTTATTGCTTCATAAATTCAAAAGTATATGGTTTCATTTCTCTTATCCTGTCCCACCTGTATGGAAGTGAAGACCAAATCAGTGAACCATGTCTTCTTTTGTTTCTTACATCTGGGTCTGTCTATGTAAAAGTTTAAGCATCTGAGCAATGTCACAATAATATGACTTTTTTTTCACTGTATGCAAAAGTTGGGGCATATTTGTCTTCAATGTCATGTGCCATATTTTCTCAGTACACTCTGAAAATAAAAAGTATTGATTATATCAGTAGGGTTTCCTATGTTTCTTCACAGAACACTTCTGTGAGCTTTTTCCCCCAGTCCAGGCTTACTGTGTTTTGTTGACTCAGTTAGAATTAATATATCATAACAAGTCATGTGAAAAAGTAATATATCACAACAGGTCATGTGAATATACTCACCTTGTAGCCAAATTGCCAGCAATAAATGTCTGCCTTTTGCACACAGCCACTGATTTCCATATTGGAACTCTTTGATGAACTTTCCAGAGGTTTAGTTCAAGCTGACATAGGATTAGTTCTCATTGAGATGTAGCTGGACTCCACCACTTCAAACTTCATGTAGGGACTTGCATGATTGAATAATTCCTCACATAAATAATTCCCTCCACATAAAAACTAGATGTCAAGGGAAATGTTCTCTTTCCTTGACATGCTAGTTTTCACAGTATTAGAATGAGTCAACCAGGGTATTGATGGAAGTAGTGGCCAGTCATGTATAACTCCTGTTCTCAAACAGCTGCACTGGTTAGCAGTTAACTTCTAGACCCAATTCAAAGTGCTTGTGTAGGCATTACAGACTGAAACATCTGTCAATTTCAGTTTTCTCCATTTCCCATTTTTCCAATCTTAAATTCAGTTCTCAAATTTTTGTAGCAATCTGCAAATTTTTTAAACAAAGTTCCTCATGAAAATTCTCCAGCATTTCAATGTGAATTTCTCCTAATTAACACAAGTTTGTAGGCAGTCTTGATTTAATGTACACATTTTTGCAAGCCATTTCTCATCATAGAATACATTTTTGCACATTATTTTCACTCACATGTTCATTTTTATGCACTTTCCCCTAATATATGCATTTTTCTGAACACTGGTTGGAGAACAGAATGGTAAAATTTGGGTAAGTAAGTATCAAAGGCTGTGTTTTGATTCTCATATTGTTTTGGACAGTGCAAAAATTCATCTTTAAATGCAAACTGAATCAACATTCTCGCCCATCCCTAGTTGACATTCAAAGCTCTAAATGGCCTGGGGCTTAAGTATCAGAGAGAAGAATGTTTCCCATATCAACATGCCCATGCAATAAGATCAGCAGAGGAGGCTCTCCTAGTGTTCCCTATATTAAATGAGGTGTGTAGAATAGGAGTCTGTGGAATAGCCTTTTTTTGTGGTGGTTCCACATCAGTGGGATGGCCTCTATCAATGAGACGTCTCACCCCAACTTTATATTCTTTTATTCAAGTGGAGGCTTTCAGGGGCTGATGGGTTAAGAAATTTTTAATGATGCTGCTAATTATGTGTGTATGCAGTTTGTGATAATTATTTTGCTTACTATGTATTTTTTATTATCTTGCTTTTGTAAACTGTCCTGTAACCATTTTTGGTGAAGGATAGTATAGAAATCTCTTAATGTATATATATATATGTGTGTGTGTGTGTGTGTGTGTGTGTGTATATATATATATATATATATATATATATGTGTGTGTGTGTGTGTGTGTGTATATATATATATATTATTCCACCATGTGAGCCCCACCTGCAATCAGAAATAAGACAGAAATCTCTGAACAATTAAACAAACAAATAAATGAAATTCCTGCTCTGCTTGCCTGAGTACAGCCTGGACAAGCTGGGCGTATTGGTGGCCTGGGGATAAAGCCTTGGCCGCCATTTTGAGGAGGGGAAGCGTGTTCATGTGGTGCACACTGCATGCATGGCATGACCACATAAAGGCAGGGTAGTGGAGCTTATTTAAGCCTGTGCCACCTGCAATCCCTCCTCTTGGCATTGTGATGCCCACCCCGCCCTCCTGTTGTTATGGTGTGATTGTGGTCACTTAGGGGCTGAGGAGGAATTTTTATCCTGCACACCCTCATCAGTGGGCAGGGTTTTTTTTGTCTACTTCACACTGTGGTGGCTGGATGGAACTGGGTTAGGGGGTGTTGTGTTTATTAGGTTGCTTTGGCTAATTTGGCATTGTTAAAATTAATTCTCATGGAACTTGGTTTTAGGCTATCTGGTCACTTGACCTGGAAGGTGTGGGAGGGGAAGTAGGTAAGGATAGCTAGGCACCTTTGGAGGTGATTGGTGGCTCTGGAGGCCTATAGTTTAGGGCTGTAGTGTCTAGGGGCAGGATTTGGGCTGCCTTTAGGACCAACTTACCTCATCCGCCTGGAGTTGTAGGGCCCTGGAAGATGGTGATGTGGGAAGGCTCCCCTGCTCACCTTCAAGGGGTGTTGGAGGTAAAGGATAAGCAGAATGGCGTGGCCTTGACCCAGCAGGGGTTGGTCACCCTATAGCTGTAGTTTATCTGTTTGCTTACAGCCAGCTCCCACACCTATGTTTCCCCTCTACAAATTTAGTTTAAAGGGATTTGTTTGAAGTTTTAATATAGCGGCACTTTGTTCTACCCAGCTTTCTGTGTCCATGTATTATTTCAACCCTTGATCACAATATTATCCTATCATGTGAGCGCCACCTGAGGACTGAAATGTTCAGCATGGTCTCTGAGCAAAAAATGTAAAGCTGAAGAAACTATGGAAGCTTGAAAGGGATCATAATTAAATGAGGATTATACAGCCAGGAGAGTGGCTGTATACTATAGCCAGCGTGGATTTTTCACATTCCGCAATGTTAAATTGAAAATACCCACAAGCCATTCTGATGCTTCCCATAAGTTCATTTCAAAACAAAACCTTACATAACTTATAGTCCTGAACTCAGAAACGCTTGCTTAACAACCGTCTCAATTTTCATGGCGATACACAAAACAGTCAGAGAGAATTGAGAGTTCAAAGTCTAAAAATAGAGAAAAAAACCCCAGAGCCCTTTTGGACTCCCCCCCCTGAGAGTTCTCATAATCTGTTGAAATTCATTAAAAATCAGCCATGTTCACAGAGTACCTGTAATCCTAATACTGACCTTCCCCATACTCTGACCTTCATCTTCTGCAGTTTAAAAGTTTAAAAAATGCTTGGCTGATTTTTAATTAATTTAAGAATTTTTGGCTGGAAGCCAATGATAAGGGCGGGCATGCTCAGTAACAACCAACTGTCAGTGTTCTAAAAGCCTCACAGCTGCTGGGCGTTGCTAATCGGGGCCACACCCACACCAGACTTTGATTTCATGTGAGACAGTCATGGCTTCCCTCAGAGAATTCTGGGAAGTGTAGTTTGTGAAGGGTGCTGAGAGGAGACTCCTATTCCACTGACAGAGCTCCAGTGGCCAGACTGGTTTAACAGTCAGCCACTCTCATTGAAGGTCTATGAGGGGAACAGGGCCTCTCCTAGCAACTCTCAGCACCCTTCATTAACTACACTTCCCAGCATTCTTTAAGAGAAGCCATGACTGTCCAAAGTGAAATAAAGGCCTGGTGTGGATGTGGCCAGGACAGCTTTGGTTTAAATTTGGGTGGGAGGCTACTAGTGCCTGCTATAGAATAAAAAGGTGAGGGAAATGATGAAAAGCAATGATACTGTTCACAATGTTTTCCTTTTGGAAAGGAAAGGATTTTCCCCTTTGCCCAGTGCCCACCCATCCAATCTCCTCCCCTCCCCCTCCCTGCCCCTCCCCCAGGTCAGTGTTGGACTAGGACCTGAGAGACCAGGGTTCAAATTCCCGCACAGTCATGAAGCTCACTGGGTGACCTTGGGCCAGTCACTGCCTGTCAGCCTCAGAGGAAGGCAATGGTAAAACCACCTCTGAATACCATTTACCATGAAAACCCTTTTCAAAGAGTCGCCATAAGTTTGGTCAACTTGAAGGCAATCCATTTCCATTTTCAAACATGATTGCACAGAAATAAATCCCACTGAACTCAAAAAGTATGCAAATGATCAAACTAGGGTTGCCAGGCCCAGCCTCCAAGAGGTCTTCTATATCTTTAAAAGTTGTGCAGGGGGAAGGGAGAATTTCACCTTGTGGTTTTTCCCATTACAGTGTTGCAAGAAAACCTGCACTTGGCTGAATTTTCTCTTCTCTTAAAGATACAGAATCATTCTCAGGCCCTGAGCCTGGCAACCCTAGATCGAACCCACCCTCCCTTCTCCCTCCTATCCCCTCCCTCTTGCCCCTTCTTTTGACCCTCCCTCCCAATCCCCTTCCAATTCCCTCCTTCACCTTCCTCCTCCTCCCCCTCCCCTTCCTCCTCCCCATGGTCAGTTTTACCTATCTTAAGCATGATTGCACGGAAGTAAATACCATTGAACTCTATAAGCATGGAAATGATCAAACCTGCCCTTCCCTCCCCCTTCCTCTGCCCCCTTCCAATACGCTCCTTCCCCTTCCCCCGCCTCCCCATAGTCAGTTTTTCCTATTCTAACCATGATTGCATAGGAGTAAATCCCATTGAACTCAATAAGCATGCAAATGATCAGACCTGCTTTTCCCCTCCTTCCCCGCTCCTCTCCCTTCCTCCTCCCCCCTCTTCCTTCTTCCTCCTCCCCTGCCCACTCCAGCCCTCCCTTCCTCCCCCCGGTCAGTTTTACCTATCCTAAGCATGATTGCACAGGAGTAAATTGCACTGAACTCAATAAACATGCAAATGATCAAACCTGTCCTCCTCCCCTCCCCCTCATGCCTGCTCCCATCCCAGTCCTCCCCTCTGCCTTTCCTCGCCTCCCTCCTTCTCTTCCTCCTCCTGCCCTCCCCATCCCCTGTGGTCAGTTTCACCTATCCTAAGCATGATTTCAGGGGAGTAAATCCCACTGAACTCAATAAGCATGCAAATGATCAATCCATTCTCAGCAAGCTTGCACAGAATCCTTAAGAATGTACCTATAGCCCACAGATATCTGTGTCAAACTTTACAAAGCAGGGAAATTAGTGAATGCACCAGGGAAGCAGGAGACCTGACCTCCTCTCTGAGATATTGGACTGCCCTACAAATTGGTCAAAATGCAAACACAATTTGGGTTGGTCTTTCAGAGTCCAATCCACTTGCTGTGTAGCTTGGAAGAATTTGGTAACATGTGCCTCTGAGCATATGGTGAGTAGTGGCAATACCTGCCATCTCCAAAGATGGAGAATTATATTTTTGTATGTATGTTGGTGTTCTTACTTTGCTTCTTTCTTTTTAAAGTTTGATAGAAATATCTGTGGACTATAGGTACATTCTTAAACCGCAAGGATTTTTGCCTATTAGTGAATCTTATTAAATGTCTCCAAAATCTGATATAGTATGCTAGTTTAAGGAAATGATGGTAGAACGTTTGAGGTGCTATGTAAAGCAGTTGTGTGGTTGATCAGTTTCTAAACTTGAATAGAATTTTGTGCAATCTATCTTCATCAGGGGTAATAAACCCCAAAGTTCAGTTCTTTTGTGTCCTTAGTTCTATAGAGGGATAATCCCTGTAGAAAATTTCCATGGAACATTTGAATGGAAGATTATCATCCTGATCAGTTAGCTCCCTGCTAAAATTTGTAAAGATTTGATCAAACAGATGTTCATCAAGCTTTAGAATTTAATATTTCAAGAACAAATTCCCTAGTGTTGGAAAGGTGTTTATTTACCAGCCACAAATGTAGAATTGCCCAGTTTGATTTGTGAGGACACAGAAGAAAAAGTGGTTAGCAAGTCAGCTTAGGCTCATTTCATTTTTCAACATTGATTCCTCCAAGTGGTTATGGTAATATAGCATGCAGATATAGATAATCATTTATGAACCCTGTTTCATATATGCAGTATTTTAATCTCTGGCTTGCCGTGCTTAGGTTTAGGAGACGATTACTACAATGAATAAAAACTGAGTGGATTATAAAAAGAGATAGGGATGATATAAATGATCTGCAATATATTTTATAGGAGACTTTCATTTTTCAATAAACCTTCTGGAAAAAAACACAAACCTATCTGTCAGAGGAAGGAATATATTATGGCTGTGGAGGAAATTTCAATAAGTCCAGCCATTCACAAAAGTATTATTTAGACATTTATGACTGGAAGAAAATGTTCCTTGTCAACATAAACAACAATATGTTTGCCAGGATGCTTCTATGAGGATTTCTATAGAACAGGCAGAAAAATCCCGTGGAACCAGCATTTATGAAGCAGTTCTGCTGCCACTGAGAGAAAATGCAATGTGCTTAAATTAATGTTGAACTGTAAACGACTTCAGCTTTTGAGATAAGAGGGGGGGAAAGAGCTCAGCTCCATCTCTGCTGCTGCATCTTCCGGGTCAGTTCTCCCTTTTTTGTCTATCTTCCTTTCTGAGAAACGCATCTGTGACATACACTATTTGTTAACATAATGCTCTGTAAGAATTTAAGTAGTTTAATTCCTTTAACAAGATGGAAATAGGAGATAATTGTTCAAATGCAAATCCACCAGGAGAGAAGCTTATGTTTTACAGCTGGCTATGCAAGCCAAAGGACTGTTTCATTGTGAGTTTATTTATTACTATTACAAGTGGAGTCTTCAAGAAAAAGGGGGAGTGTATCCCGATCCCCTAAGAGGAGTGCTACTGTTCCAGCTCCGGGTCATACCTAATGGGAGGGGGAGTTTCAGGAGCGGGGAAGGGGAAAGGTAATATTTTTTTCTGAATCCAACCCCTTGCAGCCTTCCCTTGCTGAGCTAAAAGGATCATTTGGTGGTTCTGTGAAATACTGGAGAACTGTTTGTAACCAAGAGAGTAGTCAATACTGGACTGAATGGACAAATAGTCCAGTATAAATATTTGGGTGTGACTTTCAAAAACTCTGGATCTTGGTCCTTCAACCTGAAAGCAGCTGTCCTAACAGCTAATGTAACAGCCAATGCCATTTTCTGTTACGTGGATGAACCTGGCAGTAAGGTAGTGATACCCCTTCTTGAGCTTTACAAGACTAAACTCTGGCCCCAGCTGCTGTATGGGCCCCTGTTTGGGCACTCTCTGATACTGCAGCTTTGGAGTCCTGACAAGAGCCCCAGGCATTCCCAGATTTACTCCTAAGGCAGTTGTACATTTGGAGACAGCTTGTTGCTCAGTAAAAAGTTTCGCCCAGAAAGCAGCCATTTATTATTAGCTCAAGATAATCTTTCAACAGGCATCTCCACTTGCCCTAATGAAGACATGGGATCAGAGTCATGGGCCACCAAAATCTGCCAGACTATTTTTGTCTTGGGCTTCACAGTGGCCCATTTGATTACAAGGGGCTATAAGTGGTGCCCATCTGGAAGTCCAGGGCTTGGAAAAGTTACTTTTTTTTTAACTACAACTCCCATCAGCCCAATCCAGTGGCCATGCTAGCTGGGGCTGATGGGAGTTGTAGTTCAAAAAAGTAACTTTTCCAAGCTCTGTGGAAGTCACAAGGCATTTAACTGAGGTTGACTTCCAGGCCACTTCCATGTTAATATTCAATGGCTGTTCTAACACACTGTACAAAATGGAAATTTAAATGTTGTAAGAACATAGGAATATGCCTTATATTAGATCATTAGTCCATCTAGCTCAGCATTGTCTACACTGACTAGCAGCAGCTTTTGAGGGTTTCAGACAAGAAGTCTTTTCCAGATCTATCTGGAGATGCTGGGGATTGAACATGGGACCTTCTGTATGCAAGACAGATGCTCTATCACTGAGCTGTGGCCCTTCCCTAATTGAATATGGCTCCTCTATTCAAACGGTTGCAGCAGCTTTATGTGCTAATCCATTCCCAATCAGCAGTAGTGGCCAGTGTGGTGGGGTAGAGCCCTGAAGCCGTGGGGTGGGGCAGGGTGATCGTGAGGTTGAGGCTGCATGGATGTACCTACACGAGTGCCAGATTCACTCTGCTGCTGCTGTATCCATATAGCCCCAACGTTGCCACCACTCTGCCCCACCCTGGCCCCTTCCAAGTAAGTTGTAGTGATGCTGGTGTGAGGAGGGCATTGCCACAGCTCTGGTAGCTACTGCTAAGCAGTGTCTCCTCATAGAGATCAGGAAGTTCTTTCATCATACCACCACAAATCTTTTCTTTTGGTGTTTTATAGTGACATGATGAAAATCTGCTTCTCACAAGCCAAGCTATTGAACATGAACGGCTGGCTACATATAGGCAGCTGCCAAGGAAATAGGATTAAAAGGACTTCGATGTGAGAGCCATTTTTGGTGTACGCTGAAAATACATGAAGAAAAATTAAAACCCACAACTTCACTTATTTTTCCCCAGTTATATTAATTTTGCCTTTCCTTCAAAGAGCTCAGGACTGTATCTGTAGGGTTATCCCATTTTATGTTCACAACAATCTTGCAAGGTAGATTACAATGACAGACAACATGATTGAATGAGGATGTTAACTCATGTCTCCCAACTCTTTGTTCCAGAAGTTGTTATCTACGTCAAGAAGGATAGGGTGGGTGTGTCTCTCTGTGTGTATGTTTGCATGTAGATAACCGCTCAGTAATATTTTCACTTCTCATTTTGTGAAAGTATGCCTGAGTATTATATGAAATAACATGGATAAACATTCTTGACAGCCAACATGCTGACACCCAGATCCAGATTTTATTACACTGGGTATTGAGAAAACGTTCATGACCTTATGTGATGCAATTACATCTTACGAGTTGAAACGCACTCCACCCCAATAGTGCTGCCATCCCTAGAGGAAGCCCAGGCAGGTTCTCCTCCATCAAAACTGACATGAAGGATCATATTTTAATCACTCTTCAGCTGTTTATAATGTGAATATTCTCCCTGGGGTGATTTATATTACATTAAAATGAATTCCATAAACTGTATATATGGTTTTAGTATTTATGAGAGGGTGTCTCATTTTGTTTAAGAATATGGGAATAGTTCACTCCAAGCCTGTATTATCAGTAGCACAAAAATACCATTCCTATCTCTCTGGGAAAACCTTATTGCTATTCATATCGAGACAAGCAGGGTCTGCAACACAATGTTGCAGTACGGGTTGTTCCAGTTCCATGTTATTTTAGGAAACTTCATTCTACCACCATCACCCACAACAATCAATGAGTATTCTGCTGTCTGTGGCCTATTATGCATCATAAAATAAAAAGATGATGCAATCACCAATAAAGAGGGAAAAAGAAGACCCAGATTTATATAAAAGTTGCTTATGCTATTGCCTATGTATGGATGCAAATTTAGTAATAATTTACTGTAAATTAAAGCTCGCCATAGTGGGGTAAACTGTGACCTGTGTGCCTACAGTTAATAGGCAGCTTCAAGGCCTCTGTTCTACCCTGTTGTGGTCCTTTACCTTTAAAGTGGACTTGGACCAGACAGCCTTTCAAACAGAGGACTGTCAAACAGAAAGGTGCCCTCTGTAAAGTAGGACACATGGATACGCAGCACTAAGCAGCCCAGTCCTTACTGAGCTGCTTTTTTAAAGTTCCTCCCTTACAATGCTATATTTTCCCCAAAGATTGTTCTATTTCTGCAAACCTTGGGGTCCCCCCAAGCCTGCCTATAACTCCTACATCAGGATAAACACTTCACCCCTGTTTGGAAATAGAGAGGATAGTTGCAGAGAAGGATGGACAGCCATCTCAGAAGCACCGCATTTCATGGGTATCACTGACTTGCAGATTGCCTTGGTACAGGTATCTCAAAGACAATAAAAATCTGCTCTTCATTTCTAACATTTCTGAGTAATTGGCATATAGGAAAAGGAGGGAGGTGCTCTCTTTTGGGTAGTGAAATTAGTTCCTCCCTTTCCTTTCTTTTCCACACTTCTCTATTTTTTTTGCACTGAACAAAGAAACAGACAAGATGTCAGGTGTGGAAAATGAGGACCTGCTGAGTGTGAGTGGAATATTACTCCTCTGTGACCTTGGCTTGATCTCCTTCTATACTTTCCTGCCTGCACTTGACTGAAGCTCAAGGGAAGTTGAACTTTCTGGTCTGAGAGTGATACAAAGCATCCTTCAAGACATGTGATGATTCAGTTCTCAATGGCCAGAGTCACTGAATCAGTCTCTCAGAACTTAGATGTTCTAGACTCCTCAGTGCAGTTGAACGTCTAAAGTAGGAGGGGGTCTGTGTGTGTGTGCCTGCAGAAATGCATCCTCTTCCTCCTGCCAGCCAACTGACATGAAAATATGTGAGAGTTGAAACTGTAATTCAGGTTCAAGGGCGGCTTTTCTACTTCTTTTAAAACTTGTATCTAGAAATTTTCACCTTCTAGAAGGAATGGGAGAGAAATTCATTAGGTTAGTATTTTTTATGAGAACCTATCTAATTTGCATTTCCTGGACCACCAGTCCATAAACCAAAACACAGCTGTCCTTCAGATATGGTTCTTTCCCTTTGTGCCCAAAGATGCCAGGGATAGAACATGGGATCTTTTACATACAAATAGGGGTTCCACCCCTGCTTGCTTCACTTGCCAGCCCAATTTGCCAACACTGCCTGCTGTCACCAGCACATGGATTACCAGCGCTCCCCCTCCCCTTTGGGCTGCTAGCACTCCCACTCCCTCCCCCATGGGTCACCAGCAACCTCCCTCCTCCCCACAGGTTGCCAGCACCCCCCTTCATCTCCCTAAGGGTCCCCAGTGCTCCCTCCCCCCACAGGTCACCAGTGCTCCTCCTCTCCCCATGAATCCCCAGCTGTCCCTCACTCCCCATGGATCCCTTTCCCTCCCTCCCTCACAGATCCCCTTCCCTCCCTCATGGGTCTCTCCCCACAGGTCCCCCTCCATCCCCTTACCCACCAACTGACTGACTCACCAAGGGCCAGGGCCAGCTATTGCTGGGTGCCTCATTCACCTCCATGCTGCCTCACTCGCTTGCTCACCTCACATGCTGCTACTGCCAACAGGCACCTCGAGTGAGCGGTGGCACTATTGCCACCACTGCCCCACCTTGATTCACAATGTCATGTTACACATCAAAGTTTTTCAACAGGCTTGTGCCTACGCAGAAGCGTGTCACATGACACTTACAAAAATATTATATAGGAAGAAATATGTGCTCTACCTTGAACTTCAAGCCTTCCCTAATATTTATTGATTGTGTGTGTACTCAAGAAGGATACATTTTCCCTCACAAGGGTATAGTGCTCATGCATGAAGGGCTCCCCATAGACTCAACACCCCCCCGTTTCTCCTCCCCCCTCCAATGCTCAGATATGGCTTTGCATACAGATGGCACAGTAAGTCATTACTTATTGCACACTTCCCATATATCTATCTGGCCTTTCCCTTCCATTTGGACACGTCATTTGTCTTCAAATGCACAAAGACCTCCCATAACTTGGGCTGCCATTACCTGGGCATACCATCCATACGTGTGTGTGTGCGCACATCTGTGTGGAGATAACAAGGATCAGAATATGTTTCTGTTGGATCCTATGACAATATGATTATTTCCTTTTTGTACAGTTACTGCTGTCCCTCAAATCAGTTAATTGCCACCTGACTGCTAGTGTCTAGGTATAATGAAAAGGTGAAATGTCTGTTTTCCCCACATTATTATAATGTAATGAGCCCTGTTAGAATGCTGTTTCAGTACTCTGTTGCCAGGAGGAAGACATGTGTGTTTTGAAGATTCTATTTCCTGAAATGTGTGTTTATCTTCTGAATCTGCATACATTTGCTAAGCATCGGAAATTGCAATGCATTCAAACCTGCACTTTTCAATGTGTGGGACACTTCTTCAACAAGAGATGTTGTTATACAGGAGAAAGTACTGTCCTCTCTGAGCACAGAACCATTGTGCTGCAGTCTGACACTCTGCAAGGGTTTTGCTGCACATGGAACCACACAAGTATCTTTCTTAAGTGAATGAAGAACACACCCACCTAGGGTTGGATGAATCTGTCAATTTCATAGTACATATATTTTCCTAATATACACATTTTTGCAAGCAACTCTCCCTAATATAATGCATCTTTTACATGTTATTTTCACTATTATATGCATTTTTATGCATACTTTCCTTTAATATATGTGTTTTTGTACACATTACTGGGTTGGAAAACTACACTGCAATATTCCAAAAAGTGTCTATTTGAAGGATAGCTGTGTTTTGCTTCGTGTACTGTTTTGGAAAGTGTGAATTAGGTAGTTTCACATTAAAATGCCTGAATGTTATAACCCTACACTCACCTGTTGGCCACCTCATAAAGTTCGCAAGGTAAGGGCAAAGTCCCTTCACCTCCTTTAATTTCCTTAATGTCTGAAGGTGATTTCTTTTCATTTCTCCTACCATGAATGTTGGTGGTGGTGGGGAAACTGGCTAAAATGATTGACACAGAGTTTATTTTTTAAACCAGTATTTCCATAGATGGCAATGCAGCCTCTGAGAAATGCTCAGAAGTCTGAGAACAGCTGTGTTTTGTTTTGCTTAAACTATGCTCCTAGAGATACTTGGCAATGCTGAAGCAGCTTTCAAGCAGTTCTTGCTTAGCCTTGGCTGTTTTTTGCCTCCTCTTCCCCTCAGACACGGTAAGCGAGGGAAACCGTGGGAAATGGAGTGAGGATGGAAAGTGGCAGATAAGAAGGCCATTACAAGCTAAGGCAACATCAGGTTTGGCTTGTAATAGGCTGGGTGTTTTCACATTAGTAGAGTTACTCCCTGCCCCCCGCCATTTCTGAAATTCTTTTCTAGCTTTGTATGTAATGTTTCCCTAAAGAAACAAAAGTGTACACAAGAGAAAAATAGTTGTTCTGGATCTGTCTGATTTGTGCTTTCTTCTTCAAACTTTTCAAAAGAGCTGACATGTCATGCAGTGACCCATCCAGGTAGTACAATGAACAGGCACTAAGGTGGATGGATAGGAAAGAACTTGCTGCCAATCCACCTCTTGAAATACAGGAAGTTCAGGTCCAATAACTTCAATGTGAACAGTACCTCCTTCAGTTTTGAAACATGGCTCTCCATACTCATCATCTTTCCTGACTCTGTCTTCTATATCCACTACAGTCATCTTTGGGAAAGATTTAGCTTTTACATAGGTGCGGTCTTCAGGCCACATTGCTTCAATTACACCTACTCCTCTGCATCCTCTATCCTCAAGGATGTTTCACATACAATAGCTTTCCAACATTAAGAGGGTTTTTTCCCCCCAGTGCAGAGGGACACAGAGAGAGGGGGGGGGAGGGAGTCATACCATGAGTAATGCAGCCCTGAAGGAAAGCAGAGACTGGAGGCATAGCTGGTGCTAAACATGCATAGTGGATACTGTATAAGAGACTCAGAGATCATAGTGAGTGCAGCTTACCCTAACTGATCTAGACAAACATTAGTAGAGGGAAGCAGAGACTAAGCCAATATATTGTAGGTAGCAATGAAAGGATCTGTCAATTTCAGTTCTCTCAGTTTCTCATTTTCCAAAATTAAATTCAGTTGTGCATCAATTTGCAATTTTTTCTACACAATCCTTGTGCAACTTTGTCAGTGTTTTATTTATTTATTTTATTATTTGATTTATATTCCACCCTTCCTTCCACCAGGAGCCTAGGGCGGCAAACAAAAACGCTAAAAACACATCAAAACCTAAAAAAACCCAAAACCCAGACCTTAAAATACATTAAAACAAAACAACTTTAAAAACATTAAAAAAAGCTTTAAAAATATCTTTTAGAAAGGGTTAAAAACATATTGTTTTTTTAAAAGAACATATTAAAAGCAATTCCAACACAGACGCAGACTGGGATAGGTCTCAACTTAAAAGGCTTGTTGAAAGAGGAAAGTCTTCAAAAGGTGCCGAAAAGATAACAGAGATGGCACCTGCCTAATATTTAAGGGGAGGGAATTCCACAGGGTTGGTTCCACCACACTAAAGGTCTGTTTCCTATGTTGTGCAGAATGGACCTCCTGACAAGATGGTATCTGCAGGAGGCCCTCACCTGCAGAACGCAGTGATCGACTGGGTATATAAGGGATAAGACAGTCTTTCAGGTATCCTGGTCCCAAGCTATATAGGGCTTTGTACACCAAAGCTAGAACTTTGAACTTGGCCTGGTAGCGAACGGGCAGCCAGTGTTAGTGTAAATTTCTCCTAATAAACACCACTTTGTACATAGTTTTGACTAATGTCAGCATCTTGCAAACATTTCTTCCTACAATAATGCATTTTGTATGTTGTTTTCATTAATATGTTCATGCTTATATACACCTTTCCCTGATATATGCATTATGGTAAACATTGGTTGGTTGGAGAATTGCATCACAGTGTGAATTTTGAAGGATGGCTGAGTTTTGGTTCCTATATTGTTTTGGATAGTACAAATTTGACAAGTTCACCTTTAAATGAGAACGGAATCCCCAATCTCTAATTGTATGAGATTCTGGGCAAGAGCACTATGTGTTCCTACACATTTTTTTTACAGAAATACTTATTTCTCCATCTCCTATGGGTCCCCACCAACAGAGACCAGACCAATAGAGTTGAAGCCATACTCAGTATCATTGGTGACAGTCTTCCACTGTAATACCATTCCCATGTACCACTTTACTTTTCTGACAGAGGTGACTGGCAGCCATTCACTCGTTATAGAAGAAAGCAGAAAGGCACACTCAGTAGATGTGGAGGAAAATAAAGAGGTGCACTCACTGGGGATGGAGGCTAAATTTGCCTCCTGTCATTTGTCTTAGGCCAGACAAGTCCCACAGTCTTCCAGATGGCCACCTGCTTCTGCTATTGTAGAAATCAATAGGAAGTTGCTAAGATATCAACTCATCTGCTATTCATCTGCATGGCTCCACCCATTGTACTGCTTATCATTGTTACAATGTGACAAAGACTTCATTTGAAATATACATTTAAAGCAGTATCGTACCACTTTAAACAGTCATGGCTTCCCCCAAAGAATCATGGGAACTGTAGTTTGTTAAGGATGCTGAAAGTTGTAAAGAGATCCCTATTCCCCTCACAGAGCAACGATTTTCAGAGAGGTTTAACAGTCAAGACCTCGGGCCAGGGAGCTCTGGGATGTATAGTGCAGCTGTAGCCAATGAGAAATCCTTGTCATTAGAATGTGTGAGAAAGGGGGCCTGCTATACAGCAGTTGAATAGACTGTATTCTGCTATAGTACAGTAGAAGGAGGTGGTAGAATAGACTGTACCACTTCAGATTGGAGACAGAGGATACTAATTATGCTCTCACACTTCAGGCAGAAATATTCTAGTCCAACCAAGAGATGCATTCCTAAATGTGATTCCCTGCATTGCGAAGTGGTGCAGTACATTTTACCACCTTAGAACTCTAGCACCACCTTCCCATCTCATTTTGTTCTATGTGCATATCACACCAAGGTGACATACGTCCTGCCCTGTATATTGCAAAAAAACCCTAGCAGTGTCTTAGGAAGGTGGAAGATTTTGTCTTTCTAAATTGAGTCCTAATACAGCCCGTTTTCTTGGCCTCACAGACTCATTGGGAGCCATTAAGGAGAAGGAAGCCCTGAGTTTCATTATTATTATTTAGTAATTATTAATAAGTATTTGACTATTTACAAGCATTCTAAACAAATTAAGAAAGCTAGTGTGGTATAGTGGATAAATTGCTGGACTAGGGCCTGGGAGCCCTGGGTTCAAATCCTAATTCATCCATGAAGCTCACTAAGGCCATGTTCACACCATGCATTTAAAGAAGTATCATACCACCTTAAACAGTCATGGCTCCCCCAAAACAATCCTGAGAACTGTAGCTGGTTAAGGGTGCTGAGAGTTGTTTTTCTGCCTGTTGTAGCAATTGTAATGTGCTGTGCTAGATGCTGTGCACTATATTCTATTCTAAATTTATTTTTACAATTAATCTTATATATTGTATTTTATTGTATCACAATTTGATTTCCATAAAATTCAAATTCCAATACAATAAAATACAATATAAGAAATAAAAGAAGCAATAAAAATATAATTAAAATCAATATGAATATTTAATATGATAGATGTGCCATCTCCCATCTTCAATTATAAAATCCACAGACATGTTGTGGACCACCTGAATGAAGTTGGTGGGCAACAGATCACAGTTTGGGAACCTGTAGTACAGGTAACCTTGGGCCAGTCACTGTCTCTCAGCCTAACCTACCTCAAGGATTGTTGTGGGGCTCAAATGGGGAGGACTATGTAACTATGTAACAATTGCCTTAATATCCCATGCAAGTAAAGTAATGCTCACAATTCTACAAAAAAGGCTCTCACCATATATGGAGTGAGAAATGCCAGACATCCAAGCTGGATTTAGAAAGGGAAAAGGCACCAGAGATCATATAGCAAACATATGTTGGATAATGAAATGGACCAAGGAATTTCAGAAGGAAATTACCCTGTGTTTTATAGATAACAGCAAAGCCTTTGATTGTATAGAACATGAAAAACTATGGAATGCTTTAAAAGAAATGGGGGTGCCACAACATCGGATTGTCCTGATGCGCAACCTATACTCTGCACAAGAGGCTACTGTAAGGGCAGAATATGGAGAAACCGATTGGTTCCCCATTGGAAAAGGTGTGAGACAGGGTTGTATTTTATCACCCTATTTGTTTAATCTGTACGCAGAATATATCATACGGAAAGTGGGATTGGACCAAGATGTAGGAGGTGTGAAAATTGGAGGGAGAAACATCAATAATTTAAGATATGCAGACGATACCATACTCTTAGCAGAAACCAGTAATGATTTGAAACGAATGCTGATGAAAGTTAAAGAGGAACGCATAAAAGCAGGATTACAGCTGAATGTCAAGACTAAAGTAATGACAACAGAAGTTTTATGTAACTTTAAAGTTGACAAAGAAGACATTGAACTTGTCAAGGATTACCAATACCTCGGCACAGCCATTAACCAAAATGGAGACAATAGTCAAGAAATCAGAAGAAGGCTAGGATTGGGGAGGGCAGCTATGACAGAACTAGAAAAGGTCCTCAAATGCAAAGATGTATCACTGAACACCAACATCAGGATCATTCAGACCATGGTATTCTCAACCTCTATGTATGGATGTGAGAGCTGGACAGTGAAAAATCAACTCATTTGAAATGTGGTGTTGGAGGAGAGCTTGTGCATACCATGGACTGCAAAAAAGACAAATAATTGGGTGTTAGAACAAATTAAACCAGAACTGTCACGAGAAGCTAAAATGATGAAACTGAGGGCTCATCCAGACTACTGCAAAATGTGTGACACGCCCGCTATGTGTGTTCATTATTTTTCGGTCGTCCAAATGACGTCTTGCGCTGTTACGCATTTTCACGGGTTAAATCCGCTCCTTGCAATACCGGCAAAAATGCGATTTGCTGTTTAAAATGGGGAATCATCCGCTGTGCCTTCAGGAGGTAGGATGCAATACCGCGGACTTTACAGCTGATGGGTGGTTCTTGGGCGTTTCCCCTTGCCCCTTCTCCTCATTCCAGCCAATCACGTATCTGCACTTTTGCGCATGTGCGAGAATAAGCCTGGGAAAATTGAACCAATCATTGCAATGGTGGGGTGTTGGGGGGGTCTGCAACTACTGCGTAGATGCATTTTATTTTTTGCCAGCCTGCAAACTGGGCGGCCACTCTGGGTGAGATCTGCAATGCACAGCAAGCAAGAAAGGGGCTGCTGGTCGGTTTCACGCCTGCCTCCAGAAAGCTTTGTCAATTTCATTCTACTGGCTGGGGTTTTTGTTTCAAATCATTTCGCTGCAGGAAGGAAAGGGAGAAGGAGGGATGTGTGACACGTTTCTTGCTTTTTTGGAGAAATAAGTGCAATTGCCAGCATGTGTATCTCCTTAAATATCCATAAAGGCAGAAAAGCATACATTCCATAAAGGCAGAAAAGCATACATAAGCGTAATATCGCAAATACAAACAAGAAAGCAAGCAGGCTTCAAATGGGTAGACCTGGTGGCCTGGTCTACCCACTGAAATGCATAGACTTTCCGGACGCCAGGTCTACCCATTGAAATGCCAGATCTACTCATTGAAACGCATTGGATGTTGTGACGCCAGGTCTACCCTTTGAGACGCATGGGCTTTTCTGCCCCCAGTTCTACCCGTTGAAAGTAATGGGCATTCCCTGCCCTGCATATGAGTGGTTTGCTACAGCATCCCTGCCGCCCGGAACCATAGAGACTGGAGAACCCCCCTCCTTCTCCCTTTCCTTCCCATGGCAAAATGATTTGAAACAAAAACCCCAGCGAGTAGAATGAAATTGACAAACCTTTCCAGAGGCAGGCGTGAAACCGACCAGCAGCCCCTTTATTGTTTGTATTTGCGATATTATGCTTAAACGAATGTATGCTTTTTTGCCTTTATGGATATTTAAGGAGATACACACGCTTGCACTTATTTCTCCAAAATAATTGCACTTATTTCTCCAAAAAAGCAAGAAACGTGTCACCCCCCCCTCCTTCTCCCTTTCCTTCCCGTGGCGAGAACTCCTTTACAGACATATTGTGCTTCGTTGCAAGGGGGGAGAGGAGCATATGTCATTTTTTTGCTGACCAACTGGTTGATAGGGGGAGGTTTTAGAGGCGGAGCTTGGAAAAAGCAAAAAGAATGTAGGGTTCTTACCGCTGCGCGTGCCGGTGCAAAAAAGTGGTTTTTTTAATTGGAAAAGAGCGAACTAAAAGGCAAAGTGAGGACTATCAGATGACAAACCGAATATGGAAACCGTGGATTATCCCGCTCCATTTGGATAAGCCCTGAGGTTATCATACTTTGAACACATAATGAGTAGTCATGATTCACTAGAAAAGACAATAATGCTGGGGAAAACAGAAGGGAGTAGAAAAAGAGGAAGGCCAAACAAGAGATGGATTGATTCCACAAAAGCAGCCACAGACCTGAACTTACAAGATCTGAACAGGGTGGTTCACGACAGATGCTCTTGGAGGTCACTGGTTCATAGGATTGCCATAAGCTGTAATTGACTTGAAGGCACATAACAACAACAACATGTAACACTACTTTGAGGTCCTTGGAGGAAAGGTGGGATATAGATATAATAATGAATAAAAATATAAAATAACATAAAATGTATTTGTTTATTTGCTTTTTAAAATATCCCACTTCTCTTCCATTAGGGAATTCAAAGTAGTGAATGGCATAGAAATGCAACAATGATACATTAAAATAAGACACTATCATTAAAAAATCAGCACTCAGAATGTATAATGGAACTAAAGGAAGACATCCTTTTAAAGGTCTTCCCCTAGGACTATAATGAGAGGATCATACAGCCAAACCAGTTCTAACCATTGTTTTCAGGGCACCAGGCAGAAAATTGTTTGTGTGTTTCCATTTTCAGCCTATTGACATGCCACATGAGTAATGACATGTATTATTAATGTGTGATTAAGTGGACAGTATAAAGGTTTGTAGGCTAGCAATGTTTGTGTCACACTATAGTGTGAGAAAGAGACTAGAACTCAGGAAGAAGCTTTTATGTACATGGCATTGGACATATAGTTCACTGCTTTAGGTTATTGGCCAATGGTTCCATCCACTGAACCTGAGCTACCCTCTTTTTTCCATTTGTCAAAATGACAATGAAAATAATTTTTATACTCTTGGCCATTATAGATGGAAATGGTTGAAATTAGGGAGGCTTTCTTCTTCTTGTTCATTCAGAATGGCTGACCTTTCAAATATCCTACTGAGTTCTATCATTCACTTCTGAAAGGAAAAAAAAATCTACTGCAAAACAATTTCACTAGGAAGGGGGGAAAAGTAATTCAGAGAATGTGGAATGGTCTCATTTCCAAATGACCAGCCCAGTTTAAATGCATGCATGCATTATGGAGCAATTTACATCTGATGCTGTATAATGACACAAAATTAGTCTTGACTTCCATTCGGCTAGCTTCCTGTTCCCTTGTTCTCATTATCATCATGCTGAATACCTTTTTATAGCATTTCTCAATCATGTGTGATGGAGTACTTTGCATTAGAACGACCATTGATTATTATACAGCATTTGAAAATGGAAACTGAACGTTATTTAGGATGGACTCTGTGCAAACATGAAGAAAGGAAATTTCCCATCATTGTTTTGACTATTTGCTGTAACAACAAAAGCAGAAATAGATACACTGAAAAGTTCAGAAGTGACCTATATTGTGCAGTGACAAGCCCAGCCTGATGTTCTCTTTAATGGGGAACATGACAGTGATTTTAAAAATTCACTGTAGTTAGAAAAAGAAAGAAACAGGGTGCCACGACATTGTAAACAAAGGGGAAAATCCTCCACAAATTAATACAACTGTGAGATTGTGTATTATCATAATACAGTACCAAAAGTGTTATCAGGATGTGGGCCATGGAAAATTGCTGCAGGATTTTGGCCGTTGGATTTAACCTGAAGCGGTTGGTGAGGCATTAGACTAGCTCCACCGCTGCACCTTGCACTACACTGACCTCTTTGCCACCTCCCCTCCCCCTCCACATTGGGAAACCAGGTAAGAAATGCTGCCGCCACTCCCTCCGTCCCACTGGCTGCTACTGGATACAAGGTTCTAAATCTGTTAGAAAGGGACTGTAAATTTGGGTAACAAAATACAGCTAGTGGAGTTAGCTGGAAAAAGATAGGAGCTGGAAGGAGCAAAGACAGAGGGCTGTTATTGCCTTCAAGATGACATGTTTCTAATTGGCCAGTGCGGGAAACAGAATGCTGCATTAGCTGTACCTTTTGTCTGGTCCAGCATGAATCTTCTTATTTTAGGCCGTGGTTTAAAATGCAACTTCCAAAGAAAAATAAATTTCCATCAGAATGTTGACTTCGTATTCACATTATTTGTGCAATGGCACAGTTAGATAATTTTAGACTCAAGTCTTAATGATCTCATATGGGGCCCCACTCTTTCAATGGTAATGGGTATTAATGATACCATTGGCAATGCATTACTTTCTTTCCAAATGCGGTCAGCCAGCCCTGTTGTGCGTGGAGGCCCTCCTGCTCCTGCTGCTAAGCAGTGCCCTGAACTTCTGCCCCAAAGCTCTGCCCTTACAGACCACTGTGCTCTAGCAGTGCTCCAGCAGCCACTCATTGTCCATGCTGTGGCTCTTTCCCATGTAGTTGCTGACAGACTGAGGCTGGAGAGAGGAGGAACCACAGTGTGGGCTCCTCCCACTGGACCGCTCAGGAAAGAGCAGTGCTAATGTGGCTGGCATTGTGCCAGTGAGGTGTTTTGAAAAAAATGAGGTTTGAATTTCATTCATGAGAGAAAACTAGTTATTACAGTCTCAAAACAGTTTCACTTGATTGGGTGATTTATGATTTGGAATGGATGCCTAATACATTGCCTGCTGAAGGGCAGGTTATTTAATGTGATGAATGATGCATGTTAAATGTCCTGAATTGATTTTCTTTATTTTGTCATATTTTTGAAGACGAAAGGAAAAGAAAATGGACAGGAAGGGCAAACAACAACAGGAAAATAAGTGCAGAAGTTAATTAAACTGAAGGGACCTCAAAACTTCTTTGACTCAGAAAAGCTCTTTCATGAGGGAAGAAAACCTATCGAGGAACTGGTGGACAGGTTTTGACACAGCACTAGAATAAATGCCACATGGCCCCATTGAATGTGGCACCCCACACCTGTGAACTAGCTCTAATCATGCAACTTCACACAGGAGTGCAGGGCAGATCAGGATAAGGGGTGTGGAGATGGGGTGCTCAGCAGTTGACCATCTACTTTGCATGCAGAATGTTCCAGGCTTAATCCCTGACATCTTCATGTAAGGCTGGGAGTGACCCCTGCTTGAAACCCTAGAGAGCCCCTTCCCAGTGAAGACAATACTGAACTAGAAGGACTGACTCGGTATAAGGCAGCTTCCTATGTTTAGATAAAAAAGAACAGCTGATGAAAATGTTCTCTGCCACAGAATCTAGACCTTCACTTGTGTGTATGTTCTGAGTGATCAGAACCACCCACAGCTTATATCTGAAACTACTAATAAGGCACTAAAGTGGTTTCATAAAAAAGAAGAAAAAGAATCCAGCTGCAGAAACAGGAGGTGGAGAATTTATATTTAACAGAACTGAAAAACAGAGCTTAATTTGGGAATTCAGCAAAGCAATAATTTCCTAGCCATTATGAATAATCAGGAGAGAATCTGGAGCTCTACAAACCTGAAAATGTAATCAGGTATCTATCTTATACCAAACTGTAGAGAATTCTGTTCCAACTATGTTATTTCTGAGCGATTTGGAAACAGCAGGACAAGACACAAGAGACTTATGGGATTATGTTATTGGGAAAACTTCATTTTGTCTGAGAACTTTGCAACATGTTGGGAATCTGATGTCACAGACAAGTTGCACAAGTGGAGTAGGAACCTCCCAATGCCCCCTCCCCAAATGGAATAAAGTTCATTTTTAGCAGCTGGAAGGTTGTTTTCCCCTCTTTTTTGGCCTGCTATTGGTGATTTCCCAGTTTTGAGGTTGGTTTCCATACAAACAGAGTACACATATTATTACTCTTGCTCCCATTTTTCTTTGTTACCTCAATCTCCAGTTTTATCTCCTTTCATTTGCTCTTTCCCTCACCTCTGATTCTAGTGGTGATGCCTCTTCCGTTTCAGTAAAGTTGCCTTAAACAGATGTTGTCATTCAAAAATCTATTTTGACTGGACTCAGAGCCACGCCAAAAATGATGACTGACTTCTATGATTATGTCAATTTTCCATTGTTTACATCATATCCTACTCTACCCAAATCACTTTGATCAAAGTTTTAATGTGTAATTCAAGGCAGATGCTTATCCTAGGCAGATATGGACATCCTTTCAAACCATTACTGAGATGAGCAGATAGCATTGCACAGCCTCCAAACTATATCTTCAAAGAAAAGTTGGAAGCAGAGCAGCTCTTCCATATAATGTACATCTGTGAAGATGCCACTGCTTTGGTATCTGGACTTGGGTAGCATTGCTGTGTCTAGTACATTTTATTCACTTATCTGACTTATTGGACTTTGTTTCATAGACTCCCCACCTTCTCTGGTTGATCTTCACATATGTGATTCTATTTTTTACTTCCGAATTGAAGTCAGATGGTTTTTGTTTTTGTGTTTTGCTTCACTCCAGGAGTCAGGATATATGTCCGTTCCACATAGTATATATGGGTAGAGGGTAAAGATGAATACCAATTAATTCTCTGAATTCATTGAAGACATTGCTAATAAAACCAATTATGTTACTTGTGGTCATTCTATGGACTGCACAAGGCAGTGAAAATATTTGTTCACATTGAGATTATTTACAAAAATCTCTCCTCCAGTTGCCACACCAAAACAGGAATAAGAAAAACTATTTTTAAAAAACCCTAATAAATAGTGTGTAGCTGTTAGGCAGGGCTGCCTGAACAGAGTGTCCATCTGCTAGCATGTAAATATAAATGTGCAAAGTTTTTTCTTTGCAAATTGAACTAGCACAGTATCTCAGCAACTGTATATTGTCATTAGACCATGAGCTATAGCATTTACCATCAACAGTGATGAATAAATATTCCAGCTCTATGACTTATTCATGATGAATGATAATGTGTCTGTGGAGCTCCCAAGTGCCTGCTTATTGCCTTATAAGACAAGTTAGCAGAACACACACAAACTGATTCCTGTCCTGGAAAGTTTAAGAGCTAAAGAATACTAGGGACGTTTTTCATTTTCCTATTTTGATCCACTTCTTTTGGAAAGCAATGCAGTTATTCCTAGTACGATTCATTTGGATGAACAAAGGGAGTCAGAGCTAGTATAATGTTTTTAGATGTTTTAAAATGTTTTAAAGGTGGGGTGAAGGGACGTAGTCAGTAGTAGAACATCTGTCTTGCATGAGGAAGGCCTCAGGTTCAATCCCTGGCATCTCCAGGCAGGGTTGGGAGAAAACTCTTTGAAACCCTGGACAGGTGCTGTCATTTAGTGTAGACAATACTGTGCTAGATGGGCCTATGGTCTGATTCAATACAAGGCAGCTGCTTACATTCCTAATATATGCCAATCTTGGTAATGTTTTTACACAATTTTAAATGATGTCATCATAGATGTTCTAGGGACATGAAGGCCCAAAAGAGCTACTTCTGGATGGTTACCCCAACAGGTTGCAAAACTTACAGACAATGGTTTCATACACGTTCACACACATTTTTAGTTAGTTAGGGTTTATTTCCATGTTATCTTTCAGCCAAAAAGGCCCCCAAACTTAGCTCCCAAAATTAAAAAAATGCATAACATTCAAGCAATAGAATGTAGCTTATTTTATTTATTTATTTATTTATGACTTTCTATCCTGCCCTTCCTCCCAAAGGAGCCCAGGGCGGCAAAGTGGTAAAACAATACAGTTAAAAATAAAATAAAAATTAATACATGTAAAAACATCAAGAACATCTGAAAACATGCAAAATATTCACATATCCTCACAGCTCATAATTTTAAGATTGCCAGGAACAGTATTTTTCAGCTGTCAAATGCCTGGGTAAACAGGAATGTTCTTGAGTCCCTTCTAAAAAGTAATAATAAGGGAGACAGATTCACCTTACCAGGAACACCATTTCACATATGGGGAACCACCACTGAGAAGGCCCAGTCACAACCAACCAGGCAGCACCCAGTTTAGGGGAAAATATAACTAAGTGCCAACAACAGCTTTCTAAGAAACAGACAAACCCTAATTCCTAAGCATACTCATCCTCCTTCCTAAAGGCAAAGGCCAGTTCTCCAACTCCAAAATGTCAGATAGAGCAGGACTAGACACATTGTTATGGGATCAGTATTTACTGGAGGAGACAGCATAGTCTTAAACAGTGCTTTGTAATATCTATTTGGAAATATACATGCTAAGCACATAAGCAAGCAATGATAGTTCCAAAATAACATAAATCCAGCACCCAAACATCTTAAAAAGCCATTTTTGCCAGCCAGAAACATTTTAGCTATCTTACCCAGCCAGCTCAAAACTCAAATCATTTTCTCTTTCTCTGGCCAACACCAAAACTGTGCAAACTGTCACTGGTGGTCCTCAAACAAGCCTGGTGGGTGGTGGATTAGCCAACAGTCATCAGACCCTAATGCCCATTAGCATCATGTCATCTACTATCAGGTACCAAGCTTGAGAGGGTAATTTTGAGTAACAGCAGATTTGTAGCGCTATTTTATTTTAGCCATTTGCAAACATGCAGCTTTCATCTGGATAGTCTGTTTGAAATGTAAAATTTTCTTTCTTACTTGATGTTTAAAAGGCAGGAGACCTATATCACTTTGGCTTGGATTTCTTTGACACAGCCATGACATAATGAAGCTTTTAAGAGGATAGGACATACATTGTGTTATTTCTTTTTATTTAAATGGGGCTATTTCAGAATATGATACAAAACAAACCATTCATTAGGCAGATGAGAGGGGTAAAAAATGAGCTGAATACAAGATGCTGCAAAACGGGTTTGGTCCCAGAGTGAAAATGTCATACAGGTAGGCATAGCTGACTTATGATGCAAATTGTTACAAAAAGTTCATAATACAGATTGTTACAAAAAGTTCAGGGAAGTCTCCTAATCCTGTAAATTTGTAAGAGGTACCTGAATGCAACCTTCAGAGAGTGCTTAGGAGCTCATCCAGATGATGCGTTTATTCACCCTTCATCCTGATTTGCTTGCATAAAACTTACATGGTGGTTAGAATATTGAGCACTATTGAGCATTAATCCTGATTTTCTAGTGTGCTGTTTATATGTCTTCCTGTTAATCATTAGCTCATTCCACACCTTTCAGTACACTTTCCCAACAATTTCTTACCCTCACAAAGTAAGGATTTTTTAAAGTGGATTTGTTGTGCTAGAGTGACAGAGAGTTATAATCCACTTTATTTGCACAAACCTAAATTTCCGGTGTACAGTTGAAACCTAAATTTCTGGTATGCACTTGTGCAAAATACTGACGATCTGGAGGTGACCAAAGTCTAGAGAGTTTTGTTGTTTCAGGGTTTTGGACTTGTACTAGATACCTCTTTTCAGCTTTATGATTTTACATACAAGGCACTTAAAGTTAACATGCTTTAGAAATGCTGGACAATCAATTAAGAGAATCACTGTTGTTAAAATTAATATGGCAGCATCTATAGCTGTGAACACTCTAGTCCCCTACAACAAAGCTTTTTCCATTAGCCACACCTGGGGAATGGGTTGATCTGCCAATCAGTTATGAAATCTCTTTGAAGTCGAATTTAAAATAACAACACTCAAGCAGGTTTCACAGTAAAAAGGGGTGGAGTTTGACTAGCATTGTGTGACCCCATTTTCAGAAGAGAGAGGTGGAGACACACTGGAACCAGCAGAACAGACAGTGTGTTACTATCTGTTGTGGAAATCCACCATAGACTTTTGGAGACCAGGTCATGCAAGAAAGTTTTATTGAAGTTCAAGTTAATTTGAAAGCATGCATGCATGGAGAAGCCTCCAAATGGCAGCAGTATGTAGCTGCTGCTTAGAGGGTTCTGACATCATAGGATCTCTACCAGTGTCTATAGCTTCTAGCAATGAGCTTTTGCAAGCTTAATTTCATTACCTCTTTTATCTGAAAGGTGGAAAATTACCATTACCAGTACACAACATGCTCTGTCTCTTTCTGCAGGAAGCTTGAGGTTAGCTGTTGTAGATTGCTATAGCAAGCTCAGAATATCTTTGTGGTGTATATCCCCCACTGCCTCTCTACCTTGTCACATACCCAGCATATCATAAAACTTCTGAGCAATGACCCAGAAGTCTCTGGACACTGACCCAAAAGGTCTCTGTCCCTCCACAATATAGTGTTATTAGTTATTACCAAGTACAACAGAACAAGGTCTCTGCCCAAAGGACTTACAATCTATAATTTGACACAGGAGAGACAACAGAGAAAGGGGAGAAAAGAGTAAAGAAGAAAAATATATACGTTTTACTTAAGTTACATGCACTAAGGCTTAATTATAGGCCATGTGTCCTTTACAGAAGACAGTCCACTGTTTTAATGGTGGCCTCTATTTGAGGGCTGTTCGGTCTAAGTCTGGTATATATATACAAGGGGTTGTATTCAGCATAGCATTAAGGCTATTGTTCCGCCAGCACAAGGATTTTTCCTTGCCTGAAGGAACAATCTCCCCCTCTACTCCCCCTGTGTATCCCCTAAATCTGTTCCGGGGACTCCTCCAACTCTACTGAACAAATGTAGGGATGGTGTGGGGTACAGACAAAGGAATGAGAAGGGGAGGTTGTTCTTTTAGTGCTAGCACATACAGTTAGTTGACTACTACTCAAGGAATCATAAAAAGAACATCCTCTCTACATGACAAAAGAGTTGGCCATGTTGCCATAGGAACAACTGGCTGGTGATGCTTTTTCAGGAAGACAGGCACCCTCCCACACCTGGCTGGTGGTAAACTTGTATGTAGGAGAATAATAGCCTAGGAGTTACCCTTGGCTAGTCTGGTCTGAAGCTGGAAAGAGACAAAAAGCTGGACTTACTCTCTGTGCTGTATCCAAAGCTTTGCCTTTGGGGAGCCTCCCTGGAAACCAAATGGGGAAGTGGGCAACACTCTGTTGAAGTGTTAATGCTGTGAGCCCTTGCACTTTGTGCTCAGGTTATGTATATGTGTAAATGAATAAATGTGTAAATAAAGGCACCACAGTCTCCAGTGACCTTCCATTCCAATGAAACCGAACCGTGGGCAAGTAGGCAACCTCTGAAGTCTCTCACCACTCAGAGTGGGGTGCACATGTCATTGCCCATTTGTGTGTCTTGCCATTTCACTCTATCTGGAATAGGGTTGCCAGGTTCATGGCCTGAGACTGATCCTGTATCTTTAGGAGAAGAGAAAGTCAGCCAAGTGCAGGTGTTCTTGCAACACTGTAATGAGAAGAACCACAAGGTGGAATTCTCCCTTCCCCCTGCCCAACTTTTAAAGATACAGAAGACATCTTGGTTGCCAGGCCCTGCCCCCAAGAGGTCTTCTGTATCTTTAAAAGTTGTGGAGGGGGGAGGGAGAATTCCACCTTGTGGTTTTTCCCATTACAGGGTTGCACTTGGCAGACTGTCTCTTCTCCTAAAGATACAGGATCAGGCCATGAACCTGGTAACCCTAATCTGGAATGCTGAAATAGGGTCTGACATCAGCATAAGGGCATGTGATAGTGCTCCTGGAACCCATTCTCAGTAAAGGAATGTTCACTGGTGCTTTTCCCACTGGTCCATTGCATTACATAGGCATGCCACTCAAGTTGAGTTAAAGAGATTAGGCTGGGCATTGTCTTGCAACAAGACAGAAGGCCAAGATAGGAGAGCCATTACAAACCAGAACCCAATTTCCCTAGAAACAAAGGCAACAAAAGGGAGTTGTTTTCCAGGTGGCTTTGGCCTACTTTCTGAGGGTTAGGATGCTGCTGCTTTAGTCGTGGCAAATGTACAGAATCAGCCTGCCTGTCCTGTGTCTCATTAACTTATATTCTAAAGGTTTGTAGATAGCTCTGTGAGGGGTGGAATCCTCTGGTGGCACAAATGCTTTCCTCTTCAGTGTTGTTCCAACCAATATAGTGCCTTAGGTGCTTCACTGGTGTCTGCATCAGCAAAGTACTTTGAACACTCTTATGTTTGACAACTAATACGCAGCGGTGCCATTAAAGTGGCTTTCTCAAAACTTCTGCAATAACAGTTTCTAAATCTTAAAAGAACAATCTAGTGCCAAGTGTTTTCTCTCTATGTGTGTGTGTGTGTGTGTGTGTGTGAGAGAGAGAGTAATTTCCTTAATGCTGTCCCCACATATTCTGAAACATGGTAATGATGTCAAAAAGGATCAAGCTATTTTCATTAATTTCTACCCTGTGGATAGTTGAATAGTTCAGCTGAATTTCATTACAGCTTATTTAATTATAGAAGGAAGTCATATGAGGGATTCCAGTGTTAATCCACAAGAAGACCGTCATTTGCATGGTGCGGCACAGATAACAGGGAGAAGGTTTTTATTTGATTGTATGTGGACTGGATTGATGAGGAAGGGTTTCCTTAAAGTCACAGAAATAATTAAGAGAGTCCAATTCTGAAAGATTTCTCAAATTTTCTAGCAAATGCTGGTATGACAGCAGGATACCAAGGCAGAAAAAGTCCTGAGGCTATTGGATTTTAGATCATGCATACTTATAATCCAAGCTATAAACTACACATTCCTGACTAACATATACTCTGAGGGGTGTTAAATCAACAACCCCAAAGCTACCTAAAAGCTCCATGAGGCCATCTTGAGACCAGATTGCTCAGGCTATATGCTGGGAATAAACACAGTGATCAAATTTGGAAAAGTTGCACACATAACTCTTGCTGATACCTTAAACTGAATAAACTCTGTTATGGGCACAAGAGGATTTTGTACATTAAAAGGGAGAATTAGCGTTTCCTTTATTATTTTTCCTTAATCACATAATTATTAATCTTGGAGAACCAATGTAAACTCCTGTTCGGACACTGTATTTGAAGTCACTTCCCTACCCCCTCAGAATTTGGTTTTAGGTCACAAAGAGGTAACCCTAGGGACCATGGCCAGTACCACAGGATTTGTCCCCATGTTCATGTCTCAAGGAACAAAAGTCAATGGATCTTTTCCCCCTGTCCCCCACAGACTGTAGGAACTAGGAATGCACATTTGTTTTTTAAAAAAGAATGAAAAAAAAGAAATTATCACTTCTATTCATTTTTATAATAAAACCAATTGATATTTGAATGAAAATGAAGCTAATATTTATGTTGTGTTGGAGGTTACTTTCTCTAAGTGTAAAGAGCAACTAGAGAATCAGCTATCCTTGACATGATTCTAGCCAACAGAGATTATTTGGTTGATGAAGTGGCAGTTACAGGAACTGTGGGGGGGAAGTGGCCACACTATCCTTGAGTTCTTGATTTTAAAGGAAGCAAAAACTGAGAGCAGCCATATGCATACCCTGGACTTCAGGAAAGCCAATTTTAATAAACTCAGAACAATGGCAAGTAAGATTCTATGGCATGCAACCATAATGAGGAAAGAAGTCCAAGATGGGTGGGATTTTCTAAAAGAGGAAATTGTAAAGGTACAATTGCAAACAATTCCATCAAGGAAAAAAGGGGGAAGACAACAGAAGAAGCCAGTGTGGGTTCACAGAAAGCTTAGAGATGACCTGAAAGCTAAAAAGGACACAAACAGGAAGTGAAAGGAAAGCCAGACCACACAGGAAGAGCACAGATAGGTAGCACAGCATTGCAGGGATGGTGTCAGAAAGGCTAAAGCTGAGAATGAGCTGAGGTTAGCTAGAGATGCCAAAAGCGACAAAAAAGCTTTTTTTCATGTACATTTATAGTATAAGGCAAAGAAAAGAAATGGTGGTACAGCAACTCAATGAGGATGGCAAAATGATAAACGATGACCAAAAAAAGGCAGAAGTGCTCACTTCCTACTGGGGCTCAGTCTTCTTCCAAAACACCCTCCTGAGAAAGGTGAAGTTGAAGGGTCAGGACTGCAGCTTGAAACTGATAGACAAATGGTCAAGGAATACCTAATCATTTTGAATGAGTTCAGATCTGCAGGGCCCAATGAACTGCATCCTAGAGTATTGAAGGAACTGGTTAAAGAACTCTCAGAACCACTGGTATCTTTGCAAAATTGTGGAGGAGGGTGAAGTGCCAGATGACTGGAGGAAGGCTAATGTTGTCCCTATCTTCAAAAAAGGAAAAAAAGGAACCTGGGAACTACAGACCAGTTAATAATAATAATAAATTTTATTTTTCAGCCGCCTATCTGTCCGGGTTAGGGACACTCTAGGCGACGAACAACAAGAGTAAAACAATACATATACATATCAACATAGTCAAATTTAAACTAAAAAACCATCCATTAATTCAACATACCATAAAAATTAATCTGTCCCAATCTTGTAGGCCTGCCTGAACAGCCAGGTCTTCAGGGCTCGGCGATAGCTGGACAAGGAGGGAGCATGCCTGAGATCCAAAGGGAGGGAGTTCCAGAGGGTGGGGGCCACAACAGAGAATGCCCTCTCTCTGGTCCGTACCAGCCTAGCTGTTCTCACCGGTGGGACCGAGAGAAGGTCTTGCGAGGCTGATCTCATCAGGCGGCACAATCGGTGATTCTGGAGGCGTTCCTTCAGATATACTGGGCCGAAACCATATAGGGTTTTAAAGGTCAACACCAACACCTTGAATTGGGCCCGGTAGACAACTGGTAACCAGTGAAGATCTAATAACACTGGGGTGATATGATCCCAGCGACGGCTATGCGTAATCAAGCATGCTGCCGCATTCTGTATCAGCTGTAATTTCCGGACCGTTTTCAAGGGTAACCCCACGTAGAGCGCATTGCAGTAGTCTAAGCGAGAGGAGACCAGGGCATGTATTACCTGAGGGAGCAGATGAACAGGAAGATAGGGTCGCAGTCACCGTATCAGATGTAACTGATACCAAGCTGCCCGGCTCACTGCTGTAATCTGAGCCTCCATGGACAGCTGGGAGTCAAGAATGACCCCAAGACTGCGGACCTGGTCCTTCAGGGGTAGACTAACCCCATCAAACATCAGGTCAGTAATTCCTAATTTCCTTTTATCTCCCACAAGCAACACCTCAGTCTTGTCAGGGTTCAGCTTCAGCCTATTCTCTCCCATCCATCCACTTACGGATTTCAGGCACTTGGACATGGTGTTGACAGCCAACTCCGGTGAGGACTTAAATGAGAGATAGAGCTGAGTGTCATCTGCATACTGATGACACTGCAGCCCAAAACTCCTAATGATTGCTCCCAGCGGTTTCACATAGATGTTGAATAGCATGGGAGAGAGGATAGAACCCTGTGGCACTCCACAATGAAGAGGCCAAGGGTCTTAAACCTCATCTCCCAATGCCACCCGTTGCTGCCTATCCGAGAGATAGGAACGGAACCACTGTAAGACAGTGCCTACTATTCCCAATCCCTCTAGGCGATTTAAAAGGATACCGTGGTCAACGGTATCGAAAGCCGCTGAGAGATCCAGGAGGACAAGGAAGGTATATTCACCCCTATCCAATGCCCTCCTCATATCATCTACCAGAGCGACCAAGGCTGTTTCCGTTCCATGACCAGTCCTAAAACCCGATTGGTATGGATCTAAATAATCCGTTTCCTCCAAGTGTGTCTGTAACTGCGCAGCCACCACCCTCTCAATCACCTTGCCCAAGAATGGTAAATTAGAGACTGGGCGAAAGTTGTTTAGCTCTTGGGGATCCAAGGACGGTTTTTTAAAGATGGGCTTTATTACCGCTTCCTTGAGGGCTGATGGCATTGCACCCTTTTGCAAGGATGCATTCACCACCGCCTTGATCCCTTCGCCCAGTCTCTCTTTACAGCTCATGATGAGCCATGAAGGGCAAGGATCAACCAGACAGGTGGTTGGCCTCACAGTACAGAGCATGTTGTCCACTTCCTCAGAGAGAAGAGGCTGAAACCGATCCCAACAGACCAGAATGCAGCTGGCTGACTCTGGCCCACTTCCTGTCTCCACGGCGAGCGGAAGCATGCTCTTCAGGCGCTCGATTTTATCGGCAAAGTGTTTAGCAAAAGTATCACAGGAGATTTTAGAATGTTCCATGGGTTCCTGAGCAACTGGACCGACCAGGCTTTGGACCACTTGGAACAATCTCCTGGGACAGCACTCTGCCGACGCAATAGAGGCAGCAAGAAATTTCTCTTTGCTGCCTTTGTTGCCACCTGGTAGGCAGCTATTGCTGCTCTAACCCATGTCTGATCGCCTTCAGTGCGAGATTTCCGCCACCGGCACTCAAGTCGTCTCACCTCCTGTCTCAGACCCTGCAACCATGGTGTATACCACGGTGCTGTCTGAGTTCTATTCGGGGGAGAGGACGTTTCGGAGCCACCCGGTCCACCGCCCTGGTGATCTCCTTATTCCACTCCATCACCAGGGATTCGACCGGGCGACCTTCAGTCAGCTCCATATCCCCCAGCGCATTCAGGAATCCTTTGGGCTCCATCAGACATCTGGGGCGGACCATTCTAATAGGTCCTTGTCCCCTACGGAGGGCATGTGGCAGCGAGAGATCTATATTCACCAGATAGTGATCTGACCATGACAAGGGGTTAGAAGAGTTCACCCCCATTTTCAGAGCACTATCCTCCCCTCCCGAGATAAACACAAGGTCGAGAGCATGACCAGCTACATGGGTAGGCCCTATATTACTAAGGTGCAGATCCCAAGAAGTCATGGTTTCCAGGAAATCCCGAGGGGCTCCTGTGAGGACAGCCTCGGCATGTACGTTGAAATCCCCCATCACCATAAGATTGGGGGAGAGCAACCGCACAGCCGAGACCACCTCGAGCATCTCAGTCAGGGATTCTGCTGTGCAGCGGGGTGGGCGGTACAGAAGCAGGATCCCTAGACTGCCCTTTGGGCCCAACCTCCAGTACATGCAGTCAACAAACTTGGTCTCGTGGAGAGGGGGTCTGGCAAAACACAAAGATTCCCGATATATAACTGCCACTCCCCCTCCCCGCCTACCAATCCTCGGCTGCTGTGCATATCGGAAACCGGCTGGACACATGGCCCCAAGTATAGGAGCTGAAGCCCCGTCCAGCCATGTCTCCGTAATGCATACCAGGTCTGCGTTCTCATCCAGGATCATATCCCAGATGAGTGATGTGCAACGCCAGGTCTGTGGTACAGAAAACAACAGCAGTCGAAGATTGGATGAAGTTAGCCTCACATCAATCCCTGGGACAATTCTGGAGCAGATTATAAAGTGGTCAGTCTGTAAGCACCTTGAAAACAATGCAATGATTATTAGAAGCCAACATGGATTTATCAAGAACAAATCCTGCCAGACTAATCTTATCTCATTTTTTATCAGGTAACCTTCCTGGTAGATTGTGGGAATGCTGTGGACATAATATAGCTCGACTTCAGCAAAGCTTTTGACAAAATCCCCCATGTTATTCTGATTAGCGAGGTAGCTAAATGTGGACTGGATGGAACAACTATCAGGTGGATCCATAGTTGGCTACAGAATCATACTTAAAGTGTTTATCAGTGGTTCCTTCTTAAAGTGGGGAGAGGTAAAGAGTGGGGTACCGCAGGGCTCAGTCCTGGGCCCAGTGCTCTTCAACATCTTTATTAATGACGTGGAAGACGAGGTGCAGGGAATGGTTATCAAATTTGTAGATGATACAAAATTGGGAGGGGTAGCTAATACCCTGGAAGACAGAAACAAAATTCAAAGGGATTTTGATAGGCTGGAGCATTGGGCTGAAAACATCAGAATGAAATTTAACAGGAATAAGTGCAAAGTTCTACAGCAGGGAAAAGAAACCAAATACACAGTTATAGGATGGGGGATGCTTGGCTCAGCAATACTGCAGGCAAGAAGGATCTTGGGATTGTTGTTGATCAAAAGCTGAATATGAGCCAATCATGTGATATGGCTGCAAAAAAGGCAAATGCTATTTTAGGCTGCATTAACAGAAGTATAGTTTCCAAATCACCTGAAATATTTGTTCTCCTCTATTTGGCCTTGGTTAGGCCTCATGTTGAGTACTGTGTCCAGTTCTGGACACCATACTTTAAGAAGGATGCAGACAAACTGGAACGGGTTCAGAGGAGGGCGACAAAGATGATCAGGGGACTAGAAACAAAGCCTTATGAGGGGAGACTGAAAGAATTGAGCATGTTTAGCCTTGAGAAGAGAAGACTGAGGGGAGATATGATAGCATTGTTCAAGCACTTGAAAGGTTGTCACACAAAGTGCAGGACATGGAATCATGGGCTCAGGTTACAGGAAACCAGATTTCAACTTAACTTCAGGAAAAACCTCCTGTTAGAGCAGTATGACAATGGAATCAATTACCTAGGGAGGTGGTGGCCTCTCCAACGCTGGAGGCCTTCAACAGGCAGCTGGATAGCCACTTGTCAGGTATGCTTTAATTTGGATTCCTGCACTGAGCAAGGGGTTGGACTCAATGGGCTTATAGGCCCCTTCCAACTGCACAATTATATGATTCTATGTGTGCATTTATTTTAATTACTTTCTCTTGGAGATATTGTTTTGCATTAAAAAAATTGACTACACCAGGGATTGCCAACATGGTGCCCTCCAGATGTTGCTCTGGTCTACACAAACTGGCAGCAGTTCTCTAGGTTTTCAGATGGGGCAGTGATGTCAGTTGACCTTTTCTGCCTATTGGGAACTTCAGAAGTCCAGTTCCAAGGGCTACTTTGCCCTGTGCTTTGAATGGGTCCTGTGAAGATCCAATAATCAGCTGATTGTCAGATTGAGAGAAGCCCCGTTCAAAGTGCAGGGCAAAATAGCTCTTTGAGAGGGGCTTATGAAGACCCTCTCAAAGTGCTTCTTTCTCCCATGCTTTGAAAGGTGCTTTGTAGGCATCAGGTGGGTGTGGCTTGGCAAAAATGACCTTCCATTGCAAATGGGGAGGCCTGGAGGGCCTAATTAGGCCCAGGGAATGGAGGTTCCCCACCTCTGCCACAGACAATAGTTTGCAGCTTTGTTTAAAGTTTAAAATATGATATACCAGGGCTCAAATCTATCTGGAAGCCACATACTATCCTAGTAGTCCAGTCACAAATTCTGCAGATAAGGCAGCCTGCACTTACTCACTAGTAGTGGAAGTTCACTCTGCACTAGGGTGGATAGATCCATCTATTTCCAGTCCACTGAATTTTGTATGTGTTTATTCATAAGTCTGCTCTTTTCTGTTTCTATATGGATTGGTTAGATTTTTTAAAAAACAAAAACAAAATCTGTATTTTATCACAAAATAACTATTATCTCAAGGTATGCATTTCTAAATGCATTTTATCATAAAATACACACACATACATATATTGAGCCAAGACTCATAGAGCATCTTTGTTGTATAGCTTTTGCAGGGCCGGTTCTAAAGTGCGGCCAGGTGGGGCACTGGCCTGACGGCCCCTGGAGCTACAGGGGGCCCCTCAGCCGCCCCTCCACTCCCCTTCTGTGATCCGTGGGGCCCCCATGTCCACCCACCCCCCACTTACCTGGCTGCTGTCTTTTACCATTGCCCTTAACGAAGATGGTGGCCGTGGTTTCCCTAAGGTACTGAAGCCCGTGCCGCCATCTTAGTTGATGGTAGAGATGCGCATGTGTAGCACGCATGCATGCCATCAACAAAGATGGCAGCAGAGGCATCATCCCCTTAGGGAAACCGTGGCCGCCATATTTGTTAAGGGCAATGGTAAAAGACAGCAGACAGGTAGGTGGGGGGCATGGGAGGCTGAGTGTGTGCATGCGTGGGTGCGCATGCATGCACACACACTGGAGCCCAGGGCAAGCTGATGCCCAAGGGCCCCAGCATTCCTGGAGCCAGTCCTGAGCTTTTGCCATATGCTGAAGATGCTCCTCTTCACCCTGGCCTTTGGAAGTTAAGGTATTTTGTTTTGTGGGACCCATCTCTTTCCTTGAATTTATGCTATGCTGTTCTGGTTTTATATTTGTTTTTACAACTGCAACTGTTTTGTCTGTTTTTATAACTGTATATTATATTGTAATCTGCCCTGGGATCTTAAAATTCTTATAAATAAAATAAAATAAATCTCAAAATTCATAGAAGGCCAAAATCCAAAGGATGGTTACATTTCAATCCATGTCTTCGGCTGGGTCCAACCCAAATTCCTTCATCCAGATGCTGCACACATTCCAAGGTGTTGTTTTTTCTTGAACAGTTTTGTATGTGAGCACCGGCACTAAAATAGGCTCCATCTTTTCTTTCTTTCAACTCCCAATACTTTATTGTGCTTCATGGATACGTGTTGCCCACTGAGTTTCAGAGAATTGCACAATGTATTTCAATAGATATCTGTAGCTAAACATCCATCAGTGTACATCACTGACACACAATCTTGATTTTCAGTCAACAGCTTAATCATTGTTTCTAATTTCTGGGTTGGCCTACGATTGAAAGAGGCTAATTAATAAAATTCTCACATTTAATTAACCATCTTCTTTCTACCTTCCTCCTCACGGAATAAAAATAACAATAAAGTATTTATTATCAAGTATTGTAAAATCTTGCACTATCAAGGGAAATTGTCCTTTAAATGCTGAGAACATTTTTGTCATACCGCTATAGTTAAACTGACACTCATCTAAACTCTTTTTTAATTGAACCAAAGGCCCTGCCTTTTGGATGGAGTAGCAGTTCTAAAGGCTAATCTATAAATGCAACTATTGCAATCAAGCTGTTGGCAAGTGTCTTTATTCTGAATTAAGGGTGCCTGGCAGTTGAGCGCTTTAGCCAATAGGCCAGCAAACAGTTCCTTTTCCTAATGTTCACTGCCACTAATAAATAAAGCTTTTCTGCGGTAGCTGAATGCCATGGACTATGTAAGGGATGTTTGCTGAAGATACATTTATAGATTGGAGGAGGAAGGACAGATATTGCCGGAATCTTAATAGCACTGACTAAATTGCTGTGATGACCCATCTGGAGGCCCTCTTGGTATTTGATTTACATGACTGTCTTGACTGAAAGTAGGGGTATGAATAGCAACATCTACCATAGCTGGTGCACATTATTTCTTCCTATTAGTCTAGGTCTTAGACCCAAGAAAAATATTAAATTGATGAAAAGAATGACCTGGTTGTGATGCTGATGATTTTGGGGTGAAGGAGAGAGTGTTGAATTAATGTATGGTGAGATCCAGAAATGCTGAAAAGGCAACAGATCTCCACTGACATTGAGGTATTCAAATCAGTTTGCACTAGCTAAAATATAGACTAGAAATAAACGGCCAGCGAGCAGGATGCACAGCTGTGTTTCACACAGGCAAATCCTGTGTTCTCAAAGATTGATCTATTCTCCAGACGCTAGTTGGGGTGTTAGAACACTCTAACCCACTAATGGCTAGTTGTGTTATATAAATTTAGCATCATTTAAGAGTAAGAGCTTTACAGTTATGGCTTGTGTGCACTACAAGATCATTGACTAGTAGACAGAGGAAGTGGTGTGTTTCCTGAGACAGCCCATCAAGACTTGGCTCTGTGTCATAAGATAGAAAACTAGTAAAATGTTTCTGAATACACTTTCACTCTCATGGATACTTTCCAGGTGATACTGCAAGCCATTTGTGTCTCTCTCTGTGTGTGGTGTGTGTGTGTTGTAATGTGGTTCGGCAGGGCACTAAACCCAGAAGAAATTGCTTTCAAAACCATTGGCTGGCCAGCTTTGAAATCTGGTGTCAGTGATGAAAGATACCATTTTGGTTACAAGTACATTTTAATTGGAACCACTCCTGATACCTATTCACTGGTATTATTTGCCAGTTCCAGTGAAGGTGGAACTGTATAATATTACATTTTTCTCTCAGTTCTTGGGATGGGTGAAGTGACAGCACCTTTTATTAGCATTCTGATTCTTTTCTTCCTTTGATCATCCTTTCTTGCCATTTCTACTTTGATCCTGTTTTAATGGCAATGTGCTGTCTGTGTTCGAAAAAGCTACCCATAACATTAGCTTTCTTGACAGCAATGGGCCTAGCTGATGCTAAATATATGCATTTATACTGTGTGTGAAGTCTCTCTGGTTTGTGTGTGTGTGTGTGTGTATGAATGTTTGAGTGAATAGCCAGCAGAGTGTTAATAGACCTATACAGAAATATGAATAGTGTTGCTAGCAGATCTTTGATTGCTAAACCAGCATCCCTTTAACTCTGATTATCAAGAAATTGCTCTACTCATTGAGGTCACTGGAACTACAGACTGATGCCATTTAAAATAATAATAATAATAATTCGCAATGCTTTCAAATAGAAATAATATCAAATGGAAATATAAGCAACTTCTTCAAATACTCTTCACCCATGTTTAATACCTCCTTTGGATTATTCATGTATAAAGGTACATTGAAGTATCCACAAAAAGTCTTCAAGATTGCAAAGCTGTACATGGTAACTACAATGTGTCTGCAAAACGAATTCAGCAGAATCAAGTGGCAGAGCATTTCCTGGACTGAGCCACTATACGTTGCAGGTGGATAGGCCACACATATCAACCGTTCCTGACATATGAATATATAAAACTGTCATATGAGATGCAAGAGCAATCCAGCATGCTATTTCTATGTGCATGAAGACCATTCACATTTTCAAAGTACCCCCCAAGACATACACACCTGCCAGTTGAAGCGGTACAACCCAGGAAGTGCTTTACTACTTGACCCTGCTAATTTTATAAACTGAACCAAGACTATTTTCTAGTCTCCCTAGGCTATTTTCATCCTGTACCTAATACATATTAAATCATGCTTTAATATAGGGAGGAAAGGTGGGCACTTGAATGGAGATTTCACATAGGTGTGGGAAGATGGAGACTGTAAAACTGAAGTTCAGCAGTGCAGATACAGATTTGTATTGTTATCACAATACAAAAGAATTATCCCATTAGCCAAGAAAAGTAGCCACTGGATACAATTAACATTGATTGGTTGGAAGGAGTCTTTGACTCATTGATCCAAAGTCAAAACAGTGTGTTACACCTTATTAACATGACTGATCAACCTTATTATGAACTAGCTGGAGTATTTAATCATTTACATTTTAATTAGTATTGGCAGGTGGTTCTCTGTTCTTTCCCAAGAATTTTTGCAAAAAGATCAGGAAGGGTAGGCACATTATTTAAAATTATTTTCTAGTTACAGGACTGGCCGTAGGCATGTGGTCTCCTTTCCTAGTCTTTCCTAGTAAAGGTAAAGGGATTGTGAAAAGCAATCATATGGAGCTTTTTCTCCCAGTTGAGAAAGAAGATGGACAAGGATTTGTTAAAAAAAATCATTAGCTGCCCTTCTTGGTGCTGTCCTTGGACTTTTCAAAATGAAGCAAAATCTCAACATAGATTGGATTCTGTTTTTTTAAAAATAGCATATCAAGGAGATTAGAGGACTAAAAGCACGATGCATCTGGAACCTGTCAGCCCATGGATTGTTTCATTGTAACGCTGATGGCCACTTCTCAGCGGGCCCTGTGCACCAGAGGTGTTAGCCCACATCCCAATTAAAACCTAGCATGCTTGGCTTTATACTCGCACAGTCATAAAAGTTTGTAAGAACAGCACATCTTGTTACACATCCAACTGAATGCAGGCCTTCAGCCTTTTAGGAACTCAGTAAACGTCCTGTTTTTTGTAGCCTACCTTGCTTTTCAAAGAGGATTTCATGTCACAAATCACTATATACGGTATGTGGGCTGTGTTCAGCTTGGTGGATGACACAAGCATGATTTAGATAATTATTTCCCTTTTTTAAATGAGTTGAGTAAAAGGCTGCCAATAGAAGAACATTTTATTGTTCATAGTATGGGTGTACATACATGTGTATGTTGGTTTGTGTGTGTCCATTCCAGACACACACAAATGCACACACAAATAAATCAAGGACACACCATGGTACAAACTAGTCTGCATACTTGACATGCCCCATTGTTATTCTGGGTTCCACCTGCTACACACAGAGAGAAACTTTTTTAAAAAATCTGTTTGTCCATGCGGAACCTGACAGCTAATTATGACTCTTTGCTTCCCTCTGGCAAACAAGAAGCACAAAGGGATTAAACTGTTTGCTTTCGGTTTACAAGGAATTAGAGAATGTGTGCAGCAAATTTGTTCACATATAAAGGTCTTTCCTGTGGCTTTTAGATCTGGAAAATGATATTTAGCAGTTCACTTGAAGGCTTAATGAGGAAAATGTCACTTCCTTTTTTTTTTACACTTTGCTTATTAGAACTGAACAGACTAGAGTGGATTTTGATCTAAGACAGCATGGAATCACCTCATGCAGTGTTGCCTTGTTTGGTCACAAACAGCCTGCAGATAGAGGTAAGTGGGTGGCTTTCCCCATTGGCTGTTGTTTTCTAGAGTCTCAGTAGCATTTACACAATCATTGCATCTGATAGATTAGTCCCTTCTTTTCCCCTTTCCAATGTGCCCTGTGGAGAAAGAGACAAATTAATATTCCTTAGCATTTACACAATGATGTGCAGCACAAGCCCATGCATATTTACTCAGATGTAGTTTCTGCTGTTTTATAGGGCTTACTCTCAAGTAGGTGTGCTAAGAACTGCAGCATTAGAAGGCCTAACATGCTCCAAATATCTCTAATGCCATGCCAAAATTCCCCCCACCCTTTTTCTACCATTCTCCATCAATTAACGAGAAAAGAAATTGCAAACAAAAATATCAAAGGGGAGAGAATTTTTGTTGGTGAAATTCTCATGTGTAGGGTCTGCCCTACCCAGCCTTCCCAGATGCCTGTGCCCCAGTTCAAGCCCAAGGGAAACATCATGAACCATGGAACTTTTTCCAGATCAGGAAAGTCAGGAAAAGCTGCAGGGTGACAGAACAATATTTACTAGAAAGAAAAAAAACATACCACCTTTGGTCACTTTGAAACACTATGGTAAACTGAAGTGTCCAGAGAATGAGGCAGGAAAATGAAAGCTTCAAAGCTGGTGAAAATTATTATGAAGAAAAAGGCCATACATGGTGCTGCTTGTAAGGCAGGGCTGGAAATTGAAACTGCCACAGCCTGGGGCTGACTCAGCAGTTCCTGGTATGGCAAGCCTGGAGGTCCAATACACTACACCCCTCCCCTCAGCTCTCATACTCCTGAAGATACTTGGGATGAGCCCTACTGCAGGTCAATCAACAACAGTTTTGCATTGAAGCTGATAGTGCATCATTTAGTTCCCCATTTGGCTCTGGTTCATGCTGGTTCACTTCAGGATCCAGGCGTGACTGCTCTTGTCTGGCATCTGGAGCAGCCACTGGCTCATTGTCTCTTCCCACTTGAGTATTCCCAGCACTCTCAGAGAGAACTGATAGAGCTGGGCTTCGTCCTCTCATCTGGTCCACATGTCGATGTAACACATGGTCGTCTGGTGTTTGAGCCCTGTAGGACAATGGTCCCATAGCTTGGGTCACAGTGGCAGGAATACATGTTGCACCAGCACCATAGTTCCTGACATACACTGAGTCATCTAGGGTGAACACCCGTGCCGGTTTTTGATCTGCAACGGACTCCCTTGGTCGGTCCTTGGTCAAGTCAGGATGCATCCGATCAAGCAGAGTCGTTAGTCATCTGTTCATTAATAGCTCAGATGGGCTCCTTCCAGTTGTTGCACAAGGTGTGATGTGTTGTGTCAGGAGAAAACTTGCAAGACGTCAGTCCCAGTCACCTTCAAGAATCCATTTCAATGCATCCTTTGTTGTCCTGACCATCCTCTCAGCCTGGCCATTGGTTGCTGGATGAAAAGGGGCTGAAGTGACATGCCAAATCAGTCCATTATCCAGGAATGTGAAGAATTCCACAGAAGTGAACTGAGCCCCATTGTCTGAGACAATGGTGTTTGGCAATCCATGTGTTGTGAAAAGCCTGCGTAAGTTCTTGATAACAATACGGGATGTCATTGATGATACTGGAACCACTTCTAACCATTTGGAGTATGAATCAACCACAATCAAGAAGGTTTGCCCTTGGAAAGGGCCTGCAGAAGATGATAGGAGTTTTTGTTGATTCCCATGGGTGCACTGGGGCACGTGGTGGAGCTGGTCTTGAAAGCTGACACTTCTCACATCTCTTGACGCATTCTTCAATCTTGCTGTCCATCTTGGGCCACCAGACGTAGCTGCACCCCAGGGACTTCATTTGCACTATACTAGGGTGTCCAACATGTAGGGCCTCCAGCACCCGATGTCTCAACACAGTGGGAATGACAACTCTGTTTCCCCACAGGAGGCATCCCTTGTGCACTGATAGCTCATGTTGTTTGGATACAAATGGTCTTAATTTCTCTTCAAGCTTTCCTAATGGCCATCCCCTCCACATCCAGTTGAGAACAAGGGCAAGAACTGGATCCTTGGATGATGCAGTGGCAATATCCCCAGCATGGAGGGGTGGTTCCAGTAATGACTCTACTAGCAGCACGTCCAGTAGAAGGGTTGCACCAACCCCAGCGGAAAGGAAAGGGATGCGGCTCAAAGCATCAGCATGGGCAATGCTCCTGCCAGATCAATGTTGCAAGGTATAGTCATATGCATTCAGGAAAATCACCCACCGCAACATGCGTGGAGATAATATTTGAGGCATCTGCTGGGTAGGGGCAAACAATCCCAATATTGGCTTGTGGTCGGTGTGGGGGATTAGTGATGGCCACGAGTTGGAGAGGACGTTGCAAATCGAGCTCTCAGATAAAACTGCTAAAACAGTAGGCTTTACTTTATCTGTATAGGGATTAAGGGTTCAATTAAACTGGTAACTGGTAACTTTCTTCTTCACCCTATCATAAATTTTATAGCGACTCCCTACCAGTGCTGGTATATAAATTTGCTGATACTGGCTTATAAACATCGGTTGCAAGATGCCTAACAGCGTATCAGCTTAGCAGATGCCTCAGAGCTGTAAGAGAGAAGGAAAATACAGCTAGCTTTTGGCAAGCCCCAACTAACAGATAAACTATACCAAGACTTGTTTTCTATCTGTGATTTTTGATATCTTAAGGCTTGAGGAAATAAAAGATTTAAGACGTAACAGCTCACGATTTAAAGGAGAAAACTCCATAACAGCCATAATGGTTCTAACAAGGCAGAAATGCAAGGACTTAGGTATCGTGTTGAATACCGAAGAATTGCTGTCTCATACCAGGAAGAAGCATGCCAAAATAACGCATTATTTTAACCCTAACATGAACGGAATCAAGATAGATGCGGTGACCGAGACAGAAGATATCTTGCAACATGACATTCCAGCAAATAATTGGAGTATAACTAACCTCCCATTTTGCCCACTAAACAAGGCAGAGACCGGCTTATTAAGCATAGCCCAAGAACTTGCAGAGGCAGAGAAGGGAGGAGATTCATTGCGGTCTGTGCAAGAGATTAATCTATCTGCAATAAGCACAGATAGCTCAATGCCCCTGCTTGAATCTTCAGATTGCTACGAATCTCCCATATATACAACTGTGACGAAAGACCCAGTGACTTTTATGCCTAGGACAGCTATAATGAACGAAAGTTGGTGCCAGGCAGTGACTGACTCACTAACCCAAATCTCTAGATTTGTGGCTGAATCAAATATGTTGCTTACAACACTCGCTAAACTCATAGCAGAGAAGGGAACTTACTCCAGGACGGAGATAAAGAAATCAGAGATAGCCACACAGACTTGCCAGACCCTATTGCCATTAAAACACCCTTCACAGAACAATAAAAAGAAGAACAAATCAAAATCAACATCCCAGCCTATTAAAAAGAGCAAAAATATTAAAACCATTAAATCCCATCACAAATGTCACATGAGGTTTGATAAACTCTTCAGGCTCTTGGTTACGCGGAAAGGGACAGCTAAGAAAAAGAGCAGAAAGAGAAAGAGTAACTTAAAATCTAAAAAACTCTCAGACCATGATCCTTACCATGTAATTCCATCTGAATCTATACAAGATCTAACAACTCTGGACGCCCAAATGGAAGAACATAACTCCAGATCTCAAGATCCGGATACACTCCAAATGCGAAGATTAACAAAGAGTTTAAGCAATACAAGTCCTACACCTCTTGTACAGAAGGTGACAGTTTGGAATTTAGCTTTAAACAACAAAATGCTGGCTATAATAAATTATCTCAAACCGAAAGGACTATTAATGCAGAGAGAAAGGATACAACATTTTATAAATATCGTAAACGAGATATCTCCTGGAGTAATTCATAAAACAGATATTGTAAGCATTGATTATCTCTTTTATAATTACATCAAAGCAAGAGCCATGGTAACATTCCACGGAGAAGATAAGGCTAAACGTCTTTATAACAAGAGATAATTATTTGCTGAATACAAACTAGGTATTACACGGATTTTCGATAACCAAGGCTCCCCTTTGAGATTAAGAGCATCTATTCCAAGCAGTATAAATGCCCAAGTTGCAACACAATCTATATTTCTTACAAGCAACGAAAAGAAAGATAAAATTACAGGATCTCAACAACCCACTTCGGAAGAGGGTGTTTCCCTGTATCCCACGGTTACACAAACTATGGAGACACATCAGATACCCGCATTATATGGGATAGCTGTGATGCCCCCAGAAGCATTAGAACAGGGTTTGAGAACCCATCAGAAAGGGCGGGGAACTATTGACCTGTCAATTTTAAGTAAAAATTTCATTCCTGAGGAGCGAATGCTTTTGGAATCATATGCCTCTCTGACACAAGAAGGCAAATCTTATATTATGAACAGCCTGGAAAATCTTATGACAGCCATAAAGAGTCTAAGTTCCACCGAGGGCCACCCTTTTTTTGATAATGACAGACCGATTATCGCTAACCAAGAAAATAGAGATCATACTCACAAACACAAACTGACTAACAGCGTCAAAAGCTATCCATCAAGTAAAAATAATCTCTTGGAACATTGCTGGATGGTCCAACAAAGTCCAACTCCCAGCACTTTTGAATAATCTTTCGCAATACGATGTCATCCTAATCCAAGAAACCTGGATGATAGAAGATTTATATTTTGATGGCTATTCAATGTTCAAATTGAATGCTGTATTAAGTAACAGGGGTGGAAGACCCAAAGGGGATGTTTGTATTTTTATTTCAACAAAAATTAAGGCTAGATTAATTAACCTGAAGCCTTTACATGATTTGGCTGTGGCAGTATTGTTAAATTTGCCACAAATCTCCATGATGGTTATAAATGTTTATATCCCTCCTAGTCATGACAAAAGTACTACTATAAAAATTAAAAAATTAGAAGCCTATATAGATGAGTTAATAAAATGCCATCCAGAAGTCCTGCTAGTGTTAGCTGGGGATTTTAATGCCAGGATGGGTTCATCCGACCAGGCACTGTTTACCAAATTTCAATTGGAGGTTCCATTACTCGACAGCCATATTAACATCCCCACTAGACAATCTAAAGACAAGGGTATAAATCGAGCGGGGCTGAGTTTAATGCAATTAACACTGAAATAAAACCTAGTGCTTTTAAATGGTCGTACACGAGGTGATATGGAGGGTGAGCTGACCTACCTAGCGACCAGGGGAGCCTCTATGATAGACTTGATGTTTGTCTCACAAGAGCTATTCCCTCTGGTCGATTGGTATAAGGTCAAGCTCCGACCCGAAAGTGATCACTCCCCGATAACCATGACACTCTTTTGGAACAGTGGACCCCTTTTCTTAACACAGCAAGCTTTTGACTCAAATGAGGTAATCATACATCCCGCCCGGGTAAAATGGGTACCTAAACTCGAGAAGGAGATACAAAGCTGCTTAATTTTGCCCGAACTATTAGCCAAAAAAACTCAATTGCTGACAACATCCCATGCCATTGAGGTATATAACTGTTTCCACCATATATTGAGCAAAATTCAGGAAGTGATGCCAATAATTCCAATAAATTTAAGAACAATCCAGGCAGTATAGTTCATAAAACAAAGACATGGTTTGACCAGGAATGCTTCGTAAAGAAAAGACAACTTATGGCCAGTCACTTTACCTATAAAAACGCTAGGTGGCAGCAAAATTTGGATATATTCTGTGAGACAAGACGGCAATTTAAAAGCTTAATAAAAAAGAAAAAACATTTAGCTTTAAAACAATCGTGGCAAAGCCTGTTGCAGGCCTCCAAGTTAAAAAACCCGACGTTATTTTGGCAACTAATAGCTCAACAATGGCCTAAACCAACATTTAAGCTCGATTGTGCAATCGCACCCACTGAATGGGAAATTTATTATACTAATTTATTTCAACATTCTAGTATTAGTCTACTGAATTCACCTAATTCTCCAAAGGATATCCCAGTCTGGCCGCCTGTGACAATCAAAGAAGTTCTTGGACTTATAGCCAACCTAAAACCTAATAAGGCCCCGGGCCCAGACTGTATACCTCCAGAAGTCTTTAAGACAAATGCCGAGTGGTGGGCCCCAATTCTTGCCATACTGTTTACTACGACAAACACTACAATGCAAATCCCTGATGGTTGGGGATCCGCAATTATAATACCTATTTATAAGAAAGATCCCGACTCGGACCCAGCCAATTATAGACCAATTAGTCTACTCAATATAATAAGTAAATTGTATGCTGGTTATCTCTACGATAAACTATTAGATTGGACAAATCAAAAAGAAATACTAGCGCCAGAACAAGCAGGTTTTCGATCTGGACGCTCAACCCTCGAGCATGCGCTTGTCCTTCAGCATCTGGCATTTAAGTACAGTCGCAAAAAGGGTGGCGCCCTTTATGCTGCTTTCATAGATCTTAAATCAGCATTTGACCTAATATCAAGGACTAGACTTTGGTCTAAATTGACTGAATTAAGTATTGACAGTTGCCTATTAAGGCTGATACAGGGGCTTTATGAAAATACACATTTGCAAATTCGTTGCAATAACAAAGGGCATTTAACAAACCCAATACCAAGTTTTAAAGGGGTGAAACAAGGTTGTATACTGTCACCATTACTATTTAACATCTATATAAATACAGTAGTGGAAAGCTTGGCCCTCACTCATTCACATCCCCCTAATCTAGCTGGCTTTCCAAGACCTTGCCTCCTTTACGCGGATGATATAGTTCTTCTATCTCTAACACCTATTGGTATTAAAAGGTTGCTGAGGTCATTTGCTTCCTTCTGTGAGAGGAAAGAATTAGTAATCAATTATCAAAAAACAAAGGTCCTGATCTTTACAAGGAAAAGAACAAACCATGTGTGGAGAATCAACAACCACTGCATAGAACAGGTAAAAGTCTTCAGATACCTAGGTATTCTTTTCCAAACATCTGGCTCTCAGCTAATGCATTTTAAACATTCTATTCTAAATGCTAAACGAACAATCAAGGCCCTATTAACATTTTTCTACAATAAGGGTGGTCAATCTGTGCCACCCATTCTAAAAATATTCATAGCAAAGGTCATCTCCCAATTAATGTACGGAACCCAAATAAATACTGACGAGAATGTTTCAATTCTAGAATCTGTTCAGAATTCTTTTTTAAGATCTATACTGGGAGTACCTACATGTGTACCTAGTTATATAGTGAGATTGGAAGCTGGACTCCAATCCATTGAATCCCTCGCCTGGCAAATGAAAATATCATTGTGGTTGAAGTTATTATTCAACCCGAATGGATTGGCTTCACATGTTTTAACAGATACCCTCCATTCTCCTTGGGTGGAATCTATACTTGACAAAATACACACTTTGGGATTCTCCTTACCTCTTATTATACAGATGGGACCTGAATTAGCAGGGCCAACAATTAAACAGCGCCTCAAGGACATCGATTTTCAGCACCACTTAATGCAAATTAAAAATCATAGATATAACCCAAAATTTTGTACCCTAATGCCATATCTATCTATTCTAGAATTACCTAAATATAGAAGAGTGTTTACTCTACTTAGGCTAAATATCTTGCCTTCCGCTCTCTTAGAGGGCAGATATAATAAGTTCCCTTATGCTGAAAGGATGTGCCCCTGTGGAGCGGAGGAGATAGAAACTAACGAACATGTACTATTTCGCTGCTCTTTCTATCGGGATCTAAGACATCAACTAATAATACCCATTTTAAAGACTTTACCTGGCAGGACCGAAAGATTTTATGCAGACTATTTGCTAGGGGATTTTACACCCCAGGTTACCCTAGTTATGGCCAAATTTAGTGCCGTGGCAATTCGCTGGCGAAAATTGTGTGTGCCTTGACTAGTTGTACTTTTAAAGATTTATCCATATATTTTAAATAGCCAGTTTTGGGTATTCTTCTTTTGTATTGTTGTTCTATGATGTTTTTATTTATAACTGGTCATTGACTGCAGAGCCTGGCTGGGGCTGATGGGAGCTGTAGTTCAAAAAAGTAACTTTTCCAAGCTCTGATTGACTGTAATAATAATGGCTTGTGGTCAGTAGCAATAGTGAATGGTCGACCATAGACACAGTCATTGAATTTTTTTACACTAGCCACAATAGCCAGGGCCTCCTTATCAATCTGGGCATAATTCCTTTCTGTTGAAGACATTGTTCTGCAGTAGAAAGCAACAGGCACCTCATGAGAGTCGTCAAGTTGGTGGCTCAGGACAGCTCCAATACCATATGGAGATGCATCACATGTGAGAATCAAGGGTTCCATTCATCATAGTGCACCAAGACACTGTCAGGCGATAACAGGTGTTTTACATCATGGAAAGCTTTAGCCATGTAGCATGCTTGTCAAGAAGGCGATGCAATGGCTCTACCACTGTGGCCTTATGTTTCAAGAATATGTGATAGAAATTCAAGAGTCCCAAGAAAGCTTGGAGTTCCTGTTTATAATGGGACACTGGATCTTCATGAATTGTTATTTAATTTTATTTGTTATTTTTATTGTTATTTGTTATTATAATGTTGTTGTTGTTGTTATGTGCTTCCAAGTTGACTACGACTTATGGCGACCCTATGAATCAGTGACCTCCAAGAGCATCTGTCATGAACCACCCTGTTCAGATCTTGTACGTTCAGGTCTGTGGCTTCCTTTATGGAATCAATCCATCTCTTGTTTGGCCTTCCTCTTTTTCTACTCCCTTCTGTTTTTCCCAGCATTATTGTCTTTTCTAGTGAATCATGTTTTCTCATTATGTGTCCAAAGTATGATAACCTCAGTTTCATCATTTTAGCTTCTAGTGATAGTTCTGGTTTAATTTGTTCTAACACCCAATTATTTGTCTTTTTTGAAGTCCATGGTATCTGCAAAGTTCTTCTCCAACACCACATTTCAAATGCGTTGATTTTTCTCTTATCAGCTTTTTTCACTGTCCAACTTTCACATCCATACATAGAGATCGGAAATACCATGGTCTGAATGATCCTGACTTTAGTGTTCAGTGATACATCTTTACATTTGATATTTATTTAATTTATTTTTTGTAAATTGTATTGCTTTTATTGTATTTTTATATTGTATTTTTATACCTGTGCTTATTTTTCTTTGTAAGCCGCCTTCTGGGCCTTTGGCCGAAAGGCGGGGTATAAATAACAACAAACAACAACAACAGCAACAATAATAATTGGTTGAAATTTTCCTGGAGTAGGCCAAGTGCCAGCGGCATCAATACTATTGCCAAGGAATTCAATTCAGGAGACACCAAATACACATTCCTCATGCTTGACCTGGAGACCAGCAACAGCAAAACGGTGCAGTACTTCCAACACTGATGTTGCAAACTCAGCAATGGATTTGCCAGCAACCAAGACATCATCAAAATATGGCATGGCACCAGGTATTCCTTTAAGAATGTCCTCCGTTAAGCTATGAAAAATTCCAGGGGCCACAGAAACACCAAACTGGAGGTGTTTTACCCTGAATGCTCCATGATGAGTGGTGATAGTCTGAGCATCGGCAGTAGCATCATCCACAGACAGTTGCTGATAGGCCTGGGCCAGGTCAAACTTCGTAAACACTTTTCCTTGTGAAAGTGATGCCACAAGATGACTCACCACTAGGATTGGATATGGATGCTGATGCAGGGCTTTATTGATAGTACTCTTGTAGTCAACACAAATGCGGATGTCGCCATTAGCCTTCAATGGATTGACAATGGGTGTCTCCCATGTAGGGTGTGTCACTGGCTCCAAGATGCCTTGCTCTATGAGGCAATCAAGTTCAGCATCAATCTTTGCTTGCAGTGCAAACGGAACATGACAGGGTTTTATACGGATGGGGGCCACAGTAGGATCCAAGAACAATGAAATAGGAGGCCCCTTATATTCCCCAAGACCTTTATCAAAAACAGCTTTGAAATCATTTAGAATGCTAACCCATAACGATTCACCCATCTGGTGGACCCCTGTGAGAGCAATGCCCAATGGCTCAAACCAGTCTAAGGAGAAATGTTCGCTCCCTTTAAGCCTCTGCATGAAGAAAAAACACTCTGTGTGCCTCACAATATCCCATCCTCGTTGCCAGTGATAAGTATTATGAAGAAAAAGGCCACACATGGTGCAGCTTGACTGGAAACTGAAACTGCCACAGCCTGGAGCTGATTCAGCAGTTCCTGAAGGTCCAATACACTACAGCTGGTACCATTCCTTCTCTCAAGGAATAATTTACAGCTTCCTGGATCCTGATGGACACTCTCTCCCTATCACATGTATTAAGCCACAATGGGCAAGAATCAAGCAAGCCTCTATCATCCTGGGCCTTTAATAGTGGTGGTGGTGGGCTTCTACTTGCTTAGAAGTGGGCACAATGGATGGGCATAGCACTTTTCTTCCTGTTTACATACATTTTACAAGAAACATACGAAGCTACCTTATACTGGATCAGACCATTGTTCTATCTAGCTCAGTAGCGTCTACACTGACTGGCAGTGGCTCTCCAGGTTTTCCGCCAGGAGTCTGTCTCAGCTCTATGTGGAGATGCTGGAGATTGAACTTGGGACCTTCTGACTGCAAAGCAGATGCTCCCACTGAGCTACAGCCCTTCCCCCAATGTTTACTACTCTTTTATATTATTCAAAATTCTTTATCCAGGGTCTCAGGAGGGAGACCCTTTATAAAGGACGTGTAAAGGACATACAAAGGCAAATAGCATAGAACTCTCAAACAATACAATATGCTATCTGGACACGATGCACATAAATAACACATACACACACTCATATAAAGCAGTGCCAATAACTCAGGAAAATGAAATTTATAGTCCCTTTATAACATTAAAGAACATAAACAGACAAAGAACTTGTAGTTTTGGGGAACTAACTCATTTTAAATTTTTAAAGGAAACTTCACTACTAACCTGTTCTGAAGAGTACAGGGCATCATCCTAACTGCACTGAGGCAAGCAATCTCCTTTTCTTACTATATAACTTCCCATAATAGTCGCTGTTCCCTGCATCAGCTCTGTTACTGAGCATGAGCAGGAATATCCTCTCTCCAGAATTCTTGAAGGAGGATACACTGGTGGGTTACAGAAACATCACCAGAGTCCCCTGTCAGTTTTCAATTGTCTCTCCCTTTGTCCCCTAAACATATTCTATATCACAATCTTCTCAAATATTACCAAGTTTGTTTTGGCTTCACTAGCTATGGTGCAGCCTAATAATGTCCTTCTCAGCCTCTTATCAACTAATGATGCCTTTCTCATCCTTTCATCAAATAATGAAGCCTTTCTTCATTCTCATATCAGGCCAGTTGCCAAGATACACATAGCTTCCGTGCCTCAGCAAAAAGCTTTTTAAGCAGACAAAGATTGCACACAGACAAACCTTCCCACTATTTTGGCTCACTTCAACCCACCTCAGACATTCAGTGTCACTATATGAAGGCAGAAAATGTGCAGGGGGACTGGCAGCATACACACCGGCTCTGCCCCCAAAATCTACTTGTGTGCCAGGCTCACCCCCTCACTTCTGACCTTTGTGCCAAGAACTGAAGGGGGCTTATAAGAAGTATATTCAGCTGAATTATATTCCCAGCCTTCTTCAGAGGTAGGGCTAGTGTACGTGGCAATGTTTGGTGCAGTACTGGCATGTGTGCCATGGCAACCAGCCCCTTATGCCCTTGTTGCGCTTGGGTAGTCAGGCTGGATGCCTGAAGAGGGTTTTAATGTTGAATGAAAGGCTATTGTAAGTTCATGTTAACAAATGAAAGAAGCAACAGGCTAAAAGATTTCTTATTGATTTGATTTCTTACATTTAAATACCATCTTTACTCCAAGGAGTTCAAGGTGGTATACATGGTTCTCCCTTCCCAATTTGATCCTTACAACAACCCTGAGATGTAGGTTAGGCTGAGAGACAGTGAGTGACCCAAAGTCACCCTGTGAGCTTCATGACTGAATGGGGATTCGAACCCTAGTCTCCCGGGTCATAGTTCAGCACTCTAACCATTACACTACACTGACTCTCACAAAGAAAAGGAATTTTAAGAGCAGAAGGCAAGCCCAGTGCTTTCATCAACAATCTTAATATTAAACTATATATTAAACTATATATGGTCCTCAAGATACCATTGAAACATCCGAAGCTCGCTGTAACGACATTGCAGGGCACTTCCAAAATAAAATCGCATGCATCCGTAGGGACCTAGACTCTGATGTTACTACAGATGAATCCTTTGAAGTGTCCAGAACACGGTCTTGTCTTTCATTATTGGATGAGTTTCAGTTGGTGCAGCTTGAGGAAGTGGACAAGGTGCTTGGAATGGTGCGGGCGACCACGTCTGCTCTAGATCCTTGTCCATCTTGGCTGGTCAAGGCTAGCAGGACTGGAAGTGATAAATGCCTCCTTGAGTGAGGGAGTAGTCCCTAGTAGCCTCAAGGAGGCAGTAGTGAGACCTCTTTTGAAGAAACTTTCCTTAGACCCAGATAACTTGAACAATTATAGACCGGTGGCAAATATCCCCTTTTTGGGCAAGGTTCTGGAGCGGGTGGTTGCCAATCAGCTCCAGGTGCTCTTGGATGAGACTGATTATCTGGATCCGTTTCAATCCGGTTTTAGGCCTGGTTTTGGCACTGAAACAGCCTTGGTCGCCCTGTACGATGACCTCTGTCAGGAGAGGGACAGAGGGAGTGTGACTCTGTTGATTCTCCTTGATCTCTCAGCGGCGTTTGATACCATCGACCATGGTATCCTTCTGGGGAGACTCGCGGAGTTGGGAGTTGGAGGCACTGCTTGGCAGTGGTTCCGCTCCTACTTGGCAGATCGTCGCCAGAAGGTAGTACTTGGGGAACATTGCTCGACACCTTGGACTCTCCATTGTGGAGTCCCTCAGGGGTCGATTTTGTCCCCCATGCTTTTTAACATCTACATGCAGCCTCTGGGTGCCGTCATCAGGAGTTTTGGAGTGCGTTGCCACCAGTACGCTGATGACACGCAGCTCTATTTCTCCTTTTCATCATCTACAGATGAGTCTGTGGATGTGCTGAATCATTGCCTGACCGCGATAATGGACTGGATGAGAGCTAATAAACTGAGACTCAATCCAGACAAGACTGAGACACTGTTGGTGAGTGCCTCCCCTGCCCAGATGGTGGGTGTTCACCCTGTTCTAGATGGGGTCACACTCCCCTTGAAGGAACAGGTTCGTAGTCTGGGAGTTCTTTTCGATCCTTCCTTGTCTCTTGAGGTGCAAGTGGCCTCGGTGGCAAGGAATGTGTTCTACCACCTTCAGTTGGTAGCCCAGCTACGCCCCTATCTGGACAGGGATGACCTTGCCTCAGTTGTTCATGCTCTGGTAACTTCTAGGCTGGATTACTGTAATGCGCTCTACATAGGGCTGCCCTTGAAGACAGTTTGGAAGCTTCAGCTAGTGCAAAACGCAGCAGCCAGACTGCTGATGAGGACCAGCCGGTCAGCACATATAACACCTGTTCTGGCCCGTTTGCACTGGCTACCTATTTGTTTCCGAGCCAGATTCAAGGTGCTGGTCTTGACCTATAAAGCCTTACACGGCGTGGGACCGCAATATCTTGTGGAACGCCTCTCCCGCTATGAACCTACCCGGTCACTTCGCTCAGCATCTAAGGCCCTCCTCCGGGTACCAACCCATCGAGAAGCCCGGAGGACAGTTACTCGATCTAGGGTCTTTTCTGTAGTGGCCCCCGAATTGTGGAACAGCCTCCCCGAAGAAATATGCCTGGCGCCTACGCTTCTATCTTTTCGGCGCCAGGTTAAGACCTGGCTATGCTCCCAGGCATTTTAAGCATTTATGTTATAATTTAAATTTTTTCTTTTTTCTTTTTTTCTTTTGTTGCTGCTTGTGTTTATTGTTTGTTGTCTGATTTTATTGTTGATATTTTGTATTTTAACCTTTTTGTACACCGCCCAGAGAGCCACTCGCTATGGGCGGTCTATAAATGAAACAAATAAATAAATAAAAATAAATAAATATTAAAACTAGATTCACATATGCACCCAGAATTCATGGATGGCACAACTGTGGAAGCTGTTTTGCCAGATATTTACCAGAAGATGATTGACATTTATGTACGTATGTATTTATTATTTATAAAAGTTTTTATATACCACCTTCTTGCAAAACACCTGGGTGGTGTACAGAAACATCAAAACAGTTATTTTCCAACGGTTCAGGTGGAGCTAGTTTTTTCCAAGAAAAGTCAGAATTTGAAAAGCAACTGCTCAATAAAAATTCATTATTATTGTTATAATATATGCTCCTTTTCCCCCATGGAACTCAAGTAGGGTTGCCAGATGTCTGGTTTTCGCCCAGAGACTCCAGAATTTCAGGGTCCTCTCCGGGTGAGTAGATCCACACAATACATTTAAAGCACATCCAACTTGCATTTAAAGTGCATGACTTCCCCTGAAGAATCCTGGGAAGTATAGTTTGCCCCTCATAGTTATTGTTCCCACCCCCCTTAACAAACGACAGTTCCCATGCTTCTGTAGTGGGATTTGTGTTCTTCAAATGGGTGTTGAATGTGCTTTAAATTAATGGTGTGGATCTGCACTAGGTACGATGTGCATTCATTAGTGAATTGAAAACAACAATTTTGAAAGATACTTTTTTAAACAGGGGAAGGGTTGTAGCTCAGTGGTAGGGAATATGCTTTGCACGCAAAGGTCGAAACTTCAATTTCTGGAAAAGACTATTGCCTGGAATCCTGGAGCGCCAATGCTGGAAGGTAGGGGAGGGCATTCCAGCCAGTGGGTTGCCACCTCTTCTTGGATATGGATATCTTTGCAGAGGATCTCTAGTCAAGCTTTACCAACAGCACAATCAAAACCATATCTACTCAGAGGTAATTCCTATTAAGTTCTATGGGGCTTGGTAAGTGTGTTTAAAATTATTATTATTATTCAATTTATTTATATACCACATTTTCCAAAAATACACATGTGCTCAAAGCGATTCACACAAACAGTCCAAATGCTGTAACAAAACAACACATAATAAAAAGTATAATCTCTACAACACTGAGAAATATATATATATATATATATATATATATACACATATATACATACATACATCAAGGTATAAATGAACATAAAGCTCAACAACAAAGCCAAAGCAAAAATATTTAAAAACTAACCCGCAAGCTGATACAATAGAATTGCAGTCTTCAGGGGCATCCACCTTAACTCCTGAGCCCTCCTATCTATCATCTCCACAACACTAGGCTCCTTTCTTCCTACAATGGCCTTCTGGTGACTGGCCTGGCCTGAGGACACTTAAACTCTTTTTGTGAGAAGCAAGTAGGCTAGATTAAATGTTCCTTAACCAGGCTATATATCCTTTAGCTAAGATTTCTATCTTATTTTCCAATCAGATAAATGTTTTTGTTTGAATTGTATGCTCCAAGCAACTGTGGTTGATGCTTAAGGTATCATGCTTAATGACATCATTAGGGCTCACCCCTGTGACATCACTAAGCCCCACCCCTGTGACATCACTTGGGCCCACCCCATGACTTCACTACTGCCTGCCCCGGTGACATAAGTATGATCTGCCCCCGTGACATCACTAGGGCCTGCCCCTGAAATCTCAGGGTTTGGGATGCTTCTGACTTGGCAACCCTAAACTCAAGACAATTTGGCCAAACCCATGTCTGCTTAGCTATATGCTATAAACAGGACACAATACAATTACTTACAAATAAGCCACTATATAAGGCTGAGCTTCCTTTTCAACTAACAAGGAAATTATGTTGTGCAAACTGCTCATGCTAAGAAAAAGGTATATCTTTGCATTTCCGTCCAAGAGTAATCTAAGATTACTCATCTTAACCATATAGGATGAACTAGCTTAAGTCCATACTATCCCACTTTGCTGTTTCAATCTTTAGTTTGAGAATTATGGTTTCTGGGTAGCACAATTTTCTTTTTTTTTGGCTCCAGAGAGATAGCAGGATGTTAATACTGAATACGTCCTGGGAAATAACATCCTACCCTTTGAAGCTTTTTAGTAATGCATCTTCAACTGTTCCTACTTAAATATTTCTGTCCCTTCTCTGCTAGTTAAGTGAGTCTGATAAAATGGAGTGGAAGGCCCATCTATCCAAAATACAGCCTACAGAAAAGGTCAGAACTTCAGAGCGGGTTTCAATAATTCACGAGTGACACGAGGCAGTAAGAAATACAGCCTCATTCACGTTAGAAAGATTGTGTCAAGAAAATAAAATAGCACAATATTTATCCATTCTTATTACTACGTTAATCAAAGGAAGAAAGTAAGGCATCAAGAAAAGCTATTCCTCTTATATAGCAAGTTTCTTTTTCCTCTCCCCCCCCCCCCGGCCATTCCTATTGTTTTCTCGCATTAGGCTTCAAAAAGAATACTCTGAGCACTTCTATCACACACAAATTGGTTTCACGGTAACCTAGGCCCCTGAAAAAAAAAACGTTTTGGGGATATATTTTATTTACCTATCACTAAATTCCACGTATCTTGGGATAATAAAATGTCCCCAAAACAGGCATGTCTGTTGTGTCAGAGGAAGGACACAAGTCTGCTTCTCAGGATGAGGTTTTGTTGGAAAAAGGTGTGGGACATTTTTATTACAATATGTTAGCCTTGGCTGGGACAAAAAAGCACCCTAGAACAAAAATCAGTAGAGGTGTTGTTGTTTTGTACCAGTCACTTTTTGGATTTCAAAAAGAAAACCCTGCCTTGGCACTGCTGAATCAGTTTTTGTTGGGCGGGGAGTGCAGCAGATTACCCAACCCATTACATTGGCTGGGACAACAATGACAGAAGCACCCACATGTAAAATTCAGTTGGTTGTCCTGGAAAATTTTTGTCACAAATATTTTTTGTGTACAGGAAGAAAACATGTTTTGTCTAAGGATAGGCTTGGGTAACAGCCCTTTTTTGTATTCCCAGAATGGAGGAAATCAGTCATTATTATGGTTCTTCTACACAGCAGGCCTTAGTGCAAATTGAAACCTGCATAGCACCTTAAAGATAGGGTTGCCATATTCCAGTTCCAGGCAGGCTAATTTGCACATCATGAAAATTATTTGCTAATCATGCAAATTATGCATATTACTGGTTGCATTGTTCCGTTTTTTGTATTGGTGCCTAGTAATTACCACAAAAAACTGGGGAAAGATATGAAGCATCTTTTTAAAAAAAAATAATCTTACATTTTCAGCTTTAATTGCCTAAATACTAGTTTCCAACACTGCAGAATATTTATTTATTTATTTAGAGGATTTATATCTTGCCCCTCCACTGTTAAAAACAGAGCTCAGGGCAGCTTATAAATATAATAAAAAGTGTAATCTTTCAAGAAAAGTTTGGGAACCCCTGGCATAAGGCATTTGCCTATGTTCCTATGCTGCGCTCACCCCTCATTTAGATGCCTGGGATGTACGCATGTGGACATACCTCTTTACAATTATGGAAAGTGATTCTTAATCATATCTTATCTGCTCTGCATCTCCAGACACAAGGTTATATAGGTGTTTATGGACGTGACTGTAAAATATTTTGTGAAGTGCAAGTTCAATATGACATTATTTAGTAAATGTGCTTAGGATCGCACCAACGGCATTTCCAAATATGTACTTTCACACAGACTTTGGTTTTCTATAGCACTGTGTTTGTCCAAACCTCCATACTTGGGGGGGGGCATTACTTGCACACCCCTTCCATAAGCATGTATCTTAACCGAGACACAAACAGGGCACTGAAAACAAAACAAAATAGTGTTGTGTTTTTGTTTTTTGAGGAGGAAGGAGCTCGAGGTGGAGTATGCAGTTCTAGCCCTACTCATTTAATCTTCACAACAACCCTGTGAGGTAGGTTACGCAGAAGGGCAGCAACTGGCCCAGCAATCTCCCAGCAAGCTTCATGACTGAGTGGAGATTCGAACCCTGGTCTCCAGGTCTTAGCCCTACATTCTAACCACTATGCCACACTGGGTCTCAACTTTAGAAACTCAGTCCTCCTCTAGATTTCAAAGAAAGCAAGACCAGCAGACAACAGGTGACCCATTTGCAGGTCCTGAGCTGGCCAAACCCATGCTTCCAAATGCTGCTCTCACTCAAGACACAAAGAGACACTTTATTACCAGCAGCAGTGAATATCAGGAAGAGCAAGGAAGAGCTTGAATCAAGCAGAGGGGGGGGAGAAGAAGGGAAGATAACCTATGCCTGCAGGCTGCAACTTGCTTGACAGCGCCAGAGGAGGAGGAAACTGGGCAGAAGCTGCAGGGTCAGTAAAGCAAGGGAGCAAGAGAAAGTGCTGCTGATTTGCTCTGGAGGTGACTCCCCAACCCCCAGTTGCTGGATGGGGGCTGTGGTCTGCCAAGGAATGGAGCTCAGCACACACATACCCGTGGAGGCAGCGGGAGGGGCACACAGAATGGGTGGCCACACCAGAGAAACGTTGCTGCTGCTGCTGCTGGACACCCCTCCCCCTGTTGCAAGCCGCTACTGCTGCTGCCACCACCTCCCACCTGTCTACTCTGGAGTCAAGCCACACAATGAAGCTACAATCCCTGCTTCTTTCTCCCCCGCACAATCTCACACATGATGGGGGGTGGTGATTGTATGCAGGCACAGTAGTTCCCTCTCTGCAGCTTGGTGCCTGCACAGACATTCAGTCCATCCTAGGGTTGCCAGGTTCTTGGCCTGAGACTGATCCTGTATCTTTAGGAGAAGAGAAAGTCAGCCAAGTGCAGGTGTTCTTGCAACTCCGTAATGGGAAAAACCACAAGGTGGAATTCTCCCTCCCCCCTCCACAACTTTTAAAAATACAGAAGACCTCTTGGTTGCCCAGCCTCTTGGTTGCCCTGTCAGGCTGGAGGGGAAAGGCAAGGGTTGTGGAGTCCAGGCAGGGCCCGGTCCAGAGACCCAGCAACGCTTCTAGCAACTTACTTTTAAAAAAATGAACACTGGGAAGCTGGGCTACCTAATGGGCTAACCAGGCAATATGGCAACCCTACTTGAAAAACCCTCTATCCCCTCCCACATCCCACTTTAAGTTTTTAGCAGACGCAGGATCCTTGTGTGGTGCTACCATGACCCACATTTTTCCTTCCCCCACTCCTTGCTTTGTTCACTATCAAGCTCCAGTCTGACAAAGCTGGAGCACTCTTCAAAAGTTTGCATGCTATTTTGTGACATTTTGGGTGGCCTGATGAAGGCATTGTAAATGGTAAGTGGCTGAATTTGAGGACATTGTTTACTATTGTGCAGATGACAATGTCGAAGAAGGAGTCCATAGCAGGTTGACGTCTACAAATTCTGCAATGAAAAGTGCAGTGGGGGAGTTATCACATCCCAGGGTCTGGATAAGAAATTTAATAGGAATTCCTTCTCCCCAGGAAACTCTGAAAACTATAGTTTTATGAAGACAACCCTACAGCCAGGGAGGGGATGGGGACAGCCACCACCACCCCAGCTGTGCTTCACACACACACTCCTAGGATTTGGGGGGGAAATCGCCTTCTTTTTAATTTGTGATATGACAGACAATGTCTCCTCCATTTAAAGAATTATAGCTTGTTTTAAGAACAAGAGCAATTGTAGAATAGAACTAAGGCAGGCGAGTGCACAACAAAAGCCCCCTCTGGAAGAACCCCTAAAAATCTGCTCACTCAAGACTTCTCCTGATTGAGAGTGGATTTTTCATTATCACAATCACCCTATAATTACTTGAGTGATCTTGAAAAAAAAAGCCTTTATAACTACATGACCCTTGAATAGTTAAATATTAGGCCTTTGTATTATGGGCTAGAGTTAGATTCTACACCTTGGACTTTCCTTTTCTCTTCTTTTCAATTTCAGTTTCACTTGTGTTTTCTACCCAGCCAGCAATAAAGAAGCATGTTTGTTTGACTGCAGTAAGAAGTAAGAGTTTGTTTATTCTGCAGTTATTATAATGAGTAGAGCAGGATTGTTGCTTATTGTCTAAGGGTGAAATAAAGCAATGACTTAAAGTGACCTGAAAAAAATGGGCATCCTAAGTTACCCGTAACTCATTCAAAGTACTCATTATACTCACAATAATCAAAAAATGGGCTGCCTTCAAGTCAATTCTGCCTTAAGGGTGACCCTATGAATAGGGTTTTCATGGTAAGCAGTATTCAGAGGTGGTTTACCATTGCCTTCCTCTGAGGCTGAGAGGCAGTGACTGGCCCAAGGTCACCCAGTGAGCTTCACGGCTGTGTGGGGATTCAAACCGTGGTCTCCCAGGTCATAGTCCAACACTCTAACCGTTACACTACACTGGCTCTCACTCAGTGGGTATTTTTTCTCCTTTTTCTTGAGTACTTGATGGCAAAGGATGAAAACATCCCTAGAGGAATAAAAATAATGCTGTGTACACTTCAGTTAGCTGGCTTGCTGGCCACCTAGGCTGTAACACAGGCCTGATTTCTGATTTTCCCAATATGTGCAGCTCATCATGAGGCCTTTTCAGGGTTTCTGCACGGACAAATTAACCCAACAACCAGTAGAAAAAATTAAATTGCTTTCTGCAATTAGTTTCCAATTGCTTAGTTAGTCTTTTATATAGCAATCACTTAAATTTTTTTCCTTTGATTGTCCAACAGGAAGGAAAATATAAAAGTCAGGAATAATACTAGAAGGAGGGAAGCTCAAGGAGGAGTTAAACACACCACAAAGTGTTTATTTTCTCTCTGCCCTTCCCTAAACTTGTCATATGTGTATGGTGGGCTGGAGCTGCTTTCCCAGCACAGATATCACTGCGGTTTACATGGCTGGGGCTGCATAGGTGTACAGGCTGGGAACACTGCCACCAACCCAGCTCTCTTGTCAGTGTACCTACAGAGCCCTGACCTTGCTGCCATCCCACCCCAGCCTTATCCAGGTAAGCAGCAGTGATGCCAGTGTCAGGATGGTACATGGCTCCACCCCACCACATGAGCTACTACTGTTTGCCAGACAAAAATTCTCAGGGTTTTTTGAGAGAAGCCATGACAATTAAATTTGCAGAAAACTGATGTTTATATGTAGTGCACCTTTGCCCTCTTTACTTCAGTGGGTACAATCTAGAAGTTTACCTTAGCATAAAAATGGTCACTTCCGTTTTGCTCTGGTAATGCTATGTCCATCTTAACTCTTTAAGCTTCCCAAGGGCATCTGTTTGGCCACTGGTGGAGACAGAGTGGACCTTTGGTCTGATCCAATATAGGCAGTTAATAATGCTTTTTGTCATTTCTGGAGGCTGATACATGTTTTGTGATTTTCAAGGGTCGTGGAGGTGTCAGAGTTTCCCTTTGCTACTGACCATGTGTATCCCCCACTACAGCCCTACCAGTTACCCACTCATGCAAAAGTAAGGTTTCTTTACCTGTTAATTTTTACATTTTATGTGATCTTTCACATGATGTAAAAGCTACTTCTGGAAATCTAGAGTAATCCAGTGGAAGTTTAGAGCTTATTTCCATGTTAATTACTCACAGAAAAAAATACCATTTGCAACCCCATTAACCCAGAAAATCGCAGGAGTTTGGTGTTTTATTTTTTCCAATGGTTTCTTGGGGGCATGTCACCACCACTCACATAATGAAATTGGGGGCTGTATTCTGGCATACAGAAGCACTCATGCATATAAAGGGGTGGTGGTGTGACATGTCTGATGATGTCCACTGTTATTTTGTCACACCACACCCACTGGCGTGAATGAAATATAGCATGACATGGTGGTATATTGATGGAAAAAACCACAGTTCCATGACATAACAGGTACTGCAGTGTGAAAGGACTTTAGAAATTGAGACAGAAATGCTACCATTATCACCCACAAAAATAACACAACAAGCCCATGTATGAATGCAGTCTAGGTTTCACCTGGCTGGAAAGAGCCACCACTATCAACACAGTGATATCCTTGTCCTTGCTGCCGCCCTGCCCCACTCCATAACCACTCCCTGGTCCTGGCAAGCGACATTGCCACCAATGCCAGGTGGGTGTTTTAAGCAACAGCTCCACACCTCACATACCGTGACTGGCCATAGCTTCCACATACTTGATCAAAAACACAGGCTACTAACCTATTGTGTGATCTCCATGGAAAGAAGAAAGCTCCACACATCCCCACACATATACACATACACATAGACACACACACACACACAGAGAGAAAGAGTTTATGGTACCACAGCAAACCACCTGAGTACTCCACAGTGGGACAAACCACATTTCCACGGCCCACTTTTTTATATATTGCAAATTCATTGTGAGTTTTTATTTATGGTAAATTGCTTAGTATAAGTAAGTGCAATATAAATAATAAACTGTTCTTACAATACAAGAAATGTTTATTTATTGTAAAGTATTTAGTAGATATAAGTGCAGTTAGAAGTGTGGTGTAGTGGTTAAGGTGTTGGACTACAACCTGGGAGACCAGGGTTCAAATCCCCACATAGCCATGAAGCTCACTGGGTGACCTTGGGCCAGTCACTGCCTCTCAGCCTCATGAAAACCCTATTCATAGGGTCACCTTAAGTCAGAATCGACTTGAAGGCAGTACATTTGCATTTTAGAAATAATAAATGGTGATGATACTCTAGTAGGCCATGAGCCTCCTCCAAGGTGAAAGATTGGAGCAGCAAGTTGTGGGGGGTGAGGGGGGCAGGATGTGAGTTAACTTTGTGGAATGCTGGGGAGATGTGGAATCCTGGGGACAGCAGGCGGGCAAGTCACTAACACATATCCTGTGTGATTGGTGGGTAGTTTTGTTACACAAAAGTGGTTCTTTGCATCTGGAGGAAGCTCCAAAACACACACCAGATGGGAGACCAAAGTATAAGTCAACACCTTTATTGATTACCAATAGCTTTTGCAAAAGGAGACTAGGTTCTTTGGCTCATGCCTGAGAACCAGTCTAAAGCATGATTACACAGTTACAAGTTATATATGATCTGAAGCCCTCCTAACACAGCCCCTCTCATCTTGTTAGTAACTTTCCAGGTTTCTCCATTGCCTTGCATTGAGCCAACGACCTGGCTTTGGTTATCAGTGTTTTTCGCTCATCCGTCCTGTCTCTGCTTTCTCCAGTTGACGCAATGCATTCCAACCACTATTTACTTGAATAATATCCTGTTACATGGGTAAGCTGACATTTAAGCATCAAGCACGAAATGAACATTTAGCAACCACAGGCACCTTAGGAATTTTGTTTTTCTGGTTCTATATTATATCAGGTTAACATATTCTATACTGTATCAAATTAACACTTCATGCACTACAATTCCCATACTATATCTGGTTGCACTACAATTCCCAAGCTGTGTCGAATTTTACTACAATTCCCCCCTCAAAAAGCTATTTAGGGGATTGAAACTCTATTATCTTCCTCATGTGGAAGGCCATGATACATCATAAGCATTTGTTTATGTGTTATACTTTCAACCATGCGTTGTATGATCAAACGAATACATGGAATAAAGCAAGGCAAAATTAATAAAATCAGCAAGATTACACACAATATCATAAATCCACTTCTAAGCCAACTAAAATTAGGAAGCCAATTGGTTAGCCAATTCCAATTCCAACCATCCCACTTTTGCGGTTCTACATATGCCACTTCCTCAATCCTCCTAAGATGTTTCTCCAATAATCCTCCATTTTCATCTGCAAATACACAACAATCAGAGACATTCAAATATCCACAGAGGCCACCCTGGGATGCCAATAAGAAATCCATTCCAAGTTTAATTTGGAGAATACTTTGCTTCAGGGCTTTAATGTCCTCAGCCAGCAGTTGGAAAGCCACCACAGTTTCGTTGGCAACTATTTCCACTACTGCTTGCAGATGAATAACACGATTGGTCAAATAATGGGCAGTTCTGCCACCAACATTGGACTCCCAAGTTGCAGGGCCAACCCAATCTATTATCCTTTGAGCGGTCCATGTTTCTGTTCCCCATTTTTGTTGACCCCCATGTGCTACTTTAGAGATGACAGCCTCAGCCTCTCTGGCTACCCTTTGGTGTACTGGACCATAAATTTTTACATCGGTCCCACTATGAATTGAAATTGGGGGCAACAGTAGGGCCACATAACATGTTCCAGTCCAATTGGCTGGGAGCTCTTTATATGCCCGTGAGCCACAGACAAAATGATGTCCCAACCTAGCTCTAATGCCATTGGAAAAAGGTCCCTTATCCCAGGGTCGAGAGCCATTAAGGTGTGAAATGGGAGATTCTCTGCGTCTCTTTGGATCATACCATCCCCCATAAAAAAGGGCTACCATATCTTACCATACTATCATTTTTCACACAAAGCGCTGGCTGATCTTTGTTTCCCTGACATGACACTCCTTCTCGTGATTGGGATCGATATGCTGCTCCCACCTCAAACCATGACTCTTTGAACCCATCCACCCCTGTACCATTTGACCATACCCAGTGGAGGGTTTGGGAATTATCAAAATACATGGTAGTGGACTTGAAATATCTACACACACATATGCAAGTCATCTCATACGTGTCATGTTTCCAACAGTCGTCCCCTTTGGGGTTCTTAGAAGTCCTGGTACCATTTATATGGGTCTCATTCCATAATCCTTTGTACTGAGTACAATTAAGGCCTTTATCCCAATATGGAGTTAGATGCCATTTGAGAGTAATAGAACATTTGGAGGTCCCAACAGAAATACTTGTCTCACCTTTACGTGAGGTTCTTTGGAAACACCAAGTTCCAAACGTGGGGACTACCCAATACCAATCTCTTCTAGTGGTAAAATTGTATGTTTTCCATGTGTCATTTACATTTTCATACTGCACATGTAGGACAGATTCATTGTACACATGTCCATAAGCAGTCAGGGGAAGAGGCCTAAAAGGGAGGGGATCTATGCTATTCCCTCCTGCATGCACACACACCCAACAATTGGAAAAGTTGAATTCCTTCACCACTTTTTGCATCAAATGGAAAATTGAATTTTCTGGTTCTTCTTCTGGATTTTCTGGTTCCTCTGCCCCTGTAAATAGAAAAAGCCCCCATATCCACAACAGCCACATCTTATTATACATCCACAAAGTGGTACTCTTCCCTTCGAAATGGATAGGCAGGAGTATACCAGTAATATCGTTCCACTTCCCAATATGTTAGGGATCCTAAGAATATCCCCCTATTTCTGATGTACACTCCTCCAAACAGCCCTGGCTCTGGGTACTTGTAAATGAGTGGTCTTGGTTCTCCTCGCAGTAGTTTCCCCCAATCGAATCTTACACCTTCTACTACTGCACTCCTGTATGTTCCTACCACAGTTGTGAAGATAGGTTAGGATGAACCTCCCATGTACCTCCTTTTTGTTTAAGGCAATCGTTTACAGCAAAAGCAATACAAGAATATGAACACAATCACAGCTCCCACAAGTCCACCTATTATTCCTGCCCAATTGATTTCCCAAGCAACTGGAACTAAGGAAGGAAAGTCCATTTCACTCCTTTTTCTTATTGAATCTCACCTTCAGGCCGAGACCCGGCACGATCTCCGATAGCCACTTTTCTTCAGGATTCTTCTCCTGTGCCTCAGCTGTTGGGAGGTCCTGCGCTACCTCCATCCCTGGTTCCACTGGTGGCGATGCCGCCTTGAGTCTGCTGACGTGGATCCACTTGGATGTTCCGTGGATCTTGACTGCCGTATGGGTTGTCAACAGGATCTGTTTCGGATCACTCCACTTGTCTTTAAGAGGTTCCTGCTGCCACTTCCGAACTCGGACCCAGTCTCCAGGCTTATAGGAACGGATAGGTCCCTCCAACGGCAATCTTTGGAACTCTCTTGTGTACCTGTGAAGATCATGTAATACAGACTGCAGGACAGTTACATATTCAACAACAGCATTTTCACCTAACAATGTATTTACAGAACTACCTTTTCCCTGCCCCAACCGTGGTGGTCTCCCATACAAAACCTCATATGGTGTCAATTTAGTGTCTCCCCAGGAACTACAATGAATTCTAGTTAATCCAATCGGTAGTGCCTCTGGCCACTTTAATTTGGTTTCTCTACAGATCTTGGTCAAAGTCTGTTTTGTCGTTCTCTTCATGCGTTCAACTTGCCCAGATGATTGCGGCCTCCATGGAGTGTGTAATTTCCACTGGATTCCTAAAAAGTCACTTACTTGTTGAACTACCTTGGAAACAAAATGTGGCCCTTGGTCCGATTCAATACATTCAGGTAACAAGAAGCGTGGTATAATCTCCTTTAATAAAATCTTTGCCACAGTCTGCACTGTTGCATGACAACAAGGAAAAGCTTCCACCCATCCGGTGAGTTGGTCCACAATGACTAACAAATAACGCCACCCCATGGTCCTTGGAAATTCGGCAAAGTCTATTTGGATACACTGGAAGGGATAGAAAGCCCAAGGGCGGCCTCCCATTGGTGCTGGGGGCTTTGGCCCTGCTGCATTAATGGCTGCGCAAGTAGGACATTGGCTGGCTGCCCTTTGGGTCTCTACATACAGTCCTGGTGCAATGATATAATGAATCATCAAATCTCCCAAGGCGCTTCCTCCCAAATGCGTGGCTTTGTGCATATTAAGCACTACATTTCTTAACAGAGGACGGGGAATAATAATCTGCCCTCCCGGTACTTGCCACCATTCTCCTGGGAGAAGTTTAGCGTTTGCCTCTTGGGCTCCCTGGATTTCCTCTGGCGAGTATATTGCCTGGTAGCTGGATAGGTCAAGTGATGGAATTAACGCTCCCTCTCTCTCTTGCTCTCCTATCTCTAATGCTGCTTCATTTAAGGCTTGATCTGCCAAATGGTTACCTGCGCGCAAGATGGAGTCCTTGCACTTGCCATGCACTGGGACATGTATGACAGCCACTTTCCTGGGTTTTAATAATGTGGACAGGAATGCTTTAATTTCACTGCCATTCTGGATGGGTTGTCCATTACTTCCTAAGAATCCTCTTTCCTTCCACAATGCCCCAAAAGCATGTGTTGTGCCAAAGACATATTTGGAATCAGTGTATAAATTGATCTCTTTATCTACATGTAAGTCCAAAGCCTTGGTTGCAGCCCACAGTTCTGCCTGCTGTGCTGACCAACCAGGAGGAAGTGTTTGTTTCCATAAGATCTCTTTGCCTTTAACAACTGCAGCTCCAGTACAACGCTTGCCTTCCACTACTCGGTTAGACCCATCTACGAAGACATTATCTGCCTCCTCTATGGGTATGTCCCTCAGCCCCGGCCTTATGGAGGTATCTTGATCTAGAACTTCCAGGCAATCGTATAACAACTCCCCTGGTTCAGGGATTAAGGTAGCTGGGTTCAAGGTATTGCAAACTGACAGGGTCAGATTATTACGCCCAGTTAGCAGATTCTCATAGACTGTCTTGAAGGATTGAGAACTTTATCCGCCTTTGTTCCCAATATTCTAGCTACATCATGTGGGCCTGTTATTTCTAACTGTGCCTCCATGACAATTTTCTCAGCCTTTTGCAACAAGCACGCTGCTGCCGCTACCGCTCTCAAGCAGGTGGGCCACCCTTTGGCAACAGGATCCAGTACTTTAGAATAGTACCCTATGGGTCGCCATCTGTCTCCCCATTTCTGCGTCAGTACTCCTGAAGCTACTCCCTCGTTTTCGCTCACATACAATCGGTATGGTTTCTGTTCATCTGGTAGGGCTAGCACAGGAGGGTTACTTAAGGCTTGTTTCAATTCCCTAAATGCTTTTTCCATTAATTTAGTCCATTTCCAATCCTTTAGCCCCTCCTTTGTCAGGGACTCATACGGAACGGCCGCTTTTACTCCAAACTCAGGGATCCATTGCCTGCAGAACCCCACTAGGTCCAAAAAAGCTCTCAGTTCTTTTGGAGTTCTGGGGCTTGGCATACCACATATTGCTTCCCTTCGTTCAGGGCCCAAGGCCCTTTTGCCTTCCTTGATTTGGTATCCCAGAAATGTAACTTCTTCCTGACACCACTGCACCTTGTCCTTAGACACTTTATATCCCTTTTTAGCCAATTCCTTCAGAAGAGACCTAGTAGCTTCTAGGCAGGTCCCCCGGTTTTTTCCACAGACCAAGATATCATCCACGTAAACCAAGATCGGGGTTTGGGGGTTCCTTTCTCTCCATTCTTCCAGGTCCTTTTGTAGGGCCTTTGTAAATTCTGAGGGTGACCCCAGAAACCCTTGGGGCAGGACTCCCCAAGTATATTGGCAGATTCTACCTGTTTGGGGGTTCTCCCATTCAAAAGCAAACAAATTCTGACTGTCTTTGTGGAGGGGAATCGAGAAAAACGCCTCCTTTAAATCCAAAACGGTGAAATGGGAGGCTGTAGATGGGATTTGTGTCAGAATGGTGTGTGGATTCGGGACTACAGGGTGGTCTCCGGCCACTTTAGAGTTAATAATTCGAAGGTCTTGAACTAAGCGAAAGACCCCTGGTTCGCCCACCTTTGGGACCCCCATTATGGGTGTATTGTGGGGTGAAGTTGTCTCATGCAGCCATCCATCCTTCAGGAACTGTTGGATAAGGGGTTGGAGACCTTCTCGAACCTCGCGTCTGAGGGGGTATTGTTTCACTGGTTGGGGCTTCGCTCTGGGTTTTAAGGTGACTTTCACAGGTTCTGCTTCTAGAGCCCTGGCTGGGTTATCCTTGTGTGCCCATACTATGTCCGGGATGCCCTCTGCCTCTGCCTCCCATTCCAAGGCTGAGGCAGGTTTATGTTGTATCACCCCCTCAGGGCCATCTGATATGAAGAGCTACAACATTTAGGAATGGTAACTCTCATCAGGTTCCCTTCAAAGGAAATGGAAGCTTGCAGTTTTGTTAGAATGTCCCTGCCCAGCAAGGCAACAGGGCAATTTGGGGATACCAGAAACTCATGCCGTCTGTGTCCATCTCCAATCTTGACCAACTGAGGCCATGTAAAGTGAAGATTTTACTTTATCCCATCAATGCCTTCCACCTTCTTAACATGGGGGCTTATTTGGTCAGGCTGTGCCCCTGGCAAAATAGAATAAGTTGCCCTGGTGTCAATGAGGGCATGGTACGTTTGTCCCCTAACTCTAAGAGGCACTATTGGTTCTTCTAGCCTCTTGGGGGACAGGCCCAACCACCTTCATTCTGAATCTTCCTCATGCCCCATCATTTCCCTTTCAAGTTGGCGGGCTCCAGGCTCCGGCTTTTTAGGCTGACGGGGACCTGGTGCTCGCTCTTGGCGCCCTTCTCTATTTTGGGGACAGTCCTTTGCCCAGTGGCCCCTTTCGTGGCATCTTGCACATTCGTCTTTCTCCAACCTACACCTGGGCCCTCTTTGGGTATTATCTCTTAGTTCAGTGGCCATTGCTGCTGCCATGATCGCACACTCCTTTTTCCATCGCTTCTCCTCCTCCCTTTTCTCAACTTGGTCTCTATTCACATACACCTTAAAGGCAATTTCCACCAGTTGGGCTATAGGCATTGCAGGAGCCCCCTCAAGCTTCTGTAGCTTCCTTCTAATGTCTGGGGCTGACTGCGCAATATACATAGTGTTAAGGAGATGAAGGTTATCGGGGCTGTCTGGATCCATGGTGCTATAGTGCCGGAATGCCTTTTAACTTTTGTAAGAACGCTGCCGGATCCTCCCCTGCACCCTGTCTAATCTCATAAATTTTACTCAAATTGCAGGTTCGCGGAACGGCATGTTGAAGCCCATGGAATATCAGGCGCCTATAATTTTCAAGGGGCTGGGGGGTTCCTGTTCGACAATTCCACCCAGGGTCTACATCTGGAAAGCTCTGTGCCACTGGGACCCCATTCTGCTGGGCTGCATCTGTCTCTGCCTGCCGCCTAGCCTGGCTCATCACCATTGTGCGTTCTTCTGGGCTCAAAAGTGTTTGGAGTAGGGTCTGAACATCAGCCCACGTAGGGTTGTGACTCAAAAATATTGATTGGAACAGATCCTGCATTCTGGTTGAGTCTTCCCGCAGGGTTGGGGTCTGATTTTTCCAGTTAAACAAATCTGAGGTAGAGAACGGGGTATATACATATGACCTTGGGGCTGCAGCATGGGCGGTAGGGTTTGCCACCTCTCTCATAGGGCATGTCAAATCGGCCACATCTTCTCTTTCCCTTTCCTGCCTTCTTGCTGCCTGTGCTCTCATCGTCACCCCTGCCCATATGGGGCTGAGGGCAGGTTGTTCAGGTAGCTCAGCCACACATGAAGCTAATTCCTGCCCCATTCCATCCTGCAGACTTGCTTGTATTTCATTAAGTTGTCTTTCGAACTGTGTCAGCCGTTGTTGATTCTGAGCCACCAGAAGTCTCCGCTTTTGACTAGTCGCCTCCAGCTGCCTGGTGTATTCGGCTAACAGAGGGGACATGAATGGAGTTGATGCTTGTTGTGGTGAGGCTAATATGCCAGAACCACTTCCCGAAGGGGTCCTCTGTGGGGGGTTATACGGAGGTGGAGCAGTGGGTAATACACCATCCACAAAAGGGTCCTCCTCTGGCTGACTTAAAACCGCAGGAGGATCGGACTTAGGCTGGGGCTGGGACTTTTAACCCCCACGGTTGAGGCCACCATTGCTTTACAACAGGCACCTTTACATTTCTTTATCCAGGGTGGGTTTGTTTCCACCCGATCCTGCCACACATCAATATAGGGAAATTGATCCCATCTTCCCTCCCTTGTAACTTTTGCATGTACAGCACTTATAATACTTTTATCCCAGGTTCCCCCCTCAGGCCATTCCAAGTCCCACGTAGTCCATTCCCTATTACAAAATTTAATCAAACCCCATTTGGTAATAGCACCTGCTCCATATGCATTTTTAAAATCTTTAAAATTTCTCAAAAAACATCCCAACGGGTTCTGCACTTTTTCCTCCTGCGACGCCCCTGTTCCCATTTTACTTGGGTTTTTCAACTGCCTGCTTTAGGTCAGTTCCCTGGGCTTTTCAACATGCTCTCGTCCCATGGGCCCCTCGTGAAGTCGCCCCTACTCCTGATTCCGCAAGCGGATCTTACCGGGCTTCTCAGTAGGCCTTTTGACTCTCACGACCACCGCACAGTCACCGACAGCTTCCCGTTCCTCCTTAAGGTGTTGGCCCTCTGGTCTCACTGTTGGAGCTCCAGTTGATGCTGCTGTGTCTTCCGCTCTTCGCTCCCTTGGCCCCAAGGCAGGTTCAAACAACCTGGAGCGCTCTCCTTGGCCCGCCAGGGGCGAAACAGGAGACCAATGGGTCTAGCCAGATCTCCTGGCTGGCCCGCCAGAATTGTTACACAAAAGTGGTTCTTTGCATCTGGAGGAAGCTCCAAAACACACACCAGATGGGAGACCAAAGTATAAGTCAACACCTTTATTGATTACCAATAGCTTTTGCAAAAGGAGACTAGGTTCTTTGGCTCATGCCTGAGAACCAGTCTAAAGCATGATTACACAGTTACAAGATATATATGCTCTGAAGCCCTCCTAACACAGCCCCTCTCATCTTGTTAGTAACTTTCCAGGTTTCTCCATTGCCTTGCATTGAGCCAACGCCCTGGCTTTGATTATCAGTGTTTTTCGCTCATCCATCCTGTCTCTGCTTTCTCCAGTTGATGCAATGCATTCCAACCACTATCTACTTGAATAATATCCAGTTACATGGGTAAGCTGACATTTAAGCATCAAGCACTAAATGAACCACAGGCACCTTAGGAATTTTGTTTTTCTGGTTCTATATTATATCAGGTTAACACATTCTATACTATATCAAATTAACACTTCATGTACTACAATTCCCATACTATATCTGGTTGCACTACAATTCCCAAGCTGTGTCTAATTTCACTACAGTTTCAGATTATGCTATTTTATATTGTTTTCATTTATTTATTGCATTTATTGTAGTTTTATCGTATCTTTCTTTTGCATTAACATGCTGTTCACCATTTTGGGAGCCTCTGGGGGCAAAAGCAGCATATAAATAAACCGTAACATAACATAATACATAGATTAGCTAAGAAATCACTCCCGTTTCAGAAAATGTAACATTATTTGAGCACTGACTACTACATGCAACTATGTATGGCGTGGGTGTTGTCAAGGGCATGATATCCAAAGATAACCATTAGTAAACAGGCACTAATGTATCTTGTTGTTTTCTCCAACATGGTAATCTGATTCCCTCTGAATTTTAGGTGAAAGATAGTGAAACAAAAGGAATAAGTGTCCATTTTTCAAAATGCATAACTGGTACAGAGAGTAGAAACAGCCTGCAGAATTTGCAAGCAGGTTTCAGGGATTCACTGCCCATGAAGCGAGAACTAGAACAACATGCTGATTTATTCTGCAAAAGTCCCTAAACTGAGCCCAGTGGCGACTTTTCCTAGGATAACATAATACACACAGTGCAGGTAAATATCTTATTTGAATAACTTATTTAAATAGTGACTTCCTCCCCTTAAATTAGAACTTTGTGTCACATCAGAGGAGGAGTAAAAAACAATTACATTCTAATCACAATGATTAATATCACTTAGCACTTTTACCAAGCTTTTCATCCTCAAAGCTCTTTGCTAATTAATCTTCACAACTGGATCAGGATGAATTACATGGTGTGAATAAATTATCTGACAAACCAGCCCTCTCTTTGTTCATGAATAATTGGAATCAGATCCTGATTTTGTGTGTATGTGAAGTTTTAATTATTTGCATGTTTTGGCTGAATTTCCATTTCCATTCAGTGGGGTATTGACATATTTATTTTCCCCCTGCCAAGTAGCTTGGAAGACTCCTTCCCACCTTCTATTTCTTTTGTAGATTAAGAATACTGGTACACAGCAGAAAGCCCCGCTTAAGTCATTTAGGTGGAGGGATCTCAGTGCCAACATTTAAAAATATATGCATGAAATCCATAGCTGGTCCATAGACCTTTTGCTGCCTGATGCAGACAAGAAGGTGCCCCCTCCTTTTCAACATTCAGAAGCCAACCAGACTGGCGGTTGAATCTTACTTCAATGCTGGCAATAGTCCAATGTCCTCCATTGCAACTATGGGCAGCAGGCTATCTGAGGAGGGCCAGGTCAAGCAGCATGGCTCACACAGCTCTGTCCTCCAACACTGCTCCATCACGCCTTGAGCCCCCTCCAGCATCTGCCTCCTGAGGTGACTGCCTCGCTCTGCCTCATAGAAGGGCTAGCCCTGTTGAGATCTTGGAACGTGGATGCATGGCAAGGAACTAATTTTCCCTATTTCTTTGCATCCACAGATATGGCTGTGAGACCTCTATAGGTTTTTAGGAGCCCACCTTACTGTCCCCCATCTCACTGCTCCTCAACATAATATGTTTAAGAAAGTGGGGAGAAGTTGTGGGAGGGTTTCTGGCCAAAATGTCTGCTTTGTATTGGGCCCCAACTCCACAGTAGGGTTGCCAGGTCTCTGGTTTTCTGCCAGAGTCTCCGGCAAAAGGGGGCCGTCTCCGGCCATAGGTTCTTTTAAGACGTCAATCTCTGGCTTTTCAGTGTCTCCCTCAGGCACGCATGCGTGATTGACACACGCATGTGTGACGGCTGTGGCTGGCCGCCTTCCCACCGTTTGTCTTTGAGGGAGGGACTACTGGAGAGAGAGGAAGTGAGGAAAGTGTAGCCGCCACCCCTGGAGCAAGAAGGCCTCATCGGAGGAGGCCGGCCAGGCTTGTTGCTAGGCCTTTGTTTGGGAGTCATCGCGCCAGGGAAACAGGCTTGGTAGGCCCTCAGAGAGAGAGAGAGAGAGGGGGGGCAACTCAGCTGTGGAGTGATCAGGTGAGCAGATTCAGCCCCACTACACCTTCTGCTATTGCAGACAAATACCCCCTGGGTCATTGCTCCCACTCTTTATGGACTCCATAACTGAAAGTAAACTTAGCTGCTAGAGCCATGAGGAGGGGGAATTGGCAGGTGAGAGGTAAGTTTAAAGATTCCTCTCTCCTTTCCAACATTTGCATTGTTAACCAGCCTGGGATGAGGTGAAACAGAAATATTCCAGATAAAGTAAAATAACATGCCAGTTCTCCCCTGCTTTCACTTTACATTATTTTGGCTACCACAGGTTTAGGAACCTGCATTTGCTAAAATAATATGTAGTCCCTTAGGCTGAAATTCTGTGCACACACAAGCTTAATTACTATTAAACTCAGCACTTACTTCCAAGTAAATGTATGTGGGACTGGGCTGCAAGAGGCACAGAACAGAACATGAAGAAATAATAACTCTGAACTGAGTCTGACTGCTCGTTTTTTGAAACCACATTTTTAAACTTGTGCATAAAATAAGCTAGCTGGTTACAAAGTGATTGCTTGCCAGAAATCTAAGGATGTGTAAACACAAGCTGAAGAGTTGTTGGAAATTATCAGGGATGAACTGTATGTATAGTATTACTCAAACCTGTAGAGCGACATAGTATTGAACTGATGTTTCCTTTAGCTTGTAAACAAAGAAACTGGTTGAAAATTACTGCACAATATAGAAGGTTCAACTGTAATTATTTTATCTCAAAGTGCCTGCTGAACATAGATGTTGACATAGTTTCAGCTATTTTACAGGTTATGACTGCAGCTTACAAACTGTTGGGAACTTTGTAATGTTAGTTTAGTGAAGATATAGTCATGTTAAGGGCTGTCATGTCAGCTTGTTGTTTCTAATGGTTACAGATGATCCATTGTGTCCCAGCTCAGTCACAATGCAACATAATCTGAATCATGTTGTCTTCTGGCTAATCAATAAATGACTCTAGTCAGTTAAAAGCAGCTGTGGGGAACCTGTGGCCCTTTAGTTGTTGTTGAACTACAACTCCCATAATCCCTACCTAGCTATTAACAATGCTTGCTGGGGATGATGGGAGTTGTAGTTCAGCAACATCTGGTGGGCCAAAGGTTCCACACACCTGATTAAAATTGTCAGCTGATACATGATGGGAGCTGTGGGTGGAAACTCCCATTGGGTCAATAAACTGATTATCAGAGGGCTCTGATCCTGCAAATATCCAGTTGCCACATACACTACAGTTCAAGATCCACCAGCCACTACAGCAGGGCTGGGGAAACCATGGCCCTCCAGATGTTGTTAGACTCTAACTCAGCCTTTCCCAACCAGTGTGCCTCCAGATATTGTTGGACCACAATCCCCATCTTTCCTGACCATTGGCAATGCTGTCTGAGGCTGATGGGAGTTGTGGTCCAACAACATCTGGAGGCACACTGGTTGGGAAAGGCTGCTCTAACTCCTGTCAGTCCCAGCAAGCATAGCCAATGGTCAGGAATGAATGGAGTTGTAGTCCAACATCTGGGTGCCATAGGTTTCCCCACCCTGCATTATAACACTGCCAGATTTAAAAAAGCAAATTCCTGAAGGAAGGGCTCAGTGGTATACCACATGCTTTGAACAGGAAACGTTCTGGGTGCAAGCCCTGGCATCTCCAAGTCAGGCTGGGAAAGACCCCAGTCTGAAATCCTGCAAAACAATACTCAGCTAGTTGGACCAATGGCCTGGCTTAATGCAAAGCAACTTCCTATATGCCTTTTAATTAACAGTAGTTTACAATTTCTGGAAGGTTGTAATGTTGTGAGAAACTATGTCTGCTGGAATTTGCCCTTCTGGGCAATTTTGAAAGTTCCTGTGGTATTTAATATGGCATCTGTAACAGCCAGTACATCTGCCCTTAAACTAGCTTTGCTTTCTTTTTTATGAAATTAACAGTTTGATTCTATATATGTTTACCCGGAAGTCTAACCCACTAACAATATTTATTCCCAGTCCTAAATATGCATAGGACAGCAACCTAAATTATCACTGATTTCACTGAATGTGGTTGCACCATGAGTGCAACCCAGCTCCTCGCTGATTGCAGCAGAATCAATTCTGTATGTACTGCCTTATTAAGACACAGCAACAGATTTATTCAATATCTAAAAGACTCTGGAATGATTGCATGACTAACCAGAAATCTGTAAGCTATATGCAAAGCAAAACTTCATTATGAAATGTTAATGTCTAGAATAATTTATGCAATGAAAAGCTCAAAGTAAAAAGGCTGATTGAGGTTTAAAAGGTTAACAAAAATAGCTGTAACTTCAATACTTAACAGCACAATCCTATGAATGTTTACTCATAAGTCCCACTGTTTCCATAGGGCGGGGCATATACAACCTACTATATGTATTTAGGATTGAAGCCTGTTGTTGTTGTTATGTGCCTCCAAGTCGACTATGACTTATGACAACCCTATGAATCAGCGACCTCCAAGAGCATCTGTCATGAACCACCCTATTCAGATCTTGTAAGTTCAGGTCTGTGGCTTCCTTTATGGAATCAATCCATCTCTTGTTTGGCCTTCCTCTTTTTCTACTCCCTTCTGTTTTTCCAAGCATTATTATCTTTTCTAGTGAATCATGTCTTCTCATTATGTGTCCAAGGTATGATAACCTCAGTTTCATCATTTTAGCTTCTAGTGATAGTTCTGGTTTAATTTGTTTAACATGGCTGCAACCATATCTACTCAGAAGTAAGTCCTATTGAGTTCTATGGGGCTTAGTTCCTTAATAAGCATCCTTACAGTTGCTGCCTTCAGGGGCATCCATCTGTGCTCCCACCTAACATCTCTGCAACACTAAGCTCCTTTCTTCCAATAATGGCCTGGCCTGAGGGCACGTAAACCCTTCTTGCCAGAAGCAAGTAAGCTAGATTAAATGTTCCCTAAAAGTGTTGAACTGTGACCCGGCAGATCAGGGTTTGAATCTCCACACAGCCATGAAGCTCACTGGGTGACCTTGGGCCAGTCACTGCCTCTCAGACTCAGAGGAAGGCAATAGTAAACCACCTCTGTCTGAATACTGCTTACCATGAAGACCCTATCTGGGATCAACTTGAAGGCAGTCCATTTCCATTTTGCCTCACCCTAAGCTTGTGAGAAAGAATGACCTTGTCACTTCAGATGGACCTAGGAACACCCTATTTTAGGTAAGATTTCTATTTTAATCTCCAGAGAATTTTTTTTTGAATGGTATGCTCCAAGCAACTGTGGTTGATACAATGTATCATGTTTAATGATGTCACTAGGGCCCGCCCCGTGACATCACTAGGGCCTGCCCCGTGATGTCACTAGGGCCCGCCCCCATTTTCTCAGGTTTTTGGATGGTTCCGACCTGGCAACCCTACTCCACAGTGGTCTAGATGCAAACTGAAATGTGGACTACAAACATCCAGTGTCTAGTCCCCTCGCCCCATAGTTCATTGTATCTCTGTCTGTGGTTCTACCTTTCATGTGTGCATAGTTCTTGAGCACAGTCTACACTGATGACTTGCAGCTCAGTGGAAGTCCAAGATATTTTCCTGCCTGCAACCGAGGGCCCACTCTTTTAAAAGAATTGCTGCACCATTCAGACATACACACTCTTTTTTATAGTGCTGCCTGATAGGGTCAACTCTGATACAGGCCAACCTTGGTAGGCCACATTTTAACTCAGCAAATGATGAACACTCCCATCTGTTTAAATAAATATTTATAATGTCAGTGGAACCAGTAGTTAAGCATTGTTTGACCTGTAGAGGCTGCCTGGTCACATGCCCTATTCCAGCGCTTAATGGGATTGTGGCCTACATGAGCAGGAGGAGATAGATCATGCTCTGTCTTTACTATTAAGACAGAGGAGCAGAGTTGTGTGCACTTACAGTTGTCCATAGACACAAAGAATGCTGTGTTTCAGGGCCAGTGGCAAATGTGTCACTTCATTACACCACTGTGAGTGCCATGCTAACAGACCTGAGCTAATTAGCGGCACTGAAGCACCTAGACTGGTTCTGCGTTTGCACCAGTTTTGAAATCATGTCCTTGCACAGCTACTATTCAGGAAGTATCCCACAAATCTCTGAGTCATTGTCTTTGGGGAAGGAGGAATGCAGTTCTGAATGTATCTCAGGGCACTGTAGTAGCCTCTCTTTCATGTGCCTTGTCAAACTCTGATATGAAGAGACACCAGGAAAGCATATTGTTATGAGTTTGGGGTTGAGGTGGATGATTTCTATGAGTCCCGTTCCAGCTTCTGAGTTGGAACCCTCCATCTGGAGGTGAGAAACCCGCTCATCAGATGAGTCCCCTTTGTTGGTCTAATAGAGTGGCCAGATTAGTTAATGGGTCTATCAAGTGTCCATTAACTGGGCCAGGGAGATCCTATTGTTATTTAAACTCACCAGGAGACACCCCCCCCTTCCTGGGGAAGAGAGAGGCTTGTGTTTTTAGTTTAGTCTGAGGGAAAAGCCAGGAACTGGAGATAAGCAGAGAGGCTGGCTCCCTGCACCATGGCTTTAGGGTGCCTCAGGTAAGCCTGATGGAAAAGCGAGATATTGGACTGCTGATGCCTTGAACCCCTCCATCTTAAGCTCAGGTTGGAATGTGTGTAAATAAACAAACCATATTTCATAAAGACACCACAGACTCCACTGACCTTCTTCCAAGGAAACCAAACCCTGGGTAAACACAGGGACCCCTGGAGATCTCTTACCACTCGGAGATTGGAGTGGCGTGCAACAATATAAATGGGGTGCCTTCCCCAGTGCTTATGCATCCCAGGTTGTGGTTGTTTTCTAAGAGCTGATTTTCATGAATTAATCCAGTCAGGTGAAAATAACTGCTTGTACAGGTAATTTATTCATATGAACAATGTAACGCCAAGGAGCAGAGCCGCCCCTAGGCACTGGGAAGCAGGGTAGTTGCCCTGGACCCCGTGCTTTGGGGGCCCCCGCACTTGGCGATGTGAAGCTGGGCTGCGGTGGGGGCATTTATCTTCAGCCCTGCAGTCTCGCCAGCCTCTTCCCACTCTTGGGGAATCTCCCGCTCTTCGGCTACATGTCTGAGCAGGTTTTCCCCTCTCCACTCATTAGCTGTGAAGTGGGTGTGCGTGTGGTGCTTAGCTAGCTAATTTTAGGCAGGAGGTTTGAATCCCCTGCCTGAGTGGCTTCCTTGTGCTGCATGCCGCCCGCTCATCAGCTGTGCAGCACATTTACAGGCAGCGTTTGCCGGCTTATTCTGGGTGGGAGGTTTGAAAGAAAGAATGTGGGGGCCCCCCAACTATACTTTTGCCCTGGGCCCCGTACATACTAAGGACAGGCCTGCCAAGGAGCATTCCCATGGAACATGCAGCAGCAGCAGCTTCCCCAAGCAGAGATTTCTGCATCTCCAGAGCACCACATTCACAGAGATTGCTCTTCTATTGTCCATGAGTATGTTTTTTCAACATTATGCTGCTCACCCGAGTAACACTCTTGAGCAGTTATGAGAGTATATCAGAGCCAATTCACAAGGTATGAATTGACTCTAAGTTCACTGAAGGCAACCCAGTTCAAGAGTGGATGGCTGTGTAATGGACCACAATCCACAGGAAAAGCATCACCAGATTCTCCGCACTGCCAAACTAACCTAGTCTGCTGGAGCTGCTTGCTGCCACTGGTCCAAACACCCTACGTGAACTATTTTGCTGATGTTTATGAAAATGGTTAGTACAAAGAGTATGCGAAGTCCCAGTTTGAGGATATTGGTTAATAATATTTTATTAGCTCAGGTCCCAAATGGAAACATTTATGAAAGCAGCAGCGATGGGATCTGAGCCTCCATCATATCTTGTTTTTAATACGAAAGGTCTGCCTGAAAATAACTCTCATTTCTTTTATGTCAACTAAAAATTACATCAGCAGTTGAGCTTTACAGAACAGAAAGAAAAAGCTAATGTGTAGAAAATGCACATGCACTACAGATAATTGGAAACATTACCAGAGGCCTAGAATTTGGAAATATGCGTTTAAAAAGCAATAAGATCTTTTTCCCTCAATTGCTTTTAAATTCTTCAATAACAACAACAGCAACAACAACAAAACTCCAGGATTATAAAGGATACTTGAAATACGTTAAGGATATACTCGTGCACACACTGCCCCATAATTACAGTGCTTTTTAGGAACAGAGAAGTCAGCACAGACTCTATATCTCTATTTCAGCTTGGAGCAGTCAAACACCAGAAGACCGAGAGAAGCCAGAGAACAGAAGAGGTCTTTTGGAAGCAATACCCTCATGAACCACAAGTTGGAATTAAGGAAAAATTCAATTCAGTTTGCATTTAAAGGTGAACTTTCTAATTCACAGTTTGAAACAATATGTGAACTGAAACACATCCATCCTTTGAAATTCACACTTCTGTGAATTTTGGTGTGTAATTATCCAGCCAAGTAATGTGTACAAAAATGCATATAGTAGGGGAAAATGTGCATACAATGCAGCTTGTGGAAATAACATACAAAAATATTAGGGGATATTGCTTTGCAAAAATGTGTATATTAGGCAAAATTGCATGCATAATTGTATATAATAGGAGAAATTCACTGATGAATTTTCATGAGGACTATTTTTAAAAAAATCACAAACTGATGTGGAAATATAGAGAATTTAAGATTGGAAAAAGGAGAAACCAAGAGAAACTACTGACCCATTCCTAACCACAGGGCAAATGTATATATTATAAAGAAGCAGGAGGAGAGGAAATTCTACAGAGCCAGAGAGTTAACTCACACTTCCTCTTTTTTGCAATGCCCAACGGGGATCCCTTTTCGCTGGAATAATTAGTCTTTTTGATTGTAAGCCTGCAGGCAGAGACTGTCTTACGAACATAGGAAGCTGCTTCTTTACCAAGTCAAACCATCAGTCCTTCTAGGTCAGCACAGTATACACAGACTGGCAGCAACTCTCCAGGTTTTCAGACAGGGGACACTCCCTGACCTGCCTGGAGGTGTGGGGATAGAGCCGAGGACCTTCTGCATGCAAAGCACATGCTCTAACACTGAGCTAGGGCACTTGCTTTACTTGGTTTTTTGTAAGCTGCTCTGGGAGTCTTTTCTGCCAAAGAGCAGATTAAACATCCTCCAAGTAAATAAATAATCACCCAGACATAGTTCATACCATTCCAACAGCTTCGTTCCAATGGGGCTTTCTGTTCCATATCAGAAGGGAACACCGCTGGGCTTCTGAAGGTAGCCTAGCTACCGCTTGTATTGGCAAGGTCCCCTCTAAAAAGAAATATCTTTAAAGGCAAGCCATCTCATCTTGCAAGATTACCTTCCCCAAGCTTCGGAGAAACCAATACAGGAGGGGGGGTTCACTCCACCCACCCAAAATGCCAAAAAAAGTTGGGCCAAATACTGAAACTGCAGCCTAAGCACTAGTTTTTGCTGCATGCCTGGGTCTTCATAAACATAGTGCAGGTCTGTACAAAGGAGTGGGCAGATTATGCAGCTAACACTTGGCTCACAATATCAAATGACGTTGGCAGGAAGGAACAGAACTCAAGCATTGGAAGGTTGGAAGAAAAGGTTGCTTTTTGGCTCTCACATGGATAGAAACCTAAGAAGCTGTCTTATCCCAAGGCAGACCATTGGAGTCCATCTAGCTCAGTATTGTACACACTGACTGGCAGAAACCCTCCATGGTTTCAGGCAGGGGGTCTCCCCTAGCCCTACCTGGAGATGCCAGGGATCGAACTTGGGACCTTCTGCATGCAAAGCAGACCACTGAAGGAAACCCCAGGCCCATAAAAATTATGCAAACTATATTTGCATTCAGATTTTGTAAAATCTTGTGAAATGTGCTGGAGCCAGTCAGAAGCTGGATAGAAGCTTAAACCCCCTTCTAGAAGAGAAAAAAAATCATACAGGAAACTCTTGGACTTGGAAATTGAGAGAAGCCCTGTTCAGTCACTCATTATAGTCACTACCAAGCACCGGTCCCTTTGGTTGTGTCACTTTACTCCAGTTAACAGCCTTCCATGAGTTTGAGGATGACAGCCTGGAGTGGGAAGCCTCCTTGTGGAGCTCCACATGTGATTTACACAACCAGCTTGATATGAAATGAGATTAAGGAACTAAAAGTAGTGAAAGGAATCGATTCCCAATTTTTTTCAAAACAGGCCATGATTTTTGTAGGAAGGAGGGGTAAGAAGTCCATGCTACAAGTTTACACTGGGCCCAGAGAAATGATACATAAGCACTGGAAAGGAGCAGCGATTGCATTCAAGGAAAGGGAACCTGGTTTTGGGACTTCTGAGCCAAGCCTTTATGTTTCGCTGTGTCACCACTGCAACTATATTTGTGCCCTTGTGCAAAGCTAGATTTACGAAACTTTGGTATTTAATGGCTCAATTCTTACTCAGCTGAGTCTTGTAAAAGGAAGAAGACTCTTCTTACCCACCCAACTCAAGTGCTGTGGCCAAGATAATAGAAAAGCCTGTTCTGTCTGCAGTCTTGTGTACAGGAGTGATGGCAGCACATCAACACTTCAAGAGTGAGTCTGGGCAGATGACATTCCCACCCCCACTTACACTGGCTGACTGTACACTGTGCAGTCTAGGAGCTGGCTTGGTCATCTTCACTCTTATTGCTTCTAAATGGACCCAGACCTAAGCAAAGCAATGAAGTGGCAATAGGAAAAGACAGAAATCCCCATATGAAGGATTTCATTATCAGTTCCTTTTAGCTAGATAAGAAAAGGCTACCCACCCCTTGTAGGAAATACATTCTCTGTTTCCACATTGTATCTAGGTCCATTTGCAGTTCAACATTATTAATTGCTTACTTAAGACCTCTTAATTTTACCTCACAAGCCTGTTTCACTTACATGTCATGGAATTCTAAGCTACATGAAAAGTCTCAAGGGCTGCATACATAATTCAAGTCTCCTGTGCATGTGCACTTCATGGGGGGGTGTTGCAACATGTGCTTCATTTGACCCTGGTTATGAGGTAGTGTGGCAGGAGTGGGTTAAAATATTATGAAATAAAGACAGTGTGAAAATTCCCAGCCCTGAATGCTGGTTGCTATGGTGCTTGAAACAAAAGAGCACTTTCTGGTGAAGGTGCAGTAAATTCAACAAAAGCAATTCAAATTTTGATAAGTCTACAGACAACTTTAGGATGCTAGTCTGCTTTGATGGAGCCATACATTTCAATTCAAAATTTTACTTTTAGCAGAATTTGGTTGTGCTCTTAACTTAAATTCTTGTAACAAGCCAACCCAGTATTGTATAATGTTACTTCTGTATTGGATCTCAGTCACATTAAATAAGCATCCCTTACTTTTGAAATACTGTTAATATTGTGCACATTTACATAGGAATAAGAACAATTTAATTCAGTGGGTTGTGCTTATGAATAAATATACATAGTATCAGGCTGTCAGGCTACAATCCGAAATGCATTTACTTGGGAGTAAATCCCACTGATTTACTATAAATCCCAGAGTGGGATTTGCTTCTGAGTAAATTTGTGTAAAACCAGGCAGTAAATATTCTGTAGGATACACTGGTTGCCGGCAGTACAGTATACACAAGCATATAATTATATTGCCCACTCAGCCTTGCTTTATACAAAATAAAAGAAGGGAATTTTGCAGTGGAATTAGCATTTTCTAAATATTATGTTGTGTTTACTGAAAAAGGAAACAAACCATTTGGAAAGAAAACTGAACATGCATAAGCATTAACCTTGCAAGGAACTTAAGCTATAGATTCATCAAGGGAGAGTTTCCTTCCTTTCAACCAAATTTATTCCCATATGTCTCCCTCTCCCCCCCCACAAAAAAAATCCCCTCCGTCAGTTCTGCAACTAACACTGGCCTTTACTGTATTTGTTTTCATAATGTTAGTCTCATGTGATAGTTTTGTGTCATATCGCAACTCTAATCCATCTCAAAGTTAGAATTTATTTTGTGTTTCAAAAATATCTCAAATCTCGGACCACTTTAGTTTAAGGAGAATTAACATAAATACCCAAAACCAGAACGAAGCAATCTTCTGACATATGCATTTGCCAAACACGAGTAGTGCAGTGTTCAGCAGAGCAGTGAGCAAAACAAAAATACTGAGCTTTGTCATGGCTTTTTGCACTGCATACCTTATGGAAGCATATTATTGGATACATATTGGTTGGTGCTTGCAGTTTTTTTTAAAAAAATACAAAACTGTAGGGAAAAGAAGATAGCTTTGGTAAGTCCTAGAGCCTCTGTTTCTGAGGAACCAAACATTGTGTATTGGGAGAAAAGGCTATACAGAGAACTGTGACATAGGAAGAGTCTGCAGGCTATCTGGTCCAGTCACTTGCACAGAGAAAGAATTCTTCAAATCATATTATTATGTATTGTTTCCAGCAACTAAAACACCAATCATGTGGTGGTAATCTCCTCAATTGGGAGCTTTCTTCCAACTGACAGCTGTTATACTTAGGAGATGAAAATATTACATTAGAGTGCTTTGCTCTGAGATGAGCTTTAGGCAAACAGGCTATCATGCCATAATTTGCAGCCATCATCTGGATAATACAATTGTCTGATTTAAGATGGAATTTAGCATTGTGTGTAGCTGTTTCCATCCATGCTGGTAACACATACAGGAAGCAACCAAGTTGGTCTGATGGATCACATTAATTCCACCTCAGGGTTGGAGGAATCAAACCACATAAGAGAGACTCCCATGCCATTCTGCAATATGAATTGATTCTACATTGCAGCATTGGAAGTTATTAAAAGTCCCCCTAATCAAAACTTCTGTTGTAAGTCTGCATTTTCCACCTACCAACCTCCCAGTGCTCAATAATACATCAGTATTCCCTTTCTGTCCAGAGGAAAGAAAAAGAACTATTCCTACTTAAGTGTAATACAGTGCTGAAAGTGTGCCATCTTTGATGTTAACATCCAATATTCCAAACATATTATTTATTTGTCCAGAAGCAGCCCAGGGCAGCAATTATACCACAGCACTGCCATCATAGCAGTACAATATAAGCAGTAAGCTTGTGATTAAGGAGGGAGAAATTTGATTTAGTTTATATTTAAAGGTGAATCTACACTGCACTTTCTGAAACAATATGCAAACTGAAACACAGCCATACTTCGAAATTCACATTTCTCTGATTTACAGTGCAATTCTCCAGCCATGCAGTGCATATAGGAGGATCAAATGTGCATAAAAACCCGTACATTCATGGAAATAGCATTAAAATTATAAATACTAATTGCATACAAATATGTACATGAGTCATGAGAAGAAATTCACACCCAAATGCTGGATTTTCATGAAGACTTCTTTTAAAAAACGCACACTGGTGTGGAAATTTGGAGAAATGAACATAAGACTGGAAAAATGGAAAACTCAGAGAAATCAAAACTGCTAGATTTGCCCCCAAGACACTGAGGTTCAACCTACTGTCTCTACAGGCTCATTGGGACTTGAAATCAGCATCAGGTCTCTGTCTCCAAAGTGAGATGCGCTATGATCTAACTGAGGGGTTTCCAAACTGTGGTCTGGTGGTCCATAAGTTTCATGCTGGTGGCAGCAGTCTGTGAAGAACAGCAGGAACAGCAGCAGCTCTGTCATCCTAAGGCTTTGTGCTGTCGGTTTTTGCAAAGTGGAACTCATTTGTGGCCAGGATAGCAATCCACGTTCCCCTTGTCTCGCCCTCTTCTCTTCCTTCTAAATCTTCATTTTGGAGGCGTGGAATACTGGGTGTGAAAAGTCTCCATGAGGAGGGGGAGTGATATTAGCTACAGTATCTGCAAAAGCTGGGTGGTCTTATGTCTCTCTTCTCACAATTAACGTCTGTTCTGGTGGCCCTTCCTGCTCTTTCTATCTTCTGATGTTTGTGCATGCATGCATGTCAAGGGTCTGGCAGTCACAAGTCAGTAAGAGAAGCAAGCACTTGACAAACAGCACTCCACTTCCTAACACAACTGCTGTTGCTCCCCTATTATGCCTCTATACTTCCTTTTCCTCCTGCCCCCAATTTTGTGGTCCATAAAAACTCTCAGAAGTTTTCAAGTGGTCCATGGGAAAAAATGTTTAGGAACCACTGATCTAATTCACATAGGTATTACAATAAATGCAAAGTCTCCTTCAGTTGGGGGGCGGGTTGCTCCCTATTTTCAGATATTGTCAGATTGTC